>NC_140772.1:6740089-7359048 GCF_044657685.1 Stegodyphus dumicola
GCACCTGCAATAAAATGAGAGTTTAGCAAGTATTTTTATGAAAATAAATTTTTAGATACATATTTTCACATGCATTTAAAATGCAGCTGTAGCTGCAGGATCAATAATAGTTATGAATACTATTTACAAAATATAAAATCCACTTGATGTTTAAAGATAATTAATAGTTTCAGATAACTCAAACTTTCATGATGACAGTGCATAGCATGAGTGTTCCACACCAAACAAGACTGAGTACTCTTTTATCAGATTCTCAAAACAGAAATATGCTAACCTGCTTGTTGCATGTCTTCTACGGAAGACACGCATTCTTCCTCCAACACCTCTTCTTCAGATGTGTCCCCTTCCCACGTGTCTTCCTCCTGTGCGTCTTCTTCCTGCATGTGTTCCTCCCATGCTGTAATTACAAATTTCTTGATATAAAAGCAATTTTTTTTAACTGTGTACACTAGTAATAATGTTTTATTTCCTCAAAATATTTCTCAGACTACAAAAATCTAATAGAAAAATTAGCCCAGCATAATTTTCCACGATTTTCAAACTAAAAGCCAAGGCTCAATAAAATTTTAAAGCTAGTCCATGAAAGGAAAGTTAAGGTGAAAGGAAGTAGATAGGCAAATATGCATTGGCCACACACCAGCATCATTAAGATCCTATTAATTACGAAAAATTATTGATAAAATTCATAATTCTTTCTTGATATAAAGCTATATCGTGTAGTAAGAAAGAAATCATAAAATAAGAGGAAAAATATACGAAAATTATTTAATATATTTTACAAACCAATTATATTATTTTTAAATATATAAATCTTTATACAATAATTGCAATATACAATGGAAGACTTAAGTCAAGCTAATAATTTACATTAGTAAACAAGAAACAAGCTGAATACTTTAGAATGAAATTTGAAAGAATGAAGAATTTTAGATTAAATATTTTTAAAAATTGCATCAGCTGATTAGACCACAGCCATCACATTTTAAGTGATATCGAACTTTATGTGCGGTAAGAATCTGTGCTTCTTGAAACATGTTTATAAAATTAAAAATAACAGCAGCACAAAAAATAATAAAAGCATAAATCTAATAACAATCTTTTTTAAAAAACTTTTGCTTCTAATTATCTTAGCTATATTTACATGCAGTTGTTTGTATTATGATTATGTTGTATGCTGTATATTATGTAAAATGTAAGGAGTTCAATGAAGATCTTTCTTCTAGAAAGGGTTGAGGCAAGAAATGGGTTGGCATTACTTGCTACAAGCCCAAGGGCAAAAGCACTCGTGCCCATGACCAACTTTATACTTTGCCAATTTCAACATTTCTATAACCCACAAACCTATCACCTTCGCTTTTCAACAGCATTTAGACAAAGCCTCTCCCAGACAAGCAAGACAATCGAGTTATATTGCTCAATTTTCAACAAATATTTGCTTTGTCAATGCAGAAGGAAGTGTTGTTGCAGATGCTCTTTCCAGAATTAATACCGTCTCCAACTGATTATGCAACTAGTGCAGAATTTTAAGATGATGAAGAGTTAAAAATTTTAAGAAACAACCGGAGGCTAAGAATGGTTCAGATTCCCATTCAGGCACTGACAAATTGATTTTCTGCGATGTCTCTGCAAACAGTAACCGCCCATACATCCCCTCAAACTTTCGCAGACAAATATTTTCCTCTATTCCTACCCTATCTCATACAGGGATTAGAAGCACAAGAATATTAATCATGAAAAGATTCATGTGGGCAAATTTCAATAAAGATTGTCAGTTGTTGTGAAATACATCATTCAAACATTAAACACAAATATCTTCATTTTGATGTATGAGACACAGATGGCGCTGGCTGTCATTGAAGTAGAAAGAAAAAAAGGGTTTTTCCCTTTCGACCTCGTGACGTGAACTGATTAAGATGTGTAATAACTTTCGGGGCGAGAAAAATTTCCCGACAGTTGTTAAAAAATGTATATATTTTGTAGTGTAGAGAGAATATAATTAGATAAATCAACTTCTTAGAGTTTTTATTCAGATTCAACATCACACTACCCAGGTAAGGGAGCAAGTTTTGTCTTTAGTTTTTCTGGATTGCTCGGTATCTTTGATGAGTGAAGGAAGTATTTTTATTTTAATGATATTTAATGATAAGACTATGTTTTAGTAATAACAGTCAGTTATAGTGTAAGGAATGCATGGAATGCCAATGATCTAAGGTTCAAAGACATACAAAGTTGGCTGTTATGGACTTCAACATTCCACCTGAATGTTTTCAACATGTTCACATTGGTTTTGTTGGATCCTTACCTTCATGTCAAGGTTTCAGACATTTACTAACGATGATTGATAGTTTTTCAAGACGGGTTGAAGCTCTTCCTATGGCAGATCAATTAGCGGAAACAATTGCAAAGGGGATGATCTCAACCTGGATTTCTTGTTTTGGAATACCACAGCATATTACTTCTCATCAAGGATGTCAGTTTGGAAGTCAACTCTTCTCATCTTTGAGCAAATACTTCAGTTTTCAAAAATCCAAAACAGCTGCATACCATCCACAATCGTATGGATTAATTGGGTGACAACTCAAGATGGATCAACTCAAGATCATATGGACTAATTGGGCTTGAAAATCTCATTTACAACAAAGAACAATCTTGAGTAGACACTTTACCCTTGGTTCTTCTGGGATTATGCTCTGCACTGAAAGAAGATACAGGATACTCTTCAGCAGAGCTTCTTTATTCAAGTGCCCTCTGTTTACTTGGAGAATTCGTCACCATGATGCCTAATGTCACACACTCAGAGTTAGTGCAAAGTATTATTCATAACATGAAACTGTACAAAGTATAATCTGTAACATGAAATCTTCTCCAAAGACTACCCATGGATATTCAAGTGTATTCATTTCAAAATGCATTTTGAATTGCTACATGTTCGTCTACAATAACGCGGTCACTAAATCCAGTTTATCTTTGGCCTTATGTTGTCAAACACCGAGCAGTGGTGTAGCGAGCATAACTGGCACCCGGGGTAAATACCTTTTTGTCTACCCCCCAAAAAATACAGTTAAAACATAGATAATAACAAAACATTTCAGAATGAAATAGTAAGGAGTATTTGAAGTGCTACACTTTGGTTTGGAAAAACATTTTCTTCATAGATCTGTAGTGGAGTTTTAGGTTCAGTTTCTTTTCTATTACGGAATAACATCTTGCAGACATTCGCTGTTCTAAAGAATTATGGAACATTGCGAGTTCAGTATTAAACAACCATGTAATCGACAACCTTTTTAACAAAAGGAAATAGAAGATATTATAAAGGAAAATTATAACGTTTGCAAAGTTGGGAATATGCAAATTTAGTCTGTAACGTCGGAAACTATGCATTTTAGATAAGGAGCGACCTGTAGCATTCCTTTTTAGTAGGAGACTAAAAACAACCGGCACGTATTGAATGCTTTGTCCCAGTGAATATACGATCTCTCAGCAAGATGACTTAGTTGAATCGGTAACCAGGAAGACCATCAGCTGTTTCCAGAATAGTGAAATGCAATCCATTGTAGCGGAAGCTTTACGAGTTTCCCAAAATGTCATTTCCAGATTATGGAATCGGTTTTTGGAAACGGGATATGTTTGAGAAATTCGGGACAAGGTCGTGTTATTGTTTTAAAATAAAAAAACATGAGTTATATGTGCATTTCATTTAAAAAAAAAGAAAAATATATCTCTTAGAGAGAAATAAAGTGGTCAGAAAGAATGTTTTGTATGTGGAAATATTTGGTTGAAGCACTGCAAACATTTTATTACACATTTTATCAGACAAATCAAGAAAATAAGTAATTAATTATATTGCAATAATTATTAATTTTAAATATATTTTCCAGAAATCGATCGAAATAAAAACTGAAATTTTCTGTAAAATAAAAACTGAAATAAAACTAAATAAAAACTGAAAATCTTGTTTGGAGACTATTTGGCGCCCCGCTGCGAGCAGCGCCCAGGGTGTCATACACCCCTTTGCCTCCCTTCGCTATGCCACTGACACCGAGCACCAAAGTATTTTGGTATTGAAATTAATGGAACCGTTAAAAGAATTTCAGTTGATATGCTGAAAACCATGTTTTACCATAAAAGACAATGATGAGCAGCCTCTTGAAACCCACAGGCAGATGGATTATCCAGATCCGCTCACACATTGCAAACCTCCGTGTCAATCACAACCATACCACAAGCAGTGGAAGGACGTTCAGGTTTTCCCCCCATTTAAAGAATTATGTCTCCTAATCATTTTCACTGGGAAAGGAATGTGTAGTGTCCTCTATGTTTCCTCTTCTTATCTTAAATGTCTGTACATTTTAATTTTCATAAGATGGCAACATAGGATTGTTGCCCAGCAACAACTGGTAGATTATGCGATATGATTTGATGGAAAAATAAACGACTTGCGTTCTTTTTCTGAAGTCATCGAATTTTATTCATTTAAAAAAGTTTATTACAGGTAATCTATCTTTGCAATGAAGTCCTAAAATGAGAAGGCTAAAATTGACACATGATACCTGTTCCATACTTGTAACTTTATCGTTTGGCTGAACGAGCACTTTCCTGCTGCACTTTTGTTATTGTGCATTTATTATGTTAATAATCCATTAGATGTAAAATCTGGCAATTGGAAACAATAATAAATTTAGTCTGTGGTAATTGGTAACTGATATATTCCACTACATGATGAATGCTTCCTCACACTATGTGCTCACTGTAATAACTGCTTCTATTCTCACTAAGAATAAATAATTAAAGGGTAGAGTTAATAAACGCATCTTATTTCTTACTATGCTAAACTACACATGCTATCTATGTATCTGTGTAGTGAGTGCCTTAAGCCACATTAGGCTCCAGAACTGCAGAAAACCAGGTCCAAGGTTTCACTGAATATAATGAACACTGCAGTGTGTGATCCACTGCTGAGCTAAAATTTCTCTGGGATATCACCTGTACCCTTCAACGAGATAATCCAACACCAGTGGCCTTACCATGCAAGAATTATAGCATTCGCCGACAATATGGCATTTGTGATCAATGGAACAAGAGACTCCCTACAGGATAACTGCAACAAAATGCTTTCCATCTTCAGCACTCTCTGTAAACAGATCCAATTTCAAATCTCTCAAACTCTCAAGCTCTAATAATTCCTAAACCTGGCCACAATAAAACAAGAACCCCAATTATCAAAACTGACATCCACAAAATCAAATGTGTTTGCACCATAAAATATCTGGGACTCACCACTGACCACAAGTTCACATGGATTCCACACCTTTGAGAAAAGCGTACCACCACTGCAAAAACTGGAAAATCTCTCAAACCCATGGAAGGATACCAGTGGGGACTCAACCATCACATAATGAAGCTACTCCTTAAAAACATAATTAACAAGACAGTCAACTACATGGCAGCCATATGGGCAGACTCCATGACTTCAAGAAAACAAAAATTATTAAATTCCATCTAACGCCCTATTAAATATTACAAGAGCTTTTCAAACAACATCCACAAACACACTCCAAGTCCTGGCGGAAGTGACACCACTCACAATAGAAGCAGAAATAGAAGCCACCACAACTACCATATTACAATTGAAAAAACCAGCAACCCTCCAAGACAAGGTATTCTGTCCTGATCAATATGAATACAAGCCAAAGAAATATCAAACTCACCCAGCCAAGACTCTCGAAAACTTAAGATGTAATCTGATTCAGCCACCTTCAAGACACCAATCTCGTTGCCTCACAGATGGCTGCAGCACCACCATAAGAACAAGAAATAGACCCTACTTTGAATTTCAAAGCCACCTAAGAGCTGACAATAGTGTATATCAGGCAGAACTCAATTCAGTATCAACTATCTCCTACAAGAACAAACCAATAATATCCACATAGTGACAGACAGTCGATCATCAATATATGCGATTAAAAATTCATGCACCACCTCAGGATTTGCAGAAGAAATACAAGATACCATCACCTCCAGAAACAAAATCTTTATCATCACCTGGACAAGAGCGCACAGCAATTGTGAAGGCAATGAGAGAGCCGATTTCCTCGCCAAAGCAAGCCACAATGGAACAGCTTGGAGATGAAATAAACATGCCATGGCCACAATCGGCCCTAAAATAGAAATTAAAACAGCATGCTTAACAGAATGGAAACTATAATGGTCACAAGGAATAACAGGCAGATGCACGCACAGCCTTCTACCACAGATAGACGAGAATGGCACCATATCCAATTTTTACCTGTCACAGTATTATCTCCGGCCACAGCCCCTTCCCCACATATTTTAGCAAAAGAAATCCCTCTACATCAGATGTGTCTGTATGTGGGGAGAGGGGTGATCCAAATCATTACCTTCTATAATGCCCACTAACATCAATTCATCATGTACAACACCCCAGTCAATCAGGAGTAGAATTCCAAAGGTTCAATTAAACATCGATATTCCTATAATAACATTAAAGAACTAATTGACAAGCTACGTCAACATGATCTAGAGTTGCGCCAGCCCTAAAGAAAAAAAAAAAAAAAAGGAACATCAAACAAGATGCACAACATTACTCAATGTGGCTCAATGCCCCAGTTTCTCAAGTTTTCACGGACCCATTGCTTCCCAAACGATGCAAAGCAATGGATAATATCAATAATATCAAAAATCAGTAATCCACTGCTTCATGTGACATAGTACTCAGAATCCCACTGATACCATGTTCCACCAATTCAAAGAATGGTGTCCCGGCCAATGTTTCAGTGATTATCATGATTGTGAACTCAAAGTATTACTAATGGTGACTAACTGCTCAGCACCACTCAGTGATTCAGTGCTTGAGTGATTCAGTGAATACAAACTCAGTTTCATCAACGGTGACATTCATCAATGCATTATTTCCACAGCACTTCTCCATATAAGGAGTGCCTTCAATAATAATAAAAGCACAAAAATAGCATACCCATCACCAGAGACAGTGAACTATTTACTACTGATATGAACTCAATATCATCTAAATACAAATTACCATAAATATTATATTAACACAGTGCAACAATTATGAAATCACAAATAATTTTTTATACTTGTGAGCTGCTAAGTGCACTCAATATAATCCAAAAGCCAATGTACCAACACTTCAATACCACTACAACCACTAACCAACGTAAATATGACTTAAATCCACTATAATCAATCAATAATGTATGCAATCCAGCTCCAATGTAAAACTTCAAGTACAGCAATGTTACCATCTATTCAATGTATTCATAGATGTAAAAATATACTAAAAATGTAGCCTTTTTATAAGATCTTAAATAAATGCCTGAAAAGGGCACTTGTGTTCCCCGCAGTGGGAACGGTTCTCTAGAAAGGTTAGTGCACGGGAGGTCTATACCATTTTTGTCAATGGCGATGTCATGGTGCCCCCCCCATACTTGTTCCTGTCCTACTGAGCTAAAATGATGAAATCCCCAAAGCAAGGACCACAACACTATCAAAGTGCCAAACCAAGGACCACAACACTATAAAAGTGTTTGTGGAGATACACGTATTCTTGTGAGGTTAGTGTGTTAACCTTTTGACAGTCATCCAATGAGTTATCTACATTCTAGTAATGCATCGTAGTAGGCGAAAACTTGCAACACAAATTTACGACCAACAGATATCATGCATGCTTAGGAAGAAATAATTGCTTAATTTTACAGCTATGGAAGGTTTAATAAATAGGCTTATTTCAAATCTTAATTTAATTGCGCTTATATGGTCAAAGGGCACAATAACATCATCTCAATCTTCTTCCATTTTTTACAGTTCTATGAATTGGCATGTAAAGTAATGTACAACTGGACACATAAAAATGAAGTGCATAGTTTCAGAATTATTTCCATTACATGATTTTAACATAATTGAAAGGACTCTTACAAAATGATACAATTTGAATATTTTTGTTGATTACCTGGTTCTTTCATTCATTTTGCATTCAGGATGTAGGTTATTGTATTTAAATGCTGTAAACCTTTAACTGTTTAACAAATCTATTTTATTTTTTCACTTTTTACAAACAATACACTCAAAAATTTATGTACATTGCTCTTGAAGATATCATTTACAATTTTTATTTTTGTCTTTTTAATTATCATATCACAAATATGCTAACCTGCTTCCTGCGCACATTCCTCTTCCTCTCGCTCCCTGCGCTCTTCCTCCTCTCGCTCCCTGGCGAGCTGTCGGAGCTTTATCATGATGTTGCTCCCTATAAATGAAAATTTATTCATCACCATTAATAACAAAAATTTTAACTAAATGTGTCATGAATATATAGTTGTAATTAAAACAAGATAATTACAAACTTCTTAATGTAAAAGCAGCAGTTATTTTGGGGGGAGGCGTTAGCCCAGAAGGGCCATTAATTTCATTTTGGCATTTTGTGTTGAAAACTGTTGAAAAAATGTTGGTTTACTTTTCAAACTGCTGTCACCAAATATTAAAGACTTGTACTATATTAAAAAAATTATGAAGAATCTGCATAAATGTATGCATGTTTCTTGCATTGTGATGAAACAACAGTAATTAGAGCTATCAAATTTCGAATAACGGACGTTTCCATCTGTATATGGGCATCTGGAAGGCCAAATTTGGAATTTTTTTTATTATCCATTTCATATTTTGTAAATTGTACATGCTTAAAATGTAGGTAAATTGTTAATGCTATTTAGCCCAAAAAGGGTTATTAGTCTCGAAATGAGATTTTGTGGTGATTCACTATAAATGACATATCGCGCTTCATA
Organism: Stegodyphus dumicola; assembly: GCF_044657685.1. NCBI lineage: Eukaryota > Metazoa > Arthropoda > Arachnida > Araneae > Eresidae > Stegodyphus > Stegodyphus dumicola. The sequence continues at coordinate 6,748,912 of NC_140772.1, forward strand.
TTGTTGCTACCAAATATTTTCACCCTGTCTCATTATTAAATATTGAAGAGTCTATATGTATGTATGCATATTCCTTGCATTGCCAAAAATATCGACGGTATTTACAGCCATCAAATTTTGAATAACCTAGTCCTCCACCCAAACGTGTACACCTGGAAGTCGGAATTTAGAATTTATTCAACTGTTTTTATTTCACATTTTATAAACGTTTAATGAATTTTTAATTAACTATGTCAACAATTTGAATACGAACGGTGGAAATGCTGTTCAAATTAAAGCATTTTTATTTTTATCTGCAGACTGTTGTCATTCGAAAAGTGGAGGATGTTTATCTTTCAATTTTAACTTCGAAACTCGGTTCTACGAAAGTAATGTGTTGCTTCTGCCTCAAATAGAAAACTTTTATCTTCCACTTGCTAGCATATTGCCATTCAGTTAAGTCTAAAATACTTTCAAATTTGATCTAGACATTTATTGCATAATAAAAAAGCAATTTAAAAGCAATAAACACAGTTATGAATACATTTTTCTACTTTTTAATGATACTGATTTATAAAAACATGCATTAAAATCATGAGATGTCTAATTAGAAATATTCATTAGAAGAGAATTAGAATTTTTATTATCCATTTCATATTTTGTAAAATGTTAACAAATTTTTAATTAAAAAAACTCAAGGATTTCAAAGCAAGCAATGGCAGTATAGAAAAAAAAATTTATCTCCAGCATGTGAGACTGCATATCGGTAATTCTAAAGGATCTGCTCATTTTAAAATTATTTTGGGATATTGCTGTTGAACTCAATTTTATGGTTTAAGTGCAAAGAACATGATATTTAATAATTGAAGGTAACCCACAAAATATTTAAAAAAATGCCTCTTTGGGCATAATGTAAAATCTGAGTGTACACTAATAATAATGCTTTATTCACCCAAAATATTTCTTGAAAATAAGCCCCAGCATTATTTTACACGATTCTCAAACTAAAAGCCAAGGCTTGATGAAATTTTAAAGGCAGTCAATGAAAGGAAAGTCAGAGCTGGCTCCGGTGCTTCTTAGTTTTGGGAATAAATCCTAATTCTAGCCAGAGCACACTGGAGCTTTAAATAAGAAGGCTTTGGCACTTCTTTAATGTAACAGAACAGCAATTTCAGTAGAAATTTGATCTTGAAAATTTTATTTTCAGAAATAAAATTATATTAAAAATTGATTCTAACTTCTGAATGCATAATTCTCTTTCCTTGGGAAATGAGCCCTTGTATGGAGGTGAAGATTTTTAAGGAAAGAGAAGCCCCCACCTACATGTTAAGGGGTTATTCTCCAGAAAGTACAAATTAATTTATGAGAGCAGGTAAATTTTTCGTTCCTACGCTAGTGTCTTCCTGCGGAAAATAGCACATGCAGACTTTTGGAATGATGTAATCAAAGACGGGAAATGAAAATTGTCACTTGTTACTTTTTTTTTTCAACTAACCTTCGGATTCGGTGAAAGTTTGTTCTCCTGTCATATTCTGCTTGACAGCTAGAATTATATTCAGAGGAAATCATAGTCAGAAAATGTTGGACACTTCTTTTTTTTCATCCGTTAAAATTTTCTCTATATTCTGCTGCTGGTTATAACATTCTCTATACTTTCATTGGTGACGCTTTAACTTTTTTAACAATTTTTATTGGTGTGCTGGAAGAAGAATGGTCTTCATTTCTATTAACCCTTGCAGTAGTACATTATATTCAGAGCTTAAATTAAACTAGAAACCAGTACAGCTAATTCTTATTTTTTGTGCAAAATTGTAATTCCAGCTGAAGCTCCCAAATAAGTCAAGGTCTCATACTTTATTTTAATATTTAATTATTCACCATTTATTTAATAACTTATTATGTTTATGTCTTTATATTTTATTAAATTTTAATATTAATTTTTAATTACTCTAATCATTAATTATTCAATTTTGATAATTAATTATTAATTACTTTCTACCCATTTTACTTATTTATTTCATTTTGTTTTTTTCCTGACAGTCTTCCATAGGGCTCAGGTACTTCTAATTTTAGAAATTAAGCCTTGAGGAAAGTTAAAGGTCAAAGGAAGCCGATATTCAAATATGCATTGGCAACGCACCAGCATAATTAAGGTCCTATTAAATAAAGAAAATTATTGATAAAATTCCTAACTGTTTCTTGATATAAAGCTATATTGTTTAGCAAGAAAGAAATCATAAAATAAGAGGAAAAATATACAAACATTATTTAACACTAGAACGGCAGTAGGGGTCATTTTGACCACTGAACATTTTTTACCGTTGATTACATTTGCTTTATTGGAAGAAATCATTTGGAATTTTTTTACTTTTCCTAAATATATAACAAATATTTGTAAAACAAATTTCAGCATTCTAGGTTTGTTAGTTTTTGAAATAATGGCATGTATTCCTAGAATGGCAGACGGGAGTCATTTTGTCCCCTTTACTTTTATCCCTCTTTCTGCTGGAGGCATTGTCAAATAAGCCGTGAAAAACATTCACTGATAAGGAATTTTCAATTGCATTCATACTATCTCCCAGAGGGATAAACCCTGGGTGGTCTCACTACTTTGTAATGTCTACATAAGTTGTTGTTCCTTTGTTTGCAATTATCTATTTATTAAGAAAATACTGCAAAGAAAGTAGATGCAGTCTTTTTCATGCTTACTTTTTTTTCAGAAATAGTTTATTTTATAGATGTATTTTACTTACTGCAGATGATAACAGTTAGGACAGATGTTTTCTTGGTAATCCCAAATCAGTATTTCAGTACATATGAATTCCGTCAAGTTCATTATCACCTTTCCCCTTTCCTTTATGCTGTGAGAATCATATGCTAAAATACATACATTCCCTATCATTTTCTGATAATCTGACATTTTTCTACTTTTTCAACTTTTACAAAATATTTCTAATAAGTAGAAAAGAGGTCTTATGGACCTCTTTACAGAATTGACAACTGGCAACGCACCAGCATAATTAAGGTCCTATTAAATACCGAAAATTATTGATAAAATTCCTAACTGTTTCTTGATATAAAGCTATATTGTTTAGTAAGAAAGAAATCATAAAATAAGAGGAAAAATATACAAACATTATTTAACACTAGAACGGCGGTAGGGGTCATTTTGACCACTGAACATCGTCTGTCTTACGACAACCCCCTCGTTTATTTCAAATGCACGGAAACTTAGTTCATACTTTTGGTAGCAGTAAAACTCACTACATCGTCCATGGTATTAGGTCCAGGAGGTCAGCCTTTGTGGGAATTGAGAGAATTTACTGCATAAAATGCAAATAAAAAAATTGGCGTTTCAATCTTTATTACTTTTGTGCAAGGTGTAACAGTATGGCTCACAAATATGTTGAGGAAGTCTTTGATTTAACCTAGGCATGAGATGATGAGGAGGAACAAGTGAACACTGTATGCATGGTTCATATATGGTTTCAGAAGGTTCAGGTATGTTCTATCACGAGAGAACTCTCCAACAATGCCATATGCCTGAAACCGGTCAAGGACGAAGATTAGCTAGTGGCAGTAACCATATCTCAGCCTACAGCCTGTAACTCATCCCTGCCCATAGACATAACAGTGTGAAGGAATGGTTTGTTTCATGCAATTTGTAAAAGCCAAGACACGAGAGGAAATGAATGCACCATTCTCCTGAAGAACTCAGCAGAGCACGCAAACGAATCTATCATATCTGCTTTGGAGTGGCAGTTCTCCATGGCCATACCTGTATATTGGTATTGAAAGCCTCCATGGCTTTCAATACCAAAGAGGTCTGAGGCTAAAGAGTTAATGGAACTGTTCATGTCACTTTCCATCACAAAAGCTCCGAGTCGATATTATACTCTACGTTTCAGCACTGATCAGAACACCCAAAGATGGGAGGTGGCCATCTCGCAGGGTGGAGGTTGCCAGATCATGAGAAGCCACATTTTAGAGCACTTCAGATTTCTGCAGTGAGTGGTGGCAAAAATGGACTTTTTATCATGGGCCACATTAATGGAGTTCTTTCCAAAATGGTGATCGATACAGGAGCAAATGTTACCCTCATTCAGAAAGATTTATCTCAACAGTTTAAAGATGAACTCATTTGGACACCATTCTGTATTTTTGGATACATCCTGATCCTCATTTAGAAGCTTTCCTATATGTGGCATCTGGTGATAAAATACACATAGATGGGAAGTTAAATGTAAACATCATGTTTGGAAATGCTGCCTACTATCACATAGTATATGTGGCGATCGTTATACTCGAACTGGACTTTCTAAGGAAATGCAATTTTTCCTTTCTCTTTAAAAATAACAAACTGCATTCAGCCTTTGAGGACATAACTATCCACCATCAGAAGAAATCCTTCTGCTTAATTCGGTCACAAGACAAATTACAACATCAGCATTGGCTAATTGAGACCCATGGAGTGACAAAGAAGTCAGGAAAATCCACCTAGAAAATGGCAAAATTAAACCCGACTTAAATGCAGTCTTCAAACACAAAACCTACCTGAAAGAAAAGTGTGATCTACAGTCCGAGAACAAAACAATATTGAGCACTCTGAGACTCATTCCATATTCAAAACGGTGTCTTGTACCAGAAATACAAAGTTGGATTAGTCATTTCAAGCCCCTAGACAGCCGCCTAAGAAGTAAGTTCATGTTCATCATATTTCTGGATATCCAGAAGAAATCTTCTGAATAGTATTATTGCACCGATGCATTAGCTTTCTTCTATCCAGAAGATCCTAGCTATTAGTCCACGAGACTACCAGCTATTCCACATCTCAGATGCTCTTTGGTCATGACCTTCATCTGCCTTGCAGTGTCTTGTTTGGTCACCACCTCAGGATGTGCCTTCAATCACCCGAGGAGTACATCCAAGATCTTGAGGCACAGCTTGAAGTGATGCACAATTTTGAGCACTAGTCAAGAGCAAGTCAACTTGGTGACGAAGAAGATGAAGATCGATGCGACACCAGAGCTACAGGACATCAATTCAACAAAGGAGACATGGTGTGGTTGTGGAATCTGATTCAATGGAAAGGACTCGGTCCTAAACTAGTCACCTTGGGATGGTCCTTACACAGTCCTAAACAGGCTGAGCGACGTCATGGTTCAGATCTGTAAGGTCATCGATCTCTGAGCCTAAAGTCGTTCATTGCGACAGGTTAGCGCCTTGCTATAGCCATAGTACATGGTGTATATAATGTAAATAGTACAAGACCGTGGTTCCTTTTTTTGTTTCAAAATTTGAAAATTTTTACCCTCATTTATTGATTTAGTATTTGATTTGTTTTATATTACTTATTGCATTTATTGTTGATGTTGTCTGTTACTGCACTGTAATGTGTATTATTGCACCGATGCTTTAGTTATAAGCATGGCTTCCTGTCCAGGGATTGTACTGCCTAGGGCATGCAGTCCTTGGCAAGGGGGCAGTGTTACAAATTTTGTACTTAGATAGCTAATGTTAACCCCTTCACGCCAGGTAGCGCAAACGCGCGCTTATCGCATAGGCCGGCAGTGTCTTACGCGAGCGCCTGTCCAGGGTCATGGGGTTTTTTGCTATTAAGCCTAAATCCATGAAATTTCCGAAGTATCAATGCATTGTTTAATAATGCTCTATAGAGTATTTAAACGGCTTATGCTTTATAGATATTTTTATATATACTTTAAATACCTTATTTCTTGTTTAAATGCATATTTTACACATTTTATTTTCATTACTCACCATTTTATGACTTTTAACATTATACATCTGAAAACTAAATATATTTACTTAAAATTCTCTTTTCGTATGAAAAATTTAAAAACAGAGATGTACACACAATCCTACATTACACTCCTTGCACTCATAATAACTCATTTGCCGTTTTGAAGGATTTTTTCGGGAATGTGAACAAACGAAGCATCGTCGTCTCATTTTCAGTCTCTTCCGAACAAAGTTTTGGAAAATGTCTTTCAGTTAATCTGAGCAGATTTAATAATTGTGGGTTTCTTTATAATACTCATCAAAATTGTTAGAGCAAAGAAAACAAACATTTCTTCCACTGTAACAGGTAAATACTTCGAAGAAGTTGCTCCAGATTCATCCTCAGGATATTTGCTCCTCTGATACAGATTAGTCTCTTCAGTAATTAATTTCATTATTGTATCATCAAAATATTACCTAAAGAAATCAATTTCTTTTTCAACCGAATTATCCACTTTAATTCCAGGAACAGCTTTAAATGGTAATTCTGATAAATTTTCTATTGTGGATGACCATGGAGAAGTACTTGCTTTCGACGTACTCGGCATATAGATGTCCGAAATGTCCTCATCATCATTAGATTCACCAGATTCTTTATGATCAGAATATATCACAGTATCACTATCACTACTATCAGAATCTGTTTCAAAATCAATATCTGAAATAATTTGCATCATTTCTGCTATTTCATGCTCTGTTAAAACATTTTTGATGCTTCGACATTGTAACAGTAAAAACAGAAAGAATTCACGTCTAACAAGATCTAATTACTTTCTAAAAACTGAACTGCAAACCAAAATACCCAACGCTTTAGCAAAAATAAAACTTCTCTACTTACAATAAACAAGTACCATGTGCGAGTTTAAAGAGACGTCATAAAGTATGCCATTCGGAAACATTTATTTCCCCGTTTGTTTATATAATCAAAAACACGTGTATGCGAGTCATGTTTCTCTCATTTCGAGTAGAAGGTCTAATGTACATGTATCTGAAACCATATGGACATACAGTGCCATCTTGTGGCAGAAATTATAATTTTTAAAACGTTCCAGGACACTGGCACAAATATGTGACAGTTGGGACTGAACGGGAAAATGCTCTGGCACGCCCATAGAGCTGTAATGTACTAGAGAGAGAAATGGCAACCCTGAAGGGGAACAGGAATGCGAACCACGTGACATTTGGAACATTTCCCAAATCGTATTTCCCGCGAATCTTCCTTACCATTACAGTTCTATGGAAAATTGGTGAGAAGCAAGTGTTTTGCGTGTAAGCGCATTGTTTCGGACTTCAAAAATGATACTTTCGTGCTCCGCATATGGATGTAATTCCAGATATATGAAAGATGGAAGAGTAACATTTCACAAATGAGCTTTTTCTAATGTTTTAAAACCTAATTTTATAAAATGTAGAGGTTTTTTTATCCACTCTACTTGCCTTTTTCTAATAAAAAATAGATTTTCTAATTTTATATAATATATGCATACTTGAAATAACATTTAAATAAAAGTATCTTAATATATATGTATGTTTCTAATAACTGTTTTCTGAAAAAAATGTTAAAATTTTAGTAATACAATATAATTTTAATTAGTCTAGTATTCTGCTTTGGCGACATTTTTTATACGCCAACAGACTGCTTTGAATGCGTTTGTTTATATATTCTTTGTATGCGTTTGCTCATGCGGACATGTGCGAAGTAGTAATGTATGTATTTAATACTTGGTAATGTTGATGTAACACTGTGTAAGAACTGCATAAAATTATGTTTTTTTTTTCGGGGGGGACATGAATGACTTTATTTTATCCCCTTTTCTTGCATCCAAATATAACAAATTTGTTTACCTTCAAACACGTATTTTCTTTCTTATATCATGTTTCTGGCATTTATTCAAATATTAAGAATTTGTTAAGTATTAAGAAAATAGCAATTATATAGCAGTTAAATTTCAAAACTTTAATAGTTTTAAGTTTCTTTTTAAAAATAATGAACATTATTTAAATTTTACCTTCTAAAATTATTTAAAATAAGTACGACTACATTGTGCAACGTGCATAATATATATATATATATATATATATATTTGCTAGTAAAAGGAAGTCTTAATTTACCACCTTTTTGTAATAAATTTACCACCTTTTTGTAATAATTTACCACCTTTTTGTAATAAATATTTGTTTTTGTTTCACCAAATATAATATATATATATATTTGCTAGTAAAAGGAAGTCTTAATTTACGACCTTTTTGTTTCATAATTTAATTATTTACCACTCTCTCTCTTCCTTTTAACTTATATCTGCTATATTGACATTCATTTTTAGTTCATTTTATTTAATATCTTTCTCACTTTGATTTGTCTACTCTGTAGTTCTCTGCAATACACCGTATTAACATTAAATTTCCTTTTCATATTAATATTAAATTTCCTTTTTGTACTATTTTCTGTTTTCACTCATTCTTCTTATGTTATCTATTTTTTTATTTTTTATTCTGTCCTAAGTACTAAAAAGCCTTCATTTTTATTTATTTATTTTACTTATTTATTTTTTAGTTTATTATTTATTATTTAGTTTATTATTTAGTTATTAGTTTATTATTTAGTTTGTTCTCTCCAGTTTTTTTTATTTTATTTTAAATTTTGTAGACGCCGATGGACATATTGCAAAATATTATTCTACAGCATGAAAATTATTTAAATTTTAAAAATTAAAATTTAAAATAAAGTTAAATTTTAAAATAAAGTGTCCAATTTTAGGGAAATTATTAATTTTGGCTGGTGTTTATCGATTTAACCTCTTCTGCAAATTCAACGGCAGCTTCTGCGAAATGACGTCTTTCCAAGTTCGCATTTCGAACTGAGAGAAAAGAGAGGAAAAAATCGCCAGCCATGGCGATAGTACGCCAAAGTCTGGATTCAGTTCCATTTCATGCCCAAACTCCTGCAGCTCATTCCTGTGCCACTTTTTCACCCGGTTTTGAATGGCGATGCTCCGTCTAGTATAAAACAGGTCTATGGGCACGCCAGCGTGTCAGCCGGGAAGTGTGTGTGTTCGTTGCTGGCACATAGACGTGACAGTCGGCGTGAAGGGGTTAATAGAATTATAATTGTTTTATTTTCCTATGCAATGCAGCACGTGATAAATGCAACATGTGAGAAAGATATTGCCAGAAAAGTAAAAATACAGGACCATGTGCATTCAACATTGAGTAAACGTTTATCTCGGTAATGTATGTTTAATTTGAATAAATGTAATTGACTACAGTTAAAAGTCATTAATCCGGGCTTGTCGGGACTTCGGCGATTCCGGATTATAGATCATCAGTTTAAATCTGGTAAAATGGCATGCAGAAATTATGAAATTAAAAATATGAAGCCGTAATTTACGAAATAAAGAACAATTATGATCTAAAGGGTATCAAAATTTACAAAAAAAAGCTTAATATTTATTTGTTTACTTTATTAAGCATTTCTTTCAATGTAAGTTGCCGCTGTTCAAGTCCTATAATTGCTGTGTCGAGAATACAGACTAATTTCTCAATCGAGAATACAGACTAATTTCTCAATCGAAATTTTTTCGTTTTCAATAACCTCTGTCACTTTCTATAAGGAGGCATTTGATTTAAATCATATCAAAGACGAAGTACATGGAGATGTAATACTACGTTGAGTAAGCAATTATAAGCCAAATAAAATAAAAACATCTGCCCTTAAGATAAGGATAGTGCTGACAAATCAACTTCCAATTCATTGCAGGCAGTGCAGCGTTAAAGATAAACAAAGTTTAGATAAACAAACGTTAAAGTTTAGATAAACAAAGGATTATGCCTTTATCCATTTTTTGCAGCAATTCCACTTTTTGTTTAATGGACTCCGAAAGATACTTTTGCTTTGTATATCCTTTACATATTAGTAAATATATATCGGAAATTCTATTTGACATAATCGAAAGTTCAAGCTTACTTTTATAAAATTGCTCTAACAGTCTGCAAAAAATAATAATCCGGATCCAATTCCAAGATTAAGGAACAACGCAATCTACAACATTAACTGAAATAGATAATTAGATAATTTTAGCTTAGCTTATCCCGTCCGTTATACATTAAACGCGCATTCGTAAACGTATTTTGCGCACGCGCACACGCAAATTTGCAGCGGTAAAGGTCTTACGCGCATGCTTCAACGCGACGCATGCCCAGAAAGTTTGTAGCTTTGAAGTCCGGATTATGGGTGTCCGAATTAACAACTTTTGACTGTACTATGCTAGCTTCAACTGTAATTCCTCTTGGTGGTTTCTAGAAATCTCAAGAAGCAAAGAAATTACTCGAAACTTCTCGTAACCAATTAAAATGCTAAAAAATGCCAGAGACAGAACATCTCAGTTCAACTGTTTAGTTAGCTGTTCAGCATGAGATTGGATTAGGTTTCTTTCTGCATTGCATTGTATTGTAACATTTTTAATAATTAAGTACATACAGTCAAAACTCATTAATTCGGACATCCATAATCCAGACCTCAAAGCTACAAACTTTCTGTGCATGTGTCATGTTGACTCATGCGCGTAAGACCTTTACAGCTGCGAATATACGTGTGCGCAGGCCCAAAATAAGTTTATGCGTGCGTGTTTAATGTATAACGGATGGTATAAGCTAAGCTAAAATTATCTAATTCAGTTAGTGTTGCAGATTGCGTTGTTCCTTAATCTTCGAATTGGATCCGGCTTATTATTTTTTTCAGACTGTTAGAGCAATTTTATAAAAGTAAGCTTGAAAGTGTATTTCGAAATCCATTAAACAAAAAGTGGAATTGCTGCAAAGAATGGATAAAGGCATATCCTTTGTTTATCTAAGCATTCCGAAATCTGTTTATCAATTTCACAAAGCTCTGCCGCAGGGGGACGCCACAGCACGCAATGAATTGGAAGTTGATCTGCCAGCACTTTCCTTATCTTCAGGGCAGATGTTTTTATTTTATTTGGCTTTTTACTAAATGTAGTATTTCATCTTGATGTACTCCGTCTTTGATATGATTTAAATCAAATTCCTCATCATTACAATTCGCTTCCGATAGCGAAGAAAGTAAAGTAAACAAATAAATATTAAGCTTTTTTTTGTAAAATTTGATACCCTTTAGATCATAACTGTTCTTTATTTCATAAATTATGGTTTCATATTTTTAATCTTATAATTTCTGCATGCCATCTTACCAGATTTAAACTGATGATCTATAATCCGGAAAAATCGATAATCCGGAATCGCCGAAATCCTGACGAGTCCGGATTAACGACTTTTGACTGTATAACCAAGGATGTGGAGTCATGGAGTCGGAATCGGAGTCGGGCAGGTTTTGGGGTAAAAGGAGTCGGAACTGTTGTCACTAGAATCAGGTCTACTACGACTCCAGTTTTCGTTGGACAGTTTGAATTTGAAATAAAATTAAAATGAACTGAAAAAAATTAATGACAAGCTGAGTTATTTTTATTTATGCACTGTATACATTAATAAATGGTTATTTTCTATTTTATTGACCTATTAATAAATAAATATAAGGGAGGAGGATGGATGTGATATTTGCTCTTAATGATTAAACTGGTCCATTTAATTACAAATCTCACTGCTAAATTTAGGTAAGCAGCAATAGGAGCAACAACTCCTAAAATTGATGCCATTCTCAGGAAGTGAAAAGGCAAAAAAGTCATCTATGAACTTTCATTAAGAATGAAATCATTTTTAGAACAATTGGAGAATTCGAATCAGGACAGTCAAACTGCAAAAGTAGCAATTGAGGCTCTAAAATAAATTAGATTTTGAGAAATATTTTTGGATAATACTTAAAAGGCTAAGCAAAGCGAATGAAAATAAAAATTAAAAAAAAAAAAAAAAAAAACCAAGAGCTTTTAGATAGAAAAATGAAAAAATACAAACAAGATTTCTACATGGCCTTTGAAGAAATAGAGAAATATAAAAATCTATCCTGAAAAGTTAAAAGAAGTAGGCCTAACAGTAATAGCTCTTCCTCCTACTCAAGTTAGTCTGGAAAGTTCTCAGCTCTGCAGTTTATCAAATCTGATCTATGGCCCTCCAACAAAGAAAATCTTGCCGAAGTTGTACATTTTCTTAGAAATAACTAATGCCAGTTTTTCCATTTCATAATAAATGTTAATTAATATATATGATTTGCTATGCCATCAATTTTTTTTTCCTGTAGAAGCTATTACTTCTATTACATTAAAAAAATAAGCTGTAACCCATGTTATATGTTTACATATATATATATGAGGGAATGAGAGTCATTAAAATTCCAGGAGTCAGAGTCAGTCATTTTCCCTACCGACTCCACAGCCCTGAGTATAACGACTGATTATACTGCGTGATACTGTGAACACTTGTACGAATATCTCTGAGGAAAATTTGAGCAATCTATTACATTTCTTTTGATAAGAATAAATTTTATTAACCTTTTATCGGACTTATTCATTCAATTTATTATGGTTTGGTTTGGTTTTGGTTTATTTAATTATGACAAAGCACACTAAGGCTATCTGCCTAAGGAAAGGGATGCCTTCATAGAGGACTTTCTAAGGGAAACTGGCTCGTATACATGTTACACATGGGAAAAAACCACAAAAACACCCATGCAGCCAGCCCGTTCGCGGGATTCGAACCTCAGACCGAACTACCAGTATTCAGTGACTTTAACGCTCGGCCGCTGGTGGACTCTCCATTTATTACATAGTTTGCACACATTTCTGCACACAGAAATAAAGTACTTTTAAGGACCATTAATGAAAAAAATTAAGGACCCATGAGCAAATGCAAACTGAATAAATTCAATTAAAAATATTATTGATGCCTGCATTTCACATTTGTAATAACATCCTAAAAATAAGTAGATCCCTAAGTAGTGTGCATTATTACTACACATGAATTAACATAATTATTAATAAGTTTGAAAATAAAATAAACTTTAAACAGCTGATCAAGTAGCAGTAAATATTTTACACTTATTGGACATATTTGAAAGAAGTGACATTTACGTTTACTAACAGTAAGCTTTATACTGATTCAGAAGTCAAACAACAAGTGACATTACGTTTACTAACAGTAAGCTTTATGTTGATTTTTTTTTAATGTCTCATTATGTCACACACTTGGTCAGTCTAGAGGTTTAGTAAATAGCACGTAGATTTTATGTCAAATGGCATAGGTTAAAATGAGAAGTAAGATCATAATAATCAGCATGATTCATAACAAAAGACTGAATGTTGTCACCACTGCTACTTGTTTAGAGAGAGACCTGCTGATTAGAACAAACCTGAAAGGCCTGATGTAGGCATGGTTAGCAAGTGTTGAAAGTTAGTCAGGCTCTGTTTAATGCAGTTAGTGTCATAGGTTCGTGTAGAGTTCCAGGGATTATAACCCAGTTAATATACTTAAAGGTTCCAATAAGCCATTAAAGCACCAGAGGTGATAAGTTATTTTGTATTATTTTAATTTCACTAGATGCAAAGAATAAGTTTTACTCAAATTTTTACATTTTTGTATTTTACCTTGTGACCACAGTGGGTATTAATGAAAAGCAATAACTCGCTTAATAGTATCAGAAGTAAAACATTCAAATATTATGTTCTCCATAAAGTAAGAAATTCATTGCAAGCTTTCTGTAAAATGCATCCATTACGTGTTGATACCATGGAGACATTTCAAAATTTGTCACATATTTCTCAAATCTTCTAGAATTGTGGGTCTATAAATCTTGCTTTCTTCTAAACCTTCCAAGCTGCAATGTCTAAAATCCTAAAGAAAAATTACTCCTACGAATTCTATAACAACAAAGATCCAGAAATATTTTGAGAAAAAAATCAGAGGGGGAAAATGTAAAATTAATTTCAGAGAAAACTGATGCATACGAGACAATGTGTAGAGATAATTTTTAAGGGTAAGTAGTTAGTTATAAATGATTAAATTAGGTAGTTTGATATCCTTAGTCATTATGGATTTACATGACTACTATTAAATTTTATTTTTGAACAAAATCTATTAAAAAAGCCCTACTAAAATCAAAATTTAATAAAATTTCATAGTTTAAAATACATGTAATTTATGGCATTGATTCTTAAATGATATTAGTATTATTACACATTAAAAGTTACAAAACATTTATGTTTGTAACTTTATGTTTTGTAACAAAAACACTCAACAAAATATTTTAAATATTTTGTTGAGTTTAAATATTTTGTTTTAAATATTTTGAATAAATAATTTATTCGTCGTTTTAATTTAAAGCCTTCCCAAATATTTTGGCTAGATTATATCGATTTCCTTCGCTTTAAGCATCTTTTCTAACAATTAGAGATTTGTCTTAATATGCAAACCACTGCCCTTGTTAGTTTCTGCATGCTTTACCTCCTAACTTGTCAACCTCTCCATAATGTACCTACGAGGGTTTACTTTATTTGCTAAAAGTTAAATAGTCCAAAACCTCCGGCAGACGTGAAGCATATTATCACTATGTCTGAAAGTAACTACAATATCAGACAATGGTTTAAATAAGAGGCTTATTTAAAAAGAACTTAAAACATAAAGGCACGTTCTGATGCTAACAAAATCAAGTACAGCTCATGGTGACATAATTAAACAAAAACAGTCAAATTCAAACTAATAATGTGGAGTAGTGGTCAAAGACTATACAATTTAAGTTAATCTGGCTCAGTAACTCTATCATATAGGGAAACAGAAACGGGAAAATATAGTAAAAGCTGAGACCATAAACAATTGGGTAATTTACATAATATTTACATAATAATAATAACTGCACATATCTTTGAAGAATAATTTTCTTTATGTATACCGTTTCTTTCTTCAACATGTTTCCTTTTCATTTTAGAATTTTTGGATTTAATTAAGGATTTCTGTTATTCTAAAAAACACTAAATGCATTTAGAATGTATAGAAAAAGTGGCTAATTTTATTTCTTTAGTAATATGAACATTAAGAAGAAATATGAAATATATACGGTGAAGGCCGATTACAGAGCCGATGTGGCAGAATTTTTAGAATTTAGTGGCACACCAAACAACAAAATCTAGACATAGCAGAACTTTTAGAATTTCAAGGAGGCATTGGAAGCAGAATTTAGAAAGACACTAGGCAGCAGAATTTAGGATCCACAGAGATTGCATCAGGTGGGAAAATGCCTAATGCCAGCTATATGTATGATGCATTAGGACATATTAGATGAATCTTTTAAATTGTAAGTTTTCAATTTCTTTGTTAATAAAAAAAATCCCTTTTTGTAATGCCTGCCCATGTGCTAAGATTAGAAGCATTTTTAATATTTTCCATGCTTGAGTCTAGTGAAAAGTAGAGAAAATAAAGGGATGATAAACATGTTAAAAGAGTCTAGTATCAGAAGTAAAACATTCAAATATATGTTTTCATTGTTCTTCCAGATGTTCTCCATAAAGTAAGAAATTCATTGCAAACTTTCTGTAAAATGCATCCATTACGTGTTGATACCATGGAGACATTTCAAATTTTGTCACATATTTCTCGAATCTTCTAGAATTGTGGGTCTATAAATCTTGCTTTCTTCTAAACCTTCCAAGCTGCAATGTCTAAAATCCTAAAGAAAAATTACTCCTACGAATTCTATAACAACAAAGATCCAGAAATATTTTGAGAAAAAAATCAGAGGGGGAAATGTAAAATTAATTTCAGAGAAAACTGATGCATATGAGACAATAACATGGGAAAACTCTTACCATAAAAAAATTAAAAAGAAAAAATTTTTAATTAATTACATAACTATTTTGCTTTTGCTAAGAAATGTTTTGTAAATTGTGCTTTATAACATTATACCTTGTTTATTTTTTCAGATTCAAGATATTGTATAAGTGGCCAAAATGGAATTTATAATACGGCAGCAAAAAATAAAAATGCTTTACTTTAATGTTATTTCTTTAAAATAATTACAATACATTACCATTATTTTAATGATATTTATCAATGTTACAATGTTCTAAAAAAAATAGTCGAAAATTTCTCAGATCTCGGGAACTAAAAATGTTCTATGGAAACTGATCTCAAAATCCCCAAAATGTTGATAAGTCGCCAAATTTAGAACCGTTTAATAAAAAAATTCACATCCCCAAAAGTGAAAAGTTGTTTAAAAGCTCTTTAGTAAACGAATTTCGAAATGCTTATGTTTCATTTCTTGCTTAGAAACTCGAGTATCCTATCATTTATATTAGAAATAGAAACAAATTATAACCCATGAACCCATTCAAAAGATAATCATATATGTCGGTGAATTGCCAAAAATATTCCTCCAAAATGCTAATTCACACTCAAAATGGCAGTCGTAAAACCAGACATAAATTTCAGATGATTAAAATGAAGGACCTTCTGCCGAGTTTGGCCAAAATTAAGGACTTTTAAGGAACAAAAATCAATTCCAAAAAATCTAAGGACTTTTAAGGACTCTTAAGGACTGTATGAACTCTGTATTATTATGAACCTGTATGCAAGCAACAATATGTAGAAAAAATTGTACAATAAAGTATTAATTTTACCTGGGAAATGCCTCGACAGGGAGCATATCTGCGCCACAGGGTATTCCGAGGGGTCTAGGGTGCGAATCACCCTCCCTCGGATCCTCGCTTCCGGCTGCTGAAATGTGGTCAGCGTGCATATTGGTGCACGGGGCAGTGTGCAAAGTCGTTTTGAGGACCTAAGTAACAGAATATAGGTTATTATTTGTTTAAACAGAAGAATTTATAAAGAATACTGCTCAGCAATTATGAAAACTACAATATAAATTATAACATTATTATATACTATTTTCTTACATAAATATTCAATGGATCAAGAAAAAGAGTTATTAGCATCAATAATTTGAAAAACTTTAGAAATTAGAGATGAGTTTATTAGCCCAAATGGACCAATAGTCTTGAAATTTTGTGTTGCTTCACCTTAACGTGTTGTGCATGCTCATTCGGAAAAATATAATAAATAATAATATATAATAAATAATTCGGAAAAATATAATAAATATAAAGTTAATCTCTGTTACTGATGAATAAGTTAAGATATTTAATAGCAACAGATGCAGTTCTTAATTTTTTTTTACTTTTGAATCTGATTCAGTTAAATAAAAATTCATGATATAAAAAATTAAAAACATTTCATTCACACAGAATAATTTATAATATATATTTTTTCACTTTTCAGATATACCTAATGTTCCCATATTAGTTTAAATGTATATTCATCTAGCTACCAGCACAGACTTATTCACCTAGCAATGCTTCCGATGCCGAAGATTCGGCGACACTCAAGGAACAACCCGGAATGCTGCCTAAAATACGGGGAAAATCACTTGAAAATGTACCATAACTAAAGAAGACCAACCTTCACATTTTTGCGTTGGTTACATCAAAGGCATTTGACTATGTTATGTTATGAATATGTTAAGATAGACAATTCCAGTTTTCTCTTGTTTACGAAAGCCTTTGTGAATGAATTCAACTACATGGAGTAACTGGTGTACCGTGGTGTTGTTGAGACCGAAAGCCAAACTTCCAGAATAATCGCATTTTGATCACAGCTGAATTCATTCAGGCATTTACGAGGGTTTTAAAAAAAAAGTTGTAATTGAGCTAGCCTGTAATAGAGCAGTACATTTAAATTTTGTCCTGGTTTAGGAATGGGGACAACTGTTGCAATTTTCCAACAATCAGGAAAGTAGCTTTTCCTAAGAATAAGAAAAATAATCTAAACTATAAACATTATGGAAAAGTTTATGATCATGCAATTCAAAATAGAATCTATGCCTGGGCCTTTTTGCACTTCAGTTTTTCAATAAATTCTAGAACCAACATGGGATCAGTAGGCCTTACGTCAGGCGCATGAATTTGAGTTAAAAATTTTTCAACACCTGCATGTATGTTTCCCTGTATAATCAGACAACTACACTAGGTGTTGTTACTTGATGCGAACTGTATAGTAAGGCTGTCAGCTAAGCTTCAGATTTGTCACTGTCTGTAAATGCCATCTGTGCATTATTGACCATTTCAAGGCATGGATGGGTCGATATTGTTTGCATAATTGGGTGGCAGTGTGCCTAACCGATCTGCATTCAATTGCTAGGCACTCAATGTTTCTACTCTGCCTTTTTATGCATTTGGGTTTCAGTTCTTATCTGTTTCTGTATTCTGAAAAATTGGACATGGATACTGGGATCACATGACATTTGCCAAAGTTTTCACAAGAAATCCCACCACTTCCTTGAGTACAGACTCCAAATTTTGTATGCACCTGTCAAACCAGAGCCTAAGACTTGTACCACTTTAATTTCATGCTGAAAATATATATTACAGAGAGCAGCCAAATGAAGAACTGCAGTGGACCCTCTGACACAGTAGTAAATCAGGAAGGTAGGAGCTATGATCTGTACATGGTTACTCTAACACCTGATCTATGATCTGTACATGGTTACTCTGACACCTGATCTATGATCTCATGGTTACTCTGACATCATAAATTCAAACTTCCTGTTCCTATTCAGACAAAGCCATGCAGTATGACACAAATTTAGATCACCAGCAAAGAATATGTGATTTGAAACATTTAACAGTTTGTCAAAATCACTAACAAGAAAAATAGCCCTTCCACGTGCAGCTGATTGTGGAGGCAAGCAAGCAAAAACAGCTATTAGTGAGTGGAAAAGAAATTTGAATGCAAATTTTGATTACTGTCGCTTCCAAAACATTGAAATCGGCTGTTTGAGAAGATCAAACATTTCACATAGATATAGGTGCCCCAATTTGTATTTCTGCCATATGATAACCTGTAAGTCGAGTACATAACCATAATTCCCAATTTTGAGAATTACCTTGCCATCGGGCAAGGTCAATTCTTGAACCAAAAGCCCGTCAAGATCATGGTCTGATCATGCTAGTTAGAATGCTTTAAGATCTATAAGCTATCCACGAATCCTGAAACTTGTACAGTCCTGTAAGATAAAACCACCAAAAATGCAAATCATTTCTAGAAGGATGATTAAACAAAGTCCAAACATCTCACATGAAAAAGCAAACAACTGCAATGATGTTATCACCTGGTTCCAAGTACTTGCATTTCAAAGCAGTTATTATAAGAGTTCGATATTGCTCGTACCCAAGTAGCACATGACGTTGCAAACTGGTCCAAGTGGTTGCAAAATGGTCGTGGTAACTTTTACGAAGTCTTTACAATGTTGCGAAGACATATAATATTTGCCGTTGGATCTTGGCAATTTGTCGACGTTGCTGAAACATTATAATATGACCTCGTTAGCATTTTTTTCATAGTTCATCAGCATAACTTTTAGAATGAAAAAAGACTAAAATCTGCCCTATCAAGAACCTGAAGTCCGCATAAGATTTATTTTGCAATGTTTCATTACTTTATTTCATCTAAATATATTAATCTAAGGTAGATTCATCCAGTGAAATATAAATTTAATATAAATACTTTTGATTTATTAAATTTAATTAGTACTAAAATATGTGCTAAATAATTGTTTAAAATTTTGTTAAAATAACTAAAAACTAATAAATATTATAGCAAAATATTTAAAAATGGAAATAATCTATAAAGTTATTAAGTTTGTAGGGTTTATATTTATTTTAACTAACATTTATTTTAAGTTTAAACTATCTTTCCTGTCAAGCCTTCACTTTCTTCTAGAATTGCCAATGCTAGAGTATGTAAATTGTAGTAGAGCACACAGTATATTCAAATTTTAGCAGAAGTAAGTTGAGTTTAAATAGAAGAAAAATGAGATTGTAGGTGTGCTTCTTGAATCGCGAACGTGAAGGTCGCTAGGTAGAAATTTAAGAACCGCGCATTTCGGCCTGTGTGCCTATCTCGGCAGTTTTTGCTGAATCTTCAACTGCTTAACACTTTACCGACCGGCCGTCGATTAATCGATGTTTTGTTCTCAGCACATACCGACCAGCCATTGATTAATCGATGTTTGCTCCCCAGCGCTTACCGACCAGTCGTCAATTAATCGACTTTTGATCCCCAGCGCTTACCGACTGGTCGTCGATTAATCGACTTTTGATCTTTCTGTTAGATTTGGTTAGGTTAGATTGACAAGTAGCAAGCATTTCACATTCTTTATTCAGATAATCGGTGCTTTTTTGTAAGCTTTAGCCCTTAGAAATGAATGGAAAGGATAGTCTCGGCGAGTTTTCTCTCGATGACCTGTCAGTTTGTCTTGACTGCCGTTCAGCAAGTAGTACTGATGACGAAAGTGATAGCAGTAGTATAGCCATTCAAAAGCTACGTCCTGTACCGTTAATATACAGTGATTCAGAAGATGAGGAAATGAATAATAATGTTGAAGACAACAATGATACATGGTCAATGAACGACAAGAGTACAATTTTGGAACTTTTCGAAGGCAGCTCTAACGTAAAAATTGTGCCAAGTTCCTTCGAAAGCGTAATGTATATTGTGAATTTATTCATTGGAAGTGACCTGATTCAGCACTTCGTGAGGGGGTCTAATAGATATCATTATCAAATTGTGGAAAAATATAGAATTGCATCAAAAACGAAAAAAATGGAAAGACGTCACAGTGACTGAAATGAAGAAATGTTTGGGCCTGATCATTCTCATGGGACAAGTAAAGAAGGACATTCTCTACAATTATTGGTCTACAGACCCATCTATTGAAACGCCATTCTTCTCGAAGGTTATGAGCAGGAACAGATTTTTACAAATAATGCAAAGCTGGCATTTTTGTAATAATAACGATATTGCTCCCAATTCGCATAGGCTGTTGAAGGTCCAGCCTGTCATTGACTATTTCAAGGAAAACCTAACAACGTATATAAACCAGATCAACAATTGTCTCTAGATGAACGTTTAATTCCGTGGAGAGGTAGACTGTCAATCAAAACATATAATCCGGCAAAAATTACAAAATATGGAATACTGGTTAGAGTGCTGTCTGAAGCTCGTACAGGATACGTATCCAACTTTTGTGTGTATGCTGCTGATGGAAAAAAATTAGAATAGACAGTATTATCAGTCATTGGACCGTATAAGAACGTGTGGCACCATATATATCAAGATAATTATTATAATAGTGTCAACATAGCTAAAATTTTTTTTAAAAATAAATTGCGAGTGTGCGGGATGATTCGAAAGAACAGAGGTCTTCCTCAAATACTTCAAACGGTCAAGCTTTCAACAGACTAACATCAATTTCTTAGAAATGGTCATATTTTATTACAAGTATG
The DNA here is from genome assembly GCF_044657685.1 of Stegodyphus dumicola. Taxonomy (NCBI): domain Eukaryota; kingdom Metazoa; phylum Arthropoda; class Arachnida; order Araneae; family Eresidae; genus Stegodyphus; species Stegodyphus dumicola. Next base: position 6,769,986 of record NC_140772.1, read on the forward strand.
GAATAATGGCAAAAGGAATGTAAACATGATATCGACAATACATTTTGCACAAATGGCGGAATCTAGAAACAGAAGCAGGAGATCAGATTGCCCCATACAGAAGCCTATTTCAATAATAGATTATAATAAATATATGAAGGGCGTAGATCACGCAAATCAATATCTGTCCTATTACTCCATTTTTAGGAAAACAAAAAAATGGACGAAACGTGTCGTAATGTTCTTCATCAATTGTGCACTTTTTAACTCCTTTAAAGTAGATACAACTCTGAACGGACAGAAGATTACATATAAAAATTTTCTGCACAAAACGGCACTTTCATTGATAGAAGACTGTGAAACTGAAGAACAAGGTAAGGATCTACCTAATTTCGAACCCACAAGAACCACATCCCCATTTGATGATCCCGAAAGACTGGCAAATTTCGGAAAGCATAAACTAGTAAATATAGTGACCAGCGGTCAATGTAAACAACCCCTACGACAATGCAGAGTTTGTGCAAGTAAAAAAAAAACTAAGCAGAACAGGTTTCACTTGTAAATACTGCAACGTCCCACTACACAAAGGTAACTGTTTCGAGCGCTATAATAGTTTAAAAAAATATTAAACCACTTCTTTTGTCAACAAATATTGTTATATGGATTATGGTATATTTTACGTAAATAATAAACTGAAAACGAATGTAATAGATAAAATAAATATTGTTTAACACTAATATGATTAAAGTAAAAGATTTTATTCAATTTTGTTACCCTACAATAACACGAAGCATACAATTTTACCAGAGTTTAAGAAAAGCACATATATTCCCGCACGTCAGTCTAGGCCGAAACCGAGCCGGTGTCTCAGACGGTCTGCGGCTGAGCGGGAGGTGAAAGGGCATAGTATGTTCCAACCGCTACCGGTCGGTAAAGTGTTAATTAGTAAGCTCATTGAATCTCAGTGGTATTTTAGAACGCGGTTAGGTTAGTTTAAGATCTCAGAGTCTCGTGGATAGTGATCTTGCTATTTTATTCATCCAGTCATTATTGTTCAGTTTTATGTTCTGTTTCAGTTAACCGCCGGGTTGGAGTAGTTTGTGAGCGTCAAGTGGACGCAGCTGTTATTTTTAAAGTTGAATAAAGAGGGCTTTAAACCCTTCTTACGTGTCTGTGTAAATTTACACTTAGTAGCAGTCACTACCACAGGTGCTGACAAGTTGGCGCCACACGACACTACAAGTTCGTGCCCATTTTTTGGTAATTTTTTAAATAATATAAAAAAAACACAATATAACCTTTTAATCAATCATATATTTTCCTCCATTATCTACAATGTCTCGCCATCTTACAGGCAGCTTTTTTATGCCATTACTGTAGAAAGACTCCGGTTCTGATGCATAAAAACTTTAAAGTTCATAGTGTACATCCCGTTTAGAATTTTTTTTTTCCAAGTAAAAATTTTGTAAGGCACGAAATAAGTGAAAATCACTTGAGGCAATATTTGGGGAGTAAGCAGGATGTGGCAAAAGCCTGTCCAAATTAAGGGGGCGATAAATGAAGCCATTGTGAGAGCCCGTGTTTGAGAAGGAGACGAGGAAAATTCGAGTTTGAATCATTTTTGGACTCACTTTTTTGACTAAGACTTGGACTTCGAACTTGGGATGAGCAGTAGAAAGGAGAAAAAGTAGTTCGTCATCGAGCAGTGCTTCCGGCGGGGAGCGGCATTTATGCTCCCCGGACGCGGGTTTTCGCAAAAATGTGAGGGGAAAAAAAACTGTTGAGCGAATAACTAAAATTAACAGAGACTTTGGTCTATATCTGTGTCCGCAAAGGTCAGGATGATGTCCTCTGAACTTCGACTTGAAAACAGAAGGAATTGTCACCTTAGACAAATGAAAACCTGAGTTAGCCGTTCTCTAAAATACCTAGCTTAACTGTCTGTTTTCCTTGGTGGAGCTGAGAGTCTAGGCACACAGCTGTGTGGTCCCAGCTGTTCTCTTGCTTCCAGTGGGAATAATTTCTTCTATGGAAACCAGTAGCAGGCGTGAGAATGGACGGTGTAGCTGATGAAATTTATTGTCGTGCCGTTCGAGTCTCTGTGGTGTGGATTTGCCAGGTGTTGTAAGGATAGAGTTAAAGTTCTCCTTCACTTCAAGATGTCTACTTAAAGATAAGTTTTTCTTGTGTTTTCATTTATTCCTATGATCTTAAGAAAATTCCAGAAACTTTCTGTTGAATTTAAAAATGAATCTATAAATTAATTCTAAATGGCTAAAAATTGTCACCCCTTTTCCCTGTCTTTCTTAAAGGGACAAAAATGAAAATCTTAATAAGTTAATTATGGTATAAAAATATCATTTGTTTGTGAAATCCTCCTTAGTATAGATGTTGAATGTTGAATTCCAGAAGTCCAAAGGGGCTTTGTCCCTGAAGGACTATTGTTTTCGTTTTGCGATTTTGCGTCGGACTCATAAACGTCGGTTCACTTTTCAAACTGTTGCCACAAAATGTTAGAGTCCTGCATTATATTTGAAGAAATTAAATAATGAAAAATCTGCATAAATGATTGTCTATTTCTCGCTGTCCTCTGTCCTTATGTACAAAATGTCATGCAGAAACATCATTCAATTGCCTTCGATAGCGGTCAAAATAGATATTTTCGTGGAAATTATGATACCCAGAACTTTTCACAATTACAATACTTCTTTTACTTACGCTTTAGAAATATTTTACAAGCACACAATGAACTTGCATGTACTGAAAAATATTCTACATTTCTTCATAATCCAATTCAATTGCTACTAAATATGAGAACTTTGCTCTCATTGAAATGCTTTTGAACAGAAAATGAGAAAGGGTAATTTGTTAAAGGGGGGCTTCTTTTCTTCTTACAAACAATATGGTTAAATCATTCATAAGGATATTTAAAGATACTGTACTAGAAAAATGTAAAGCTTTTAACAATGTGTTCTTTAGTTTCATTTGCATGCTTAGTTATGGAAAGTATTACATGAAAATAATGCTAGAATTTACAAACCATCAAATCACGAAACCTCCTTGTATGGCTTCTAAATTAAAAGCAAATGCTAAGTACTTAGATGTCTACCACACTGATCAAAACATGTACTATGAGTCAGCTTCTGAAAATGAAAAGACATTTTATACTGTTTTGTAAGGCATGGAAATGTGCGCTTGTGCTACTGGAACTCGAGGAAAATTCTGCAAAAATCTCTGGGCTGCACATATGGAACTGAATGTAAATTTCACAAATCTGCCGAAGCTGCTTCCCAAAGATTTCAAAGAAATTGTATAATCTGGCAATGGGGTATACATAACCCGAATTTTTCAAAAGCATGATAAATACACCAATTCCTGAATCAGATGATACCTCATTTGCCAAAAATGTTCATGTGCAAAACAGTCAATTAGATGCATTTAAAATTACAGGTACATGATAGATGTACATAGATGTAGTACAAGATAATGAATGCATCAAAGCATGTTCAAGATTTATCTATAGCAGAGAAAAACCATTCTGCATTTTCTTCAGAAATTAAAAAATTGAATGCAAACTTCTCTAAACTTGTTAAAGTTGCAAATGAAAATTATTCAGAAGGTATCTTAAATGCCGTTTCTAAAATTAATGTATATCTTGATAAAATATCAACACCAAAGCAAGTTCTATCTTTGTACTCCAATAAACTAAATCTTAAAAAAACTGGTAACATTAAAGTGCAATCAATGGCAGAGTCCAGAAGAAAAATTAGAGCAGGAGCAAAGAAAACACAGTCTGGTAGACCAAGCAATGAAGAAATTAAATGAATCTCAAAAAAATGAAAACATGCTTTTGGACAAAATATTTTAGCTAATCAAACCAAACACCAAATCTCATGGGATGTTTTACGAAATGTTTTTTATAGAAAACTAAAAACTTTGATTTTATTATACTTAATCTATTTTAAAATAGAAAATTTACGAATAGAAATAATATTTAAAACATTCTTTGATATTTCAGGTCAATATGCAGTAACATTTTGTTTAAAAATATTATACTACTTTCTCAATATGGTGAATTTGTTATCAGCACTTCTCTAGCTTACTGGAAAAAAAAAAAAAAAAAATACGACTTTAATTTAAAAGAGCTGATTATATGTGTTATTTTGAATGGAACAGTACCATTTTCTCAACATTTCCTAGCTATCCAGTTATAAGATATTTCTCCTGCTTTCTTAGCATGGGCGCGTATTCCAAAGGTCCGTGGTTCGATTCCCGGCGAAGGCGTTGCTCATTTTCCATCTTTCCTGCTATCAAAAAATACCTAACGTCTCTACACAGTCATTTTGACAAAAAAATTCCTAGCTTCCTAGTTTCCGGTGCCCACGGGATTTGGCTACTTTTGGCGACTTTAGGATGAGTAGTAAAAACGGGACATATACGATGAGCAGTAAATGGGTCATTCAAATAATATAGTTATATATTGTTGCGTGCGTACGGATTCGTTACTAAATGAATGCACAAGTCCGATGAAAAATGAACAAAAATTTATTATTATCACAACAAAAATGCTTAAATTTTCTCAAATTATCACGCAGTATTACAATATCTCACAGTAGTTTTCTTTTAACTACTCAAATGTCCAATAGAACGTAATTCAAAACAGCTAAAGAACGCTAATCCGCGAATTCGCTACAATCAACAACAGTAGTTTTCTAAACAACAACAAACTAAGCAACTACTACGAACTGAGATGTTTTCCTCCTTTTATAACATTTTAAAATCACGCGCTAGAATTTTCCAGTACTTTCTCGAAATGAAAAAGAGTTATTTATTTATTTAATGCACGCGCTCTTGTATTTTCAATTTTCCGGCTTAGCTTTCTTTTAATATTCGTCACGCGCTGCACTGCGCGAGAAATAAAACCATTTAATTTATAATTGAACTAACATTTGCTTTTCAAATACCAAATTCGTAACACTGCCCCCTTCCCAAGGACTGCACGTCCCGGGCAGTACAATCCCTGGATAGGAAGCTAAACTTACAACTGTGGCATAAATGCAACTGAGGCATAAACATTACATTACAATATCAAACAACATGAACAATAAATGCAATAACTAACTTGAACAAATCAAATGCTATCAAATACTAAATATAAAACAAATACTAAATGCAAATCAAATACTAAATACAAATCAAATACTAAATGCAAATCAAATACTAAATACAAATCAAATCAAATACACATTTATAAACAAAAAGGACCATGGTCTAATACTATTTACAATTATTTACATTATGTACTATGGCCATAGTAACGAGCTAACCTGTCGTAAGAGTTCGAAGACTCACGGATCCGAACCACGACGTCATTCGTGTTCAGCGCTGTATATGGACCATCCGAAGGTGACTGTAATTTAGGACTCAGTCCTTTTCGTTGAATCGGGTTCCACAACCACACCTTGTCTCCTTTGTTGGATCTATGTCTAGTAGCTCTTGTGTCGCATCTGGTCTTCATTTTCTCCGTCGCCAAGTTGACTCGCTTTCGTGCAGAACGGTGCATCCCCTCAAACCGGGCCTGGGCGTCTTGGATGTGTTCCTCAGGCGATGAAGGCGCATCCGTATGGCGATCAAACACGTGGTCACAAGGCAGACGAAGGTCTCGACCGGAGAGCTTCTGAGATGGAGAATAGATGGTAGTCTTGCGTTTCTTTTCGACCCCGGTATGATTTCGGAGGCTTCCCGAGCTGGGTCTTTCGGACAAGGCGTCGGCATTTCCAAGTGAGGATCTCTTCTGAGGATGGATAATCATGTCACCAGATGCTGAAAGCAGTTTGTTGTTTTTGAAGTCTAAGGAAAAATTGTATTTCCTTAAAAAGTCCAATCCGAGTATGCATAGATCTGTGATATCCGCCACATAAGCCGTGTGATGGTAGGCGGCATTTCCAAACGTGATGTTTACGTTTAACTTCCCAGTTATGTCGATCTTGTCACCACGCGCAGTCTCAAGGGTAACACAGGATGGCGTCCAAATAAGTTTGTCTTTAAACTGTTCAGCTAAATCTTTCCTAATGATGGTAACATTAGCTCCTGTGTCAATGATCATATCGCAAGGAACTCCATCGATATTCCCATTAATGGACATTCCGTTACTGTTGCCACTCACTGTATAAATTTTAAGCGCTTTAAAACAAGGTTTTTCATTATCTGACAACCTCCGTTCCTCGATATGGTCACTAATTCGTTTACTGCGTCGTTGCTGGGAAATGGTCTTATTTTCCGTACCTCGGGATGTTCTGCAATTTCTTCGTATGTGGCCTTCAACTCCGCAGTTCCAGCATTTTAGAATTAGTTTCTTTTCACATATGTTCCGTCTCAAGCCACTGACTTGTCTGGTAAAATCATCTGCTTTATATTCCGTACCCTGGGGTGCTCTGCAATTCCGTCTTAGGTGACCTTCACTACCACATCTCCAACACCTTAGAGCCACTTTCTTCTCCCTCCTACTCCGTATCAAAGCGTCGACTTGTCTGGCTAAATCATCTAAACGAGCCATCAGTTGATCCACTGGCTCATGGACTCGCACAGCTCTAACTGGGTAGCGATCTCTACTAGTTGCTTGCTGGGCTGCCTCGAACTTCATGTCGTACAACAGAGCGCTTTTCATGTCCTTTACATCTGCCATTCGAAGAGCTTTCTGTATTTCAGGATCTCGGATGCCGTCGATGAAATATTGCAGCGACAGGATTTCTCTTGTTTCTCGGGCACTCCGAAAAGGCGAGGTGGGACAGCCTTTCAACATCCGTGGCGAGCTCCTGAAGTGTTTCGGTAGGCTTCTGTTGACGAGATTTTAATTGGAGCCTGCTGTAGTCTTTTAAACACTTCTCCCCAAAGCGCAACTCCAAGGCGCCGGACAGAGCTTCGAAATCTAACCTTTTGTTTTCGGGAAGAGTCTGAAGGATATCCGCTGCGTCGGCTCTTAGAGAAGCGGCGAGATGACAGGCCTTAGCTTGGAAATCCCATCCATTCGCATCCGCCACGATAGAAAATTGTGTCTTATACACCTGCCAGGAGGTCTTCCCATCATATGTGGATAGCTTCAGAGGTGGACGAGCAGGCATTGGTAAGAATTTAAAATCATCACTCCTGCTCCCTGCCGACGCTACGAATTTCTTTAAAGTATCCATTTCTTTGGCAACTTCAGAAACTCTCTCATCAATTTGTTGTTCGATTTGGTGTTGGACGGCACAAACTCTTCCTTCAATTCGTTCCTCCACAGCAGAAACTCTCCCTTCTATATGTTCTTTTACAGAAGAAACTCTTTCTTCTATTTCTTCTTTCACCGAAGAAACTCTTTCTTCAATTAGTCCAACTTTATTTTCAACTGTGTCAATTCTGCCTTCCATAGCTTCAAATTTATTTTCTATTATGCAGGTAATCTCTCTTTTCATTTCTTCTTGACCTGCTTCAATCTTTTCTTGACCAGCTTGAACGGCTTTCATTTCGTCCTTAACAGAGTTGACGGCCCCTTCCATCTTTCCTTGACTAGATTTCATCTCTTCTTTCATTTCTTCTTTAAACGAGGCAAAGGCTGTTATCAATTGCCTTAACTGCTCTTCCATCGCTCTTGTTATTGGCATTCAAACCCCACTCCTGACACCAAAAATTGTTGCGTGCGTACGGATTCGTTACTAAATGAATGCACAAGTCCGATGAAAAATGAACAAAAATTTATTATTATCACAACAAAAATGCTTAAATTTTCTCAAATTATCACGCAGTATTACAATATCTCACAGTAGTTTTCTTTTAACTACTCAAATGTCCAATAGAACGTAATTCAAAACAGCTAAAGAACGCTAATCCGCGAATTCGCTACAATCAACAACAGTAGTTTTCTAAACAACAACAAACTAAGCAACTACTACGAACTGAGATGTTTTCCTCCTTTTATAACATTTTAAAATCACGCGCTAGAATTTTCCAGTACTTTCTCGAAATGAAAAAGAGTTATTTATTTATTTAATGCACGCGCTCTTGTATTTTAAATTTCCAGGCTTAGCTTTCTTTTAATATTCGTCACGCGCTGCACTGCGCGAGAAATAAAACCATTTAATTTATAATTGAACTAACATTTGCTTTTTAAATACCAAATTCGTAACCATATAGTATATATTATGTTATATACACACATAGTATATAGTGTATAGTATATAGACGTTCTTTGGATCATTTTTGGTGTTGGCGATAATTTTCAAAATCGCGCCACGGCTGCACCGTATACTAGGATTTTACCAAAAAAAGTCATTTTCAAGAAAAGCTCTAAATATGCTGGTCTACTAATTAGTCGTAAAAGACAGAAGTTTGAAGAAATAGATCGGTCTCTATTTAGTTTAATAATCAACATATATGAGCTATGGGCATAATATATTATACCTTAATTCACTTGACACTAATTTTTCACATTGGACAGCTGATGTATATCCATTTTCACATTAAGTCGCACTTTCCCGTTTTGAAAATACTCTGTTGCATGTTGTTTGGTTAAAAAGATAAGTCTGAAATTATTTTTTTTCAAATGCAATTGAAAAAAAGATAACTTATATTGTTTTTTTACAAAATTTAAACCACTTCAGAATTAATCAGGTTTACATGAATACAAAGAAACACTGAAAACTGGGAGTGGCGAACAAATTTTTGCGGATCGCTATATTCGAAAAAATTTTATTTGACAACAAAAAATGTACGGCATTTCAAAATAATTTTGGATGTTTAATGAAATGAAAATGGGAATGATGGCCAAACATCTAATTAAATTTCTTCTTTTTAGTTGTAATAAAAATCTGAGTAAATATCAAGAAGAGTTTATTAGATACTGGGGGGGGGGAGTCCAGAATCATTCATTGCTTGTTTTGAAGAGCTGCACATACTCGGTGTCCATGTACACATCGACCTATTTGCACTTAAAAAAAAATCCCAGAATTGCACAAAAGTGGCATTGCCCACTCCTTTGGCTTTATCGATGTACACATCGACCTATTTTCCAGTGGCGTAGCTAGGGTGGGGATAGGGGGGACATCTGTACCATGGCCGACTCCTGTAGTTGGCCATGTCTGTACCCGGGCGCAGCATTCAGGGGCGCCAAATTGATGTTACGAAATTTTAGAATGAAATCTTTTCCATTCTTGGCACAGAGAAAGGGGCGCAAAATTGTCACTTGTCCCCGGGCGCCGAAAACCCTAGCTACGCCTCTGCTATTTTCACTTAAAAAGTCAAAGAAAATTGACAAAAATTCAATTCTTCTTACTCTGGTAAAAAGCGCCAAACAAATAAGTGGGCGATTCTGCACTTTACCCAAATACAGTAACGATTTAAACGGTACGAAACAGCAACGATTTTATTTAAATTCGAAAAGGAGGGATAGAATTCGGAAATATGTAACCGGTAACGATGAAAAAACAAATAAAATGAAATAACTAAATACACCAACATAAATACGTAAATAGATAAAAATTCCCTTACCTTGAGGAGCTCCTAAGTGCGCTCATTTTCAATCCAAAATTTATTAAATATACTCAAAAATTTAAAATACTTATAAATGAATAAAATTAAATATAATATAAAGCAAAAGGTTAAATACAAGATATAAAGTTAAATAAATATAAAATGTTCAATATATAGAGTTAAATAAGTAAAATATAAATGTTAGATATATAATATATACAGTTAAATAAGTAATATACAGTTAAATAAGTTAGTAAAAAGTAGTTAAAGTTAGTTAAATAATCAGGTTATATATATAATATAAAAATAAGTAATATATGATAAGTAATAAGTTATAAAGTAATAAGTAAAGTAATAGATAATAAAGTTAATCAGTAATTGCGCCCTAGTCGATCTCAGTGTTCGAACTAGAAATGAGCGGGAATTCTTTCTGCGTTTCCGAAATCGCTCGGAATCACTCAGAATGTCCAATCACATAGTATTGCGCACTTTGTAGCCAATTAGAAAAATTTGTTAAAAATATCTGTAAAATTTCATTGGATAAAGTAGTATCGCTTATTACGCAGCAAATTCGAACCGAAGGCAGGTGGTTTTTTTCCCTAAAAATAAACACTTCGTTTTAGAAGTGTGAACATTGTGACAGATGTTTTTAGAGATTGACACGAGTTTCACTTTATAGTTTTAGACAAAGGAAATAATTTGATTAGCTGGGAAGGGGGAAAGTTTTACTGTAGCAAACATATAATAAATGGCCGGAAAAAAACGTTCTATTCCCACCTGACAAGAAACTTTCATTTAAAATTAAGAAATCTTAGTAATATCGAACTCGGAATGTATAATTATGATTTTAAAGATATTTACAGCAAAAGAGCGTATGGTCATTTTAAACCAAAGTTTTATTACTGAAACTTAGTATATTTTTTGCTTACTTTATTCTCTTATACTGTTTTTGGACTTCTATGTCTTGAGTTTTCCTTCCACTGTTTTATATCATTTATGGTCTAGTTAAAATCCTAGTATATGGTACAGCCTTGGCGCGATTTTGAAAACTGTCGCCAAAATGACTCGTTTACTGCTCATAACTATTGCGTTTACTGTTTCATCGTAATGTCGCCAAATCCTGTGTGTACTGTAAACTAGAATTAAAACATGTTCTTTTTCTCTCTCTCTCTCTATATATATATACACATATGTAAATTATATCTAGTTATGTTGTGCACAATTTTAGGAATTTTTAACTTGTTATAGAAGTGTTAAGGCAACAGTGCCTAGGCACCCTGTTGTGTCCAAACAGCGTTCCACCGAGATACGCTAAGACGCTCTTAAATGTGATCACATTTGTCCAACCGGGATAGTGGTTAGTGACTCTGAGTGCCGTACCGAAAGACCCGGGTTCGAATTCCGGAGAAGGCATGGATGTTTGTAAATGTATAGTGTCTGTGCGGCATGGAGGTCACTTTAAATACGCGGCGAGCCGAAAGGCCTCTCGAAAGATTGTAAGTAGAGGAAGAGGAGTGGGAAACCCCGGATACGTCCCGAGGGGTGCTCTCCTTCGAAACTGGGGGCGGAACTGAGCCGTACTGTCGCCTGTATGGTGCTCAAAGCTCTTATACCTGTATGGTGCACCCTGTATGGTGCTCAGATTGCGCCAACGACAGGCGCAATCTGGCATTCCTTGACACGATGAATTTCCTGGATTTGTTTTGATGTTACTGTCAGAGAAATGAAATCAGTCACATCAACAATGTTTGTCCATGGCTATTTTGGTAACATTAACCGAATGATAACACTGAACACTAGGAAAAATATTGCCCTTAAAAACAGAAATCAGAACTATATAAACAGGTACTTACGTAAAATTTTAAATAGGAAAAGACTGTCCGCATTTATGAAGGGTTCATACGTTTCTGGAAATTATTTGGTCGATGCAGAGTGCCAAATCTTAATATTCGGACGGCTTCCCTCGCTGAATATATATATATGTAAAAATATAACGTAAAAACTGTGACCTTACTAGATGGTTTCAAGAGGGCTTTTAGTCTCGAAACAGGATTTTGCGTTGTTTCACTTTTCATTCGAGTCAGTTGTCATTCGGAAAAACGACTGTTATTTAATAACAGTCGTTTTACGTTCCGTTATTAATTAATTCTGTTCTGTTAGTTATTATTTCTGTTATTAACTAACAATGTAAAGTATTTAAAAGCATATAAAATATTTTCTTCCTGCTCTGAGCATGTGTGTTCGTGGTGTAGCTGGAAGCATGCTCGACGCGTATTCGGAAGGTCCGGATTTCGAATCCCGTCGAGGGCACTGCCCATTTTTCCCGTTCCTGGCATCGATGTAACTTAATGATAATATATGCAATAGATGCATCAATAGATTTTTAGCCCAAAGGTGCGTTCGCACAGAAGGGCTATTAATTTTGTTTTGGCATTTTCCGTCGATTCACTATAAACGGCGAATCACTTTTGAAATTGTTGCCACCAAATATTATCGATCTCTATTGTACTGAAGGAAATTTAATAATGAAGAACTGCATAAATGTATGTATGTTTCTTGCATTGTGAGAAAACAACGGTACTTAGAACTATCAAATTTCGAACAACGTTCGTCTCCACCCGAATATGGCGTCTGGAAGACCATATTTGGAATTCGTTTCATTATCTATTTCATATTTTGTAAAGCACTTATGAGTTTTTCATTAAGAAACTCGACGATTGCAAAGCGAAAAACGGCAACACTGTACATGGGAAAAAAAAAAATCTCCAGCACCCGAGATTGTGTATCGAAAATTCTAAAGATACGCTTGTTCTTTTAAATATTTTGCGATATAGCTCTCGGGCTGAATTTTATGGTTTAACTGCGAAGAAGTTGATATTTAATAAATTAAGGTAACACACAAAACGTTAAAAAAACGCCCCTTTGAACGTAATATAAAACCCAGATTTTTTTAAATTTTTTATTTATGAATCGGATTGATTAAAAAATTGCTTTTAATTAATGATATGTCTAATAAAAAACATTCAATATTTTTACAGAATTACATTAAATATATTTTCAAATATATAAAATATGTTATGTTAGTCTAAAGGTATATTCATCTAATATCTTCTAAATTCTGTCTGTATTCCACTTGACCCATTTCTACCAATAAACTCTACTGATTAAAATTTAAAAGAACCCTTTTTAAAAAAAAAATGCATTCCGTAATACTTTGATCATGTCAACCGATGTATTTTTCATGCTTCTGCATACAAACTGGAGGGACTTCGGCAATTCGATAACAGTATCAAAACGATAACGTTAAGCGACATCTACTCTACTTTACTAAATACAAAATCGAATGGGCTGGCAACAGGATAGTTTGCGTGATGTTGTTTTCCCCAAAGGTTGGACTTCTATTTCAACCCCAATTTTAACGAAGAACAGGCCGTGGGGTGGTCCGAGGTTCTTCCGCAACTGACGTTGAAGTTGTTACTCAAAAATTCGTTTTACAAAGTAGGAAACAAATAATGAAACAAATTCGAAATTCAAAATTCAGGCGTCCAGGTACTCATGTTCGGGTGGAGCATTACATCAAAACTGGATGGCTCTCTAGGTACCGTCGTTTTTCCACAATGTGAGAAACATACATACATTCATACAGATTCTTCATAATTTAATTTCTATAAATATAATACAGGAGTATTTGGTGGCAACAATTTAAAAAGTGATTCGCCGTTCATAGTAAAACGTTTTGAAACTAAGCCTTTCTCGCACCGCACATTTGGGTTACAAAAAGTAGGTTACGTTAACTGAATACACACAGCACAGTAGGGATATCAGCCTCAGGGATCGGACTCGTGGATCGGATACGTGGAGGACTTTCTCAGGAAACTAGCTCATATTCATGTTGCAGATAAGTGAGAAACTACCAGAAGTAGTAATGTAGCTAACTAGTTCAAGTAGTTTGCAACTTTATTCGAACTACCGGTATTGAGCGGGCACTGGTGGGGTGTGGGAAAGACTAAGAAAAAGATTGAATTTTAAAAAAAAAAAAAAAATGTCCTTTTTTATTTCTTATTTTCGCATTACGGGCCAATATTTCCTCCATTTAATTCAACTAATTTAATTTAACCAATTAACATTCATTTAATTTTACCAAGGTTAAATAGTTCCCCCCCCCAAAAAAAAATTGAAACTTTTTAGAACGTCTCATTTCTACTTCATTACTTGTTTACTGTAACAGCTAACTCAAAGATATGTAATTCTTAATTTAGAAAAATTTAACCTTAGCCGAAACTTAGTCTTTCTGTAGAAAATTGTTTGGCGCGTTTTGTCTTGTCTCTGTCTTTCTGTATGACACTGACTTTCTTTGGCCCAAAAAGGGCTCTTAGTCAGGGAAAAACAATTTTTCGTTGTTTCACTTTTCATTCGAGTCTGTTGCTTTTCGGAAAAACGTAAGATATTATTCTTTCATTTATCCGTTATTAATTAACAAGCTAAGCTTTTTAAAAGAAATAGATGCAGTTCTTAAGACTATTCTTTTATTTACATTTAAATATGTTTGATTTAAGTAAAAATGGATTTAATTCATCATATGTCTAATTATATAGAATTGTATTTCATATTTTTTTACATTTTAAATACACAAAAGATGCAGAACGTTCCCGTGTTAGTCTAAATGCATATTCATGTAACATTTTTTGAAATGTTCCAATATTCCACATGGGATATCTCTGCTCGTAATCTCTACTTAAAACAAAAGCCCTTCTAGATGATTGTTAAAATTGTCCCTTTCAGATTTTTCATTATTATTATTTAATATTCGCGACATAAACAATAAAAAAAAATTATAAACTGAAGCACATTTTGACACTAAATCCAAGTAATCGTAAATTCTAATAAAAACTACCTTAAGCCGACTGAAGTTTTAAAAAAAATTTTAAAGAAAAGAAGCTCAAGGGAGCTTTAGCCTAGAAGGGCTGTCAGTCTCGAAAAGGCATTTTGCGCCGGTTCACTATAAAAGACGTGTCACTTTTTAAATTGTTGCCACCAAATACTACCGCCCTGTATTATATTTAAAGAAATTAAATAATGAAGAATCTGCATGAATGTATGCATGTTTCTCGCATTGTGAAAAAAAAACGGTACCTAGAGACAAAATTTGAACAACATAATTCTTCACCCGAACATGGGCACCAGGAAGCAAGAAATAAGAATTTATTTTATCGTCTATTCCATATTTTGTAAAAATTTAAGGAATTTTTGATTAAGAAACTCAACGATTTCAAAGCGAGTAGTGGCAACATTGTAGGGAGTAAAACATTTTTATCGCCAGCTTGCGAGACTTTCTATCGGGAATTCTTAAGATATGCCGTTTTTAAACATTTTTAACCCAAAGCGGCGTTAGACGAATTGCTCTTGAAATGTGTGTTTGTAAATGAAAAACAGTCCAATATGCGAGTAATATAAAATCTGGAAGCTCTCGGATTTAAAAAGAAAAATTGCTTGCATTGGTTAAAATCCGAAGTGAAATTGGCTCGTATACAAGTTTAGACACGGAGAAAACACTCATGCAGTCATGCCTGTCGCCGGGACTGGAACCCCGGTCCGAACTACCAGTATTTAGCGACTTTACCGCTCGGCAGCTGGTGAACTTCCTACGTTAACATTTTACTGCTATGAATCAAATTGGCGTAATTGTTATTGCGTAATTTTACTCTGATAATTTACTCTGATCAGTTAAGTTCGTGGAATCTAAAAAGTGAATAATAAAAAAGATGCAAGACTCATCCTTTTTGTGGTCAGTTATACTTTATACTGATTTGTACTTCCTTAATTATATCCCTTTCTTATTTCACATAATTATAAAAATGAGGTCAAGTCGTTATAAAATTATAATAAATTTGCATCATCTGTCTCCACGGAAAACTTGTTACTTTTATTCGATTATTGAGGACCATTAAGGAAAATATTCTCTCGACGTTTGCATTGTGGGCTGATACAGTAAATACGCGTAAAAAATTTTTAATACAATGTTCGTATTTGCATATCTTTATTAGATCCGATCAATATGCTTTGTATGTGCAAGAAACCCATTTTCAAAGTAGCCACCACAGTTCTAAATGGTACTTTTTTTTTTTTCCTCTAATTAGTCTTAGAATATGGCAACCCTTAGCTACTATGAAAACACTCGAAACGAAAAAGCAGATGTAACGAAATTCATGACTCATAATATTCACTTCACTTGGGAGCGTTTTAAAAAACCAGCTGCAAAGTTCATGAACAGTATGCATGTTTCAGCTTTGGCGCCTAGCGAAAGAAGCTAAGTCAGCAGAATTTTATTCGTATTTTCTGCTATTATATGAGACTTGTGCGACCGTTAGAGACTCCCTGGCTGGGAAATTCAACTTTGCTCTCGCTTTTGCTTTTCATCTCAAAAAAAGAACTCAAACAAATCTGTAACGAAATGAATTTTTTTTTTTTTTTTTTTTGGTTGGCTAGGCATAGATTAGGCTCTTTGCACATTTCTTAGAAGATTTTCAATGTATTTACAGAAATATTTTACCTAAAATTTTTGCGTTTTAAATGTTTCATTTAACAACGCTTATTCTTCACTATCTTTCTACACCGTAATTTCCAAGACAATAAAATAAAGTCTTTTTTTAATATCGAAAGAGGTATTTTATCCCATTCTTCTTGTAGAACTTGTAATGTTGTAGGTCGATGTTTAGACAACTCGCATTGGCATTCTAACAGTCGAGCAAAATAATATACATCAGGAGATTTAGTAGAGATATGAGTGAAGAGTATGGCCTTGATCCCGTTTCTTGTTCCATTTTTTCCAGAAAATTAACAATGAATTAAAAAAAGCAACCATGTATCTGCTTGCTTTGTCTTGATGCAGTTCTACTTACTGATGGCATTGTGGGTGAAGAGAATGTATTTCATACTATTTGAAAACTGGATGTAAAATTTTGTTCCTGATAATATGTGGAGTTCACAGTTTTCTCTACTCTATTTAATTCTTATTTCCCGTTATATGGTTATATGAAAAGCGTAAATCCCTTTGAAAAACTCTCTTCATCCTTTGAACAAGATTCTAAGATTTTTTTTTTTTTTTTCTTTTCCTCTTTGGTGATAATAAATGGATCTGTTTCTATTGAAGTCCTTTAAATATATCCAAGATTCATCTATTGTGACAGCATTTTTCCATTTTTCCCCCCGATAAATGTTTGTATTTGGCGGTATGTCCTGGAGAAAGACGGTGCACATTACTTTGTAGAGACATTAGGTATATTTGGAAGCAGGTAAGATGAAAAATTTGAAACGCCTTCGCCGGGAATCGAACCACGGACCTCTGGAATAAGCGCCCCGCGTTCAGACCACCACACCACGAAGAAAACCACGAAGGCATGCCAAGAAGGCGGGAGAAATACCTTATATACTCCCCCGGTTTTTAGGGGACCCAATAGCCAAATCCTGGGTGTGGAGATTGATCATCTACCACCCTTTTAATTCGGGCATCACTGTAGAGACATTAGGTATTTTTGGAAGCAGGAGAAATGAAAAATTAGCAACGCCTTCGCCAGGAATCGAACCGAGAACCTCTGGAATACGCGCCCAGCTTGCAGACCACCACACGATGAAGGCATGCCATGAAGGCGGGAGAAATACCGTATAACGTTTTTTCGCGCGTTTAAGATTCAAATTAGCATTAATCACTTTGTTTACAGTTGATAATGAGGATTCTTATGATTTTGCACTGACCTTTGACTTGGCCGATTTTCTTTTAACATTAAAGATCTTACGTTTGATAAAATTCGAAACATTCCGTTTTTTCCTTGGATGTGTCTTTTGCACAATGTTTCTTCTTGAAGCCAAACTTTGACTTCCCACCCTCTTTTATTGCCAATATTATCTAGCGTTGTTTTAGATACCGAAAAATCAAGGCTTTCGCAGCACCTTTTAATAACTATATAAGAATAAGTTTCTTTGGAAAGAGCTCAAACATAGCCTTACGCCCAATGCTTCTTCAAAAGCGCCATTTTGCATGAAAACAATGTTTTTAAGTAGCGCACGATAATTTACACTTTTAAAAATATAGCTGCAGTTATTCCCGCCCCCTCCTCAAGCAGGTGATTTTTGTTATAGCAAAATCGTCTAAAAAATGCGTGAAATAATTAATATTCGAAAAATTCCTATGATTCGGAATCCAACCTCACATTTAAAATTCAACAAAAATTTGATTTATTAATTAAATAAGTTGGTCCGATAAATGCGTGATCCGAAACAGACACAAAATAAATTACACGAATACTGAACAGACACACACACAAGTAAATAATCTAAAGGGGTTAAGATTTAAAGATCATCTAAAAGGGCTCTTTTAAAGTTCAGTATGATTTACCAGTAGAGATTATCAATAGAGATGGCCTAGATGGAATAGCAAAACATTTTATAGGATATTAGATGAATACGCATTTAGACTAAAATGGGAATGTTATAACTTCGGTATATTTAAAGAGACAAAATATGTAATATATTCTAAATATTAAATTAAATAGCGTTTAATTAGATGTCTCCTGAATTTAACTAATTTTTATTTAAATTAAGCAGATTAAATATTAAAAAAAATTACATTAAGAGCTGCACTGATTGCTTTTAAATAGTTTAGTTACTTGCAGACCAATTAAATATGAAAGAATCATAAGTTTTTCCAAATGCCAATAGACTCGAATGAAAAGTGAAACAACGCATTAATATGAATCAACGCAAATTATATTTCGAGACAAATAGCCCTTTTGGATTAATAAAAAGAAAGGGGGAAAGAGGAAAGAAATATAAGTTTAATAAATATGTAAAAAGGAAAAAAAAATTTCTAAACTCTATTTACGGAATAATATTGAATACTACTAATTAACACAAATTATTTACACTGCTCCTTAATCATCGCTCTTTAATTTGTTAGTTTTTGTTCCCCAATTTCGTTTTTCCTTCGGTATATTTCCGTGAGGCCGAGCGGTAAAGTCGCTGAACACTGGTAGTTCGCTCCGAGGTTCAAATCACGCGAACGGGCTGGCTGCATGGGTGTTTCCGTGGTTTTTCCCATGTTTAACATGTATAAGATCTAGTTTTGCCTTAGCAAGTGCTCCACTAAGGCATCCCTCCCCTTAGGCAGTGAGATCGCTTCTATTTACGATTAATTAATTGAACAAATGATTAGAATTACGCAAACCAGGTAAACGTTGTCTACCTAAAGGGTTAGGTTACAAACATTAGGTTTTTGATATGGGCGTGGGCAACCTGCCTATGGGGAGATGCCTACGTGAAAGACTTTCTAAGGTAAATGGGACAGGTCACCACAAAATTAGCCAACTCCCTCATATGTAAACATATACGCATGGGTTACAGCTAATTTTTTTAATATAAAAGAAGTAACAGACGCTGCAGGGAAAAAATTGATGGCATAGCAAATTGTGTACCGCCTTTTTAAGACTACCAACTGATTGCTCATTTTGTGGAAATATCTACTATCCGCTAAGACCTAGCTGAGTTGGCCCGGAGATCAGTGGCATTTATTTAAAATTTTAAAAATTACAAAAATTTAAATACAGAGTCATTAACTTATTTAAAACAAAATGTAAATTAAAAATCTGAGAATATATCAACACTGCCAGTGCTAGAAACAAAACTGGTTAACAAAAGAAATATTACAAGCTTATCTGAAATTATTTTCGTAGAAACTGTTCAAAGTCAGTCTACAATAATTGTTCAATTACAAAGTCGCTGATAGTATAAGTTATTAAAAGTTCACTAAGGTTCACTGTAAGTTCTGTAAAAGGTGATTGAAAATTCACTGAATGTTCACCACTGAAAGTTCATTTCACTAAAGATAAAAGTTACTGAAAGTAGATTCACTTACAACAAATACAACAACTTCGAAATTCAAAATTTTGTCTTCTAAGTGCATCTGTTCGGTTGGAAGACTACGTTATTCAAAACTGGATTGCTCTAGGTACCGTTGCTTTTTCACAATGCGAGAAACAGTCATGCAGATTCTTCATTATTTACTTTCTTTAAATATAATAAATAGTGATAATATTTGGTGGCAACAGTTTGAAAAGTGAAACGACGTCAAATACCGTTTTGAGACATAGCCCTTTGGGTATAACGCCCCTTTCGCCTAAGCAAAAATCTGATGTGTACATCACATGACTTCCTTGTACGGAATATTAAATTATACACATTTTTTTTTTTTTTTCCATTTCATTTAAACTTATTGGATTGAATTAAATCTACTTCGCCGACAGCGTATAAACCACAATAGAATAAATGCACTTTTTAAAATTCACGATATTTGTTTAGCATAGCGACACTCTGGCGCTAGGTTCACGTAATATTTCGTTCATATTATAACTCAGAATACACAAAATTTATATCATTTGAAGAATTATCTAATCGTTGCCACATGTTCTGTTAAAATACTATAATAAAGCTAGAACAATGTATAAAAGAAATTAAGGAAACAAAGCAAAAAAGAAACAGTTTTTCACAGACGATTTAATATTTCTCTTTCAATTAATTCAGTTCTCACTTCGCGACAAGGCAAAAATACATAAAAACTCAAAATATCTGTATTAAAAATTACGAAGTAAATCTTAAACACTTATTTCATCGAAAAATTTCCAGAAAGGATTAAGCATGATTGAATTCGCAATAATAAATGAATGCGTTATCTTTGTTGTTTCGAAGCTTAGTCTCTCTAGATTGGCAAGAAATCTATTATTCTGCTGATTCAAATGTAAACAAATATGTCCGCCATGTTATTTAAAACTTAACCGCACTTAAATAGCTTTTAAATTGCTGATATAATTGTACAAATATTGCTTCCAGATTTACGAAAGGCATAAAAACCTTAACCGGAAGATAAGAACAACATAATTCAATCATTTTTAAAGCAAAAAATGTACAATTTACAAACATATAAGAGTAAAGAAACTGAGATCACTGAGCCGAGTAACAGAGTGGATATATATATAAATATATTTATATACGTTTGATGCGGCCGATTGCAACCAAAATACGAGGTGCACATCTACATGTTATAGCAGTCCTATATACGAAATTTCAACGTTCTGAGGCTACTCGTTTTTGAGTTATGCGAGATACGTACGTACATACGGTTCGTACAGACGCCACGAAAAATTCTCTTCAGAATTCATTTTAAAGCAGTTTTATAATTTTTTTGAAGGAAAAAGAGTCTTTTATTCTGTCCTTACGTAAAGATGACACACAAAAACATCGTTAAATTGCATTCGATAGCGGTCAAAGTGGATATTTTCGTTGAAATATGCCGCCTGAAACTTTTCGCGATTACAATACTTCCTTTTTATTTCGTACAAGGAAGTAAAAAAGGAACGGAAAATAGATTGTTGCTATAAATTAAGAAGTTCGCCGAGTGAATTAATCTTGGCCCGAACTGGAAAAAAAAAAAAAAAAAAAAAAGCCAAGGTGGATTTTTTTTAAATTTCTCCATAAATATTTCCCCAAAAATTAGAAAATTTAAGATCTAGTCATACTTTGAGTCGTAGAATCGAAATATGGAGAAAAAAATTGGTATGCTTTTTCAGAAAAAGTCCGATTTTGTGTCAAAATACCTACGTTAGAACAATGCTATATATAAATCTAATATACATCCTAAGTCGCGCTTTCGAGACATGCAAAACGCAAGCTGAATTTCGTCAATCGGCCCAGCAGAACGGGGTATAATGACCTGTCCCCCCTTTTTTTGTGCAGTGTAAAAACGTATGCATGTCTGTGTATACACGAACACATACAGCACATACATAAGTCCACACATACATACATATACACATATAAACACATACATACATACGTCCACACATACATATACACATATAAACACATACATACATATGTCCACATATACATATACATATATAAACACATACATACATACGTCCACACATACATATACACACATACTACATGGTGATGCACATACGTCGAAGCATATATACATTTCTGAAGCCAGTCCCGATAATAGAAGAGTACCGTTAATATTCGATATTTTACACTTTTGTCAGTATTTTTAATTAATATTCCTGTACATCTGAAAACAAAAAAAAGAAAAAATTTCTCAGAATTTAAAATTTGAACTTACCTTGAAGATTTAGGCTCAAAACGCATGATCTATCACTCTTCTCAAGAAAACTATAGTCAGGGATGGAATCAGCGGAAAACGAGTGATGCACCTCCCTTTACGTCAGAAGCAGCGAATCAGCTGTAAAAACTAACCACGCTGGGAAGCACAAAGCTTGGACTGGCTTGGACCAACACCTCCTAGAACTAGCCCGGAAGTGAATAATTTATGAGGTGGGGTGAATTTCCCTTTCGGTCAAGAAGTCTTAAATGGAGCAATTTTAACTAATCCTGCAGGTTAAGAAATTTGTCTGAATACTACTACACTTCAGTGTGGTACTGAAGATAATTCTCGTCAAATTCATTTAATATCATCCATAACAGATGCATTTTTGAGAGGTGCCGAATTAATTGAATTTTTAGCCCAAAGGGCGTTAATTTTGTTTTGCCATTTTGCGTCGAAAACTTTAAAAGTCCGTTTTACTTTTCAAATTCTTGCCAAATATTATGACCCTGTGTTAAATTTAAAGAAGTTAAATAATGAAGAATATGCATAAATGTATATGTCTTTCTCGCATTGTTATAAAACAACGGTATCTAGAGCCATACAATTTTGAATGACGTCATCCTACTACGAATATGGGCATCTGAAAGGCCTAAACTTGGAATTTGTTTTATTATGGATTTCATATTTTCTAACATTTTAACGAATTTTTGATTAATAAACTCAACGACTTCAAAGTAAGGGTAACAATGTACGGGGAAGGAAAAAAAAAATCTAAAAGGCTTCAGATTTTA
This sequence comes from Stegodyphus dumicola, assembly GCF_044657685.1. NCBI lineage: Eukaryota > Metazoa > Arthropoda > Arachnida > Araneae > Eresidae > Stegodyphus > Stegodyphus dumicola. The sequence continues at coordinate 6,792,414 of NC_140772.1, forward strand.
AATTATGTCCAAAGGGGCCTTTTTTAACATTTTATCTATTACCTTTATTTATTCAATATCACGTTCTTTGCATTTAAACCATAAAATTCAGCACAAGAGCAATATCGCAAAATAATTTTAAATTGAGCCTATCTTTAGAATTTCCGATACACAGTCTCACGTGCTGGAGATAAAAATGTTTTTTTCTGTAGAACGTTGCCATGGCTCGCTTTGAAACCCTTGAGTTTGTTAATCAAAAATTCGTTAAAATTTTGCAAAATATGAAATCGGTAATAAAACAAATTTAAAATTTGGGCTACCACATGCCCATATTCGTAGGAGGATTACATCATTCAAAATCCGATGGTTCTATGTACTGTTCTTTTATCACAACGCGAGAAATATACATACATTTATGCAGAATTTTCATTATTTAATTTATTCAAATATAATGCAGGACTTTAACATTTAGTGGCAACAGTTTGAAAAGTGAAACGGACATTTATAGTGAACCAACGCAAAATCGCACAACGCAAACAATAGTCCTTCAGGGAATAAATTGGCCCCTATGGATTAATTGTCTCCAGCGCGCGAGACTGTGTATCGCAAATCTAAAGACAGGCTCATTTTAAAAAATTATTTTGCGATATTGCCGTTGAATTGAATTTTATCGTTTGAGTGCGAAGAACATGATATTTAATAAATAAATGTAACACACAAAACGTTAAAAAAGGCCGTTTGCCCGCAATGTAAAGTCTGAGATCTTTTAGGTTTTTTATTACAGTTTCTCTTTCTTACGGAATAAAAAAGGGCTTGCAAAAAATTCTTACACAGTATTTTATTATTAATACTCTAACATGTTTTACTTCATCAAAAGCAGTTATGCCTCATACACTGACGTGAGAATAAAGCCTCTGAATATACACAACTTGTTACGAAATTGTATTTCTAGAACTTTTTTTGATTTCCACACCAGCCTGATAAAGGAAATGGCAATTTGTTATCATTATATTCCTAAAATATTTTCTAAAGTTATTAGTTCTTGAGATTGAATAACTCGAAGTGCGGTTATTTTAAAGAACTAAACAATTACATTCTGCTTGACATCATACTTTTTAACGAAGTTTACCTTAGAAAACTATTTGAAAATTTATAGCATCAATAATATTTTAACTTTTTAAATTAAATTTATTGTTTTTAGATACGCTAAATATAAATGATTTCGTAAAAGGAAAACAGCATTTTCAAGTACTGCTTCAAGTACTGATTATTTTCAAGTACTGTTTCAAGTACTGATTATTACTCCTGATTTGATTTCTAGGAATCAGGCAAACAAAAATATTTTTGGAAAAAAAATTTTTTTTAATTAAAAATCTAAAAGCCTTTATATTTTACATTACGCCCTAAGTTTTTTTTATTTTTTTTTTTTTATTTTTTTTTATTAAAGTTTTGTTTGTCACCGTTATTTATTAAATATCATGTTCTTCGCACTCAAACCATAAAATTCGTTTCAACAGCAATATAGCAAAATAATTTTAAAATGAGCATATCTTTAGAATTTCCCATACACAGTCTCGCGCGCTGGAGATAAAAATGCTTCCCCCCTCCGTATAGTGTTGCCATTGCTCGCTTTGAAATCGTTCAGTTATTAATCAAAAATTCGTTAAAGTTTTACAAAATATGAAATCGATAATAAAATGAATTCTAAATCCCAAATTAGGGCTTCTAGATGCCCATATTCGGTGGAGGATTACGTTATTCAAAATTGGATGGCTCTAGGTACCGTTGTTTTAAGACAGTGCAAGAAACATACATACATTTATGTAAATTCTTCATTATATAATTTATTTAAATGTAACACAGGGCGATAACATTTTGTGCCAATAACTTGAAAAGTCAAACGGACATTTAAAGTTTTCGACGTGAAATGCCAAACGAAGTTAATAGCCCTTCTGGGCTAATGCCCTTTGGCCTCAAACAAAAACAAATCTGAAAAGTTTTCAGATTTTATATTACGCCCAGAGGGACGTTTCTTAACGTTTTTGGCATTACCTTTATTACCTCTTTATTAAATATCATGTTCTTCTTACTTAAACCATAAAAATCAATTCAGTATAGCAGTATCACAAAATGTTTAAAAGAGCAATTCTTTGGAATTTCCGATAGACAATCTCGTTGCGCTGGAGATAATTTTTTTTTTTTTTTTTTCGGTAATAGTTTTCAGTTATATGATTACAGTTTAACTTTCTATCATTAATCATTAGAGATCGACCGAGTTCTTCTTTTAAAAAATTAACTTTTCTTAAATGCGAATTTAATGAAAAAACATCTGAATTAAAAAGAGGAATTAACGATTTTCAAGAAGTAAAGCTACGAATTTTAAGGGATATTACAGCCACAAACACTTGTATGAATATAATAAACATGAACTTAATGCAAATTTTTACCGAAAATTTCGCTGAATAAAATCTGTTTAAAGTTAATAATTTCATGTTAAATAGACCAGCCTGTTGAAATTCATCGAATTTCTGAACCTAATTTACATAAAAGGAAAGATTTATTTGCAGAAGTAAGATAATAAAAATAATATCTACATGTAATTTAGAACAGTGTTTCTCAACTGGATTTACTCTAAGGACCGGAAGAATATTTCGGTACGTTCTCGCGGACCGGTAAGTTTAATAGTTCGACCCATTGGCACAATTTTTGGACAGATAGCTGAATATTTCGCGGACAGCAAATATTTCTTGCGGACCGGCGTTTGAGAAACACTGGTTTAGAACGCATTTTGTGTCTTGTGCGAATTAACATACAATGTCAAATTTTCTTTTTTTCTTTTGTAGTATGAAGTTTACGTAGAAGTCTAGATTACAGGCCTAGAGGTTCTAGATTACTGAGTGCGTAATCTAGAGGTTCAGGTTCGAATCCCGGCGACGGCAGTGCGTAGCTAGGATGGGGCAAGGAAGGACAACTGCCACCGGACGCAGCAACCAGGGGGCGACAAATTGATATTACCAAATTTTAGAATGAAATATTTTCCATTCTTGCACATAGAAAGAAGCGCAAAATCTTCAGTTGTCCCCGAGCGCTCAAAACCCTAGCTACGTCTCCGGGAGAGGGCACAGCTTATTTTTCATATGTATCCTTCTTAAAAAATCCTAACAACTCTACAGAGCGTTATGCAGCGAATATACCTAAAAATTTAAAAATGTAATCTGAAATTGCAGGTGCCCGTTATGCATTTGGCTCCACGTTGGGCGCCTCTGTTATGTAGCTGTTCCTCAATAGACGCTAATGCCGGCTAGCTTTAAAAGGATTTATTAACAGAGCACACAGGAACGGTTACAAAGAAAAGAAATATACATAAAAATGAAACATATACCAAATGGAACATCAAACATTTGAATAACATAACATAGTAAACTATCATCATGGCGGCTGGAAGTCGACTGACGTTTTTTCATATCGCCACGAGATCGCGTTTAAATAAAATAGTTCGGTTACAGTTCATGAGTTCATGGCGTTGAATAAAATAGTTCAATTACACTTAAATAGTTCTGTTAAAATTTTGAGTTATTTCAAAGTAAAAAATTTACTATCTCCTCGAACTGCGCTGTTTAAATTCCACCCTGCGCTGGTGTTTCACTGCATAGCCGTGGCTCTTCGGTACAGCGGCGCAGAGGCGAATCAGGTTTACATTGCGTCTATGGAAGCTTCCATTCTTCTCCTTAGAGATTCTTTGGTTTTAGGGGACCCAATAGCCAAATCCTGGGTGAGCAGAATCATCATCTAATACCCTTTTAGTTCGGGTGCCACTGTAGAGACATTAAGTAGTTTTGGAAAAGCCGGAGAAATGAAAAATTTGCAACCGCCTTCGCCGGGAATCGAACCACGGACCTCTGAAATACCGGCCCAGCGTGCAGAACCGCTACACCACGAAGGCATGCTAGGAAGGCGGGAGAAATACCTTATATACTCCCCCTTTTAAAGGGCGATTGGGGCTTTTAGGGGACCCAATCGCCAAATCCTGGGTGAGGAGAATCATCATCCAACACCCTTTTAGTTCGGGCGCCACTGTAGAGACATTAGGTTAATTGGAAAAGCCAGAGAGATGAAAAATGAGCAATCGCTTTCGCCGGGAATCGAACCGCGGACCTCTGGAATACCGGCCCAGCGTGCAGAACCACTACACTCCGAAGGCACGCTAGGAAGGCAGGAGAAATACTTTATAAACCTAACATTTTCATTTGAAGTTCAATATGGGGTTTTTCTCCATACCTCACACCATTCGATTTCTATCACTCCCAAAAATGCTGAATTCATTTTCACCTACATATATCATAGGGTTTTACTCATATAGATGCTTATGTCAACTCAATGGTTATGTAATGTGAAAAGCTTAACTCGTAAGACAATAACAAACTTGTAAGAAAACGGACACTGCGTTAAGCTTTTAAGCACTTAACGCAGTGTTCTATCCCACATCTTATTATATTGACAATAAGTTACCGCTCCAGCTTGAATTCAAATGACAGAATATTTTTTAATGTTAAAATAACGTTTTTATTGAACTGTTGAAATTAACAGGAAGCACTGCTTGGGTTACAGATAAAACTCTACCACTTACGATACTTAAAATAACATAGAACTGAGCGTTAAAATTCAAGTAACGAAGGCTGATACTACCATGGAGGTAGGAAGTACCTCCATGGATACTACACACAAAATAATTTACTTGAATAAATAACGGCGCGCTTTAAAAAGTCGGCTAGCAAAATGTCTAAAGCCGGAATAAATTCTGGCAGAGCTGGCAATAATACGTAACTGTAAGCGAGCTCTAATTCTGAAACCTTCAAACCATCGACTTAAATAATCATTAACTAAGTTCCATTTTGATGAAGATTAATAGTAAAATTTCAAATCGTAACTGGTTAATTTTAACATAAAATCCTACAATCTGAGTGAATACGAAGAACCTTGAAGGCTTTTTAAAACAAATCTTAACGAAGTGCAAATTTGCCTTTCAATTCGCTTCAACGAGAAATGGTTTATTTCAAGCTATCTGGTCATGAAAATTATTTTTTCTTAAAATATGCCCAACAGTTTCTTAATTAGAAGATTTTCCAAATATTCGTTCAGGTTAACTGCTATCGTTTTAAAAGATTACTAATATTATTTTTAATGATTCCATCTCCCATGGGGCTAGTGAAATGCCTTGGACGCTTTGTTCGCAATTTGTTTTTAAACAAATTTTTTCTGCGGTATTTCGAAATAATATATTGAACAGTAGATTTCATGCGTGCTTACTTTACACTTACTTTTCTCTTCAATTTCCCCAAAAAGCAAGTCGTAAATTTTCTCTCGTCCAAAAAATATCTCAGAATTTTTTCGACCCATTTTAACAAAGAAAAACTAGAATCTTACATTTTCAAAATTCTTCCAGCTGTTTTACAAGAAAAGCCCATCAGAATTGGTTCTTTATCATATCTATTACCGCAATGTTCCAAGACATTTTTTATTGGTCTCGAAAAAAGATTTTGCGTTCTTTCTATTTATTTCCAAGTCTGTTCCCATTCGCAAACGTGACACTGTTATTTCCCATTTAACCTAACTGTTATTCATGAACAAACTAAACTGTTTAAGAGAAATATTATTTTCCCCCGTTTTTAATCCGACCGATTTAAAAAAAAATAAGCATTTCGTTCATGATATTTCTAATTAAAATTATTCAGTATTTTTATAGAATTACTTTACGTATCTTTTCACATTTTAAATACTATAAAGAAGATACATAACGTTCCCATGTTAGTCTAAATGCATATCCATCTAATTTCCTATAAAATGTTTTCTATTTCTGTCTGGGACATCTCGATCGATAATTCCTACTGTTAAAAAATATTAAACTTTAAAATAGTACATCTGGGCAATCATTAAAATCTGAACCTTCTAATTTTTTTTTTCACTTACTCTATTCAAACACGCTTATTTCTAGAGATAAGCACATTTTTAGCCCAAAGGGCGTTAGCCAAGAAGGGCTGTTAATTTCGTTTTGGTATTTTGCCTTGATTCACAATAAACGGCGAATCACTTTTTAAATGGTTGCCACCAAATATCACAGCCCTGTATTAGCTGGCTGCATGGGCGTTTTCGTGGTTTTCCCTATGTGTAACGTATATACGAGCCATTTCCCTTAGAAAGTCCTCCACGAAGGCATCCCTCCTCTTAGACAGATAGCCCTAGGTTTGCCGTCAACAAACCAAACCAAAGCAGCCCTGTATTATATTTAAAGAAATTAAATAGTGAAGAATCTGTATGCTTGTTTATGGCATTGTGATAAAACAACGGTACGTAGAGCCATCCAATTTTGAATAACGCACGTCTCCATCCGAATATAGGCAACTGGAGGCCAAAATTGTGAATCTAGAATTTGCTTTATTATCTATGAGTTTTTGATCAAGAAATACAACAATTTCAAAGCAAGCAATGGCAAAAAAAAAAAAAAAAAAAAAAACCCTCCTGGGCGCGAGATTGTGTTTTGGAAATTCTAAAGATATGCTCTTTTAAATATTTAGCAATATGGCTGTTGAACTGAATTTTATGGTTTAAGTGCGAAGAACAGGATATTTAATAAATAAAGGTAACACACAAAATTTTAAAAACGCCCCTTTGGGCATAATATATAATCTGAAAGCTTTCAGTTTTTTTTTTAGCCCATAAGGGCTTTTTTCGTTTTGGCATTTTGTGTCGATTTACTTTCTGCGTTGATTCACGTTTCAAACTGTTGCCATCAACTATTACAGCCCTGTATTACATTTAACGAAATTAAATAATGAAGAATCTACATAAATGTATGTACGTTTCTCGCGTTGTGATAAAACAACGGTACCTAGAATCATCCAATTTTGAATGACGTAATCCTCCAGTGAATACTGGCATCTGGAAGCCCTAATTTGTAATTTTTTATATTATCTATTTCATATTGTGTCAGACATTAAAGAATTTTTGATTAACAAACTCAACAATTTCTAAGCGAGCAATAACAACACTGGAAAAAAAAAAAAAAAAAAAAAAAAAAAAAAAAAAAAAAAAACATTTTTATCTCTCGAGCGCGAGACTGTGTATCGGAAATTCTAAAGATATGCTGATTTTAAAATTATTTTGCGATATTGCTGTTGAACTAAATTTTATTGTTTAAGTGGGAAGAACACGGTATTTCATAAATAAAGGCAACACACAAAAGGTTAAAAAACGCCCCTTTAGGCGTAATATGAAACCTGAATTCAGATTTTAAATTGGTGGCTTGGCAAATGCGGTCAAGAGCAGGAGACTGACGTTGATTACGGAAGGGGAAAGTAAACGGCTGTGCCAGGGATCATAAGGGGAGATATATATATATATATATATATTTTAAAAGTGTTTTTAGGTCTCATTCAGTATCAGTATATCAGTATATCATTAACGTAATTAATGAAAGCTATTTGAAACCAAATTAGGATTTGCATTAGTAAATTATAGTTAAGAATAATGGCCCCCATTGTTCTGATTATTACTGGAATAATTTAAAGATTAAATCCGATAGTATCTTAAGATGTTTTTGCAGTTGGAAAAACAAGAATATAACTCATTTTGATTCACCTTTCTTTTCTTTATGAACGACGAATATCTGTTTGCCATACACTTGATCAAATAGGGAATAAGTGTTTAATCCGTAAGATTATAAGTATTGATTAACATTTCCTATAACTACTTCTACTTGAAGCTTTCTAAGAGCAACCCCCTTAATTTTGACTCGCAGCTTTTAATTTTAGACTAAAATATGAGCATAGAATATACCTTTAAACAATGGGATTTTTTTTAAAACACTGTGGCATGAGAGTGCCTAGTAATAATAGTTTTAGCGTCGCTAAGAATCATTTTCTGGATTGATTGATGATGATCAATGATGGAATCATTGATTTTTTTTCCAAAAAATATTAAAAGCTGCAATTGAGGAGTATGAGCAATGCATAATACATACATATATAACGTAAGCATACCATAAAGAAAAGTGAACCCCCAACAAAAGCTGATCGACTGCTATTGAACTCTAAAGAGGGGTTTATCAGAGGGAAAATGGCAATTAAAATCAATTAAAATTCCATTTCATTCATTTTAATTATTTATTTACTGTATCGATTTATTACATATTGTAATGGATTGGAATATTTGAATATGAATTAGCTGAATATTTAAGAAAAATATTATGACTACGAGAATAGGAAAAAAAAAACATTTTTTGAATATTTACTTTCTTAGAGAATGCAGATGAATTCATTTTTACTCAACGAAAATCAAAATTTAGTAGCTAATTAATGTGTCCTGTATTGAGCACTTTAGTTCAGTGATTCGTATTAATGTGCGCTTTTTTTCTTTTTTTAATTTAACTGCTTCAAGAAGAATTAGAAAAGGGCATAATTCTCTTCTTATTCTTAAATTCTTCAATAAAAAAACTGTATTTTCAGCTATAACCAAGTGAAATAATTTTCTAAATATAATTCAAAGCATGAAAAATAAGGTACATAAACAGCTTGGAAATGGAACCAGGAAAAAAGGAGTTCCAAATTTACGACCTGACCGCATATGAGGGTATTTCTTTAAATTACGTCCAAAGAGGCGTTTTTTAGTCCAAAGAGGCTTTGTCCTGAAGGACTATTGTTTCCGTTTTGCGATTTTGCGTTGGTTTACTATAAATGTCCGCTTCACTTTTCAAACTGTTGCCACCCAATGTTAGAGTCCTGCATTATATTTTAATAAATTAAATAATGAAAAATCTGCATAAATGTATGCATATTTTTCGCGTTGTGATAAAAGAACAATACATAGAACCATCGGATTTTGAATGACGTAATCCACCTACGAATATGGGCATGCGGAAGACCAAATTTGGAATTTGTTTTATGATCGATTTTATATTTTGTAAAACTTTAACGAAGTTTTGAGTAACAAACTCAACGATTTGAAAGCGAGCAATGGCAACACTTTACGAGGGGGGGAAAAAAAACTTTTCATCTCCAGCGCGCGGACCTGTGTATGGGAAATTCTAAAGATAGGCTCATTTTAAACTTATTTTGGGACACTGCTATTGAACAGAATTTTATGGTTTAAGTGCGAAGAACACGATATTTAATAAATAAAGATAACACACAAACGTTAAAAAAAAAACGCCCCTTTGGACGTAATTTAAAATCTAAAACCTTCCTTTTTTTTTTTTTTTTTAAAAACCCGATGGCCGGATATAATTAACTTGTTACGTTACTTAAAAGTTGCATCTGCATGGGTAATCTAAAAAGCGACCAAACGCAAGGTTGAGAAGAATCATGGAGGTAGGAGACGAAACGCAGGGTTGAGAAGAATGGGGGGGGGGGGGGAAACAGCTCCAAAAGCAATGAGGGAAGAAAATGAAGGAAGGAGGACGGAAGGTCAAATAAGCAGTTAGTTCCTGCATTAAAGGTCAACAGTGACTCTGAAGTGTGAAACAGAATTCCTTTCCTGGCAGCTCTTGATACATTTCGGTGTTTCCCCCCCCCCCAAGTATTCCAGCCATAGAGCTGTAATCCAGCACCGTAAAACTACTTGTAAAACAAAAATAGCCGGAAGAGTAAATCATGGGAAAAGGAGTGAAAGATTTGTTTATATTTGGAGAAAAGTTGGAGAGTGAACAGATCCCACTCCAACATTCAGAACATGGAGGTAGGAAAGGGAGGAGGGGCCATTCCGCGCTAGAAGTGAAGCACTGCTTTGAAGCTTGGGTCACCAGACGGGGTGTTCTTTGTTTACATTCAGAAGCTCGCTTGACAAGATTCTGATAGTATTTCGACACACGACAGTTCCATAGACATCGAAAAAGGGACACTCTCGCATGAAAGAAACATTCATAGTGTGATGGATAATAGCAATTTGTATAGTTTACTGACATTTACGCAAAAATCACATCTTGGTTGTTTTTCGATAACTAACAACAGCGATTTTGATTATGAATTTGTTTTATAAAATTCTAAGCTGTTGCACTACAAAAATATAGATTTTAAGAAAATTGCTAAAAGAGATCTGCCAAAATTCATTTTCTAGAAGATTTGAAAAGTTTGAAACTTGATGGCTAAATGTAAATATAAAATTATGTATGTTAAAATATTTGTAATTAGGCACATAGGTCAGATTAAGTTTTTATTAAATAGAGTAACGCATGCAAGGGCTATCTGCCTAAAGAGAGAGATGCCATCGTGGAGGAATTTTGAAGAAAAGCTGACCTTTGAGTGGGTATTAAAAATAATACTTATAATTTTCATTCAAATTATATTCATATATATTTTTTATGTAAAACTTTCAGGTGTATGCTAAATTAGTGTAAATTACTTTACACGAAAAATATAGTGAATGCACAGAAATTAAAGATTTGCACATGCCGAAAATGATAAATAGGAAATATGTATGGGTATTTATGCATGTGCTTGCAAAAAGCATGTATCTGCCTTTGACAAAATACTTAAATATTCATTAAATTATTTATAAATGTATTTGAAATGAAGAATTTATTCACTTATAAACAACTGTGAAAGTACTGTGAAGAAATCTAATGATTAAATGTATCTAATTTATAATGATTATAAATGTTTTCTAAATATATAATAACCTTAATATTGAATTGTAAACATAAATTTAAATCCTGTTGACAAATACGTTATAAAACTATTTAAGCAAGAATTGTTCGTATTGGAAAGCAATCTGTTAAAAGTATTGTAAAGCAAATGCTATGAGATGCGCACTTAAGAACGTAATAAAGAGTTTTGGAATATGTATTGTTGAAATGAAGGGTAAAAGAAAAAAATCTGATAAGTATAATTAAAAGAATTATTCCCTTTACATTTTATAATAACTCAGTTACAAGTTTTAAATAATACTTAAAAAAAAAACTTATTTTATTCCCTTTCAGAAATGTTCAGAGAAAGCAAATACTATTTAATACCTATTTAATTATTAGGAATTAGCGAAATACTTATTTAAAGTATTTCGCTAATTCCTAATAATTCTCTAATTTAAAATGAACCGAATAGAGCATTAATTATAAATTGACTTACATTTTTCGATTTAAAAGAAGCCAAAAAATCATGTCATATTTAAGAAAGTATTTTAGGAAGAAGCTCTATAAATAGAAAAGAAATAATGCATAATTTTAATATTAATAATACAATAAACTTTGATCTTAATTTTTGTACCTTAACCGAATAAAATCGAATTACCTTAATTTTTTTTTCTAATGTAATTAACGAAAACTTGTGAAAATATTTCATTCAAATTAAACCATTCTGAGAAAACTGTCCTGTGAAAAGTATAGCATTTAATTCCGTTCAGAATGAAATGTTGTTTAAAAATATGTTGTTTTCACATACTTAGGACTCTGAAGTGTTGTAGAAAAAGAAAATATATACATTTATATGTATATTTGCGACGTAATTGCAAAATATTTACACCCGAACGCGTCAAATCCCATAGAACTCAATGGTAAATGACGCAATGTTTTGGTCACCACGTAGGGATCGCCGGTGCTTCAGAGCAGGGTACAGAGAAACTTGTTTAGGGCGACTCCATCTTACTTCCTACCTCCATGATTCAGAATAATCAATTCGGATTTCGTCAAGGGCATTCGACAACTAATTCTCAATTTTAGTTAAAAAAATTGCAGAAGCTTTTGATAATAAATCCTGTTTCGTAGCCTTCCTGGACATCGAAAAGGCGTTTGACAAAATTTGGCTTACCGGTTTGCTCTACAAAATGATCCAAATTAAAAGCGACATATATAAAGCATTTCTGCATAAATGAATGTCCCAATATTCCGCTTTTCGTTCCCATCATTGTAATAAATTGTATTTTTATAGATCCAAAGGTGCAATTTACCCAGAAGGACTATTAATATCGTTTTGGCATTTTGCGTTGGCTCACTATAAATGTCGGTTCACTTTTCAGATTGTTGCCACCGAATATTAGAGCCCTGTGTTATTACTATTATTATTATTATTTTCAAATGGCAGATCGTGAACAATTACAAATGTAACCCAGTCCATTAATCTATACAAGGCCGGATGTGGTGGTATCTTTATTATGGAGGCACCTAATAAGTGGGCCACCATCGCCTTTCCTATGAAGGGACGGACAGTTATTTATTTATTTATTTATTTACCATCAGATGAGCAGCTGCACCGCCTTTAAGACATTCAGCTTTTACGCTCAACTGATGGAATCATCTACCAACTGCGTTGTAATATAAAATACAATAAAATTTTAGAATTTTGATAATTACATAATAAAAATTAAATATCAAGAAATAAATATATAAATAATACAATAAATAATAAACATAAATAGATACAATAAATAAAAGTTAAAAATTTAGAATAAGATAAATACGATGTTGTTATATATAAATAAAGTATCAGAATTTTGAGAATTATATAATAAAAATTGAAGAAATTAAATATATAAAAACATAATACCTAAATAAATATGAAAGTAAATGAAACATAAATACATAAGTAAATACTTAAGAAGATCAAATGAACAACATAATGTATGAGAATAGAAGAGGCTGAGAATGTAAGATATGTAAAGTATTTCATTATGGAGAATGAAGAGCAGTAATTGAATAAAAGTTGATGAGAAATAGTATTTGAATGAATGAGGATGACCTGAATGAAAAGTTCGTGGAAATTCTTGATAGAGAGTCATTCTTGAGTAAAAGACTTGACTAAAAATCTTGAGTTGAGACTTTATTAATATATTAAGGAGATGGAGTTAGAAAATATACTTAAATTCTTGATCGAGCTTGAGAGATCTTGAAGGTTTAAATAAAGATAGTCTTGAGTGAAAGCATTAAAATGAGGTAGTAGAAAGAATGGCTTATTAAGTAAGGTAAATGAACAAAGAATAATGATTTCAAGTTCCTTTAAGATTATCGATGTTTGCGGAGATATAATTTATTATATTATGAAGATTATTTCTTAGAATATTACTTTTTAATAACTGTTGAAACCATAACTGAGCGGAAGTTAAATTGTATGCTTTAAGGTGATAATCTTTAGCAAGGTTGCAGTGAAAGAGATAATGATCTATTGTGCCTTCATTCCCACGGGTACAGAGATTTGTATGGTGAAGTCCGAATCTATGAAGGTATTCTGGAAATGGACCATGAGCTGTTAGGAAAAATGTAATTGAACGGTTGGTAGATATTAATGATCTTGAAGGTTTTGATATGAAAGTAAAAGTTCTTCTGCCGGTAGTTGCTTCAGTCCAGGTTTGCTTCCATAAGTGCATTAATTCTGTTTCTAATTTTGTTTTTAGTAATGATATTGGATATGGAATTGAGTAATTTGGAAGGGAAGAATTGTTTGCAGCCTCTTTTGCTAGTTCGTCTGCGAGCTCGTTACCACTATTACCGATGTGTGCTTTAATCCATTTGAAATGTGGTCTATTATTGTTTTGAAATTGAGAAAGTAGAAAATGGATTTCTTGTACAATAGGTGATCGACTGTGTCCAATTATAGCTTGAATACCAGATGCACTATGAGAGAGAATTAAGGATGGTAAAGAAAGTTCTTTTGCGAAGCATATGGCTTCTTTGATTGCAAAAAGTTCTGCTTGAAAAACTGAGTTGTTATTGTTTAAACAAATATTCCAGTTTTTAATATTTGAATTTTTTCGGAATGCGCAATATGCACTACCAACGCCTGCTTCAGATTTCGAACCATCAGTATATATGGTGAGTTCATATTTATTGAGTTCAAAGGGTCCCAATAGGGATTTACTTTATGGGACGGACAGTTACAACCATGTCTTCTCCGGAATTCGAACCCAGGCCCTTCGGCATCGCAGTCAGCTTCCCTAACCACTATACCGACTGGTCGGCGGGCCCTGTGTTAGATTTAATGAAATTAAATAATGAAGAATCTGCATGAATGTTTTTTTTTTTTTTTTTGTTTGTTTTGTTTTGTTTCTCACATTGTGATATAAAACAACGATACCTAGAGTCAAACTTTGAATACTGAACATTTCCACCCGAATATGGGCATTTGGAACGTTAAATTTGGAATTTGTTTCATTATCGATTTTATATTTTGTAAAACATTAACAAATTTTTGATTAACAGACTCCACGATTTTAAAGTGAACAATGGCAAGGCTGTACGGAAAAACCATTTTTATCTCCAGAGCGCGAGACTGTATATTAGAAATTCTAAAACTATGCTCGCTTTAAAATTATTTTGCAATATTGCTGTAGAACTTAATTTTATGGTTTAAACGCGAAGAACGTGATATTTAATAAATAAGGGTAACATACAAAACGTTAAAAAAAAGCGCTCCTTTGGGCGTAATGTAAAATCTGAAAGCTTTCAGATTTATTTTTTTTAAATTTATATTTATTTGATATTTTCCCTTACAATTATTATTTGAAAATTGGGTTGATCTTTACAATATGGTAACTGGTAGTTTGGCGACATTTTGGAGGCGATAAAGGTTACTACCTGGGAATTTGGTAATAATGTGAGCAGTACTCAGTTCCGATTACGCATTATTTTGTGTGAGGGAAATGAGAGATCATGGGATATGTCATGTGATATTAATGGACGAATTACGGTTCTTTAATCGGAAAAGGGGGGAAATCGGGAAAAAATCTGGAAATTTTGTATTTGGCTTTATTCTGTGTTGTGTGAAACAGTGTTCGTGAATTTTTGGATCCCATGGCCGTAACTAAAGTGAATTCGAAATGGGTATTTATGTATGTATTAATTTAATGTATGTGCTCATTTATATTTTAAGTAGTGTTTTTGAATTTAATTATATTTTAATTAAATGATAGTTATTTTGTGAATTTTATGTTTGTAGGAATTTGGTATACGTTTAAGTTGAAGTAAACGTGCATGGAAATAATTTAAATATTTGATACTAAGTATTTGTAATGCTTGCGGTATGAATTCGTTGGTGACGTGTATAATGTAATAGATGATTTAGAGGTAAAAGTGTTTGGATATTTTATTTATTTTATATGTGGAAATGTTCATATTTGGAAAGGGTAAATACTTTTTAGCGATCAGGTAATTTCATATATGTTCTTTTTACCGGGTTTAAAGATTGAGAAAATTGTCATGTATTTTCGTGAAATTTTTCTAATTTATGAGAAAAAAGCAGTGTACATGGATATAGTGAAGAGTGTGCGCAATGCCATTTTTGTGCAATTCTGGGATGTTTTTTTAAGTAAAAATAAGTCGGCGTGTACATGGTTTATCTGTATGTGTTATTTTGAAAAACGCGTAAGGAGTATGGTATTGTGCACTTTTTCCCAATTTTGCAGTGAATATTTGTCATGATTAAGCAGTTTTGTTAGATAAAATTTCTAGCATAAGTGTAATTCGGCTAGTAGATTGTTGGAAGAAGTGTTCAGTAGATAAAAAGAAAAGAAACATGTCTTTACTTCGTGAAGACAAAATGGCGGCGGGAAAAAAAAAACAGAGGGTTGCTGTAAGAGAGTTGGTCGCCAAATTTTCGCCAAAAAAACGCCAAGTTACCATAATGTAAAGATCAACCGAAAATTGTGCTACTAGTTAGTAATTTTCTTTCAAATAATAAACAAAAGCAAAAGATCAGATTTTCACTTTGAAGGCAGGCAGTTAAAAATATGAAACAGAAATTTTGCAAACGGCTTTTTTTAAAGCTTGCTAGAAAGAAACGTTCCTTAGGGATGATACTCCTAGGATAAAATAACACTCACTGTAAAAGTTAAATGATACTACCCAGATAAAATGAATTTTAAACCATCAATTTACGCTGTATTGAGCAACATACTTTTTTAATAGCACATATAAGTAAAAGATTTTTTTTTTTTTTTTTTTTTTTTTTTTTTTTCCGTTATAAAACAGAAAAGAGACTTTTCTTCAAGATTCAACTTTTTTCCAATTTGATTCTTTATAGCGAAAGCGTATAAACCGTATCCTAAATGATCTAGTTTTCCAAAGATTTCTGTTAATTCCCAACAAATCTAGTGAACTGTTAATTAAACGTAATCGCCTTGAATGAGAAGGAATTAATACATTCCAGTCGAACATTTCAAAGAATTATTTGTAACTCCTAATTATCTACTTAATTAAGGGTTAACTAGGCAAATGGTTAGTTTCTAGTTAACGGCATCTTGTACACAATTGGCAAGGAAGTCCTTAGGTTTTTTTTTAACGCAGTATTTTTATCTGGTCTTTAAAAAAATCCGTGTTCAAATGCTCCGCAGTTAGCTAATTCTCACACAGAATTTCCATTTCCCTTTGTTCGCTCTAAGCTTGATCTTTCGACCTGCGGACAGAGGCCCACTAGCGGCCGAGCGGTAAATTCGCTGAACACTGGCAGTTCGGGCGAGATTCGAATCGCGTGAACAGGCGGCAAGGTTCGAATCTGTTTTAGCTGCATGGGCGTTTTCGTAGTTTTCTACAGGTGTAGCGTGTATACGAGCCAGTTTCCCTTAGAAAGACCTCCACGAAGGCATCCCTTTCCTTAGGCAGACAGCCCTACTGTGCTTTACCGTAATTTCAATACATCAATCAAAATCAACACCCTGCGAGCAGAAAGACTTCTGTCTGTCTTAGGTTGAAGCATAAGCAGAAAACTTGCTGCTTAATATGTCGTGCGACTTTTAAAAAGTTTAAGCATACACGATTAAATAATTATAATTTCCGTCTAATCATTAAATTAAGTAAATTACTAATCGAACTTAATTAAATTTTAGCTAACAGATTACAGTTTAATATTTCAAAGACCTTAGCGGGGACAAAGAGCTCTTTACGTTCAAACGTGAACAAAAGGTTTGCATGTTACGACATGAACCTTTAAAAAGGCTAAACGTAATTTAGTAGTTATTAATTCTACAAAACTGAAAGGAACTAGATCGGAAGAAAACGCAGCCGATTTTTGTTTTATTCAGGGAGAATTGTTAATTATTTTTATCGCTTACGAATCTTGAGATATAAAGTCAAATAATTTCTTACTTTCTCCTTCGTGGCTTTACCGCTTCCATCCTGTTTAACAAAATTCAGTCAGATAATCTTGAAGGTCTGCAATTCTGCCAGTTTCTTAATACCATTCATTTCAAATTCTATTTAGCCCACCAGCGGCGAAGCAGAAAAATAGCTGAAAACCGGTAGTTCGAACGGTGTTCATATCCTAGCTGCATCGGAGTTTCGTCGTTTTCTTCACATTTTTGGCTTGGTTTATTTGATTACACATTCTTTGATTACAGTTTAAAAGCAGTGATACTTTTCTGGAGAAATAATTAAGGGAAACTGCTTTGGTTTGGTTTATTAGATTACGGCAAAGCACTCGAGGGCTATCTGCCTTAAGGGAGGGTTGCCTTCGTGGAAGACTTTTTAAGGGAAACTGGCTCGTATACACGTTACACATGGGGAAAGCCACGAAAACACCCATGAAACCAGCCCGTTCGCGGGATTCGAACCTCGGACCGAACTACCAGTGTTCAGCGACTTTACCGCTCGGCCGCTGGTGGGTGTCTAAGGGAAACAGATTTATACCCACGTTACGTATGGGAAAAACGACGAAAACGCCGATGCAGCCAGCCCGTTCGCCCAAAACTGAGTCCAGGTCAAACTATCAGCGTTCAGCGACTTTACTGGTGGGCTGCTAGTGGGTCCGTTTTTCTCACGTATAAAGTAACCGGGAGCCAGGAAAGGGATATTGTCGTAACTGGCGATGTAGCGAATTTTGGTACTTAGTTATTACTTTTGTAACAGAGAGCGCCACCTCTTTTTCCAGTCATTTCATGACACAGTTGGACGTGCCGTCCGCCAATGAAACAGCCAATTAAAAATATTCAGAACTACCTTTCAATTTTGCATGATCAGATTTATTCTTATTTAATATTATTTTTTTTTAAACTTTTTGTAAAATATTTATTTCTTGCGCTGTGTTTTATATTACGGATAAGAAAATTTTCAGCGTGCGAAAACAAGGATGATTTTTTTTTTTTTTAATTTATTATTAAATTAGCTGGTTTAAGTATTTCACTGACTTACTTGGCATTAATATAACTGAAAGTGAGTTCCTAAATGTTATGGATATAGATTATATCAAGAATTTCGAGCATATAGTAAATGAAACACACCCGATTTTGTACTGCTATATTTAGTCGTCAAAATCTATTTACAAACAATTTGTTGTAAGCACAGCATTGAAAAGTCTGATGTGTAGCCCACATGACTTTCTTGCGCGGAATATTAAATTATACGCACTTGTTTATTTATTAATTTGTTTTTGCTGCATTTCATTGGAACTTATTTCCTCGAATCTCATTAGAGAGAGATTTCTCATTCAATTAATTCAGTTCTCACTTCGCGACAAGACAAAAATACATAAAACCTCAAAATATCTTTATTAAAAATTGAAAAATATAGAGAAACTTAAAACACTAAATACAATTAAAACAATTTTTACAATTAAAATTACTGTTTCTACGCAAAAACAAGCAGTTAAGCCAGATTTTTCGGTGCACAAAACTTAGTTTAGTTTGGATCCCACACAGCAAAAAGACACTAAAGGTGGAGAAACTGACTTAATTCACTATTTTGCTAAGCTTCAAATGTAAACAAATACGGCAGCTATAGTAAAAAAATTAGGCTTAGCCGCACTTAAAAAAATTTAAATTGTTAATAATTCTACAACTATTGCATGCAGATTAACTAAAGGCATAAGAACTTTAACCGGAAGATAAGAACAACATAATTCAATCATTTTTAAAGCAAAACATGTACAATTTACCAACATATAAAAATAATTACAAAAAAACTGAGCTCACGCAGCCGAGTAACAAAGTGGGTATATCTGCATATTTATTTACTTTTGGTGCAGCCGATTGCAACCAAACAGGTAGGTGCACAACTACGTGTTATATCATATATAAAATTTCGACGTTTTTGATTTAAGCTAGCTACATACATACACACATACATACGTACGTACGTCCAGACGTCACAAAAAAAATCTGTCCTGAATCCTTTTTGAAACCCGTTTTGGGAAAAAGAGTCCTTTATTCTGTTCTCACCTACAGATGTCACGCAAAAACATCATTAATTGTATCTGATAGTAGTCAATATGGGTATTTTCATTGAAATAGGATACCCGAAATTTTTCACGATTGCAACACTTCTTACAAAAGTGCAACTTACTTCGTTCGATTTACTTACAACTTACTTCGTTCATTTGGCTGTCTCATTATTTACAACTTACTTCGTACGTAGTTTCGATTGCAACTTAATTCGTACAAATAAGTAAAAAAGAGAGAGAATGAATTTAAGAGAGGTAAATTAAATACTGCTGCCGATTGAGACAATAGTTAGTTTATTTGCTTCTTCTTTGTAACGCAAACGTAAAATTTATTTGAAAGTAAATTGACAACAAAGTTTTGAAGAGACCATTTTAAAAACTCTTGAAGAGAACATTTTAAATACCGGTTTAGCGTGCTACCGTTACACCACGAAGGCACGCTAGGGAAGTGGAAGAAATACCTTATAATATAACTGAAAGTGAGCTCCTAAATGTTATGGATATAGATTATATCAAGAACTTCGCGGATATAGTGAATGAAACACACCCGATTTTGTACTGCTATACTTAGTTGTCAAACTCTATTTACAAACAATTTGTTGTAAGCTCAGCATTAAAAAGTCTGAAGTCCACATGAACTTCCTTGCGCGGAATATTAAATTATACGCATTTTTTATGCTGCATTTCATTGAAACTTATTCCCTCGAATCTCATTAGAGATAGATTTCTCATTCAATTAATTCAGTTCTCACTTCGCGACAACACAAAAATACATTAAAGTCTGAAGTCAAATTCAACGGAAAAATTGCATGTGAAAGAAACGATAACCATGAAACAAACAAAATAAAAAGGATGTATGGAAAAGAGGTAGCGCCATCTATTACAAAACTAATTAACTGACTAACGAAATTCAATAGATCGCCAGTTGCGACAATAATAGGGAAGAAATTCTTACCTTAGGCAGACAGCTCTCGCGTGCTTTGCATTGATTTTAAATGATGCAACTAACTAGAGATTCTCGCAGTGCTTAAATTGCGCCGGAGCCCACCGGAGGCCGGCTCCGGTACTTCTCAATTTTTAAGATAAATTACAATTTTAGCCGGAGCGCACCGGAGCCCTAAATAAGATGAGCTCCGGTACTTCTTTTTATAAAACTGAACCACAATTTAAAGGGAGAAACATTTAGAGTTCCTAACGTTTTAGTTTGTAACAATAAGCAGACTTCGCAATACTCTATTTCCGTAGAATTACGAACTCATGAGAACATGAGACGTTCAAATATAGTCCACTCACATGCGGAAAAATTTCCTTTTAAGAAGGGCAATAAATTTTGGGCAGTTTGTTAAGAAACGCGTAAATTTCTCACCATGCCATCGTATCTATTGTATTGTTATCCATGCTTACAGTTAGTTATCCTCGCAGGAAGGAAAATTTGCGTTCTTAAATGTGCGTTAAGTGACAGGGAGTACAATAAGTGTGAAATACTGAGCTCAAACACGTCCTATCCATCGTCTTCACACAATATCCACTAATTGGGGGGGGAGGGAAGCGTATCCAGCAACATTACACTCATCCTTAGGAGTTAGATTCAGAACTCATTTTACACCTGACACACATCTGCTTGATGACTATAATTATATCAGCAGAGTGCCGCGGTCAAAGAGAACGTTCTCTCTCACCAAGATTTCCCTCATTTTTTGTTTCCACCCAGTCATACCCTCATACTGTTTGGCCACCTCCATGGTATCCACTAATTGGAGGAGGGAAGCGTTACCAGCAACATTACATTCATCCTTAGGTGTTAGATTCAGGACTCATTTTACCCCTGACACACATATGCTTAATGGCTGTAATTATATCAGCAGAGTGCCGCGGTCAAAGAGAACGTTCTCTCTCACCAAGATTCCCCTCATTTTTTGTTTCCACCCAGTCATACCCTCATACTGTTTGGCCACCTCCATGGTATCCACTAATTGGAGGGGGGAAGCGTAACCAGCAACATTACATTCATCCTTAGGTGTTAGATTCAGGACTCATTTTACCCCTGACACACATATGCTTAATGGCTATAATTATATCAGCAGAGTGCCGCGGTCAAAGAGAACGTTCTCTCTCACCAAGATTCCCCTCATTTTTTGTTTCCACCCAGTCATACCCTCATACTGTTTGGCCACCTCCATGGTATCCACTAATTGGAGGGGGGAAGCGTAACCAGCAACATTACATTCATCCTTAGGTGTTAGATTCAGGACTCATTTTACCCCTGACACACATATGCTTAATGGCTGTAATTATATCAGCAGAGTGCCGCGGTCAAAGAGAACGTTCTCTCTCACCAAGATTCCCCTCATTTTTTGTTTCCACCCAGTCATACCCTCATACTGTTTGGCCACCTCCATGGTATCCACTAATTGGAGGGGGGAAGCGTAACCAGCAACATTACATTCATCCTTAGGTGTTAGATTCAGGACTCATTTTACCCCTGACACACATATGCTTAATGGCTATAATTATATCAGCAGAGTGCCGCGGTCAAAGAGAACGTTCTCCCTCACCAAGATTCCCCTCATTTTTTGTTTCCACCCAGTCATACCCTCATACTGTTTGGCCACCTCCATGGTATCCACTAATTGGAGGGGGGAAGCGTAACCAGCAACATTACATTCATCCTTAGGTGTTAGATTCAGGACTCATTTTACCCCTGACACACATATGCTTAATGGCTGTAATTATATCAGCAGAGTGCCGCGGTCAAAGAGAACGTTCTCTCTCACCAAGATTCCCCTCATTTTTTGTTTCCACCCAGTCATACGCTCATACTGTTTGGCCACCTCCATGGTATCCACTAATTGGAGGGGGGAAGCGTAACCAGCAACATTACATTCATCCTTAGGTGTTAGATTCAGGACTCATTTTACCCCTGACACACATATGCTTAATGGCTGTAATTATATCAGCAGAGTGCCGCGGTCAAAGAGAACGTTCTCTCTCACCAAGATTCCCCTCATTTTTTGTTTCCACCCAGTCATACCCTCATACTGTTTGGCCACCTCCATGGTATCCACTAATTGGAGGGGGGAAGCGTAACCAGCAACATTACATTCATCCTTAGGTGTTAGATTCAGGACTCATTTTACCCCTGACACACATATGCTTAATGGCTATAATTATATCAGCAGAGTGCCGCGGTCAAAGAGAACGTTCTCTCTCACCAAGATTCCCCTCATTTTTTGTTTCCACCCAGTCATACCCTCATACTGTTTGGCCACCTCCATGGTATCCACTAATTGGAGGGGGGAAGCGTAACCAGCAACATTACATTCATCCTTAGGTGTTAGATTCAGGACTCATTTTACCCCTGACACACATATGCTTAATGGCTGTAATTATATCAGCAGAGTGCCGCGGTCAAAGAGAACGTTCTCTCTCACCAAGATTCCCCTCATTTTTTGTTTCCACCCAGTCATACCCTCATACTGTTTGGCCACCTCCATGGTATCCACTAATTGGAGGGGGGAAGCGTAACCAGCAACATTACATTCATCCTTAGGTGTTAGATTCAGGACTCATTTTACCCCTGACACACATATGCTTAATGGCTATAATTATATCAGCAGAGTGCCGCGGTCAAAGAGAACGTTCTCTCTCACCAAGATTCCCCTCATTTTTTGTTTCCACCTAGTCATACCCTCATACTCTTTGGCCACCTCCATGGTATCCACTAATTGGAGGGGGGAAGCGTAACCAGCAACATTACATTCATCCTTAGGTGTTAGATTCAGGACTCATTTTACCCCTGACACACATATGCTTAATGGCTATAATTATATCAGCAGAGTGCCGCGGTCAAAGAGAACGTTCTCTCTCACCAAGATTCCCCTCATTTTTTGTTTCCACCCAGTCATACCCTCATACTGTTTGGCCACCTCCATGGTATCCACTAATTGGAGGGGGGAAGCGTAACCAGCAACATTACATTCATCCTTAGGTGTTAGATTCAGGACTCATTTTACCCCTGACACACATATGCTTAATGGCTGTAATTATATCAGCAGAGTGCCGCGGTCAAAGAGAACGTTCTCTCTCACCAAGATTCCCCTCATTTTTTGTTTCCACCCAGTCATACCCTCATACTGTTTGGCCACCTCCATGGTATCCACTAATTGGAGGGGGGAAGCGTAACCAGCAACATTACATTCATCCTTAGGTGTTAGATTCAGGACTCATTTTACCCCTGACACACATATGCTTAATGGCTATAATTATATCAACAGAGTGCCGCGGTCAAAGAGAACGTTCTCTCTCACCAAGATTCCCCTCATTTTTTGTTTCCACCCAGTCATACCCTCATACTGTTTGGCCACCTCCATGGTATCCACTAATTGGAGGGGGGAAGCGTAACCAGCAACATTACATTCATCCTTAGGTGTTAGATTCAGGACTCATTTTACCCCTGACACACATATGCTTAATGGCTATAATTATATCAGCAGAGTGCCGCGGTCAAAGAGAACGTTCTCTCTCACCAAGATTCCCCTCATTTTTTGTTTCCACCCAGTCATACCCTCATACTGTTTGGCCACCTCCATGGTATCCACTAATTGGAGGGGGGAAGCGTAACCAGCAACATTACATTCATCCTTAGGTGTTAGATTCAGGACTCATTTTACCCCTGACACACATATGCTTAATGGCTGTAATTATATCAGCAGAGTGCGGCGGTCAAAGAGAACGTTCTCTCTCACCAAGATTCCCCTCATTTTTTGTTTCCACCCAGTCATACCCTCATACTGTTTGGCCACCTCCATGGTATCCACTAATTGGAGGGGAGAAGCGTAACCAGCAACATTACATTCATCCTTACCTGTTAGATTCAGGACTCATTTTACCCCTGACACACATATGCTTAATGGCTATAATTATATCAACAGAGTGCCGCGGTCAAAGAGAACGTTCTCTCTCACCAAGATTCCCCTCATTTTTTGTTTCCACCCAGTCATACCCTCATACTGTTTGGCCACCTCCATGGTATCCACTAATTGGAGGGGGGAAGCGTAACCAGCAACATTACATTCATCCTTAGGTGTTAGATTCAGGACTCATTTTAACCCTGACACACATATGCTTAATGGCTGTAATTATATCAGCAGAGTGCCGCGGTCAAAGAGAACGTTCTCTCTCACCAAGATTCCCCTCATTTTTTGTTTCCACCCAGTCATACCCTCATACTGTTTGGCCACCTCCATGGTATCCACTAATTGGAGGGGGGAAGCGTAACCAGCAACATTACATTCATCCTTAGGTGTTAGATTCAGGACTCATTTTACCCCTGACACACATATGCTTAATGGCTGTAATTATATCAGCAGAGTGCCGCGGTCAAAGAGAACGTTCTCTCTCACCAAGATTCCCCTCATTTTTTGTTTCCACCCAGTCATACGCTCATACTGTTTGGCCACCTCCATGGTATCCACTAATTGGAGGGGGGAAGCGTAACCAGCAACATTACATTCATCCTTTGGTGTTAGATTCAGGACTCATTTTACCCCTGACACACATATGCTTAATGGCTGTAATTATATCAGCAGAGTGCCGCGGTCAAAGAGAACGTTCTCTCTCACCAAGATTCCCCTCATTTTTTGTTTCCACCCAGTCATACCCTCATACTGTTTGGCCACCTCCATGGTATCCACTAATTGGAGGGGGGAAGCGTAACCAGCAACATTACATTCATCCTTAGGTGTTAGATTCAGGACTCATTTTACCCCTGACACACATATGCTTAATGGCTATAATTATATCAGCAGAGTGCCGCGGTCAAAGAGAACGTTCTCTCTCACCAAGATTCCCCTCATTTTTTGTTTCCACCCAGTCATACCCTCATACTGTTTGGCCACCTCCATGGTATCCACTAATTGGAGGGGGGAAGCGTAACCAGCAACATTACATTCATCCTTAGGTGTTAGATTCAGGACTCATTTTACCCCTGACACACATATGCTTAATGGCTATAATTATATCAGCAGAGTGCCGCGGTCAAAGAGAACGTTCTCTCTCACCAAGATTCCCCTCATTTTTTGTTTCCACCCAGTCATACCCTCATACTGTTTGGCCACCTCCATGGTATCCACTAATTGGAGGGGGGAAGCGTAACCAGCAACATTACATTCATCCTTAGGTGTTAGATTCAGGACTCATTTTACCCCTGACACACATATGCTTAATGGCTATAATTATATCAGCAGAGTGCCGCGGTCAAAGAGAACGTTCTCTCTCACCAAGATTCCCCTCATTTTTTGTTTCCACCCAGTCATACCCTCATACTGTTTGGCCACCTCCATGGTATCCACTAATTGGAGGGGGGAAGCGTAACCAGCAACATTACATTCATCCTTAGGTGTTAGATTCAGGACTCATTTTACCCCTGACACACATATGCTTAATGGCTGTAATTATATCAGCAGAGTGCCGCGGTCAAAGAGAACGTTCTCTCTCACCAAGATTCCCCTCATTTTTTGTTTCCACCCAGTCATACCCTCATACTCTTTGGCCACCTCCATGGTATCCACTAATTGGAGGGGGGAAGCGTAACCAGCAACATTACATTCATCCTTAGGTGTTAGATTCAGGACTCATTTTACCCCTGACACACATATGCTTAATGGCTATAATTATATCAACAGAGTGCCGCGGTCAAAGAGAACGTTCTCTCTCACCAAGATTCCCCTCATTTTTTGTTTCCACCCAGTCATACCCTCATACTGTTTGGCCACCTCCATGGTATCCACTAATTGGAGGGGGGAAGCGTAACCAGCAACATTACATTCATCCTTAGGTGTTAGATTCAGGACTCATTTTACCCCTGACACACATATGCTTAATGGCTGTAATTATATCAGCAGAGTGCGGCGGTCAAAGAGAACGTTCTCTCTCACCAAGATTCCCCTCATTTTTTGTTTCCACCCAGTCATACCCTCATACTGTTTGGCCACCTCCATGGTATCCACTAATTGGAGGGGAGAAGCGTAACCAGCAACATTACATTCATCCTTACCTGTTAGATTCAGGACTCATTTTACCCCTGACACACATATGCTTAATGGCTATAATTATATCAACAGAGTGCCGCGGTCAAAGAGAACGTTCTCTCTCACCAAGATTCCCCTCATTTTTTGTTTCCACCCAGTCATACCCTCATACTGTTTGGCCACATCCATGGTATCCACTAATTGGAGGGGGGAAGCGTAACCAGCAACATTACATTCATCCTTAGGTGTTAGATTCAGGACTCATTTTACCCCTGACACACATATGCTTAATGGCTGTAATTATATCAGCAGAGTGCCGCGGTCAAAGAGAACGTTCTCTCTCACCAAGATTCCCCTCATTTTTTGTTTCCACCCAGTCATACCCTCATACTGTTTGGCCACCTCCATGGTATCCACTAATTGGAGGGGGGAAGCGTAACCAGCAACATTACATTCATCTTTAGGTGTTAGATTCAGGACTCATTTTACCCCTGACACACATATGCTTAATGGCTATAATTATATCAGCAGAGTGCCGCGGTCAAAGAGAACGTTCTCTCTCACCAAGATTCCCCTCATTTTTTGTTTCCACCCAGTCATACCCTCATACTGTTTGGCCACCTCCATGGTATCCACTAATTGGAGGGGGGAAGCGTAACCAGCAACATTACATTCATCCTTAGGTGTTAGATTCAGGACTCATTTTACCCCTGACACACATATGCTTAATGGCTGTAATTATATCAGCAGAGTGCCGCGGTCAAAGAGAACGTTCTCTCTCACCAAGATTCCCCTCATTTTTTGTTTCCACCCAGTCATACCCTCATACTGTTTGGCCACCTCCATGGTATCCACTAATTGGAGGGGGGAAGCGTAACCAGCAACATTACATTCATCCTTAGGTGTTAGATTCAGGACTCATTTTACCCCTGACACACATATGCTTAATGGCTATAATTATATCAGCAGAGTGCCGCGGTCAAAGAGAACGTTCTCTCTCACCAAGATTCCCCTCATTTTTTGTTTCCACCCAGTCATACCCTCATACTGTTTGGC
This sequence comes from Stegodyphus dumicola, assembly GCF_044657685.1. Classification (NCBI taxonomy): domain Eukaryota; kingdom Metazoa; phylum Arthropoda; class Arachnida; order Araneae; family Eresidae; genus Stegodyphus; species Stegodyphus dumicola. The sequence goes on from NC_140772.1 coordinate 6,819,601, forward strand.
CACCTCCATGGTATCCACTAATTGGAGGGGGGAAGCGTAACCAGCAACATTACATTCATCCTTAGGTGTTAGATTCAGGACTCATTTTACCCCTGACACACATATGCTTAATGGCTATAATTATATCAGCAGAGTGCCGCGGTCAAAGAGAACGTTCTCTCTCACCAAGATTCCCCTCATTTTTTGTTTCCACCCAGTCATACCCTCATACTGTTTGGCCACCTCCATGGTATCCACTAATTGGAGGGGGGAAGCGTAACCAGCAACATTACATTCATCCTTAGGTGTTAGATTCAGGACTCATTTTACCCCTGACACACATATGCTTAATGGCTGTAATTATATCAGCAGAGTGCCGCGGTCAAAGAGAACGTTCTCTCTCACCAAGATTCCCCTCATTTTTTGTTTCCACCCAGTCATACCCTCATACTGTTTGGCCACCTCCATGGTATCCACTAATTGGAGGGGGGAAGCGTAACCAGCAACATTACATTCATCCTTAGGTGTTAGATTCAGGACTCATTTTACCCCTGACACACATATGCTTAATGGCTATAATTATATCAGCAGAGTGCCGCGGTCAAAGAGAACGTTCTCCCTCACCAAGATTCCCCTCATTTTTTGTTTCCACCCAGTCATACCCTCATACTGTTTGGCCACCTCCATGGTATCCACTAATTGGAGGGGGGAAGCGTAACCAGCAACATTACATTCATCCTTAGGTGTTAGATTCAGGACTCATTTTACCCCTGACACACATATGCTTAATGGCTGTAATTATATCAGCAGAGTGCCGCGGTCAAAGAGAACGTTCTCTCTCACCAAGATTCCCCTCATTTTTTGTTTCCACCCAGTCATACGCTCATACTGTTTGGCCACCTCCATGGTATCCACTAATTGGAGGGGGGAAGCGTAACCAGCAACATTACATTCATCCTTAGGTGTTAGATTCAGGACTCATTTTACCCCTGACACACATATGCTTAATGGCTGTAATTATATCAGCAGAGTGCCGCGGTCAAAGAGAACGTTCTCTCTCACCAAGATTCCCCTCATTTTTTGTTTCCACCCAGTCATACCCTCATACTGTTTGGCCACCTCCATGGTATCCACTAATTGGAGGGGGGAAGCGTAACCAGCAACATTACATTCATCCTTAGGTGTTAGATTCAGGACTCATTTTACCCCTGACACACATATGCTTAATGGCTATAATTATATCAGCAGAGTGCCGCGGTCAAAGAGAACGTTCTCTCTCACCAAGATTCCCCTCATTTTTTGTTTCCACCCAGTCATACCCTCATACTGTTTGGCCACCTCCATGGTATCCACTAATTGGAGGGGGGAAGCGTAACCAGCAACATTACATTCATCCTTAGGTGTTAGATTCAGGACTCATTTTACCCCTGACACACATATGCTTAATGGCTGTAATTATATCAGCAGAGTGCCGCGGTCAAAGAGAACGTTCTCTCTCACCAAGATTCCCCTCATTTTTTGTTTCCACCCAGTCATACCCTCATACTGTTTGGCCACCTCCATGGTATCCACTAATTGGAGGGGGGAAGCGTAACCAGCAACATTACATTCATCCTTAGGTGTTAGATTCAGGACTCATTTTACCCCTGACACACATATGCTTAATGGCTATAATTATATCAGCAGAGTGCCGCGGTCAAAGAGAACGTTCTCTCTCACCAAGATTCCCCTCATTTTTTGTTTCCACCTAGTCATACCCTCATACTCTTTGGCCACCTCCATGGTATCCACTAATTGGAGGGGGGAAGCGTAACCAGCAACATTACATTCATCCTTAGGTGTTAGATTCAGGACTCATTTTACCCCTGACACACATATGCTTAATGGCTATAATTATATCAGCAGAGTGCCGCGGTCAAAGAGAACGTTCTCTCTCACCAAGATTCCCCTCATTTTTTGTTTCCACCCAGTCATACCCTCATACTGTTTGGCCACCTCCATGGTATCCACTAATTGGAGGGGGGAAGCGTAACCAGCAACATTACATTCATCCTTAGGTGTTAGATTCAGGACTCATTTTACCCCTGACACACATATGCTTAATGGCTGTAATTATATCAGCAGAGTGCCGCGGTCAAAGAGAACGTTCTCTCTCACCAAGATTCCCCTCATTTTTTGTTTCCACCCAGTCATACCCTCATACTGTTTGGCCACCTCCATGGTATCCACTAATTGGAGGGGGGAAGCGTAACCAGCAACATTACATTCATCCTTAGGTGTTAGATTCAGGACTCATTTTACCCCTGACACACATATGCTTAATGGCTATAATTATATCAACAGAGTGCCGCGGTCAAAGAGAACGTTCTCTCTCACCAAGATTCCCCTCATTTTTTGTTTCCACCCAGTCATACCCTCATACTGTTTGGCCACCTCCATGGTATCCACTAATTGGAGGGGGGAAGCGTAACCAGCAACATTACATTCATCCTTAGGTGTTAGATTCAGGACTCATTTTACCCCTGACACACATATGCTTAATGGCTATAATTATATCAGCAGAGTGCCGCGGTCAAAGAGAACGTTCTCTCTCACCAAGATTCCCCTCATTTTTTGTTTCCACCCAGTCATACCCTCATACTGTTTGGCCACCTCCATGGTATCCACTAATTGGAGGGGGGAAGCGTAACCAGCAACATTACATTCATCCTTAGGTGTTAGATTCAGGACTCATTTTACCCCTGACACACATATGCTTAATGGCTGTAATTATATCAGCAGAGTGCGGCGGTCAAAGAGAACGTTCTCTCTCACCAAGATTCCCCTCATTTTTTGTTTCCACCCAGTCATACCCTCATACTGTTTGGCCACCTCCATGGTATCCACTAATTGGAGGGGAGAAGCGTAACCAGCAACATTACATTCATCCTTACCTGTTAGATTCAGGACTCATTTTACCCCTGACACACATATGCTTAATGGCTATAATTATATCAACAGAGTGCCGCGGTCAAAGAGAACGTTCTCTCTCACCAAGATTCCCCTCATTTTTTGTTTCCACCCAGTCATACCCTCATACTGTTTGGCCACCTCCATGGTATCCACTAATTGGAGGGGGGAAGCGTAACCAGCAACATTACATTCATCCTTAGGTGTTAGATTCAGGACTCATTTTAACCCTGACACACATATGCTTAATGGCTGTAATTATATCAGCAGAGTGCCGCGGTCAAAGAGAACGTTCTCTCTCACCAAGATTCCCCTCATTTTTTGTTTCCACCCAGTCATACCCTCATACTGTTTGGCCACCTCCATGGTATCCACTAATTGGAGGGGGGAAGCGTAACCAGCAACATTACATTCATCCTTAGGTGTTAGATTCAGGACTCATTTTACCCCTGACACACATATGCTTAATGGCTGTAATTATATCAGCAGAGTGCCGCGGTCAAAGAGAACGTTCTCTCTCACCAAGATTCCCCTCATTTTTTGTTTCCACCCAGTCATACGCTCATACTGTTTGGCCACCTCCATGGTATCCACTAATTGGAGGGGGGAAGCGTAACCAGCAACATTACATTCATCCTTTGGTGTTAGATTCAGGACTCATTTTACCCCTGACACACATATGCTTAATGGCTGTAATTATATCAGCAGAGTGCCGCGGTCAAAGAGAACGTTCTCTCTCACCAAGATTCCCCTCATTTTTTGTTTCCACCCAGTCATACCCTCATACTGTTTGGCCACCTCCATGGTATCCACTAATTGGAGGGGGGAAGCGTAACCAGCAACATTACATTCATCCTTAGGTGTTAGATTCAGGACTCATTTTACCCCTGACACACATATGCTTAATGGCTATAATTATATCAGCAGAGTGCCGCGGTCAAAGAGAACGTTCTCTCTCACCAAGATTCCCCTCATTTTTTGTTTCCACCCAGTCATACCCTCATACTGTTTGGCCACCTCCATGGTATCCACTAATTGGAGGGGGGAAGCGTAACCAGCAACATTACATTCATCCTTAGGTGTTAGATTCAGGACTCATTTTACCCCTGACACACATATGCTTAATGGCTATAATTATATCAGCAGAGTGCCGCGGTCAAAGAGAACGTTCTCTCTCACCAAGATTCCCCTCATTTTTTGTTTCCACCCAGTCATACCCTCATACTGTTTGGCCACCTCCATGGTATCCACTAATTGGAGGGGGGAAGCGTAACCAGCAACATTACATTCATCCTTAGGTGTTAGATTCAGGACTCATTTTACCCCTGACACACATATGCTTAATGGCTATAATTATATCAGCAGAGTGCCGCGGTCAAAGAGAACGTTCTCTCTCACCAAGATTCCCCTCATTTTTTGTTTCCACCCAGTCATACCCTCATACTGTTTGGCCACCTCCATGGTATCCACTAATTGGAGGGGGGAAGCGTAACCAGCAACATTACATTCATCCTTAGGTGTTAGATTCAGGACTCATTTTACCCCTGACACACATATGCTTAATGGCTGTAATTATATCAGCAGAGTGCCGCGGTCAAAGAGAACGTTCTCTCTCACCAAGATTCCCCTCATTTTTTGTTTCCACCCAGTCATACCCTCATACTCTTTGGCCACCTCCATGGTATCCACTAATTGGAGGGGGGAAGCGTAACCAGCAACATTACATTCATCCTTAGGTGTTAGATTCAGGACTCATTTTACCCCTGACACACATATGCTTAATGGCTATAATTATATCAACAGAGTGCCGCGGTCAAAGAGAACGTTCTCTCTCACCAAGATTCCCCTCATTTTTTGTTTCCACCCAGTCATACCCTCATACTCTTTGGCCACCTCCATGGTATCCACTAATTGGAGGGGGGAAGCGTAACCAGCAACATTACATTCATCCTTAGGTGTTAGATTCAGGACTCATTTTACCCCTGACACACATATGCTTAATGGCTGTAATTATATCAGCAGAGTGCGGCGGTCAAAGAGAACGTTCTCTCTCACCAAGATTCCCCTCATTTTTTGTTTCCACCCAGTCATACCCTCATACTGTTTGGCCACCTCCATGGTATCCACTAATTGGAGGGGAGAAGCGTAACCAGCAACATTACATTCATCCTTACCTGTTAGATTCAGGACTCATTTTACCCCTGACACACATATGCTTAATGGCTATAATTATATCAACAGAGTGCCGCGGTCAAAGAGAACGTTCTCTCTCACCAAGATTCCCCTCATTTTTTGTTTCCACCCAGTCATACCCTCATACTGTTTGGCCACATCCATGGTATCCACTAATTGGAGGGGGGAAGCGTAACCAGCAACATTACATTCATCCTTAGGTGTTAGATTCAGGACTCATTTTACCCCTGACACACATATGCTTAATGGCTGTAATTATATCAGCAGAGTGCCGCGGTCAAAGAGAACGTTCTCTCTCACCAAGATTCCCCTCATTTTTTGTTTCCACCCAGTCATACCCTCATACTGTTTGGCCACCTCCATGGTATCCACTAATTGGAGGGGGGAAGCGTAACCAGCAACATTACATTCATCTTTAGGTGTTAGATTCAGGACTCATTTTACCCCTGACACACATATGCTTAATGGCTATAATTATATCAGCAGAGTGCCGCGGTCAAAGAGAACGTTCTCTCTCACCAAGATTCCCCTCATTTTTTGTTTCCACCCAGTCATACCCTCATACTGTTTGGCCACCTCCATGGTATCCACTAATTGGAGGGGGGAAGCGTAACCAGCAACATTACATTCATCCTTAGGTGTTAGATTCAGGACTCATTTTACCCCTGACACACATATGCTTAATGGCTGTAATTATATCAGCAGAGTGCCGCGGTCAAAGAGAACGTTCTCTCTCACCAAGATTCCCCTCATTTTTTGTTTCCACCCAGTCATACCCTCATACTGTTTGGCCACCTCCATGGTATCCACTAATTGGAGGGGGGAAGCGTAACCAGCAACATTACATTCATCCTTAGGTGTTAGATTCAGGACTCATTTTACCCCTGACACACATATGCTTAATGGCTATAATTATATCAGCAGAGTGCCGCGGTCAAAGAGAACGTTCTCTCTCACCAAGATTCCCCTCATTTTTTGTTTCCACCCAGTCATACCCTCATACTGTTTGGCCACCTCCATGGTATCCACTAATTGGAGGGGGGAAGCGTAACCAGCAACATTACATTCATCCTTAGGTGTTAGATTCAGGACTCATTTTACCCCTGACACACATATGCTTAATGGCTGTAATTATATCAGCAGAGTGCCGCGGTCAAAGAGAACGTTCTCTCTCACCAAGATTCCCCTCATTTTTTGTTTCCACCCAGTCATACCCTCATACTGTTTGGCCACCTCCATGGTATCCACTAATTGGAGGGGGGAAGCGTAACCAGCAACATTACATTCATCCTTAGGTGTTAGATTCAGGACTCATTTTACCCCTGACACACATATGCTTAATGGCTATAATTATATCAGCAGAGTGCCGCGGTCAAAGAGAACGTTCTCTCTCACCAAGATTCCCCTCATTTTTTGTTTCCACCCAGTCATACCCTCATACTGTTTGGCCACCTCCATGGTATCCACTAATTGGAGGGGGGAAGCGTAACCAGCAACATTACATTCATCCTTAGGTGTTAGATTCAGGACTCATTTTAACCCTGACACACATATGCTTAATGGCTGTAATTATATCAGCAGAGTGCCGCGGTCAAAGAGAACGTTCTCTCTCACCAAGATTCCCCTCATTTTTTGTTTCCACCCAGTCATACCCTCATACTGTTTGGCCACCTCCATGGTATCCACTAATTGGAGGGGGGAAGCGTAACCAGCAACATTACATTCATCCTTAGGTGTTAGATTCAGGACTCATTTTACCCCTGACACACATATGCTTAATGGCTGTAATTATATCAGCAGAGTGCCGCGGTCAAAGAGAACGTTCTCTCTCACCAAGATTCCCCTCATTTTTTGTTTCCACCCAGTCATACGCTCATACTGTTTGGCCACCTCCATGGTATCCACTAATTGGAGGGGGGAAGCGTAACCAGCAACATTACATTCATCCTTAGGTGTTAGATTCAGGACTCATTTTACCCCTGACACACATATGCTTAATGGCTGTAATTATATCAGCAGAGTGCCGCGGTCAAAGAGAACGTTCTCTCTCACCAAGATTCCCCTCATTTTTTGTTTCCACCCAGTCATACCCTCATACTGTTTGGCCACCTCCATGGTATCCACTAATTGGAGGGGGGAAGCGTAACCAGCAACATTACATTCATCCTTAGGTGTTAGATTCAGGACTCATTTTACCCCTGACACACATATGCTTAATGGCTATAATTATATCAGCAGAGTGCCGCGGTCAAAGAGAACGTTCTCTCTCACCAAGATTCCCCTCATTTTTTGTTTCCACCCAGTCATACCCTCATACTGTTTGGCCACCTCCATGGTATCCACTAATTGGAGGGGGGAAGCGTAACCAGCAACATTACATTCATCCTTAGGTGTTAGATTCAGGACTCATTTTACCCCTGACACACATATGCTTAATGGCTGTAATTATATCAGCAGAGTGCCGCGGTCAAAGAGAACGTTCTCTCTCACCAAGATTCCCCTCATTTTTTGTTTCCACCCAGTCATACCCTCATACTGTTTGGCCACCTCCATGGTATCCACTAATTGGAGGGGGGAAGCGTAACCAGCAACATTACATTCATCCTTAGGTGTTAGATTCAGGACTCATTTTACCCCTGACACACATATGCTTAATGGCTATAATTATATCAGCAGAGTGCCGCGGTCAAAGAGAACGTTCTCTCTCACCAAGATTCCCCTCATTTTTTGTTTCCACCCAGTCATACCCTCATACTGTTTGGCCACCTCCATGGTATCCACTAATTGGAGGGGGGAAGCGTAACCAGCAACATTACATTCATCCTTAGGTGTTAGATTCAGGACTCATTTTACCCCTGACACACATATGCTTAATGGCTGTAATTATATCAGCAGAGTGCCGCGGTCAAAGAGAACGTTCTCTCTCACCAAGATTCCCCTCATTTTTTGTTTCCACCCAGTCATACCCTCATACTGTTTGGCCACCTCCATGGTATCCACTAATTGGAGGGGGGAAGCGTAACCAGCAACATTACATTCATCCTTAGGTGTTAGATTCAGGACTCATTTTACCCCTGACACACATATGCTTAATGGCTATAATTATATCAGCAGAGTGCCGCGGTCAAAGAGAACGTTCTCTCTCACCAAGATTCCCCTCATTTTTTGTTTCCACCCAGTCATACCCTCATACTGTTTGGCCACCTCCATGGTATCCACTAATTGGAGGGGGGAAGCGTAACCAGCAACATTACATTCATCCTTAGGTGTTAGATTCAGGACTCATTTTAACCCTGACACACATATGCTTAATGGCTGTAATTATATCAGCAGAGTGCCGCGGTCAAAGAGAACGTTCTCTCTCACCAAGATTCCCCTCATTTTTTGTTTCCACCCAGTCATACCCTCATACTGTTTGGCCACCTCCATGGTATCCACTAATTGGAGGGGGGAAGCGTAACCAGCAACATTACATTCATCCTTAGGTGTTAGATTCAGGACTCATTTTACCCCTGACACACATATGCTTAATGGCTGTAATTATATCAGCAGAGTGCCGCGGTCAAAGAGAACGTTCTCTCTCACCAAGATTCCCCTCATTTTTTGTTTCCACCCAGTCATACGCTCATACTGTTTGGCCACCTCCATGGTATCCACTAATTGGAGGGGGGAAGCGTAACCAGCAACATTACATTCATCCTTAGGTGTTAGATTCAGGACTCATTTTACCCCTGACATATGCTTAATGGCTGTAATTATATCAGCAGAGTGCCGCGGTCAAAGAGAACGTTCTCTCTCACCAAGATTCCCCTCATTTTTTGTTTCCACCCAGTCATACCCTCATACTGTTTGGCCACCTCCATGGTATCCACTAATTGGAGGGGGGAAGCGTAACCAGCAACATTACATTCATCCTTAGGTGTTAGATTCAGGACTCATTTTACCCCTGACACACATATGCTTAATGGCTATAATTATATCAGCAGAGTGCCGCGGTCAAAGAGAACGTTCTCTCTCACCAAGATTCCCCTCATTTTTTGTTTCCACCCAGTCATACCCTCATACTGTTTGGCCACCTCCATGGTATCCACTAATTGGAGGGGGGAAGCGTAACCAGCAACATTACATTCATCCTTAGGTGTTAGATTCAGGACTCATTTTACCCCTGACACACATATGCTTAATGGCTGTAATTATATCAGCAGAGTGCCGCGGTCAAAGAGAACGTTCTCTCTCACCAAGATTCCCCTCATTTTTTGTTTCCACCCAGTCATACCCTCATACTGTTTGGCCACCTCCATGGTATCCACTAATTGGAGGGGGGAAGCGTAACCAGCAACATTACATTCATCCTTAGGTGTTAGATTCAGGACTCATTTTACCCCTGACACACATATGCTTAATGGCTATAATTATATCAGCAGAGTGCCGCGGTCAAAGAGAACGTTCGCTCTCACCAAGATTCCCCTCATTTTTTGTTTCCACCCAGTCATACCCTCATACTGTTTGGCCACCTCCATGGTATCCACTAATTGGAGGGGGGAAGCGTAACCAGCAACATTACATTCATCCTTAGGTGTTAGATTCAGGACTCATTTTACCCCTGACACACATATGCTTAATGGCTATAATTATATCAGCAGAGTGCCGCGGTCAAAGAGAACGTTCTCTCTCACCAAGATTCCCCTCATTTTTTGTTTCCACCCAGTCATACCCTCATACTGTTTGGCCACCTCCATGGTATCCACTAATTGGAGGGGGGAAGCGTAACCAGCAACATTACATTCATCCTTAGGTGTTAGATTCAGGACTCATTTTACCCCTGACACACATATGCTTAATGGCTATAATTATATCAGCAGAGTGCCGCGGTCAAAGAGAACGTTCTCTCTCACCAAGATTCCCCTCATTTTTTGTTTCCACCCAGTCATACCCTCATACTGTTTGGCCACCTCCATGGTATCCACTAATTGGAGGGGGGAAGCGTAACCAGCAACATTACATTCATCCTTAGGTGTTAGATTCAGGACTCATTTTACCCCTGACACACATATGCTTAATGGCTGTAATTATATCAGCAGAGTGCGGCGGTCAAAGAGAACGTTCTCTCTCACCAAGATTCCCCTCATTTTTTGTTTCCACCCAGTCATACCCTCATACTGTTTGGCCACCTCCATGGTATCCACTAATTGGAGGGGAGAAGCGTAACCAGCAACATTACATTCATCCTTACCTGTTAGATTCAGGACTCATTTTACCCCTGACACACATATGCTTAATGGCTATAATTATATCAACAGAGTGCCGCGGTCAAAGAGAACGTTCTCTCTCACCAAGATTCCCCTCATTTTTTGTTTCCACCCAGTCATACCCTCATACTGTTTGGCCACCTCCATGGTATCCACTAATTGGAGGGGAGAAGCGTAACCAGCAACATTACATTCATCCTTACCTGTTAGATTCAGGACTCATTTTACCCCTGACACACATATGCTTAATGGCTATAATTATATCAACAGAGTGCCGCGGTCAAAGAGAACGTTCTCTCTCACCAAGATTCCCCTCATTTTTTGTTTCCACCCAGTCATACCCTCATACTGTTTGGCCACATCCATGGTATCCACTAATTGGAGGGGGGAAGCGTAACCAGCAACATTACATTCATCCTTAGGTGTTAGATTCAGGACTCATTTTACCCCTGACACACATATGCTTAATGGCTGTAATTATATCAGCAGAGTGCCGCGGTCAAAGAGAACGTTCTCTCTCACCAAGATTCCCCTCATTTTTTGTTTCCACCCAGTCATACCCTCATACTGTTTGGCCACCTCCATGGTATCCACTAATTGGAGGGGGGAAGCGTAACCAGCAACATTACATTCATCCTTAGGTGTTAGATTCAGGACTCATTTTACCCCTGACACACATATGCTTAATGGCTGTAATTATATCAGCAGAGTGCCGCGGTCAAAGAGAACGTTCTCTCTCACCAAGATTCCCCTCATTTTTTGTTTCCACCCAGTCATACCCTCATACTGTTTGGCCACCTCCATGGTATCCACTAATTGGAGGGGGGAAGCGTAACCAGCAACATTACATTCATCCTTAGGTGTTAGATTCAGGACTCATTTTACCCCTGACACACATATGCTTAATGGCTATAATTATATCAGCAGAGTGCCGCGGTCAAAGAGAACGTTCTCTCTCACCAAGATTCCCCTCATTTTTTGTTTCCACCCAGTCATACCCTCATACTGTTTGGCCACCTCCATGGTATCCACTAATTGGAGGGGGGAAGCGTAACCAGCAACATTACATTCATCCTTAGGTGTTAGATTCAGGACTCATTTTACCCCTGACACACATATGCTTAATGGCTGTAATTATATCAGCAGAGTGCCGCGGTCAAAGAGAACGTTCTCTCTCACCAAGATTCCCCTCATTTTTTGTTTCCACCCAGTCATACCCTCATACTGTTTGGCCACCTCCATGGTATCCACTAATTGGAGGGGGGAAGCGTAACCAGCAACATTACATTCATCCTTAGGTGTTAGATTCAGGACTCATTTTACCCCTGACACACATATGCTTAATGGCTATAATTATATCAGCAGAGTGCCGCGGTCAAAGAGAACGTTCTCTCTCACCAAGATTCCCCTCATTTTTTGTTTCCACCCAGTCATACCCTCATACTGTTTGGCCACCTCCATGGTATCCACTAATTGGAGGGGGGAAGCGTAACCAGCAACATTACATTCATCCTTAGGTGTTAGATTCAGGACTCATTTTAACCCTGACACACATATGCTTAATGGCTGTAATTATATCAGCAGAGTGCCGCGGTCAAAGAGAACGTTCTCTCTCACCAAGATTCCCCTCATTTTTTGTTTCCACCCAGTCATACCCTCATACTGTTTGGCCACCTCCATGGTATCCACTAATTGGAGGGGGGAAGCGTAACCAGCAACATTACATTCATCCTTAGGTGTTAGATTCAGGACTCATTTTACCCCTGACACACATATGCTTAATGGCTGTAATTATATCAGCAGAGTGCCGCGGTCAAAGAGAACGTTCTCTCTCACCAAGATTCCCCTCATTTTTTGTTTCCACCCAGTCATACGCTCATACTGTTTGGCCACCTCCATGGTATCCACTAATTGGAGGGGGGAAGCGTAACCAGCAACATTACATTCATCCTTAGGTGTTAGATTCAGGACTCATTTTACCCCTGACACACATATGCTTAATGGCTGTAATTATATCAGCAGAGTGCCGCGGTCAAAGAGAACGTTCTCTCTCACCAAGATTCCCCTCATTTTTTGTTTCCACCCAGTCATACCCTCATACTGTTTGGCCACCTCCATGGTATCCACTAATTGGAGGGGGGAAGCGTAACCAGCAACATTACATTCATCCTTAGGTGTTAGATTCAGGACTCATTTTACCCCTGACACACATATGCTTAATGGCTATAATTATATCAGCAGAGTGCCGCGGTCAAAGAGAACGTTCTCTCTCACCAAGATTCCCCTCATTTTTTGTTTCCACCCAGTCATACCCTCATACTGTTTGGCCACCTCCATGGTATCCACTAATTGGAGGGGGGAAGCGTAACCAGCAACATTACATTCATCCTTAGGTGTTAGATTCAGGACTCATTTTACCCCTGACACACATATGCTTAATGGCTGTAATTATATCAGCAGAGTGCCGCGGTCAAAGAGAACGTTCTCTCTCACCAAGATTCCCCTCATTTTTTGTTTCCACCCAGTCATACCCTCATACTGTTTGGCCACCTCCATGGTATCCACTAATTGGAGGGGGGAAGCGTAACCAGCAACATTACATTCATCCTTAGGTGTTAGATTCAGGACTCATTTTACCCCTGACACACATATGCTTAATGGCTATAATTATATCAGCAGAGTGCCGCGGTCAAAGAGAACGTTCTCTCTCACCAAGATTCCCCTCATTTTTTGTTTCCACCCAGTCATACCCTCATACTGTTTGGCCACCTCCATGGTATCCACTAATTGGAGGGGGGAAGCGTAACCAGCAACATTACATTCATCCTTAGGTGTTAGATTCAGGACTCATTTTACCCCTGACACACATATGCTTAATGGCTATAATTATATCAGCAGAGTGCCGCGGTCAAAGAGAACGTTCTCTCTCACCAAGATTCCCCTCATTTTTTGTTTCCACCCAGTCATACCCTCATACTGTTTGGCCACCTCCATGGTATCCACTAATTGGAGGGGGGAAGCGTAACCAGCAACATTACATTCATCCTTAGGTGTTAGATTCAGGACTCATTTTACCCCTGACACACATATGCTTAATGGCTATAATTATATCAGCAGAGTGCCGCGGTCAAAGAGAACGTTCTCTCTCACCAAGATTCCCCTCATTTTTTGTTTCCACCCAGTCATACCCTCATACTGTTTGGCCACCTCCATGGTATCCACTAATTGGAGGGGGGAAGCGTAACCAGCAACATTACATTCATCCTTAGGTGTTAGATTCAGGACTCATTTTACCCCTGACACACATATGCTTAATGGCTATAATTATATCAGCAGAGTGCCGCGGTCAAAGAGAACGTTCTCTCTCACCAAGATTCCCCTCATTTTTTGTTTCCACCCAGTCATACCCTCATACTGTTTGGCCACCTCCATGGTATCCACTAATTGGAGGGGGGAAGCGTAACCAGCAACATTACATTCATCCTTAGGTGTTAGATTCAGGACTCATTTTACCCCTGACACACATATGCTTAATGGCTGTAATTATATCAGCAGAGTGCGGCGGTCAAAGAGAACGTTCTCTCTCACCAAGATTCCCCTCATTTTTTGTTTCCACCCAGTCATACCCTCATACTGTTTGGCCACCTCCATGGTATCCACTAATTGGAGGGGAGAAGCGTAACCAGCAACATTACATTCATCCTTACCTGTTAGATTCAGGACTCATTTTACCCCTGACACACATATGCTTAATGGCTATAATTATATCAACAGAGTGCCGCGGTCAAAGAGAACGTTCTCTCTCACCAAGATTCCCCTCATTTTTTGTTTCCACCCAGTCATACCCTCATACTGTTTGGCCACCTCCATGGTATCCACTAATTGGAGGGGAGAAGCGTAACCAGCAACATTACATTCATCCTTACCTGTTAGATTCAGGACTCATTTTACCCCTGACACACATATGCTTAATGGCTATAATTATATCAACAGAGTGCCGCGGTCAAAGAGAACGTTCTCTCTCACCAAGATTCCCCTCATTTTTTGTTTCCACCCAGTCATACCCTCATACTGTTTGGCCACATCCATGGTATCCACTAATTGGAGGGGGGAAGCGTAACCAGCAACATTACATTCATCCTTAGGTGTTAGATTCAGGACTCATTTTACCCCTGACACACATATGCTTAATGGCTGTAATTATATCAGCAGAGTGCCGCGGTCAAAGAGAACGTTCTCTCTCACCAAGATTCCCCTCATTTTTTGTTTCCACCCAGTCATACCCTCATACTGTTTGGCCACCTCCATGGTATCCACTAATTGGAGGGGGGAAGCGTAACCAGCAACATTACATTCATCCTTAGGTGTTAGATTCAGGACTCATTTTACCCCTGACACACATATGCTTAATGGCTGTAATTATATCAGCAGAGTGCCGCGGTCAAAGAGAACGTTCTCTCTCACCAAGATTCCCCTCATTTTTTGTTTCCACCCAGTCATACCCTCATACTGTTTGGCCACCTCCATGGTATCCACTAATTGGAGGGGGGAAGCGTAACCAGCAACATTACATTCATCCTTAGGTGTTAGATTCAGGACTCATTTTACCCCTGACACACATATGCTTAATGGCTATAATTATATCAGCAGAGTGCCGCGGTCAAAGAGAACGTTCTCTCTCACCAAGATTCCCCTCATTTTTTGTTTCCACCCAGTCATACCCTCATACTGTTTGGCCACCTCCATGGTATCCACTAATTGGAGGGGGGAAGCGTAACCAGCAACATTACATTCATCCTTAGGTGTTAGATTCAGGACTCATTTTACCCCTGACACACATATGCTTAATGGCTGTAATTATATCAGCAGAGTGCCGCGGTCAAAGAGAACGTTCTCTCTCACCAAGATTCCCCTCATTTTTTGTTTCCACCCAGTCATACCCTCATACTGTTTGGCCACCTCCATGGTATCCACTAATTGGAGGGGGGAAGCGTAACCAGCAACATTACATTCATCCTTAGGTGTTAGATTCAGGACTCATTTTACCCCTGACACACATATGCTTAATGGCTATAATTATATCAGCAGAGTGCCGCGGTCAAAGAGAACGTTCTCTCTCACCAAGATTCCCCTCATTTTTTGTTTCCACCCAGTCATACCCTCATACTGTTTGGCCACCTCCATGGTATCCACTAATTGGAGGGGGGAAGCGTAACCAGCAACATTACATTCATCCTTAGGTGTTAGATTCAGGACTCATTTTAACCCTGACACACATATGCTTAATGGCTGTAATTATATCAGCAGAGTGCCGCGGTCAAAGAGAACGTTCTCTCTCACCAAGATTCCCCTCATTTTTTGTTTCCACCCAGTCATACCCTCATACTGTTTGGCCACCTCCATGGTATCCACTAATTGGAGGGGGGAAGCGTAACCAGCAACATTACATTCATCCTTAGGTGTTAGATTCAGGACTCATTTTACCCCTGACACACATATGCTTAATGGCTGTAATTATATCAGCAGAGTGCCGCGGTCAAAGAGAACGTTCTCTCTCACCAAGATTCCCCTCATTTTTTGTTTCCACCCAGTCATACGCTCATACTGTTTGGCCACCTCCATGGTATCCACTAATTGGAGGGGGGAAGCGTAACCAGCAACATTACATTCATCCTTAGGTGTTAGATTCAGGACTCATTTTACCCCTGACACACATATGCTTAATGGCTGTAATTATATCAGCAGAGTGCCGCGGTCAAAGAGAACGTTCTCTCTCACCAAGATTCCCCTCATTTTTTGTTTCCACCCAGTCATACCCTCATACTGTTTGGCCACCTCCATGGTATCCACTAATTGGAGGGGGGAAGCGTAACCAGCAACATTACATTCATCCTTAGGTGTTAGATTCAGGACTCATTTTACCCCTGACACACATATGCTTAATGGCTATAATTATATCAGCAGAGTGCCGCGGTCAAAGAGAACGTTCTCTCTCACCAAGATTCCCCTCATTTTTTGTTTCCACCCAGTCATACCCTCATACTGTTTGGCCACCTCCATGGTATCCACTAATTGGAGGGGGGAAGCGTAACCAGCAACATTACATTCATCCTTAGGTGTTAGATTCAGGACTCATTTTACCCCTGACACACATATGCTTAATGGCTGTAATTATATCAGCAGAGTGCCGCGGTCAAAGAGAACGTTCTCTCTCACCAAGATTCCCCTCATTTTTTGTTTCCACCCAGTCATACCCTCATACTGTTTGGCCACCTCCATGGTATCCACTAATTGGAGGGGGGAAGCGTAACCAGCAACATTACATTCATCCTTAGGTGTTAGATTCAGGACTCATTTTACCCCTGACACACATATGCTTAATGGCTATAATTATATCAGCAGAGTGCCGCGGTCAAAGAGAACGTTCTCTCTCACCAAGATTCCCCTCATTTTTTGTTTCCACCCAGTCATACCCTCATACTGTTTGGCCACCTCCATGGTATCCACTAATTGGAGGGGGGAAGCGTAACCAGCAACATTACATTCATCCTTAGGTGTTAGATTCAGGACTCATTTTACCCCTGACACACATATGCTTAATGGCTATAATTATATCAGCAGAGTGCCGCGGTCAAAGAGAACGTTCTCTCTCACCAAGATTCCCCTCATTTTTTGTTTCCACCCAGTCATACCCTCATACTGTTTGGCCACCTCCATGGTATCCACTAATTGGAGGGGGGAAGCGTAACCAGCAACATTACATTCATCCTTAGGTGTTAGATTCAGGACTCATTTTACCCCTGACACACATATGCTTAATGGCTGTAATTATATCAGCAGAGTGCCGCGGTCAAAGAGAACGTTCTCTCTCACCAAGATTCCCCTCATTTTTTGTTTCCACCCAGTCATACCCTCATACTCTTTGGCCACCTCCATGGTATCCACTAATTGGAGGGGGGAAGCGTAACCAGCAACATTACATTCATCCTTAGGTGTTAGATTCAGGACTCATTTTACCCCTGACACACATATGCTTAATGGCTATAATTATATCAACAGAGTGCCGCGGTCAAAGAGAACGTTCTCTCTCACCAAGATTCCCCTCATTTTTTGTTTCCACCCAGTCATACCCTCATACTGTTTGGCCACCTCCATGGTATCCACTAATTGGAGGGGGGAAGCGTAACCAGCAACATTACATTCATCCTTAGGTGTTAGATTCAGGACTCATTTTACCCCTGACACACATATGCTTAATGGCTATAATTATATCAGCAGAGTGCCGCGGTCAAAGAGAACGTTCTCTCTCACCAAGATTCCCCTCATTTTTTGTTTCCACCCAGTCATACCCTCATACTGTTTGGCCACCTCCATGGTATCCACTAATTGGAGGGGGGAAGCGTAACCAGCAACATTACATTCATCCTTAGGTGTTAGATTCAGGACTCATTTTACCCCTGACACACATATGCTTAATGGCTGTAATTATATCAGCAGAGTGCGGCGGTCAAAGAGAACGTTCTCTCTCACCAAGATTCCCCTCATTTTTTGTTTCCACCCAGTCATACCCTCATACTGTTTGGCCACCTCCATGGTATCCACTAATTGGAGGGGAGAAGCGTAACCAGCAACATTACATTCATCCTTACCTGTTAGATTCAGAACTCATTTTACCCCTGACACACATATGCTTAATGGCTATAATTATATCAACAGAGTGCCGCGGTCAAAGAGAACGTTCTCTCTCACCAAGATTCCCCTCATTTTTTGTTTCCACCCAGTCATACCCTCATACTGTTTGGCCACATCCATGGTATCCACTAATTGGAGGGGGGAAGCGTAACCAGCAACATTACATTCATCCTTAGGTGTTAGATTCAGGACTCATTTTACCCCTGACACACATATGCTTAATGGCTGTAATTATATCAGCAGAGTGCCGCGGTCAAAGAGAACGTTCTCTCTCACCAAGATTCCCCTCATTTTTTGTTTCCACCCAGTCATACCCTCATACTGTTTGGCCACCTCCATGGTATCCACTAATTGGAGGGGGGAAGCGTAACCAGCAACATTACATTCATCCTTAGGTGTTAGATTCAGGACTCATTTTACTCCTGACACACATATGCTTAATGGCTATAATTATATCAGCAGAGTGCCGCGGTCAAAGAGAACGTTCTCTCTCACCAAGATTCCCCTCATTTTTTGTTTCCACCCAGTCATACCCTCATACTGTTTGGCCACCTCCATGGTATCCACTAATTGGAGGGGGGAAGCGTAACCAGCAACATTACATTCATCCTTAGGTGTTAGATTCAGGACTCATTTTACCCCTGACACACATATGCTTAATGGCTATAATTATATCAGCAGAGTGCCGCGGTCAAAGAGAACGTTCTCTCTCACCAAGATTCCCCTCATTTTTTGTTTCCACCCAGTCATACCCTCATACTGTTTGGCCACCTCCATGGTATCCACTAATTGGAGGGGGGAAGCGTAACCAGCAACATTACATTCATCCTTAGGTGTTAGATTCAGGACTCATTTTAACCCTGACACACATATGCTTAATGGCTGTAATTATATCAGCAGAGTGCCGCGGTCAAAGAGAACGTTCTCTCTCACCAAGATTCCCCTCATTTTTTGTTTCCACCCAGTCATACCCTCATACTGTTTGGCCACCTCCATGGTATCCACTAATTGGAGGGGGGAAGCGTAACCAGCAACATTACATTCATCCTTAGGTGTTAGATTCAGGACTCATTTTACCCCTGACACACATATGCTTAATGGCTGTAATTATATCAGCAGAGTGCCGCGGTCAAAGAGAACGTTCTCTCTCACCAAGATTCCCCTCATTTTTTGTTTCCACCCAGTCATACCCTCATACTGTTTGGCCACCTCCATGGTATCCACTAATTGGAGGGGGGAAGCGTAACCAGCAACATTACATTCATCCTTAGGTGTTAGATTCAGGACTCATTTTACCCCTGACACACATATGCTTAATGGCTATAATTATATCAACAGAGTGCCGCGGTCAAAGAGAACGTTCTCTCTCACCAAGATTCCCCTCATTTTTTGTTTCCACCCAGTCATACCCTCATACTGTTTGGCCACCTCCATGGTATCCACTAATTGGAGGGGGAAAGCGTAACCAGCAACATTACATTCATCCTTAGGTGTTAGATTCAGGACTCATTTTACCCCTGACACACATATGCTTAATGGCTATAATTATATCAGCAGAGTGCCGCGGTCAAAGAGAACGTTCTCTCTCACCAAGATTCCCCTCATTTTTTGTTTCCACCCAGTCATACCCTCATACTGTTTGGCCACCTCCATGGTATCCACTAATTGGAGGGGGGAAGCGTAACCAGCAACATTACATTCATCCTTAGGTGTTAGATTCAGGACTCATTTTACCCCTGACACACATATGCTTAATGGCTGTAATTATATCAGCAGAGTGCGGCGGTCAAAGAGAACGTTCTCTCTCACCAAGATTCCCCTCATTTTTTGTTTCCACCCAGTCATACCCTCATACTGTTTGGCCACCTCCATGGTATCCACTAATTGGAGGGGAGAAGCGTAACCAGCAACATTACATTCATCCTTACCTGTTAGATTCAGGACTCATTTTACCCCTGACACACATATGCTTAATGGCTATAATTATATCAACAGAGTGCCGCGGTCAAAGAGAACGTTCTCTCTCACCAAGATTCCCCTCATTTTTTGTTTCCACCCAGTCATACCCTCATACTGTTTGGCCACATCCATGGTATCCACTAATTGGAGGGGGGAAGCGTAACCAGCAACATTACATTCATCCTTAGGTGTTAGATTCAGGACTCATTTTACCCCTGACACACATATGCTTAATGGCTGTAATTATATCAGCAGAGTGCCGCGGTCAAAGAGAACGTTCTCTCTCACCAAGATTCCCCTCATTTTTTGTTTCCACCCAGTCATACCCTCATACTGTTTGGCCACCTCCATGGTATCCACTAATTGGAGGGGGGAAGCGTAACCAGCAACATTACATTCATCCTTAGGTGTTAGATTCAGGACTCATTTTACCCCTGACACACATATGCTTAATGGCTGTAATTATATCAGCAGAGTGCCGCGGTCAAAGAGAACGTTCTCTCTCACCAAGATTCCCCTCATTTTTTGTTTCCACCCAGTCATACCCTCATACTGTTTGGCCACCTCCATGGTATCCACTAATTGGAGGGGGGAAGCGTAACCAGCAACATTACATTCATCCTTAGGTGTTAGATTCAGGACTCATTTTACCCCTGACACACATATGCTTAATAGCTGTAATTATATCAGCAGAGTGCCGCGGTCAAAGAGAACGTTCTCTCTCACCAAGATTCCCCTCATTTTTTGTTTCCACCCAGTCATACCCTCATACTGTTTGGCCACCTCCATGGTATCCACTAATTGGAGGGGGGAAGCGTAACCAGCAACATTACATTCATCCTTAGGTGTTAGATTCAGGACTCATTTTACCCCTGACACACATATGCTTAATGGCTGTAATTATATCAGCAGAGTGCGGCGGTCAAAGAGAACGTTCTCTCTCACCAAGATTCCCCTCATTTTTTGTTTCCACCCAGTCATACCCTCATACTGTTTGGCCACGTCCATGGTATCCACTAATTGGAGGGGAGAAGCGTAACCAGCAACATTACATTCATCCTTAGGTGTTAGATTCAGGACTCATTTTACCCCTGACACACATATGCTTAATGGCTGTAATTATATCAGCAGAGTGCCGCGGTCAAAGAGAACGTTCTCTCTCACCAAGATTCCCCTCATTTTTTGTTTCCACCCAGTCATACCCTCATACTGTTTGGCCACCTCCATGGTATCCACTAATTGGAGGGGGGAAGCGTAACCAGCAACATTACATTCATCCTTAGGTGTTAGATTCAGGACTCATTTTACCTCTGACACACATATGCTTAATGGCTGTAATTATATCAGCAGAGTGCCGCGGTCAAAGAGAACGTTCTCTCTCACCAAGATTCCCCTCATTTTTTGTTTCCACCCAGTCATACCCTCATACTGTTTGGCCACCTCCATTGTATCCACTAATTGGAGGGGGGAAGCGTAACCAGCAACATTACATTCCTCCTTAGGTGTTAGATTCAGGACTCATTTTACCCCTGATACACATATGCTTAATGGCTATAATTATATCAGCAGAGTGCCGCGGTCAAAGAGAACGTTCTCTCTCACCAAGATTCCCCTCATTTTTTGTTTCCACCCAGTCATACCCTCATACTGTTTGGCCACGTCCATGGTATCCACTAATTGGAGGGGAGAAGCGTAACCAGCAACATTACATTCATCCTTAGGTGTTAGATTCAGGACTCATTTTACCCCTGACACACATATGCTTAATGGCTGTAATTATATCAGCAGAGTGCCGCGGTCAAAGAGAACGTTCTCTCTCACCAAGATTCCCCTCATTTTTTGTTTCCACCCAGTCATACCCTCATACTGTTTGGCCACCTCCATGGTATCCACTAATTGGAGGGGGGAAGCGTAACCAGCAACATTACATTCATCCTTAGGTGTTAGATTCAGGACTCATTTTACCTCCGACACACATATGCTTAATGGCTGTAATTATATCAGCAGAGTGCCGCGGTCAAAGAGAACGTTCTCTCTCACCAAGATTCCCCTCATTTTTTGTTTCCACCCAGTCATACCCTCATACTGTTTGGCCACCTCCATGGTATCCACTAATTGGAGGGGGGAAGCGTAACCAGCAACATTACATTCATCCTTAGGTGTTAGATTCAGGACTCATTTTACCCCTGACACACATATGCTTAATGGCTATAATTATATCAGCAGAGTGCCGCGGTCAAAGAGAACGTTCTCTCTCACCAAGATTCCCCTCATTTTTTGTTTCCACCCAGTCATACCCTCATACTGTTTGGCCACGTCCATGGTATCCACTAATTGGAGGGGAGAAGCGTAACCAGCAACATTACATTCATCCTTAGGTGTTAGATTCAGGACTCATTTTACCCCTGACACACATATGCTTAATGGCTGTAATTATATCAGCAGAATGCCGCGGTCAAAGAGAACGTTCTCTCTCACCAAGATTCCTCTCATTTTTTGTTTCCACCCAGTCATACCCTCATACTGTTTGGCCACCTCCATGGTATCCACTAATTGGAGGGGGGAAGCGTAACCAGCAACATTACATTCATCCTTAGGTGTTAGATTCAGGACTCATTTTACCTCTGACACACATATGCTTAATGGCTGTAATTATATCAGCAGAGTGCCGCGGTCAAAGAGAACGTTCTCTCTCACAAAGATTCCCCTCATTTTTTGTTTCCACCCAGTCATACCCTCATACTGTTTGGCCACCTCCATGGTATCCACTAATTGGAGGGGGGAAGCGTAACCAGCAACATTACATTCATCCTTAGGTGTTAGATTCAGGACTCATTTTACCCCTGACACACATATGCTTAATGGCTGTAATTATATCAGCAGAGTGCCGCGGTCAAAGAGAACGTTCTCTCTCACCAAGATTCCCCTCATTTTTTGTTTCCACCCAGTCATACCCTCATACTGTTTGGCCACCTCCATGGTATCCACTAATTGGAGGGGGGAAGCGTAACCAGCAACATTACATTCATCCTTAGGTGTTAGATTCAGGACTCATTTCACCCCTGACACACATATGCTTAATGGCTATAATTATATTAGCAGAGTGCCGCGGTCAAAGAGAACGTTCTTACTCACCAAGATTCCCCTCATTTTTTGTTTCCACCCAGTCATACCCTCATACTGTTTGGCCACCTCCATGGTATCCACTAATTGGAGGGGGGAAGCGTAACCAGCAACATTACATTCATCCTTAGGTGTTAGATTCAGGACTCATTTTACCCCTGACACACATATGCTTAATGGCTATAATTATATCAGTAGTGTGCCGCGGTCAAAGAGAACGTTCTCTCTCACCAAGATTCCCCTCATTTTTTGTTTCCACCCAGTCATACCCTCATACTGTTTGGCCACCTCCATGGTATCCACTAATTGGAGGGGGGGAAGCGTAACCAGCAACATTACATTCATCCTTAGGTGTTAGATTCAGGACTAATTTATCCCTGACACACATATGCTTAATGGCTGTAATTATATCAGCAGAGTGCCGCGGTCAAAGAGAACGTTCTCTCTCACCAAGATTCCCCTCATTTTTTGTTTCCACCCAGTCATACCCTCATACTGTTTGGCCACCTCCATGGTATCCACTAATTGGAGGGGGGAAGCGTAACCAGCAACATTACATTCATCCTTAGGTGTTAGATTCAAAACTCATTTTACCCCTGACACACATATGCTTAATGGCTGTAATTATATCAGCAGAGTGCCGTGGTCAAAGAGAACGTTCTCTCTCACCAAGATTCCCCTCATTTTTTGTTTCCACCCAGTCATACCCTCATACTGTTTGGCCACCTCCATGGTATCCACTAATTGGAGGGGGGAAGCGTAACCAGCAACATTACATTCATACTTAGGTGTTAGATTCAGGACTCATTTTACCCCTGACACACATATGCTTAATGGCTGTAATTATATCAGCAGAGTGCCGCGGTCAAAGAGAACGTTCTCTCTCACCAAGATTCCCCTCATTTTTTGTTTCCACCCAGTCATACCCTCATACTGTTTGGCCACCTCCATGGTATCCACTAATTGGAGGGGGGAAGCGTAACCAGCAACATTACATTCATCCTTAGGTGTTAGATTCAGGACTCATTTTACCCCTGACACACATATGCTTAATAGCTATAATTATATCAGCAGAGTGCCGCGGTCAAAGAGAACGTTCTCTCTCACCAAGATTCCCCTCATTTTTTGTTTCCACCCAGTCATACCCTCATACTGTTTGGCCACCTCCATGGTATCCACTAATTGGAGGGGGGAAGCGTAACCAGCAACATTACATTCATCCTTAGGTGTTAGATTCAGGACTCATTTTACCCCTGACACACATATGCTTAATGGCTGTAATTATATCAGCAGAGTGCCGCGGTCAAAGAGAACGTTCTCTCTCACCAAGATTCCCCTCATTTTTTGTTTCCACCCAGTCATACCCTCATACTGTTTGGCCACCTCCATGGTATCCACTAATTGGAGGGGGGAAGCGTAACCAGCAACATTACATTCATCCTTAGGTGTTAGATTCAGGACTCATTTTACCCCTGACACACATATGCTTAATGGCTGTAATTATATCAGCAGAGTGCCGCGGTCAAAGAGGACGTTCTCTCTCACCAAGATTCTCCTCATTTTTTGTTTCCGTCCACTCATACCCTCATTCTGTTTCGCCCTGGAATTTTAATCAGCTATACTTTATGTATATTTAATTTTTGTGATGATAAAAAATTTCCACCCCCCCTTAGCTTAAATTGGGCCGGAGCCCACCGGATATTTGCTCTGGTGCTTCTTAGTTTCTGTAATAAATAACAATTCTAGCCGGAACGCACCGGAGCCCTGAATGAGAAGGCTGCGGCACTTCTTTTATGTAACTGAATAACAATTTCAGAAGAAATTTTATCTCGAAAATTTTATTTTAGCAATAAAATTATATTAAAAATTGCGTATTAAATTTCAATTTATCTCTTTACGTTTTATTTAATTTTAATTATTTAATGACTTCAATCTTTAATCATTTCAATAAATAATAATTTATTACCTAATAATTATCAATTAAATTATAATTAATGATATAATAATTATTGATTAAATAACAATTTATAAACGTTCATTTATAAGGTATTTCTCATACTTCCCTAGAGTGCCATCGTGGTGTAACGGTAGCACGCTAGCTCGGTATTCCAGAGGTCCGTGGTTCGATTCCCAGCGAAGGCGTTTTCTATTTTTTCATCTTTCCTGCTTCCAAAAAAATTCTAATATCTCTACAAGTGGCCCCCGAAATAAAGGGTTGTGGATGATGGTTCTCCGCACCCAGGATTTGGCGACTAGGTCCCCTAAAACCCTAGTGGCCCTTTAAAAAGGGGAGTATATAAGGTATTTCTCCCACTTCCCTAGCGCGCCTTCGTGGTGTAACGTAGCACGCTGGGCCGGTATTCCAGAGGTCCGTGGTTCGATTCCCGGCGAAGGTGATTGCTATTTTTCATCTTCTCCGGCTTCCAAAAAATACCCTAATGACTCTACACACTAAATAGCTCTTAATTAATTTGATAATAATGAACTGTTTAATTTTAAAATTATTAATGAGTTTAATAGTCATTTTACTTATTTATTTACTCTTGTTCCTCTTTGCTGACGGTCTTCGATAGGGCTCCGGCACTTCTAATCTTAGAAATCAAGCCCTGGATTCTCGGCTCTGAGGAGAAAAAGCATAGCATATACGAATTCGTACCATTACGTCACAAAGGTACGAGAACTGTTATGCGAGTATAACTTCGTTCGCTTGTAATTCTGATTACAAATCAGAATTACAAACTACAAATTAAAATTCTATCTACATAGCAGTGACCTCAGGCATAAAGGTTGATTTCTCCAACAAGCCCTGAGTTTCATAACGGTATGGCTACCTGTATACATAGACACACTTGTGAAGTTTTCCCTTTTGAACACTCACCGACTTCTTAAAGATTTTGTAACCAAGCACGGTTACGAAGCGTCTCGGATGAGGGCTACAAGGCTTTACGCCTGGTTATGCTGGCCTTAAGGGTGCTCATACACCTTAAACTCCTTATGAACTTCGAATATGTGACTGTTGCAAGAATAGGGATATTCTATTTATTGTAAAATCAATTACTTCCAACTTTTTACAGCTGACTACATAATGTAGCTGCTTTAGAAACTAGTAACCAGAAAGTTTGTGTTGCCACAAATATTTTTGTAATTTAATTCGCTTTGTGACAAAAATTTTCGTCATGTTTTCACCTTGCGCGCATGATATTTTAAAAATCGCTAATGGTATATACTTGAAATTTAATGGAATTCTTTATATGAGCACTATTTTCTAACAGAACCAAAAATTTGATGAATATTTTAGTATTAAAAAATTTATGCTCGAAAACATTGCAGATTTTTTTAAATAAAATTCATTTTATAAACTGAACTCCAAATAAAATAAAAATTTAACATGAAATTCTTAGAATTTTAGGTTCAGAGTAGTTTCCAAATGCTATAAAAGCTATATATTAAATATGGAATTAAATGATACAACAGACTGTTTTAAACTGTGCGCGCAAGGTGGAAACTTGACGAAACATTTTGTCACGAAGCGGATTAAAGAAGAAAAATATTTGTGGCAACACAAACTTTCTGATTAGTATTTCAGAAAGCAGCTATATTATGTAGTCAGCTGTAAAAAGTTGGAAGTAATTGCTTTTAAAATAAATAAGTTATTTAAATTCTAGCAACAGTCACCTATTCGAAGATCTTATGGGTTTTAAGGTGTATGAGTCCTCTTAAAGCACAGCATGGATAGCGAACTCCCTTTTCCTGCCTAAAATAAAGTTGAGCCTGTCGCACACAGTACCGCACATTTGCCTATATTAGGCAGAACGAATAAATACTTAGTTGGGCATTGCGGTGGAGTTATAAAAACTTAAAACAGTACTTTACAATACATATTTATTCTGATGCTCTCTCGGCCCTACAAAGCTTGGCAAATCCGGAAACAAGCAATAGACTTCTTTTGCATATAAAAAACATTTATAACAAAATAAGAGAGAAAAATGCTATATATTTTCATTGGGTCAAGGCACATATTGGTGTTATCGGGAATGAAAATGCGGATATGCTAGCTAAAGAGGCTGCCCTGGGAGAGGGTGATATTTATGAGGCTATTAATGGTTCCAGAAGAATTACCTTGAGAAAAATGAAAGCAAGTATAATTGAGAAATGGACTCGGGAAAGGAATGGTTCAAATAAAAATAAGGGTTACTTGAGGATTTTGACCATAAAAAAGAAAAATGGATTTATTTAATAATATAGATACTATTCAAGTTATCACGGATCATGGTAGATTCCCGGCCTATTTAAAACGTTTTAATCTCCAGGGCAATGATCAATGCTTGGCTTGTGGGAAGTACGGAAATGCAGCTCATTTTGTGGAAGAATGTAAACTGACTGAGAGTGTGAGGACGAGATTTGGAAAAATAAATGAACAGAATGTAATTGAAAACAGAAAATTCTTGAATAGCTAGGCAACAGAAATTATGAGGATTGTGAATGAAAACAAGACTATCATAGGAATAGGACATTAAATATTTTAATATTTTAATCTTTTTTGTTTGTTTGTTTGTCTGCGTCGGGTGTGCTGCGTTAACCACGAGGCCGATTATTGCGGCCAGGAGGGTTGCAGCATACTCGTAAACGAAACTAAACTTAGTTGAGGAGACTGTAGAGTAATGCCTAACGAATGTAGAAGCTTTAAAACTGAAAAGCAAGTTTATTTAGTATGAAGCAAAGTCCTGAGAAGATTCAAATAACATTCTTATTTAACGCTCGAAAGCAACAGAAAGCACCACTTGTGCTACAGATAAACCTTCGCTACTTGCGGTATTTCACGTAACATTAAATTGAAAATTACATAATGCAGTCTGAGACTACACGCTTAAGATAGCTCAGGTAATGAACGGCGCGTATTTTAAAAGTCGGCTACCACGATGGCTAAAGCCGCAATCAAATTTTGGCAGAGCTGGCGGCAGTACGTAACTGCAACGCGGAGGCTCCCAGAAGCTTTTTAAACCTTCGGCTTCAATATAAAACAATTCCTTTTTATTCTGACGAGGAATGCGGAAAAATTTAAATCATAACAATTGGTTGCTTAACGTAAAATCCTACACCTTTAGAGTTTATTTTCCTCAGCAAGAAATTTGAAAAATTAGAAATCTCCTCGTCGGGATTCAAATTGCGTATCTTCCGGTTGCTAGCCGGATGTACTACCACGAAGCCACGCACACAGGGAATGAAATGATTTCTTACATTTTCGCCAACTTTATAGGCAAACCAGGGAAAGCCCGAGACCCAGTCGACCAAATGGTGAGGCGTTATCATCCATCTAGGGTCGGTGAAACCGATGATGTTAGAAGTTAATGAGGCATCTGGCAACATAATTTAGAGCTGACAGGGCCAAAAAATCTAGGTCCACCAGATTTGAGTCCGGATGCCATGGACAGATATTAGACCCTTTTAGGATCAGGAAACATTAGATATAAGCAATGCCCTTGTCAGGATTCAAACGAAGAATTTTCCACACTGTACTCACACCATAAATGCACACAACAGGGAAGGACGCGAGATGCGATAAATCTTTATATTCTCATTTCCTTAAACAAGAATGGGAAAAGCGAGAAACTCATTCGAGCAAATAACAAATAATACTCCACCACATCGCACGTCACAGAAGAGGCATTAGATCATCCATACTCAATCTACAGACCACATACAGCCCAGCGAACACACGTGTATGGGCCGAAACGATATTTATGTACAGTTTTCGAAGCTTTCCACATACCGCTACTGTAGAATTTTATATTTCTTAAACGCATGTTTAAAACTCTAGCTTTGCATATTAATGGCAATAATTTTGTGACGCTACTATTACAATACTAACAGCTATTACAATACTAACAGCTACTATTATAATAGTAACAGTTGCAGATTGTACGATAGTACATGAAGGACCCAAACTGTTTTATTTGTGTAATTACTAGGCCCACCAACGGCCGAGCGGTAAAGTCGCTGAACACTGGTAGTTCGGTCCGAGGTTCAAATCCCGCGAACGGGCTGGCTGCATGGGTGTTTTCGTGGTTTTCCCCATAGTTGTAACGTGTATACGAGCCAGTTTCCCTTAGAAAGTCCTCCAGGAAGGCATCCCTTCCCTTAGGCAGATAGCCTTCGATGCTTTGCCGTAATTAAATAACCTAACCTAACCTTGTGTAATTACGTTTTCGATTTTCGATTACAGTAAACGTCGTTTTACGTGATCACGGGTAATATCATCATTCGGATACTGTAATCCAACTGCCCCTCCGTTTGTATACGAAAAAATGAAAAATGGTTCGGTTAGTTCGATCAAATATTACAGAATTATTTTTTCAAACTGAAGTGAAGTTGTCAAATACGATTAAAATAGATTACAAAAATTGCCACGTGACAGAAAAATGTCCCCAAGTAAGGAGTTAGATCACCGAAAAGGTTTGGATTTTAATAAACCATTTAAAATTAAGCAAAAGAAGCAAACTTAATTTGGCATAGATTTTTGTGAGCTTTTAAACTGAATTCTCTTTTCTTCGAGCAGAAAAAAAACTTTTAGTAGAATTTTTCTCCCTTTTCCTTCTTCCTTGTGGGGAATCATGAAAACATCTAATAAAAGGTTGCTTTTTTTCGTTTTTCATTTCTTTTAAGCCCAAAGCGCCGATTTGCACAGAAGGGCTATTGATTTCGTTTGGCATTTTGCCTTGATTCACTATTTAAACTGTTGCCACCGAATATTAGAGTCCTTTATTATATTTAAAGAAATTAAATAATGAAGAAACTGCGTAAATGTATGTATGTTTCTCGCACTGTGATAAAACAACGGTACCTAGAGCCATCCAGTTCTGAATAACGTACGTCTCCACCCGAATACTGGCATCTGGAAGCCCGAATTTGTTTTATTATTTATTTCATATTTTGTAAAGCATTTATGAGTTTTTGATTAAGAAACTCAACGATTTCAAAGAGGCAACATTGTAAAGAAAAATTTTTATCTCCAGCGTGTGAGACTGTGTATCGGAAATTCTAAAGATATACTGTTTTTAAATATTTTGTGACATTGCTATTGAATTGAATTTTATGTGCTTTTAAGTATGAAGAAAGTGTTATTGAAATAAGTAAAGGTAACACACAAAACGTAAAAAAAACGCCTGAGCATAATATAAAATCTGCTTAATTTCAGTTAAATAAAAAAGCTTTCAGATTTTTTTTTAACTGAAATAACTAACCCAAGATATGTTTCTTAAATTTAGAAAAATCTGACAACAGTCGAAATGAACTGATGACGAAAGTATAATTTCTAGCTAGGAGTCTTAAGAAAAGATACGCCGCCTAATTTTGCGCCGCAACGAAAAAGATCCAACACGAGTTGTTTCAGAGAGCAGCTGCAAAAAACGTTATTCATTTTTGTTTTCAGGTTTGGCGGAGGAGATATAGACAATACAAATTACTAGTATTTGGAGACGAAATTAGATCTGGAGTCATCGAAAATACCGACTTCCAACTCTATTCCCTGTCGTTCATGGCGTAGGAATGATGGCGCATCTAGTATCATTCTGTTTGATGCGTGTTCAGCTAATGAAAAAAAAAAAAAAAAAAAAAAAAAAAAAAAACTAATAAATAAAGGTTTAACCTTTGCCCATACCATTCATGTGGGAAAGTTATTCGAAAACAGAATGAAAGAGGTTCATTACAGTAGAGGATGCTTGGTTTGTGATCACGTTTGTCCACCACCGTTTTGATAACATTAAAGGAATGAGAAAAAATGCTCTTCAAAACAGCCACGGAAATTTATCTTAAATATAACTAGAAACATTTCGATAAGCGAAAAGTCTTTAGTCTGAAAATGTTAAGTTTATTGAAAATGTTAGGCTAAAGTTTCTTTATGAACTGTTTATATTCATGATGTTTATGGATGTTACCGTCACTGACACTACAGCCCACCAGCGGCCGAGCGGTAAAGTCGCTGAACACTGGTAGTTCGGTCCGAGGTTCGAATCCCGCGAACGGGCTGGCTGCATGGTCGTTTTCGTGGTTTTCCCCATGTGTAACGTGTATACGAGCCAGTTTCCCTTAGAAAACCCTCCACGAAGGCATCCCTCCCCTTAGGCAGATAGCCCTCGAGGCTTTGCCTTAATCACGCACACATACGTTGATTCACTACAAGCGTTGTTTCACTTTTCAAATTCTTGCCACCAAATATTATCGTTCTGTATTATATTTAAAGAAATTAAACAGTGAAGAATCTGCATAAATGTATGTATGTTTCTCGCAATGTGATAAAACAATGGTACCTGGAGCCATCCAATTTTGAAGAGCGTAATCCTCCTGCGAATATGGACATCTGGAAGTCCAAATTTGGAATTTGTTTTATTATCATATTTTATTATTTATTTCATATTTTGTAAAACTTTAATGAACTTTTAATTAACAAACTCAAGGGCTTAAAAAGTGGCCAGTGGCAACGTTATACAAAAAAAAAAAAAAAAAAAAAAAAAACTTTTATCTCCAGCGCGCCAGGCCGTGTATAGGAAATTCTTAAGATGAGCTCATTTTATAATTATTTTGCGATATTGCTCTTGAACTGAATTTTATGTTTTGAGTGCGAAGAACACGATATTTAACAAATAAAGGTAACACACAAAATATTTAAAAAAGAACTCTTTGGACATAATTTAAAATATGAAACCTTTCAGAATCCCTCCCCCTATCAATATCCGGCCTAGCGTTAAATCCTAACAACTCATCTTTATTAAGCCCACTTTAGATCCACTATTTGGTCTTTGTCATTTAGCAATTTCTGTATTTTATCTTTATTTCATGATTTTAACTTTTATTTGGCCACTTGTTTAATTCGGTTTAAAAAATCGATGTTTTGATCCCATTAACAGAATTGTCGATCACAATAAGCGATGTATTTTTTTATTGTGTGTTACCTGTTTTCGTATAAAAATGGGAAGGACGTCGACAATTCGATAACAATATCCGAATAAGATTAACCGCAATCACGTAAAGCGGCGACTCCTGTATTTTTGTTCCGGAGGAAACAGTATAATAATTATTATGCAAAAATTCTTGCATGTCTAGTTTTTATCCTAACACCTCAAATGTGTCACAAACTCTGTAAAATACGACAACTTACAGAAATAAATAAGTGACAAATTAATTAAAAAAGAAGTAAAAGTCTGAAAGCTTTGAGATTTTACATTACGTCCAAAGGGGGGTTAACTTTTTGTGTGTTATCTTTAGTTATTAAATTTCACATTCTTCACACTTAAACCATAAAATTCAATTCAACAGCAATATCGCAAAATATTTAAAAGAGCATTAAAATTTCCGATACACAGTCTCGCGCGCCGGAGATAACCCCCCCCCCCCGTACAGTGTTGCCATGGCTTGCTTTGAAATTGTTGAGTTTCTCAATCAAAAACTCATAAATACTTTACAAAATATGAAATAGGTAATAAAACAAATTCAAAATTCGTGCTTCCAGATGCCCATATTCGGGTGGAGACGTTCGTTATTCAGAATTGGATGGCTCTAGGTACCGTTGTTTCATCATAATGGGAGAAACATATATACATTGATGCAGATTCTTTATTAATTAATTTCTTTAAATATGATACAGGGCTCTAATGTTTGGTGGCAGCAATTTAAAAAGTGATTACCCGTTTATAGTGAATCAACGCAATATACCAAAACGAAATTAATAGCCCTTCTGGGCTAACGCCCTTTGGAATAAAAAGAAAAGAAGAGGAATCGGAATGTTCTTAATCTCACTAGCAACCTACGGTATAATACTATTAATTAATGTAATTGTTTATAAAATCTTTCGTAAAGTTATGTTACCCTACAAACATACAATATTAAAAAAAATCAAAGTTCTGTTCTGTAAAACTATTTCTTTTAGCCCATTTCTGTGAATTTTTCTCTCTTTTAGGCTGGTTAGCAAAATAACAGTCTAAAATTCTTAGCAGATCAAAGCACACCACGTAAGATTTATCTGCCTAAACGGAGCGATGCCTTAGTGGCACATTTTCTGAAGAAATCTGGCTCATGAGAAAACTATGAAAACATTATACAACCCATTCGCCAGGAATTCAACTCTGATCGAATTACCAGATTTAAAAGATCTCATCCACTAGAGAAATTTTATGAACAGATTGGCACTTTGTAAGGTAAGATCAGTAACTGAAAAATCAGCATTACATTTCTTAATATTTACCTTGGCTTTGAATCTAACAAATTCTGGCAAGTGACTTGTGGATTATGAACTGCTTGGAGGAAATCATGGCTAGACTGTAATGCAGGCAGACTGCAAGCTTGGACATAATTTATTATTTTTATTTTTTTTATTTTTTTTTAAATATATATGGCACTTTATGTGAAGGCAAATCGTGGCCTCGGAAGTTAATAAGGATCCTAGAAACAAGCTCAGTTAGAAAGAAGTGGAACAGACTCAGAAGCACCAACAGGAACGAAATAAAATATTCATTTTGTTGTTGCTAATGCCAGCTTGTCTCACCTATAGTCAGTCTAAGCCAACGAAATTCCTCGTGGTTATGAGCGCAAGTTTTACGTTTGTCGTTCGCAACAGCCATGAGTACCTTACAGGTGATAGCGCGATTTAGCTCAGTTTCGCCCCCAATTTTGACGAAGAGCACCCTGGGGGGCAGGTCCGAGGGTCTCCCACCCCTCTTTCCCTACCACAACCTTTCGAAAGGACTTTCGGCTCGCCGGATATTTCGAGTGCCCCCATGCCGCACGGACACTATACATTTACAAACATTCACGCGTACTCCGGGATTTGAGCCCGGGCCCTGCGGCACGGCAGTCAGCGACGCTAACCATTATACCGGTGGGGCGACAATTGATATTAATACTTTGTTGAGCCAATTGCGTTCATTAGTAAATTTACAAACATTATAGAAATTTATCAGCAACAAATCACGTAAGATAAATTTTGAGTGCAACATTCTAGCGATCTAATGACTGATCAATAGGTTTTGTTGATTTACTTCTCATTTTGTTATCCAACTCAAGAAGGTTGTTTTTCCCCATGTGCAACATGGATACGAGCCAGTTTCCCTTAGAAAGTCCTCCACGAAGGCATCTTAGGCAGATAGCCTTCGTGTGCTTTTCCATAATTAAACAAATCCCATTTGCAGTGAAAACCATCATTCAAATAGGAAGAATTTTTAAAGCTTGAACAAAATTTCTATCATATTTGTCTGTGATTATTTCATATATAAAACCTATTGTTGCGTGCGTACGGGTTCGTTATGAAATGAATGTACAAGTCCGATGAAAAATGAACAAAAATTTATTATTATCACAACAAAAATGCTTAAATTTTCTCAAATTATCATGCAGTATTACAATATCTCACAGTAGTTATCTTTTAACTACTCAAATGTCCAATAGAACTTATTAATTCCAAAACAGCTAAAGAAAGCTAATCCGCGAATTCGCTACAATCAACAAGAGCAGTTTTCTATACAACAAACTAAGTAATTACCACGAACTGAGAGATTTTTCCTCCTTTTATAAGATTTTTAAATCGCGTGCGAGAATTTTCTGGTACTTTCTCGAAATCAAAAAGACATATTTATTTATTTAATGTTAAATGCACGTGCTCTTGTATTTTCAATTTTTCCGGCTTAGCTTTCTTTTAATATTCGTCACGCGCTGCACTGCGCGGGAAATAAAACCATTTAATTTATAATTGAACTAACATTAGCTTTTTAAATACCAAATTCGTAACACTATTTTCTGTATTTTAAAACACATTTACTTCTTCAGAGTATTTTAGAAAATTATGATAATTTTTTCCGAAGTTTCATTTTATATCTAAATTATTCACGATGAATCTTGGCTAGATTAGGTTATTTGAATAAGGTAGAGGCTATCTGCTTAAGAGGAAGATTTTGTGGAGCACTTTTTAAAGAAAAATTGACTCATCTACACGTTATGCATGTTCAGAATCATAGTAAATACCTATGCAGCCAACCTGTTTGTGGGTCTTGATCATTCTTCCACCGGTGGACAAGGCATTTTGGTAATTAATTCATAATTTTATTAATAAATCGATAGCAGTACTTCCATTTTTATTTAACTTGACTGTAATAAAATATTC
The DNA here is from genome assembly GCF_044657685.1 of Stegodyphus dumicola. NCBI lineage: Eukaryota > Metazoa > Arthropoda > Arachnida > Araneae > Eresidae > Stegodyphus > Stegodyphus dumicola. The sequence goes on from NC_140772.1 coordinate 6,854,893, forward strand.
TCGAAAGTCCCATTCTGTAAGACGACCGTGTCCACGGAATACCAAAATCGTCTGGAAACTTAGGCGATCGTTTTACAGAAGGTTGGCTATATTTTGTATTTTGCTCTCCTTCTTAACAGCATGCCTTTGTGGTGTAATTGGAAGCACATTCGGCTAGCATCCGGTATACAAATCCCGATGAGTGCCTTTGCATATTTTTCGTTTTCCTCGCTCCGAAATAACCGTAATCACCCTAACTCACAGACGAAAATGCAATGCACAATAGGACATATTTCAAAGTGCCTTTCACAGGAAGTTTAACTGCAAATGCAGTGGCTTATAGAGAGTGATGACCCTTCAGGAGATTTGAATTCCTTACACCTAGGTGGTTTAATGCAGCGGTCTCAGACTGGCGGACCCGCCATTTGGAAGCAAATTTACACGGCCCACAAATCTATTTCCCGTCAGTTAATTAGTATTCATACTGCATCAATTATTGCATCAAGAATTTGAATAAAAAGTTTTAAGATTTTAAAAATTTCGAGTCAATTTTACATTATTTTCACTGACATCAAAAACGAACGTGAGTAATGCACAAGATAAACTACAAATGAAGAATTTTTGTAATAAGAATAATATATTGTTTGGGAAAACACTGACATGTGAACACTCCCCCCCCCCCACTCCGCTATTGAAAATAAATAATCTACGAAAAAGAACCGGACTGATTGCTGAAACAGATTCGTGCTAAAGATCGTTTCTGGTCATTTTTCTGCCATCGAAACGCCATGAGATGTTATAGCGAAACGCTATAGTACGAAATAAAAAAGTTTATAATTATTTACGTACCCCCCCCCCCCGAAAAAATTTTTTTTCTGTTTATGCCAACAAAAAAATGCATTAAATAAAAAAAATTTAAAAATTTAAAAAAAATTTGCTGTCACCATTTTTTATTCTCTAGTTTTGAAGCAATCGGAAAATTTTTGTTATTTCTTTATTTCCGATTTAAATTTAAAATAGAAAAAATGAGCAATGCTTTTGCCGAGACTCAAGCCTGGATATCTCGAATACGCGCCGAGCGTGCCGCCGTTACAACAACAGGAAAGCATGCTAGAAGGAGAGAGAAAATACCTCATATACTCTCCCTTTTAAGGAAGAATGATGATTAGGGAACCCAATCACTAAATCCTGGTGGTGACGAATTATTGTCAACCACCTTTTAGTTCGGGCGCCGCTGTAGATATAAACTTTTGGGGGGGCGTAAACAGGAGTACATGAAAAATGTGCAATGGCATCGCCGGGACTCGAACCGCCTAGACTTCTCGAATACGCGTTAAGTATTACCAGTTATTACTAAGCATTACCGTTACACCACGAAGGCATGCTGGAAGGAAATACCTTTTAAGTTAACAGAATCGTTTGAAATAAAGGTCAGAGTGGAAATTTAATACTTAGCTGTAGAGTCCAGGTTAGGTTAACTTCTATCTGTACACTGAAGTAGCAGGAAACTACACAGAAGAAATGGTTCAAACTCTTTATTAACTCTTTAAAATTTGCAATGCGTCAACTCGACGCTAACAAACTTCGCCTCTACTTGGGCGGTAACTGAAAGTCAGGTAAAGAAACTGGTGTCCGCCGATAACATCGCGGCAAAAACATCGCGGACGAAAACGTCGCGGAGAAAACAACGCAAGGCGAAAGCGTCGTGCTACAAAACATCGTGGGTGAAAACATCGCAAAGAGACAACATCGCAGTTCTAAAACATCGCGGTACAAAATATCGTCGTCGAAAATAAAGCGGTTCAAAAACTTCTCAGTTTAAAAACATCGTCGTCGAAAATATCGTGGTAAAAAATAAAGTATCTACAAATCATCGCATGACGATAACATCGCAGACATGCTTTTTTCAGGTTTTAATAATTGTAAATGGATATTCCCGTAATGATTTGTGAGCGCAAGATGTAAAGAAGGATAATTTTTACTTTCACACTTTTTTATTAACTAATAAATTTTTGCTGAAAAAGTAAGAAGGAAACTTAAGCATAGAAAATTAAATGCAACTTATAGATTATACTTTTCATGAAAAATTACCAGTAAAAACTTTATAAAAAATGATTTATTAATGGCCTTTGTTAGTTAACTATGTCGGTTTAAAATTCTATCAAGTGCTATAAGTTGCATTAATTTTCTCTTCTTAAGTTTCCTTATTTTCTGAGCAAACATTTATTGATTAATAAAAAATATAAAAGTAAAAATTATCCTTCTTTCCTTCTTGCGCTCACAAATCATTACGGGAATATCCATTTACAATTATTAAAACCTGAAAAAAGTATGTCTGCGATGTTATCGTCATGCGATGATTTGTAGATACTTTATTTTTTACCACAATATTTTCGACGACGATGTTTTTAAACTGCGAAGTTTTTGAACCGCTTTATTTTCGACGACGATGTTTTGTACCGCGATGTTTTAGAACTGCGATGTTTTCTCCCACGATGTTTTGTAGCACGACGTTTTCGCCTTGCGTTGTTTTCTCCGCGACGTTTTCGTCTGCGATGTTTTTGCCGCGATGTTTTCGGCTGTAACCAAAGAAACTAAAATTTGAAGATATTAACAAGTGATATAAATAGTCTACAGGGCTCAGCGAGATCCCGTGACTAGAGACCCTTCTACACTAGTGGTAGCAAAGCAATGCAATTAAGCCACTTGAACCATTTAAGCAAACGTACCCACGGCAGAGACAGCAGCTAAAGCCCCTACCGAAACTCGGCTTTTAACTACTTCCTCCCAAATAGAAAATTTGCAATCGTTCACGCGCGCTACAACATTAACCTATTCTGGCACTGATAATGAAGGGAATGGAGGCTTATAGGGAAGTTTAAAATAAAATTTTAATTATTAATTAAAATAAATATAAATCCCTACACAGCTCTCAATAAGTTTGGATTGTAAAGTGTAACCAACAGAAATTTCCTATAGATTTCGCTCAGAAAAAATAATATAAACTGAAATTTTTTGTTTGTGTCGTTATTAGTGCCGTTTATGTATGTTTTGATAAGTATTTAGTAAATAAAATTTTAAATTTATTAAAAAAATTGTTTTGATATTTAATTAATTTTGCTCAGAAAGTATTTTCATTTTAATTTTACCTGAACACCCCCTGCACTCAGTCATTTGCGATAGAAACGTTGAATTTCAAATTTCAGACTAAACGTTTCAGGATTATTCATAGGGTTTCCTTTATTCTCATTTTTATTAATAATGCCTCATAAATATTTATTCAAATATATAAAAGTATATGAAAGGTTCATTTTCTAATTTATAAAATACGCTGTTTTTAAATATTTTTAACCCAGAGGGACATTAGCTCGAATTCTGTCCAAACGTTTATGTCTGCAAATGAAAAAATTATTCCTTTGGGCGCAATACAAAGTCTGAAAGCTTTCAGTTTAATATTTGTTTTTGGTGTATCTGTGTTTTCGTGATCTTGTTTTTGGTGTATTTTTGGTGTAAATTCTTTAATTTCCAGTATATATCCAATCGAGACATTTTTATAAAAGTTATTTAAATTAAATTCCTCCAAATTTCATGTCATGACTGATTTGTTTGAGTAAAAGCTAGGTTATTTGAAAAGGGCAAAGAAAAGGATGGTTACCTGCCTGGCGCGAGGAATGGCTTAGCGGAGAACGTTCTATGGGAAATCTTATATACATCGAGATAAGAAAAACTGCAGAAGCGAACCATGCAGCCAGCACGTTGGCGGGGAATCAAACAGGGTAAAACTCTTAGCATTCTTAAACACAGGGCATATTGCTATGGGACACATATTGAAAATACTTCGTTTGAAAAGAAAGCAATATATTCTCATTTATTATTTCTAGTAAGTTTTGACATTAAGGCCACAGAGAGAAAAAATCTAAAATACAAAATAACATCCTTATACTTTTTTTAATGATAATCTGGAGGTTTTTTATACGAAATGCCGACAAATCACATAGGAAAATTAAAAAGTAAGTAGCAGACAACAAGGAAAAATATGCCTAAGAAAAATTTCAATAATAGCTACAGCTTAACTTAATTCAATGAGAAGTTATAGTTAAAATAGAGCATATTGGTAAATCCTAACTGAATATGGTGTGTAAACTAGTAAATTAATTTAAGAGCACAAGAAAAACAAATTTAGCAACGGCATTTAACTGCAAATAATATTTTAATTTCAGGTTACCATATAATTTCATTTAAATTTTGCAGTTCTGAAATGTAGCTCTAGAAAAGAATTTTAAAATGATTTTCTGTTTCCATTTCAGCTGTAGCTAAATCGATTGGACTGAAAACATCTTTCCTCTCTCTTATCGAAAAAGGCAATTTCTTCCGTCCAAATCCAATGCTAAGTCAATAAGGACGTCACTTAGTCAGTCATTGGTCAGTCAATGTTCAATTTTTTTCAGTCACTGGTCAGGCAAAGAGATCTTCACTTTCTCAGTCGAATTTCAGTGAATGTCCAATTTTTATTCTGTCACTGGTCAGTTAATCAGATCGTCACTCAGTCACTAGGCTGTCAATGAGATCGTCACTTAGTCAGTCAATGTCCAATTTTTATTCAGTCAATGGTAAGGGAAGGTAATCTTCACTTTCTCAGTTCCTGTTCAGTGAATGTCCAAATTTTAGTCTGTCAGTGCTCAGTCATTGAGATCGTCACTCAGTCAATGTCCAAATTTAGTCAGTCTCCGGCCTGTCAAAGAGATAGCCAGTTAGTCAGTCACTGGTCAGACAATGTCCAATTTTTAGTCAGTCAACGGGCAATCAAGGAGACCGTCACATAGTCAGTCAATGTCCAATTTTTAGGCAGGCCCTGGTCAGTCAATGTGATCGTCAGTTAGTGACTGGTCACAAAATGTCTAATTTTTAGTCAGTCACTGGTCAGACAATGTCCTACTTTTAGTCAATGAGATTGTCATTTAGTCAGTCACTGGTCAGTCAATGTCCAATGTTTAGGGGAGTTCTGGTCAGTCGAGATTGGTGTCATGGGAAACAAATTTATCACGAATACAAACTGAAATTTTGTGAATTTATCTCAGATCTATATAATATGTTTTAAGTCCTTTGTTTATTTTTAATTTTTTAAAGCAGAAATATTTCAGTAATGTTTTTCTTATATTTGAAATTTTGAAACGCTTGCTATGATTCGAAGAAGGATGTTCAGTGTACTCGTCATCAAAGCAGATAACAGGGACGGTACCAACGACGAGATCAACGAGCTGTTCTTCAGAATCTTCAGTTGGTTTCAGTTCTGTTCTGTCTTCTTGATCCAGTTTGCCATTCATTTTTGGTTCATTATTTGTGTTAAGGAGATTACCAGAATCGATATCTCTTTGTGTTCCAAGATCGTTATGCGATACAATGCATTCAGCATCCAATGATTGAATAGAGGCATTCAAACTGAATTCTTCCTGGTTCAAGATGGTTATACTGCTATTCGTGCCTATTTGATTACCTGAGTTATCAGGTTTTGGAAAATCGAAATCCTTTTCTGTTTCCTTTTGGAGGTAATTAAATTGCTTTTCATCGCTGATATTGTGCACATCATAAGAATTATTATCGAAATCTTTGGCAAAATGGCCGATGTGGTCAGTATCACTATCAATATGCAACTTAAGAAGGTTATTATCAAAAGCTTCGTTATTAACTTCGAGGAGATCGGTGTCACTGTCTATGTCCACATCAAAGGAATCATCATTAAATTCATTAATATCAGCATATGAATCAAAGAAATCTAAATTACGTACCTTGTTTCCGGCATTAAACTTGTGTTCATTACGGTTAATAGAGTTTTCCTCATTATTTTCCCGAATTCTCTCTTCTCTTCGAGAAAACAAAAGGAAGGCAGTCGCAAAACAAATAAGTATGCCCAATAGGCTGTCGATAAAGGGTGTTGGTATAAAAACGTAACACAATACTGTCAAAAAAAAGAACTCCATTTCTAAAAATGGTTCGAATGCGATTTCAGCATTAAAAATAACAAGCAAATAAGCTCCACACGTAAGATTTTAGCACCACTAGATTTGATATCTCTAATGATTATGGTTTATAAGCATTGTTAAAAATGTATACATTAACTTTGTTTTAATTCAACAAAGCCTAAAACAATTATTGGTAAATTCATTGTTCCGAACGTTATTAAAAGGATTCTTTGAATATGTAACAATGAAAGGTATTCTGATATATAACTCTACTCACAATAGAGGGAAGATTCTATGAGTCTGTCTTTCGTTCGGTCTGCGTGTAAGCTGATAGACACAGGCCTACGAATTTGCTACATAGGTGCATCCAGACAAGAGCCAGTGCACCTCGAAACGAGGTTTCCAAAATTCGAATGACTTTTTAAATTTTATTTTTTTATTTTTGTTTTATTCATTTTTTTTTTGATAAAATCGGTAATTCCCTCTCATTACATCAGCAATAATGGCACGCAACTGTTCTTGCTGTCGTATCCCTGTCGCCATTGTTGATGATATCAATACCGTTGCCATTCGGAAAAATGAGGGCGAAAATTAGCGTTTTAAGAACTTTTAATTAATATCTCTGATTTTTGCTCTTTTTTTGAGATAAAAGTGGAAGCGGAAAAGTGCAAAAACGAACCAACGCTAAACTGCCGCTGCCATACATATTCAAATAAAAGTTTCTTTTTTGGAAGTTTCTTGTAATACAAAGCATAAACGTAATACTTATATGTACATATATATATATATATAACCAGAGATTATTATTATTAAAACGAAAATACTTGAACACTCTGGGAAAATACTTTTTATACAAAAAGTACTTTCAAAACATGAATTTGTCATGGATTTATTAGTGCAAAGCACAAGGGTTTCATCTACCTTTGACTGGGTAAAAATGAAGCTAAATATATACATAATATAAAAATATATAAAACTATTTTTAATTCTTTAATAGTCACGTCTTTGAGATAAAATCAACTGGTTAGCGTAACATGAACTTACGTTATATAATTAGCGAGAACGATACACCAAAATGAGTTTTGGTGATCGATGTACTGAGTGTACATAGTGTTTTTTCTACTTTTCATTATTTACCCTTTATCACATTTACTTAATTATTGCTGATAAATCGATATGGACTTTGCGAAACCTTGGGGCAGCACATTCATGTGTATTATGCGTTAAAAATTTCAACAACTGGTCTGTGCAACTATGCTCCGCTCACTTATGTTACATGCCTCAACAACTACGGCCACGATATTCCGTTAGCTTCAAGACACGGAGCAAGGAGGACGCTACAGCCGTAGCACTAACGAGGATAAAGTTAAGCCAACGTGTTTATGCTACAGATGTGCTAATTTGCTTTTACGATGTGAAAGTTACGCTTCAGATATTTTAAATCGCTATTTTACACAAGTTATCCCCCTGTTACATATTGCCACATTGGATGTGATTCCGAACTTCAAGTGAAAAGGTTTGTTCCAACATTGGGATATATTTTTCACTTTTATATGATACCCACTGAAGACATATATCGATAGGTAACGATTTCAGGGTATTGTACCTTTTAAAAAAGCGAAGACCTATGAACTATGACCTATATGTTATTAGAGGGAATGTATTTATCGCTAGGAAGGCTAATAAATAATAAGTTCAATCATATGCTTACATACGAAACCATCACAACAGTCGACATTTTGACATCATAACAGGCGACGACATTTCATACGACCATCATAACAGACATTCTGAACATGGAAAATGAGTGAATAGAACATAACACTTCAATTCTCTACATTCCTAAATAATAAAATATACTAATTTGGAAAGGTGCTCAGTAGAATTCAAGTCAGGGCTTTCAAGTGACCAATTTCTGACAGAGAAGTCAGAGGAATGCTCATCCATCCAACCAACCAGTAGCCAACCGTAACCTGTGAGAGGCGCAGTTATCTTTCTGAGATACTGCCTTTCCGTGTGAATGACAGGGACATAAATGGATGGAGATGATAGCTCATCAACTCCACGTACAGAATCATATTAAGGGAGGTAAGAACAAGTACTAAAGATCGCAAACACAACCAGAAGAAAGCATCCCAGACCATGATTAAGCCTCCACGGCCTTGTACAGGTCCAATCTGTCACACCGGATTCATACATTCATGATTCTCTCGCCATATTCTGAGCCTTCCATCGGTATTAATTAGATGGATCGAGACTCATCACACCTACACATTTCATGTCCACTAGTGTCTATTCTCTATATTCTCTCTCCCAGGTTAGAATGGCAACTCGATGGCATGCATTTAGGAAAGCTACCCTTGTGTGTCTACGGCTTCCGAAGCCCATATAATGAAGGGAGCAATACACGATCTTTTTACTGACTGTACGACTGTCGCCTGCTTTAGCTAGGTGGTAATTTTAGCTAATATTTGGCTTCGTTGACCATGTACAATACAGCTGAGATGTCTCACAGCACGATTGTTCTAAGTTAAATGTGCTTTGCACTTTGCAGAGTTGCTAATTCTTTTTCCCACCATCCGTGTATTCTCGGTATGCTCTTGACACTGTCGACCGTTAAAATCCTATCCCGCTGAGGATTTTAGAAATTGTATGGCCCAAGCGACGAGAGATTACTATCTGCCCGATATTGAAATGTTACCTATACTGGTATATGAAACAACTGATTATCGACAAGCATAGTGCTAGCTGTAAGTGCATTTACCACAACACGCTCACGTAAGCCCAGATGCGGCGCAGCGCTATTCAATTTGCATAGCCATGTCTATCCCTAATTTAGTAGAACTTCAGTGTAGTTACAACTCATGAAGCTTGGGCATACGTGTAACGCTTGCAAGAGATAAACAAGAATTTACTGCCGAAAAAGAGGAGCTAAAGACTTAATATATTGGTGGAGAAAAAAAAAATTTTTTTTTTCTAAAGGTTTTATTGTTCTTACTGGATTCTTTTATAAGGGAAAACTTAAAATAAGGAAAGTAGAAAAAAATATCAAAATCAATTCGGATTACAATCAGAAAAATAACTTTAAACACCTATATTAAAAGACGAAATTCCATCTCTTTATCCAAACAATCTTGACGGTATTAAGTTCCATCAGGATAAGGCTACAAACCATACCTCTAAATCTACTGCTTTATGTTTTGCAGAAAGTGATATATGAAACCGCAATTGAAGCTATTCCCTCTAGATGCATATCCACCAAATCTCCTGATGTGTCTCCTATGGATTAATTTGCATTTGTACTTTTAAAACAAGCTCTTTATACGTGGCATCCCCAAACATTGGACGGACTGTGGAACATTGTGAAGGAGAAGTGGCATAAAATCAACCTTGATGTTTTCAGGAAAAGGCTTTTCTCTTACAAATCAAGATGTAATATGATAGTTCAACAAAAGGGCTCTCAGCCGGAATATATTAGAAAATGAAATGATAACGTTTGTTTATATATATAATTCTTTGCAAAATCCTTAGAAGTGTACATGGACACCCCCTGCACTCAGTTATTTGCGATAGTTACGTTGAATTTTAAATTTCAGACTAAACGTTTCAGGATTATTCATAGGGTTTCCTTTATTCTCATTTTTATTAATAATGCCTCATAAATATTTATTCAAATATATGAAAGTATATGAAAGGTTCATTTTCTAATTTATAAAATACGCTGTTTTTAAATATTTTTAACCCAGAGGGACATTAGCTCGAATTCTGTATAAACGTTTATGTCTGCAAATGAAAAAATGATCCCTTTGGGCGCAATACAAAGTCTGAAAGCTTTCAGTTTAATATTTGTTTTAGGTGTATCTGTGGGGTGTAAATTCTTTAACTGCCAGTATATATCCAATCGAGACATTTTTATAAAAGTTATTTAAATTAATTTCTTCCAAATTTCATGTCATGACTGATTTGTTTGAGTAAAAGTTAGGTTATTTGAAAAGGGCAAAGAAAAGGATGGTTACCTGACTGGCGCGAGGGATGGCTTAGCGGAGAACGTTCTATGGGAAATCTTCTTATATACATCGAGATAAGGAAAACTGCAGAAGCGAACCATGCAGCCAGCACGTTGGCGGGGAATCAAACTCGGTAAAACTCTTAGCATTCTTAAACACAGGGCATATTGCTATGGGACACATATTGAAAATACTTCGTTTCAAAAGAAAGCAATATATTCTCATTTATTATTTCTAGTGAGTTTTGACATGAAGTCCACAGAGAGGAAAAAATCTAAAATACAAAATAACATCCTTATTCGTGTTTTAATGATAATCTGGAGGTTTTTTGTACGAAATGCCGACAAATCACATAGGAAAAACAAAAAGGAAGTAGCTGACGGTCACTTCGAATTGGGAGCACAGACAACAAGGCAAAATATGCCTAAGGAAAATTTCAATAATAGCTACAGCTTAACTTAATTCAATGAGAAGTTATAGTTAAAATAGAGCATATTGGTAAATCATAACTGAATATGGTGTGTAAACTAGTAAATTAATTTAAGAGGACAAGAAAAACAAATTTAGCAACAGCAGTTAACTGCAAATAATATTTTAATTTCAGGTTACCATATAAATTCATTTAAATTTTGCAGTTCTGAAATGTAGCTCTAGAAAAGAATTTTAAAATGATTTTCTGTTTCCATTTCAGCTGTAGCGCAATCGATTGGACTGAAAACTTCTTTCCTCTCTCTTATCGAAAAAGGCAATTTCTTCCGTCCAAATCCAATGCTCAGTCAATAAGGACGTCACTTAATCAGTCAATGTTCAATTTTTATTCAGTCACTGGTCAGGCAAAGAGATCTTCACTTTGTCAGTCGATTTTCAGTGAATGTCCAATTTTTATTCTGTCACTGGTCAGTTAATCAGATCGTCACTCAGTCACTAGGCTGTCAATGAGATCGTCACTTAGTCAGTCAATGTCCAATGTTTATTCAGTCAATGGTCAGGGAAGGAGATCTTAACTTTCTCAGTTCCTGTTCAGTGAATGTCCAAATTTTAGTCTGTCAGTGCTCAGTCAATGAGATCGTCACTCAGTCAATGTCCAAATTAAGTCAGTCTCCGGCCTGTCAAAGAGATAGCCAGTTAGTCAGTCACTGGTCAGACAATGTCCAATTTTTAGACAGTCAACGGGCAATCAAGGAGACCGTCACATAGTCAGTCAATGTCCAATTTTTAGGCAGGCCCTGGTCAGTCAATGTGATCGTCAGTTAGTGACTGGTCAGAAAATGTCTAATTTTTAGTCAGTCACTGGTCAGACAATGTCCTACTTTTAGTCAATGAGATTGTCATTTAGTCAGTCACTGGTCAGTCAATGTCCAATTTTTAGGGGAGTTCTGGTCAGTCGAGATTGGTGTCATGGCAAACAAATTTATCACGAATACAAACTGAAATTTTGTGAATTTATCTCAGATCTATATAATATGTTTTAAGTCCTTTGTTTATTTTTAATTTTTTAAAGCAGAAATATTTCAGTAATGTTTTTCTTATGTTTGAAATTTTGAAACGCTTGCTATGATTTGAAGAAGGATGTTCAGTGTACTCGTCATCAAAGCAGATAACAGGGACGGTACCAACGACGAGATCAACGAGCTGTTCTTCAGAATCTTCAGTTGGTTTCAGTTCTGTTCTGTCTTCTTGATCCAGTTTGCCATTCATTTTTCGTTCATTATTTGTGTTAAGGAGATTACCAGAATCGATGTCTCTTTGTGTTCCAAGATCGTTATGCGATACAATGCATTCAGCATCCAACGATTCAATAGAGGCATTCAAACTGAATTCTTCCTGGTTCAAGATGGTTATACTGCTATTCGTGCCTATTTGATTACCTGAGTTATCAGGTTTTGGAAAATCAAAATCCTTTTCTGTTTCCTTTTGGAGGTAATTAAATTGCTTTTCATCGCTGATATTGTGCACATCATAAGAATTATTATCGAAATCTTTGGCAAAATGGTCGATGTGGTTAGTATCACTATCAATATGCAACTTAAGAAGGTTATTATCAAAAGCTTCGTTATTAACTTCGAGGAGATCGGTGTCACTGTCTATGTCCACATCAAAGGAATCATCATTAAATTCATTAATATCAGCATATGAATCAAGGAAATCTAAATTACGTACCTTGTTTCCGGCATTAAACTTGTGTTCATTACGGTTAATAGAGTTTTCCTCATTATTTTCCCGAATTCTCTCTTCTCTTCGAGAAAACAAAAGGAAGGCAGTCGCAAAACAAATAAGTATGCCCAATAGGCTGTCGATAAAGGGTGTTGGTATAAAAACGTAACACAATACTGTCAAAAAAAAGAACTCCATTTCTAAAAATGGTTCGAATGCGATTTCAGCATTAAAAATAACAAGCAAATAAGCTCCACACGTAAGATTTTAGCACCACTAGATTTGATATCTCTAATGATTATGGTTTATAAGCATTATTAAAAATGTATACATTAACTTTGTTTTAATTCAACAAAGCCTAAAACAATTATTGGTAAATTCATTGTTCCGAACGTTATTAAAAGGATTCTTTGAATATGTAACAATGAAAGGTATTCTGATATATAACTCTACTCACAATAGAGGGAAGATTCTATGGGTCTATCTTTCGTTCGGTCTGCGTGTAATCTGATAAACCCAGGCCTACGAATTTGCTACATAGGTGCATACAGACAAGTACCAGTGCACCTCGAAACGAGGTTTCCAAAATTCGAATGACTTTTTAAATTTTATTTTTTTATTTTTGTTTTATTCATTTTTTTGATAAAATCGGTAATTCCCTCTCATTACATGAGCAATAATGGCACGCAACCATTCTTGCTGCTGTATCCCTGTCGCCATTGTTGATGATATCAGCACTGTTGCCATTCGGAAAAATGAGGGCGAAAATTAGCGTTTTAAGAAATTTTAATTAATATCTCTGATTTTTGCTATTTTTTGGGATAAAAGTGGAAGCGGAAAAGTGGAAAAACAAACCAACGCTAAACTGCCGCTGCCATACATATTCAAATAAAAGTTTCTTTTTTGGGAGTTTCTTGTAATACAAAGCATAAACGTAATACTTATACGTACATAGATATATATATATATAACCAGAGATTATTATTATTAAAACGAAAATACTTGAATACTCTGGGAAAATACTTTTTATACAAAAAGTACTTTCAAAACATGAATTTGTCTTGGATTTATTAGTGCAAAACACAGAGAATCATGTTCACCTGCCACTCTGATGGAAAGGGTTTCATCTACCTTTGACTGGGTAAAAATGAAGCTAAATATATACACAATACAAAAATGTATAAAACTATTTTTAATTCTTTAATAGTCACCTCTTTAAGATAAAATCAACTGGTTAGCGTAACATGAACTTACGTTATATAATTAGCGAGAACGATACACCAAAATGAGTTTTGGTGATCGATGTACTGAGTGTACATAGTGTTTTTTCTACTTTTCATTATTTACCCTTTATTACATTTACTTAATTATTGCTGATAAATCCATATGGACTTTGCGAAACCTTGGGGCAGCACATTGATGTGTATTATGCGTTAAAAATTTCAACAACTGGTCTGTGCAACTATGCTCCGCTCACTTATGTTACATGCCTCAACAACTACGGCCACGATATTCCGTTAGCTTCAAGACACGGAGCAAGGAGGACGCTACAGCCATAGCACTAACGAAGATAAAGTTAAGCCAACGTGTTTATGCTACAGATGTGCTAATTTGCTTTTACGATGTGAAAGTTACGCTTCAGATATTTTAAATCGCTATTTTACACAAGTTATCCCAATGTTACATATTGCCACATTGGTTGTGATTCCGAACTTCAAGTGAAAAGATTTGTTCCAACATTGGGATTTATTTTTGACTTTTATATGGTACCCACTAAGGACAGATATAGATAGGTAACGATTTCAGGGTATTGTACCTGTTAAATAAGCGAAGACCTATGAACTATGACCTATATGTTATTAGAGGGAATGTATTTAGCGCTAGGAAGGCTTATAAATAATAATTTCAATCATATGCTTACATACGAAACCATCACAACAGACGACATTTTGACATCATAACAGGCGACGATATTTCATACGACCATCATAACAGACATTCTGAACATGGAAAACGAGTGAATAGAACATAACACTTCAATTCTCTACATTCCTCAATAATAAGATACACTAATTTGGAATGATGCTCAGTAGAATTCAAGTCAGGGCTTTCAAGTGACCAATTTCTGACAGAGAAGTCAGAGGAATGCTCTTCCGTCCAACCAACCAGTAGCCAACCGTAACCTGTGAGAGGCGCAGTTATCTTTCTGAGATACTGCCTTTCCGTGTGAATGACAGAGACATAAATGGATGGAGATGATAGCTCATCAACTCCACGTACAGAATCATATTGAGGGAGGTAAGAACAAGTACTAAAGATCCCAAACACAACCAGAAGAAAGCATCCCAGAACATGATTAAGCCTCCACGGCCTTGTACAGTTCCAATCTGTGACACCGGATTCATACATTCATGATTTTCTCGCCATATTCTGGGCCTCCCATCGGTATTCATTAGAGGCATCGAGACTCATCACTCTTACACATTTCATGTCCACTACCGTCTATTCTCTATATTCTCTTGCCCAGGTAAGAATGGCAACTCGATGGCATGCATTTAGGAAAGGTACCCTAGTGTGTCTACGGCTTCCGAAGCCCATATGGTGAAGGGAGCGATACACGATCTTTTTACTGACTGTACGACTGTCGCCTGCTTTAGCTAGGTGGTAATTTGAGCTAATATTTGGCTTCATTGACCATGTACAATACAGCTGAGATGTCTCACAGCACGATTGTTCTAAGTTAAATGTGCTTTGCACTTTGCAGAGTTGCTACTTCTTTTTCCCACCATCCGTGTATTTTCGGTATGCTCTTGACACTGTCGACCGTTAAAATCCTATCCCGCTGAGGATTTTAGAAATTGTATGGCCCAAGCGACGAGAGATTACTATCTGCCCGATATTGAAATTTTACCTATACTGGTATATGAAACAACTGATTATCGACAAGCATAGTGCTAGCTGTAAGTGCATTTACCACAACTCCCTCACGTAAGCCCAGATGCGGCGCAGCGCTATTCAATTTGCATAGCCATGTCTATCCCTAATTTAGTAGAACTTCAGTGTAGTTACAACTCATGAAGCTTGGGCATACGTGTAACGCTTGCAAGAGATAAACAAGAATTTACTGCCGAAAAAGAGGAGGAAAAGACTTAATATATTGGTGCAGAAAAAAAAAATTTTTTTTTCTAAAGGTTTTATTGTTCTTACTGGATTCTTTTATAAGGGAAAACTTAAAATAAGGAAAGTAGAAAAAAATATCAAAATCAATTCGGATTACAATCAGAAAAATAACTTTAAACACCTATATTAAAAGACGAAATTCCATCTCTTTATCCAAACAATCTTGACGGTATTAAGTTCCATCAGGATAAGGCTACAAACCATACCTCTAAATCTACTGCTTTATGTTTTGCAGAAAGTGATATATGAAACCGCAATTGAAGCTATTCCCTCTAGATGCATATCCACCAAATCTCCTGATGTGTCTCCTATGGATTAATGTGCATTTGTACTTTTAAAAACAAGCTTTTAAAACAAGCTATTTATACGTGACATCCCCAAACATTGGACGGACTGTGGAACATTGTGAAGGAGAAGTGGCATAAAATCAACCTTGATGTTTTCAGGAAAAGGCTTTTCTCTTACAAATCAAGATGTAATATGATAGTTCAACAAAAGGGCTCTCAGCCGGAATATATTAGAAAATGAAATTATAACGTTTGTTTATATATATAATTCTTTGCAAAATCCTTAAAAGGGTACATGAACACCCCCTGCACTCAGTTATTTGCGATAGTTACGTTGAATTTTAAATTTCAGACTAAACGTTTCAGGATTATTCATAGGGTTTCCTTTATTCTCATTTTTATTAATAATGCCTCATAAATATTTATTCAAATATATGAAAGTATATGAAAGGTTCATTTTCTAATTTATAAAATACGCTGTTTTTAAATATTTTTTAACCCAGAGGGACATTAGCTCGAATTCTGTATAAACGTTTATGTCTGCAAATGAAAAAATGATCCCTTTGGGCGCAATACAAAGTCTGAAAGCTTTCAGTTTAATATTTGTTTTGGGTGTATCTGTGGGGTGTAAATTCTTTAACTGCCAGTATATATCCAATCGAGACATTTTTATAAAAGTTATTTAAATTAATTTCTTCCAAATTTCATGTCATGATTGATTTGTTTGAGTAAAAGTTAGGTTATTTGAAAAGGGCAAAGAAAAGGATGGTTACCTGACTGGCGCGAGGGATGGCTTAGCGGAGAACGTTCTATGGGAAATCTTGTTATATACATCGAAATAACGAAAACTGCAGAAGCGAACCATGCAGCCAGCACGTTGGCGGGGAATCAAACAGGGTAAAACTCTTAGCATTCTTAAACACAGGGCATATTGCTATGGGACACATATTGAAAATACTTCGTTTCAAAAGAAAGCAATATATTCTCATTTATTATTTCTAGTCAGTTTTGACATGAAGGCCACAGAGAGAAAAAAATCTAAAATACAAAATAACATCCTTATTCGTGTTTTAATGATAATCTGGAGGTTTTTTGTACGAAATGCCGACAAATCACATAGGAAAAACAAAAAGGAAGTAGCTGACGGTCACTTCGAATTGGGAGCACAGACAACAAGGCAAAATATGCCTAAGGAAAATTTCAATAATAGCTACAGCTTAACTTAATTCAATGAGAAGTTATAGTTAAAATAGAGCATATTGGTAAATCATAACTGAATATGGTGTGTAAACTAGTAAATTAATTTAAGAGGACAAGAGAAAGAAATTTAGCAACAGCATTTAACTGCAAATAATATTTTAATTTCAGGTTACCATATAATTTCATTTAAATTTTGCAGTTCTGAAATGTAGCTCTAGAAAAGAATTTTAAAATGATTTTCTGTTTCCATTTCAGCTGTAGCGCAATCGATTGGACTGAAAACTTCTTTCCTCTCTCTTATCGAAAAAGGCAATTTCTTCCGTCCAAATCCAATGCTCAGTCAATAAGGACTTCACTTAGTCAGTCAATGTTCAATTTTTATTCAGTCACTGGTCAGGCAAAGAGATCTTCACTTTCTCAGTCGATTTTCAGTGAAAGTCCAATTTTTATTCTGTCACTGGTCAGTTAATCAGATCGTCACTCAGTCACTAGGCTGTCAATGAGATCGTCACTTAGTCAGTCAATGTCCAATTATTATTCAGTCAATGGTCAGGGAAGGAGATCTTCACTCTCTCAGTTCCTGTTCAGTGAATGTCCAAATTTTAGTCTGTCAGTGCTCAGTCAATGAGATCGTCACTCAGTCAATGTCCAAATTTAGTCAGTCTCCGGCCTGTCAAAGAGATAGCCAGTTAGTCAGTCACTGGTCAGACAATGTCCAATTTTTAGTCAGTCAACGGGCAATCAAGGAAACCGTCACATAGTCAGTCAATGTCCAATTTTTAGGCAGGCCCTGGTCAGTCAATGTGATCGTCAGTTAGTGACTGGTCACAAAATGTCTAATTTTTAGTCAGTCACTGGTCAGACAATGTCCTACTTTTAGTCAATGAGATTGTCATTTAGTCAGTCACTGGTCAGTCAATGTCCAATTTTTAGGGGAGTTCTGGTCAGTCGAGATTGGTGTCATGGGAAACAAATTTATCACGAATACAAAATGAAATTTTGTGAATTTATCTCAGATCTATATAATATGTTTTAAGTCCTTTGTTTATTTTTAATTTTTTAAAGCAGAAATATTTCAGTAATGTTTTTCTTATATTTGAAATTTTGAAACGCTTGCTATGATTCGAAGAAGGATGTTCAGTGTACTCGTCATCAAAGCAGATAACAGGGACGGTACCAACGACGAGATCAACGAGCTGTTCTTCAGAATCTTCAGTTGGTTTCAGTTCTGTTCTGTCTTCTTGATCCAGTTTGCCATTCATTTTTGGTTCATTATTTGTGTTAAGGAGATTACCAGAATCGATATCTCTTTGTGTTCCAAGATCTTTATGCGATACAATGCATTCAGCATCCAATGATTGAATAGAGGCATTCAAACTGAATTCTTCCTGGTTCAAGATGGTTATACTGCTATTCGTGCCTATTTGATTACCTGAGTTATCAGGTTTTGGAAAATCAAAATCCTTTTCTGTTTCCTTTTGGAGGTAATTAAATTGCTTTTCATCGCTGATATTGTGCACATCATAAGAATTATTATCGAAATCTTTGGCAAAATGGCCGATGTGGTCAGTATCACTATCAATATGCAACTTAAGAAGGTTATTATCAAAAGCTTCGTTATTAACTTCGAGGAGATCGGTGTCACTGTCTATGTCCACATCAAAGGAATCATCATTAAATTCATTAATATCAGCATATGAATCAAGGAAATCTAAATTACGTACCTTGTTTCCGGCATTAAACTTGTGTTCATTACGGTTAATAGAGTTTTCCTCATTATTTTCCCGAATTCTCTCTTCTCTTCGAGAAAACAAAAGGAAGGCAGTCGCAAAACAAATAAGTATGCCCAATAGGCTGTCGATAAAGGGTGTTGGTATAAAAACGTAACACAATACTGTCAAAAAAAAGAACTCCATTTCTAAAAATGGTTCGAATGCGATTTCAGCATTAAAAATAACAAGCAAATAAGCTCCACACGTAAGATTTTAGCACCACTAGATTTGATATCTCTAATGATTATGGTTTATAAGCATTGTTAAAAATGTATACATTAACTTTGTTTTAATTCAACAAAGCCTAAAACAATTATTGGTAAATTCATTGTTCCGAACGTTATTAAAAGGATTCTTTGAATATGTAACAATGAAAGGTATTCTGATATATAACTCTACTCACAATAGAGGGAAGATTCTATGAGTCTGTCTTTCGTTCGGTCTGCGTGTAAGCTGATAGACACAGGCCTACGAATTTGCTACATAGGTGCATCCAGACAAGAGCCAGTGCACCTCGAAACGAGGTTTCCAAAATTCGAATGACTTTTTAAATTTTATTTTTTTATTTTTGTTTTATTCATTTTTTTTGATAAAATCGGTAATTCCCTCTCATTACATCAGCAATAATGGCACGCAACCATTCTTGCTGTTGTATCCCTGTCGCCATTGTTGATGATATCAATACCGTTGCCATTCGGAAAAATGAGGGCGAAAATTAGCGCTTTAAGAACTTTTAATTAATGTCTCTGATTTTTGCTATTTTTTGGGATAAAAGTGGAAGCGGAAAAGTGGAAAAACGAACCAACGCTAAACTGCCGCTGCCATACATATTCAAATAAAAGTTTCTTTTTTGGAAGTTTCTTGTAATACAAAGCATAAACGTAATACTTATATGTACATATATATATATATATATAACCAGAGATTATTATTATTAAAACGAAAATACTTGAACACTCTGGGAAAATACTTTTTATACAAAAAGTACTTTCAAACCATGAATTTGTCATGGATTTATTAGTGCAAAGCACAAGGGTTTCATCTACCTTTGACTGGGTAAAAATGAAGCTAAATATATACATAATACAAAAATATATAAAACTATTTTTAATTCTTTAATAGTCACGTCTTTGAGATAAAATCAACTGGTTAGCGTAACATGAACTTACGTTATATAATTAGCGAGAACGATACACCAAAATGAGTTTTGGTGATCGATGTACTGAGTGTACATAGTGTTTTTTCTACTTTTCATTATTTACCCTTTATCACATTTACTTAATTATTGCTGATAAATCGATATGGACTTTGCGAAACCTTGGGGCAGCACATTCATGTGTATTATGCGTTAAAAATTTCAACAACTGGTCTGTGCAACTATGCTCCGCTCACTTATGTTACATGCCTCAACAACTACGGCCACGATATTCCGTTAGCTTCAAGACACGGAGCAAGGAGGACGCTACAGCCGTAGCACTAACGAGGATAAAGTTAAGCCAACGTGTTTTTGCTACAGATGTGCTAATTTGCTTTTACGATGTGAAAGTTACGCTTCAGATATTTTAAATCGCTATTTTACACAAGTTATCCCCCTGTTACATATTGCCACATTGGATGTGATTCCGAACTTCAAGTGAAAAGGTTTGTTCCAACATTGGGATATATTTTTCACTTTTATATGATACCCACTGAAGACATATATCGATAGGTAACGATTTCAGGGTATTGTACCTCTTAAATAAGCGAAGACCTATGAACTATGACCTATATGTTATTAGAGGGAATGTATTTATCGCTAGGAAGGCTAATAAATAATAAGTTCAATCATATGCGTACATACGAAACCATCACAACAGTCGACATTTTGACATCATAACAGGCGACGACATTTCATACGATCATCATAACAGACATTCTGCACATGGAAAATGAGTGAATAGAACATAACACTTCAATTCTCTACATTCCTAAATAATAAAATATACTAATTTGGAAAGGTGCTCAGTAGAATTCAAGTCAGGGCTTTCAAGTGACCAATTTCTGACAGAGAAGTCAGAGGAATGCTCATCCATCCAACCAACCAGTAGCCAACCGTAACCTGTGAGAGGCGCAGTTATCTTTCTGAGATACTGCCTTTCCATGTGAATGACAGGGACATAAATGGATGGAGATGATAGCTCATCAACTCCACGTACAGAATCATATTAAGGGAGGTAAGAACAAGTACTAAAGATCCCAAACACAACCAGAAGAAAGCATCCCAGAACATGATTAAGCCTCCACGGCCTTGTACAGTTCCAATCTGTCACACCGGATTCATACATTCATGATTCTCTCGCCATATTCTGAGCCTTCCATCGGTATTAATTAGATGGATCGAGACTCATCACACCTACACATTTCATGTCCACTAGTGTCTATTCTCTATATTCTCTTGCCCAGGTTAGAATGGCAACTCGATGGCATGCATTTAGGAAAGGTACCCTAGTGTGTCTACGGCTTCCGAAGCCCATATAATGAAGGGAGCAATACACGATCTTTTTACTGACTGTACGACTGTCGCCTGCTTTAGCTAGGTGGTAATTTTAGCTAATATTTGGCTTCGTTGACCATGTACAATACAGCTGAGATGTCTCACAGCACGATTGTTCTAAGTTAAATGTGCTTTGCACTTTGCAGAGTTGCTAATTCTTTTTCCCACCATCCGTGTATTCTCGGTATGCTCTTGACACTGTCGACCGTTAAAATCCTATCCCGCTGAGGATTTTAGAAATTGTATGGCCCAAGCGACGAGAGATTACTATCTGCCCGATATTGAAATGTTACCTATACTGGTATATGAAACAACTGATTATCGACAAGCATAGTGCTAGCTGTAAGTGCATTTACCACAACACGCTCACGTAAGCCCAGATGCGGCGCAGCGCTATTCAATTTGCATAGCCATGTCTATCCCTAATTTAGTAGAACTTCAGTGTAGTTACAACTCATGAAGCTTGGGCATACGTGTAACGCTTGCAAGAGATAAACAAGAATTTACTGCCGAAAAAGAGGAGCTAAAGACTTAATATATTGGTGGAGAAAAAAAAAAATTTTTTTCTAAAGGTTTTATTGTTCTTACTGGATTCTTTTATAAGGGAAAACTTAAAATAAGGAAAGTAGAAAAAAATATCAAAATCAATTCGGATTACAATCAGAAAAATAACTTTAAACACCTATATTAAAAGACGAAATTCCATCTCTTTATCCAAACAATCTTGACCGTATTAAGTTCCATCAGGATAAGGCTACAAACCATACCTCTAAATCTACTGCTTTATGTTTTGCAGAAAGTGATATATGAAACCGCAATTGAAGCTATTCCCTCTAGATGCATATCCACCAAATCTCCTGATGTGTCTCCTATGGATTAATGTGCATTTGTGCTTTTAAAACAAGCTCTTTATACGTGGCATCCCCAAACATTGGACGGACTGTGGAACATTGTGAAGGAGAAGTGGCATAAAATCAACCTTGATGTTTTCAGGAAAAGGCTTTTCTCTTACAAATCAAGATGTAATATGATAGTTCAACAAAAGGGCTCTCAGCCGGAATATATTAGAAAATGAAATTATAACGTTTGTTTATATATATAATTCTTTGCAAAATCCTTAGAAGTGTACATGGACACCCCCTGCACTCAGTTATTTGCGATAGTTACGTTGAATTTTAAATTTCAGACTAAACGTTTCAGGATTATTCATAGGGTTTCCTTTATTCTCATTTTTATTAATAATGCCTCATAAATATTTATTCAAATATATGAAGGTATATGAAATGTTCATTTTCTAATTTATAAAATACGCTGTTTTTAAATATTTTTAACCCAGAGGGACATTAGCTCGAATTCTGTATAAACGTTTATGTCTGCAAATGAAAAAATGATCCCTTTGGGCGCAATACAAAGTCTGAAAGCTTTCAGTTTAATATTTGTTTTGGGTGTATCTGTGGGGTGTAAATTCTTTAACTGCCAGTATATATCCAATCGAGACATTTTTATAAAAGTTATTTAAATTAATTTCTTCCAAATTTCATGTCATGACTGATTTGTTTGAGTAAAAGTTAGGTTATTTGAAAAGGGCAAAGAAAAGGATGGTTACCTGACTGGCGCGAGGGATGGCTTAGCGGAGAACGTTCTATGGGAAATCTTCTTATATACATCGAGATAAGGAAAACTGCAGAAGCGAACCATGCAGCCAGCACGTTGGCGGGGAATCAAACACGGTAAAACTCTTAGCATTCTTAAACACAGGGCATATTGCTATGGGACACATATTGAAAATACTTCGTTTCAAAAGAAAGCAATATATTCTCATTTATTATTTCTAGTCAGTTTTGACATGAAGTCCACAGAGAGGAAAAAATCTAAAATACAAAATAACATCCTTATTCGTGTTTTAATGATAATCTGGAGGTTTTTTGTACGAAATGCCGACAAATCACATAGGAAAAACAAAAAGGAAGTAGCTGACGGTCACTTCGAATTGGGAGCACAGACAACAAGGCAAAATATGCCTAAGAAAAATTTCAATAATAGCTAAAGCTTAACTTAATTCAATGAGAAGTTATAGTTAAAATAGAGCATATTGGTAAATCATAACTGAATATGGTGTGTAAACTAGTAAATTAATTTAAGAGGACAAGAAAAACAAATTTAGCAACAGCAGTTAACTGCAAATAATATTTTAATTTCAGGTTACCATATAAATTCATTTAAATATTGCAGTTCTGAAATGTAGCTCTAGAAAAGAATTTTAAAATGATTTTCTGTTTCCATTTCAGCTGTAGCGCAATCGATTGGACTGAAAACTTCTTTCCTCTCTCTTATCGAAAAAGGCAATTTCTTCCGTCCAAATCCAATGCTCAGTCAATAAGGACGTCACTTAATCAGTCAATGTTCAATTTTTATTCAGTCACTGGTCAGGCAAAGAGATCTTCACTTTGTCAGTCGATTTTCAGTGAATGTCCAATTTTTATTCTGTCACTGGTCAGTTAATCAGATCGTCACTCAGTCACTAGGCTGTCAATGAGATCGTCACTTAGTCAGTCAATGTCCAATGTTTATTCAGTCAATGGTCAGGGAAGGAGATCTTCACTTTCTCAGTTCCTGTTCAGTGAATGTCCAAATTTTAGTCTGTCAGTGCTCAGTCAATGAGATCGTCACTCAGTCAATGTCCAAATTAAGTCAGTCTCCGGCCTGTCAAAGAGATAGCCAGTTAGTCAGTCACTGGTCAGACAATGTCCAATTTTTAGTCAGTCAACGGGCAATCAAGGAAACCGTCACATAGTCAGTCAATGTCCAATTTTTAGGCAGGCCCTGGTCAGTCAATGTGATCGTCAGTTAGTGACTGGTCAGAAAATGTCTAATTTTTAGTCAGTCACTGGTCAGACAATGTCCTACTTTTAGTCAATGAGATTGTCATTTAGTCAGTCACTGGTCAGTCAATGTCCAATTTTTAGGGGAGTTCTGGTCAGTCGAGATTGCTGTCATGGCAAACAAATTTATCACGAATACAAACTGAAATTTTGTGAATTTATCTCAGATCTATATAATATGTTTTAAGTCCTTTGTTTATTTTTAATTTTTTAAAGCAGAAATATTTCAGTAATGTTTTTCTTATGTTTGAAATTTTGAAACGCTTGCTATGATTTGAAGAAGGATGTTCAGTGTACTCGTCACCAAAGCAGATAACAGGGACGGTACCAACGACGAGATCAACGAGCTGTTCTTCAGAATCTTCAGTTGGTTTCAGTTCTGTTCTGTCTTCTTGATCCAGTTTGCCATTCATTTTTGGTTCATTATTTGTGTTAAGGAGATTACCAGAATCGATGCCTCTTTGTGTTCCAAGATCGTTATGCGATACAAAGCATTCAGCATCCAACGATTCAATAGAGGCATTCAAACTGAATTCTTCCTGGTTCAAGATGGTTATACTGCTATTCGTGCCTATTTGATTACCTGAGTTATCAGGTTTTGGAAAATCAAAATCCTTTTCTGTTTCCTTTTGGAGGTAATTAAATTGCTTTTCATCGCTGATATTGTGCACATCATAAGAATTATTATCGAAATCTTTGGCAAAATGGTCGATGTGGTTAGTATCACTATCAATATGCAACTTAAGAAGGTTATTATCAAAAGCTTCGTTATTAACTTCGAGGAGATCGGTGTCACTGTCTATGTCCACATCAAAGGAATCATCATTAAATTCATTAATATCAGCATATGAATCAAGGAAATCTAAATTACGTACCTTGTTTCCGGCATTAAACTTGTGTTCATTACGGTTAATAGAGTTTTCCTCATTATTTTCCCGAATTCTCTCTTCTCTTCGAGAAAACAAAAGGAAGGCAGTCGCAAAACAAATAAGTATGCCCAAAAGGCTGTCGATAAAGGGTGTTGGTATAAAAACGTAACACAATACTGTCAAAAAAAAGAACTCCATTTCTAAAAATGGTTCGAATGCGATTTCAGCATTAAAAATAACAAGCAAATAAGCTCCACACGTAAGATTTTAGCACCACTAGATTTGATATCTCTAATGATTATGGTTTATAAGCATTATTAAAAATGTATACATTAACTTTGTTTTAATTCAACAAAGCCTAAAACAATTATTGGTAAATTCATTGTTCCGAACGTTATTAAAAGGATTCTTTGAATATGTAACAATGAAAGGTATTCTGATATATAACTCTACTCACAATAGAGGGAAGATTCTATGGGTCTATCTTTCGTTCGGTCTGCGTGTAAGCTGATAGACCCAGGCCTACGAATTTGCTACATAGGTGCATACAGACAAGTGCCAGTGCACCTCGAAACGAGGTTTCCAAAATTCGAATGACTTTTTAAATTTTATTTTTTTATTTTTGTTTTATTCATTTTTTTGATAAAATCGGTAATTCCCTCTCATTACATCAGCAATAATGGCACGCAACCATTCTTGCTGTTGTATCCCTGTCGCCATTGTTGATGATATCAGCACTGTTGCCATTCGGAAAAATGAGGGCGAAAATTAGCGTTTTAAGAAATTTTAATTAATATCTCTGATTTTTGCTATTTTTTGGGATAAAAGTGGAAGCGGAAAAGTGGAAAAACAAACCAACGCTAAACTGCCGCTGCCACACATATTCAAATAAAAGTTTCTTTTTTGGAAGTTTCTTGTAATACAAAGCATAAACGTAATACTTATATGTACATAGATATATATATATATATAACCAGAGATTATTATTATTAAAACGAAAATACTTGAATACTCTGGGAAAATACTTTTTATACAAAAAGTACTTTCAAAACATGAATTTGTCTTGGATTTATTAGTGCAAAGCACAGAGAATCATGTTCACCTGCCACTCTGATGGAAAGGGTTTCATCTACCTTTGACTGGGTAAAAATGAAGCTAAATATATACACAATACAAAAATATATAAAACTATTTTTAATTCTTTAATAGTCACCTCTTTAAGATAAAATCAACTGGTTAGCGTAACATGAACTTACGTTATATAATTAGCGAGAACGATACACCAAAATGAGTTTTGGTGATCGATGTACTGAGTGTACATAGTGTTTTTTCTACTTTTCATTATTTACCCTTTATTACATTTACTTAATTATTGCTGATAAATCCATATGGACTTTGCGAAACCTTGGGGCAGCACATTGATGTGTATTATGCGTTAAAAATTTCAACAACTGGTCTGTGCAACTATGCTCCGCTCACTTATGTTACATGCCTCAACAACTACGGCCACGATATTCCGTTAGCTTCAAGACACGGAGCAAGGAGGACGCTACAGCCATAGCACTAACGAAGATAAAGTTAAGCCAACGTGTTTATGCCACAGATGTGCTAATTTGCTTTTACGATGTGAAAGTTACGCTTCAGATATTTTAAATCGCTATTTTACACAAGTTATCCCACTGTTACATATTGCCACATTGGTTGTGATTCCGAACTTCAAGTGAAAAGATTTGTTCCAACATTGGGATTTATTTTTGACTTTTATATGATACCCACTAAGGACAGATATAGATAGGTAACGATTTCAGGGTATTGTACCTCTTAAATAAGCGAAGACCTATGAACTATGACCTATATGTTATTAGAGGGAATGTATTTATCGCTAGGAAGGCTAATAAATAATAAGTTCAATCATATGCTTACATACGAAACCATCACAACAGTCGACATTTTGACATCATAACAGGCGACGACATTTCATACGACCATCATAACAGACATTCTGAACATGGAAAACGAGTGAATAGAACATAACACTTCAATTCTCTACATTCCTAAATAATAAAATATACTAATTTGGAAAGGTGCTCAGTAGAATTCAAGTCAGGGCTTTCAAGTGACCAATTTCTGACAGAGAAGTCAGAGAAATGCTCATCCATCCAACCAACCAGTAGCCAACCGTAACCTGTGAGAGGCGCAGTTATCTTTCTGAGATACTGCCTTTCCGTGTGAATGACAGGGACATAAATGGATGGAGATGATAGCTCATCAACTCCACGTACAGAATCATATTAAGGGAGGTAAGAACAAGTACTAAAGATCGCAAACACAACCAGAAGAAAGCATCCCAGACCATGATTAAGCCTCCACGGCCTTGTACAGGTCCAATCTGTCACACCGGATTCATACATTCATGATTCTCTCGCCATATTCTGAGCCTTCCATCGGTATTAATTAGATGGATCGAGACTCATCACACCTACACATTTCATGTCCACTAGTGTCTATTCTCTATATTCTCTTGCCCAGGTTAGAATGGCAACTCGATGGCATGCATTTAGGAAAGGTACCCTTGTGTGTCTACGGCTTCCGAAGCCCATATAATGAAGGGAGCAATACACGATCTTTTTACTGACTGTACGACTGTCGCCTGCTTTAGCTAGGTGGTAATTTTAGCTAATATTTGGCTTCGTTGACCATGTACAATACAGCTGAGATGTCTCACAGCACGATTGTTCTAAGTTAAATGTGCTTTGCACTTTGCAGAGTTGCTAATTCTTTTTCCCACCATCCGTGTATTCTCGGTATGCTCTTGACACTGTCGACCGTTAAAATCCTATCCCGCTGAGGATTTTAGAAATTGTATGGCCCAAGCGACGAGAGATTACTATCTGCCCGATATTGAAATGTTACCTATACTGGTATATGAAACAACTGATTATCGACAAGCATAGTGCTAGCTGTAAGTGCATTTACCACAACACGCTCACGTAAGCCCAGATGCGGCGCAGCGCTATTCAATTTGCATAGCCATGTCTATCCCTAATTTAGTAGAACTTCAGTGTAGTTACAACTCATGAAGCTTGGGCATACGTGTAACGCTTGCAAGAGATAAACAAGAATTTACTGCCGAAAAAGAGGAGCTAAAGACTTAATATATTGGTGGAGAAAAAAAAAATTTTTTTCTAAAGGTTTTATTGTTCTTACTGGATTCTTTTATAAGGGAAAACTTAAAATAAGGAAAGTAGAAAAAAATATCAAAATCAATTCGGATTACAATCAGAAAAATAACTTTAAACACCTATATTAAAAGACGAAATTCCATCTCTTTATCCAAACAATCTTGACCGTATTAAGTTCCAACAGGATAAGGCTACAAACCATACCTCTAAATCTACTGCTTTATGTTTTGCAGAAAGTGATATATGAAACCGCAATTGAAGCTATTCCCTCTAGATGCATATCCACCAAATCTCCTGATGTGTCTCCTATGGATTAATGTGCATTTGTGCTTTTAAAACAAGCTCTTTATACGTGGCATCCCCAAACATTGGACGGACTGTGGAACATTGTGAAGGAGAAGTGGCATAAAATCAACCTTGATGTTTTGAGGAAAAGGCTTTTCTCTTAAAAATCAAGATGTAATATGATAGTTCAACAAAAGGGCTCTCAGCCGGAATATATTAGAAAATGAAATTATAACGTTTGTTTATATATATAATTCTTTGCAAAATCCTTAGAAGTGTACATGGACACCCCCTGCACTCAGTTATTTGCGATAGTTACGTTGAATTTTAAATTTCAGACTAAACGTTTCAGGATTATTCATAGGGTTTCCTTTATTCTCATTTTTATTAATAATGCCTCATAAATATTTATTCAAATATATGAAGGTATATGAAAGGTTCATTTTCTAATTTATAAAATACGCTGTTTTTAAATATTTTTAACCCAGAGGGACATTAGCTCGAATTCTGTATAAACGTTTATGTCTGCAAATGAAAAAATGATCCCTTTGGGCGCAATACAAAGTCTGAAAGCTTTCAGTTTAATATTTGTTTTGGGTGTATCTGTGGGGTGTAAATTCTTTAACTGCCAGTATATATCCAATCGAGACATTTTTATAAAAGTTATTTAAATTAATTTCTTCCAAATTTCATGTCATGACTGATTTGTTTGAGTAAAAGTTAGGTTATTTGAAAAGGGCAAAGAAAAGGATGGTTACCTGACTGGCGCGAGGGATGGCTTAGCGGAGAACGTTCTATGGGAAATCTTCTTATATACATCGAGATAAGGAAAACTGCAGAAGCGAACCATGCAGCCAGCACGTTGGCGGGGAATCAAACACGGTAAAACTCTTAGCATTCTTAAACACAGGGCATATTGCTATGGGACACATATTGAAAATACTTCGTTTCAAAAGAAAGCAATATATTCTCATTTATTATTTTTAGTCAGTTTTGACATGAAGTCCACAGAGAGGAAAAAATCTAAAATACAAAATAACATCCTTATTCGTGTTTTAATGATAATCTGGAGGTTTTTTGTACGAAATGCCGACAAATCACATAGGAAAAACAAAAAGGAAGTAGCTGACGGTCACTTCGAATTGGGAGCACAGACAACAAGGCAAAATATGCCTAAGAAAAATTTCAATAATAGCTAAAGCTTAACTTAATTCAATGAGAAGTTATAGTTAAAATAGAGCATATTGGTAAATCATAACTGAATATGGTGTGTAAACTAGTAAATTAATTTAAGAGGACAAGAAAAACAAATTTAGCAACAGCAGTTAACTGCAAATAATATTTTAATTTCAGGTTACCATATAAATTCATTTAAATTTTGCAGTTCTGAAATGTAGCTCTAGAAAAGAATTTTAAAATGATTTTCTGTTTCCATTTCAGCTGTAGCGCAATCGATTGGACTGAAAACTTCTTTCCTCTCTCTTATCGAAAAAGGCAACTTCTTCCGTCCAAATCCAATGCTCAGTCAATAAGGACGTCACTTAATCAGTCAATGTTCAATTTTTATTCAGTCACTGGTCAGGCAAAGAGATCTTCACTTTGTCAGTCGATTTTCAGTGAATGTCCAATTTTTATTCTGTCACTGGTCAGTTAATCAGATCGTCACTCAGTCACTAGGCTGTCAATGAGATCGTCACTTAGTCAGTCAATGTCCAATGTTTATTCAGTCAATGGTCAGGGAAGGAGATCTTCACTTTCTCAGTTCCTGTTCAGTGAATGTCCAAATTTTAGTCTGTCAGTGCTCAGTCAATGAGATCGTCACTCAGTCAATGTCCAAATTAAGTCAGTCTCCGGCCTGTCAAAGAGATAGCCAGTTAGTCAGTCACTGGTCAGACAATGTCCAATTTTTAGTCAGTCAACGGGCAATCAAGGAAACCGTCACATAGTCAGTCAATGTCCAATTTTTAGGCAGGCCCTGGTCAGTCAATGTGATCGTCAGTTAGTGACTGGTCAGAAAATGTCTAATTTTTAGTCACTCACTGGTCAGACAATGTCCTACTTTTAGTCAATGAGATTGTCATTTAGTCAGTCACTGGTCAGTCAATGTCCAATTTTTAGGGGAGTTCTGGTCAGTCGAGATTGCTGTCATGGCAAACAAATTTATCACGAATACAAACTGAAATTTTGTGAATTTATCTCAGATCTATATAATATGTTTTAAGTCCTTTGTTTATTTTTAATTTTTTAAAGCAGAAATATTTCAGTAATGTTTTTCTTATGTTTGAAATTTTGAAACGCTTGCTATGATTTGAAGAAGGATGTTCAGTGTACTCGTCATCAAAGCAGATAACAGGGACGGTACCAACGACGAGATCAACGAGCTGTTCTTCAGAATCTTCAGTTGGTTTCAGTTCTGTTCTGTCTTCTTGATCCAGTTTGCCATTCATTTTTCGTTCATTATTTGTGTTAAGGAGATTACCAGAATCGATGTCTCTTTGTGTTCCAAGATCGTTATGCGATACAATGCATTCAGCATCCAACGATTCAATAGAGGCATTCAAACTGAATTCTTCCTGGTTCAAGATGGTTATACTGCTATTCGTGCCTATTTGATTACCTGAGTTATCAGGTTTTGGAAAATCAAAATCCTTTTCTGTTTCCTTTTGGAGTCTGATATTGTGCACATCATAAGAATTATTATCGAAATCTTTGGCAAAATGGCCGATGTGGTCAGTATCACTATCAATATGCAACTTAAGAAGGTTATTATCAAAAGCTTCGTTATTAACTTCGAGGAGATCGGTGTCACTGTCTATGTCCACATCAAAGGAATCATCATTAAATTCATTAATATCAGCATATGAATCAAGGAAATCTAAATTACGTAC
Source organism: Stegodyphus dumicola (assembly GCF_044657685.1). Classification (NCBI taxonomy): domain Eukaryota; kingdom Metazoa; phylum Arthropoda; class Arachnida; order Araneae; family Eresidae; genus Stegodyphus; species Stegodyphus dumicola. The sequence goes on from NC_140772.1 coordinate 6,886,071, forward strand.
CTTGTTTCCGGCATTAAACTTGTGTTCATTACGGTGAATAGAGTTTTCCTCATTATTTTCCCGAATTCTCTCTTCTCTTCGAGAAAACAAAAGGAAGGCAGTCGCAAAACAAATAAGTATGCCCAATAGGCTGTCGATAAAGGGTGTTGGTATAAAAACGTAACACAATACTGTCAAAAAAAAGAACTCCATTTCTAAAAATGGTTCGAATGCGATTTCAGCATTAAAAATAACAAGCAAATAAGCTCCACACGTAAGATTTTAGCACCACTAGATTTGATATCTCTAATGATTATGGTTTATAAGCATTGTTAAAAATGTATACATTAACTTTGTTTTAATTCAACAAAGCCTAAAACAATTATTGGTAAATTCATTGTTCCGAACGTTATTAAAAGGATTCTTTGAATATGTAACAATGAAAGGTATTCTGATATATAACTCTACTCACAATAGAGGGAAGATTCTATGAGTCTGTCTTTCGTTCGGTCTGCGTGTAAGCTGATAGACACAGGCCTACGAATTTGCTACATAGGTGCATCCAGACAAGAGCCAGTGCACCTCGAAACGAGGTTTCCAAAATTCGAATGACTTTTTAAATTTTATTTTTTTATTTTTGTTTTATTCATTTTTTTTTTGATAAAATCGGTAATTCCCTCTCATTACATCAGCAATAATGGCACGCAACCATTCTTGCTGTTGTATCCCTGTCGCCATTGTTGATGATATCAGCACTGTTGCCATTCGGAAAAATGAGGGCGAAAATTAGCGTTTTAAGAAATTTTATTTAATATGTCTGATTTTTGCTATTTTTTGGGATAAAAGTGGAAGCGGAAAAGTGGAAAAACAAACCAACGCTAAACTGCCGCTGCCATACATATTCAAATAAAAGTTTCTTTTTTGGGAGTTTCTTGTAATACAAAGCATCAACGTAATACTTATATGTACATATATATATATATATATATAACCAGAGATTATTATTATTAAAACGAAAATACTTGAATACTCTGGGAAAATACTTTTTATACAAAAAGTACTTTCAAAACATGAATTTGTCTTGGATTTATTAGTGCAAAGCACAGAGAATCATGTTCACCTGCCACTCTGATGGAAAGGGTTTCATCTACCTTTGGCTGGGTAAAAATGAAGCTAAATATATACACAATACAAAAATATATAAAACTATTTTTAATTCTTTAATAGTCACCTCTTTAAGATAAAATCAACTGGTTAGCGTAACATGAACTTACGTTATATAATTAGCGAGAACGATACACCAAAATGAGTTTTGGTGATCGATGTACTGAGTGTACATAGTGTTTTTTCTACTTTTCATTATTTACCCTTTATTACATTTACTTAATTATTGCTGATAAATCCATATGGACTTTGCGAAACCTTGGGGCAGCACATTGATGTGTATTATGCGTTAAAAATTTCAACAACTGGTCTGTGCAACTATGCTCCGCTCACTTATGTTACATGCCTCAACAACTACGGCCACGATATTCCGTTAGCTTCAAGACACGGAGCAAGGAGGACGCTACAGCCATAGCACTAACGAAGATAAAGTTAAGCCAACGTGTTTATGCTACAGATGTGCTAATTTGCTTTTACGATGTGAAAGTTACGTTTCAGATATTTTAAATCGCTATTTTACACAAGTTATCCCACTGTTACATATTGCCACATTGGTTGTGATTCCGAACTTCAAGTGAAAAGATTTGTTCCAACATTGGGATTTATTTTTGACTTTTATATGATACCCACTAAGGACAGATATAGATAGGTAACGATTTCAGGGTATTGTACCTCTTAAATAAGCGAAGACCTATGAACTATGACCTATATGTTATTAGAGGGAATGTATTTAGCGCTAGGAAGGCTTATAAATAATAATTTCAATCATATGCTTACATACGAAACCATCACAACAGACGACATTTTGACATCATAACAGGCGACGATATTTCATACGACCATCATAACAGACATTCTGAACATGGAAAACGAGTGAATAGAACATAACACTTCAATTCTCTACATTCCTCAATAATAAGATATACTAATTTGGAAAGATGCTCAGTAGAATTCAAGTCAGGGCTTTCAAGTGACCAATTTCTGACAGAGAAGTCAGAGGAATGCTCTTCCGTCCAACCAACCAGTAGCCAACCGTAACCTGTGAGAGGCGCAGTTATCTTTCTGAGATACTGCCTTTCCGTGTGAATGACAGAGATATAAATGGATGGAGATGATAGCTCATCAACTCCACGTACAGAATCATATTGAGGGAGGTAAGAACAAGTATAAAGATCCCAAACACAACCAGAAGAAAGCATCCCAGAACATGATTAAGCCTCCACGGCCTTGTACAGTTCCAATCTGTGACACCGGAATCATACATTCATGATTTTCTCGCCATATTCTGGGCCTCCCATCGGTATTCATTAGAGGCATCGAGACTCATCACTCTTACACATTTCATGTCCACTACCGTCTATTCTCTATATTCTCTTGCCCAGGTAAGAATGGCAACTCGATGGCATGCATTTAGGAAAGCTACCCTAGTGTGTCTACGGCTTCCGAAGCCCATATGGTGAAGGGAGCGATACACGATCTTTTTACTGACTGTACGACTGTCGCCTGCTTTAGCTAGGTGGTAATTTGAGCTAATATTTGGCTTCATTGACCATGTACAATACAGCTGAGATGTCTCACAGCACGATTGTTCTAAGTTAAATGTGCTTTGCACTTTGCAGAGTTGCTACTTCTTTTTCCCACCATCCGTGTATTTTCGGTATGCTCTTGACACTGTCGACCGTTAAAATCCTATCCCGCTGAGGATTTTAGAAATTGTATGGCCCAAGCGACGAGAGATTACTATCTGCCCGATATTGAAATGTTACCTATACTGGTATATGAAACAACTGATTATCGACAAGCATAGTGCTAGCTGTAAGTGCATTTACCACAACTCCCTCACGTAAGCCCAGATGCGGCGCAGCGCTATTCAATTTGCATAGCCATGTCTATCCCTAATTTAGTAGAACTTCAGTGTAGTTACAACTCATGAAGCTTGGGCATACGTGTAACGCTTGCAAGAGATAAACAAGAATTTACTGCCGAAAAAGAGGAGGAAAAGACTTAATATATTGGTGCAGAAAAAAAAAATTTTTTTTTCTAAAGGTTTTATTGTTCTTACTGGATTCTTTTATAAGGGAAAACTTAAAATAAGGAAAGTAGAAAAAAATATCAAAATCAATTCGGATTACAATCAGAAAAATAACTTTAAACACCTATATTAAAAGACGAAATTCCATCTCTTTATCCAAACAATCTTGACCGTATTAAGTTCCATCAGGATAAGGCTACAAACCATACCTCTAAATCTACTGCTTTATGTTTTGCAGAAAGTGATATATGAAACCGCAATTGAAGCTATTCCCTCTAGATGCATATCCACCAAATCTCCTGATGTGTCTCCTATGGATTAATGTGCATTTGTACTTTTAAAACAAGCTATTTATACGTGGCATCCCCAAACATTGGACGGACTGTGGAACATTGTGAAGGAGAAGTGGCATAAAATCAACCTTGATGTTTTGAGGAAAAGGCTTTTCTCTTACAAATCAAGATGTAATATGATAGTTCAACAAAAGGGCTCTCAGCCGGAATATATTAGAAAATGAAATTATAACGTTTGTTTATATATATAATTCTTTGCAAAATCCTTAAAAGGGTACATGAACACCCCCTGCACTCAGTTATTTGCGATAGTTACGTTGAATTTTAAATTTCAGACTAAACGTTTCAGGATTATTCATAGGGTTTCCTTTATTCTCATTTTTATTAATAATGCCTCATAAATATTTATTCAAATATATGAAAGTATATGAAAGGTTCATTTTCTAATTTATAAAATACGCTGTTTTTAAATATTTTTTAACCCAGAGGGACATTAGCTCGAATTCTGTATAAACGTTTATGTCTGCAAATGAAAAAATGATCCCTTTGGGCGCAATACAAAGTCTGAAAGCTTTCAGTTTAATATTTGTTTTGGGTGTATCTGTGGGGTGTAAATTCTTTAACTGCCAGTATATATCCAATCGAGACATTTTTATAAAAGTTATTTAAATTAATTTCTTCCAAATTTCATGTCATGATTGATTTGTTTGAGTAAAAGTTAGGTTATTTGAAAAGGGCAAAGAAAAGGATGGTTACCTGACTGGCGCGAGGGATGGCTTAGCGGAGAACGTTCTATGGGATATCTTGTTATATACATCGAAATAACGAAAACTGCAGAAGCGAACCATGCAGCCAGCACGTTGGCGGGGAATCAAACAGGGTAAAACTCTTAGCATTCTTAAACACAGGGCATATTGCTATGGAACACATATTGAAAATACTTCGTTTCAAAAGAAAGCAATATATTCTCATTTATTATTTCTAGTCAGTTTTGACATGAAGGCCACAGAGAGAAAAAAATCTAAAATACAAAATAACATCCTTATTCGTGTTTTAATGATAATCTGGAGGTTTTTTGTACGAAATGCCGACAAATCACATAGGAAAAACAAAAAGGAAGTAGCTGACGGTCACTTCGAATTGGGAGCACAGACAACAAGGCAAAATATGCCTAAGAAAAATTTCAATAATAGCTACAGCTTAACTTAATTCAATGAGAAGTTATAGTTAAAATAGAGCATATTGGTAAATCATAACTGAATATGGTGTGTAAACTAGCAAATTAATTTAAGAGGACAAGAAAAACAAATTTAGCAACAGCATTTAACTGCAAATGATATTTTAATTTCAGGTTACCATATAAATTCATTTAAATTTTGCAGTTCTGAAATGTAGCTCTAGAAAAGAATTTTAAAATGATTTTCTGTTTCCATTTCAGCTGTAGCGCAATCGATTGGACTGAAAACTTCTTTCCTCTCTCTTATCGAAAAAGGCAATTTCTTCCGTCCAAATCCAATGCTCAGTCAATAAGGACGTCACTTAATCAGTCAATGTTCAATTTTTATTCAGTCACTGGTCAGGCAAAGAGATCTTCACTTTGTCAGTCGATTTTCAGTGAATGTCCAATTTTTATTCTGTCACTGGTCAGTTAATCAGATCGTCACTCAGTCACTAGGCTGTCAATGAGATCGTCACTTAGTCAGTCAATGTCCAATGTTTATTCAGTCAATGGTCAGGGAAGGAGATCTTCACTTTCTCAGTTCCTGTTCAGTGAATGTCCAAATTTTAGTCTGTCAGTGCTCAGTCAATGAGATCGTCACTCAGTCAATGTCCAAATTAAGTCAGTCTCCGGCCTGTCAAAGAGATAGCCAGTTAGTCAGTCACTGGTCAGACAATGTCCAATTTTTAGTCAGTCAACGGGCAATCAAGGAAACCGTCACATAGTCAGTCAATGTCCAATTTTAGGCAGGCCCTGGTCAGTCAATGTGATCGTCAGTTAGTGACTGGTCAGAAAATGTCTAATTTTTAGTCAGTCACTGGTCAGACAATGTCCTACTTTTAGTCAATGAGATTGTCATTTAGTCAGTCACTGGTCAGTCAATGTCCAATTTTTAGTGGAGTTCTGGTCAGTCGAGATTGCTGTCATGGCAAACAAATTTATCACGAATACAAACTGAAATTTTGTGAATTTATCTCAGATCTATATAATATGTTTTAAGTCCTTTGTTTATTTTTAATTTTTTAAAGCAGAAATATTTTAGTAATGTTTTTCTTATGTTTCAAATTTTGAAACGCTTGCTATGATTTGAAGAAGGATGTTCAGTGTACTCGTCATCAAAGCAGATAACAGGGACGGTACCAACGACGAGATCAACGAGCTGTTCTTCAGAATCTTCAGTTGGTTTCAGTTCTGTTCTGTCTTCTTGATCCAGTTTGCCATTCATTTTTCGTTCATTATTTGTGTTAAGGAGATTACCAGAATCGATGTCTCTTTGTGTTCCAAGATCGTTATGCGATACAATGCATTCAGCATCCAACGATTCAATAGAGGCATTCAAACTGAATTCTTCCTGGTTCAAGATGGTTATACTCCTATTCGTGCCTATTTGATTACCTGAGTTATCAGGTTTTGGAAAATCAAAATCCTTTTCTGTTTCCTTTTGGAGGTAATTAAATTGCTTTTCATCGCTGATATTGTGCACATCATAAGAATTATTATCGAAATCTTTGGCAAAATGGCCGATGTGGTCAGTATCACTATCAATATGCAACTTAAGAAGGTTATTATCAAAAGCTTCGTTATTAACTTCGAGGAGATCGGTGTCACTGTCTATGTCCACATCAAAGGAATCATCATTAAATTCATTAATATCAGCATATGAATCAAGGAAATCTAAATTACGTACCTTGTTTCCGGCATTAAACTTGTGTTCATTACGGTTAATAGAGTTTTCCTCATTATTTTCCCGAATTCTCTCTTCTCTTCGAGAAAACAAAAGGAAGGCAGTCGCAAAACAAATAAGTATGCCCAATAGGCTGTCGATAAAGGGTGTTGGTATAAAAACGTAACACAATACTGTCAAAAAAAAGAACTCCATTTCTAAAAATGGTTCGAATGCGATTTCAGCATTAAAAATAACAAGCAAATAAGCTCCACACGTAAGATTTTAGCACCACTAGATTTGATATCTCTAATGATTATGGTTTATAAGCATTGTTAAAAATGTATACATTAACTTTGTTTTAATTCAACAAAGCCTAAAACAATTATTGGTAAATTCATTGTTCCGAACGTTATTAAAAGGATTCTTTGAATATGTAACAATGAAAGGTATTCTGATATATAACTCTACTCACAATAGAGGGAAGATTCTATGAGTCTGTCTTTCGTTCGGTCTGCGTGTAAGCTGATAGACACAGGCCTACGAATTTGCTACATAGGTGCATCCAGACAAGAGCCAGTGCACCTCGAAACGAGGTTTCCAAAATTCGAATGACTTTTTAAATTTTATTTTTTTATTTTTGTTTTATTCATTTTTTTTGATAAAATCGGTAATTCCCTCTCATTACATCAGCAATAATGGCACGCAACTGTTCTTGCTGTCGTATCCCTGTCGCCATTGTTGATGATATCAATACCGTTGCCATTCGGAAAAATGAGGGCGAAAATTAGCGTTTTAAGAACTTTTAATTAATATCTCTGATTTTTGCTATTTTTTGGGATAAAAGTGGAAGCGGAAAAGTGGAAAAACGAACCAACGCTAAACTGCCGCTGCCATACATATTCAAATAAAAGTTTCTTTTTTGGAAGTTTCTTGTAATACAAAGCATAAACGTAATACTTATATGTACATATATATATATATATAACCAGAGATTATTATTATTAAAACGAAAATACTTGAACACTCTGGGAAAATACTTTTTATACAAAAAGTACTTTCAAAACATGAATTTGTCATGGATTTATTAGTGCAAAGCACAAGGGTTTCATCTACCTTTGACTGGGTAAAAATGAAGCTAAATATATACATAATACAAAAATATATAAAACTATTTTTAATTCTTTAATAGTCACGTCTTTGAGATAAAATCAACTGGTTAGCGTAACATGAACTTACGTTATATAATTAGCGAGAACGATACACCAAAATGAGTTTTGGTGATCGATGTACTGAGTGTACATAGTGTTTTTTCTACTTTTCATTATTTACCCTTTATCACATTTACTTAATTATTGCTGATAAATCGATATGGACTTTGCGAAACCTTGCGGCAGCACATTCATGTGTATTATGCGTTAAAAATTTCAACAACTGGTCTGTGCAACTATGCTCCGCTCACTTATGTTACATGCCTCAACAACTACGGCCACGATATTCCGTTAGCTTCAAGACACGGAGAAAGGAGGACGCTACAGCCGTAGCACTAACGAGGATAAAGTTAAGCCAACGTGTTTTTGCTACAGATGTGCTAATTTGCTTTTACGATGTGAAAGTTACGCTTCAGATATTTTAAATCGCTATTTTACACAAGTTATCCCCCTGTTACATATTGCCACATTGGATGTGATTCCGAACTTCAAGTGAAAAGGTTTGTTCCAACATTGGGATATATTTTTCACTTTTATATGATACCCACTGAAGACATATATCGATAGGTAACGATTTCAGGGTATTGTACCTCTTAAATAAGCGAAGACCTATGAACTATGACCTATATGTTATTAGAGGGAATGTATTTATCGCTAGGAAGGCTAATAAATAATAAGTTCAATCATATGCTTACATACGAAACCATCACAACAGTCGACATTTTGACATCATAACAGGCGACGACATTTCATACGACCATCATAACAGACATTCTGAACATGGAAAACGAGTGAATAGAACATAACACTTCAATTCTCTACATTCCTAAATAATAAAATATACTAATTTGGAAAGGTGCTCAGTAGAATTCAAGTCAGGGCTTTCAAGTGACCAATTTCTGACAGAGAAGTCAGAGGAATGCTCTTCCGTCCAACCAACCAGTAGCCAACCGTAACCTGTGAGAGGCGCAGTTATCTTTCTGAGATACTGCCTTTCCGTGTGAATGACAGGGACATAAATGGATGGAGATGATAGCTCATCAACTCCACGTACAGAATCATATTAAGGGAGGTAAGAACAAGTACTAAAGATCGCAAACACAACCAGAAGAAAGCATCCCAGACCATGATTAAGCCTCCACGGCCTTGTACAGGTCCAATCTGTCACACCGGATTCATACATTCATGATTCTCTCGCCATATTCTGAGCCTTCCATCGGTATTAATTAGATGGATCGAGACTCATCACACCTACACATTTCATGTCCACTAGTGTCTATTCTCTATATTCTCTCTCCCAGGTTAGAATGGCAACTCGATGGCATGCATTTAGGAAAGCTACCCTTGTGTGTCTACGGCTTCCGAAGCCCATATAATGAAGGGAGCAATACACGATCTTTTTACTGACTGTACGACTGTCGCCTGCTTTAGCTAGGTGGTAATTTTAGCTAATATTTGGCTTCGTTGACCATGTACAATACAGCTGAGATGTCTCACAGCACGATTGTTCTAAGTTAAATGTGCTTTGCACTTTGCAGAGTTGCTAATTCTTTTTCCCACCATCCGTGTATTCTCGGTATGCTCTTGACACTGTCGACCGTTAAAATCCTATCCCGCTGAGGATTTTAGAAATTGTATGGCCCAAGCGACGAGAGATTACTATCTGCCCGATATTGAAATTTTACCTATACTGGTATATGAAACAACTCATTATCGACAAGCATAGTGCTAGCTGTAAGTGCATTTACCACAACACGCTCACGTAAGCCCAGATGCGGCGCAGCGCTATTCAATTTGCATAGCCATGTCTATCCCTAATTTAGTAGAACTTCAGTGTAGTTACAACTCATGAAGCTTGGGCATACGTGTAACGCTTGCAAGAGATAAACAAGAATTTACTGCCGAAAAAGAGGAGCTAAAGACTTAATATATTGGTGGAGAAAAAAAAATTTTTTTTCTAAAGGTTTTATTGTTCTTACTGGATTCTTTTATAAGGGAAAACTTAAAATAAGGAAAGTAGAAAAAAATATCAAAATCAATTCGGATTACAATCAGAAAAATAACTTATTATTTTCCAAATTATATTAAAAGACGAAATTCCATCTCTTTATCCAAACAATCTTGACCGTATTAAGTTCCATCAGGATAAGGCTACAAACCATACCTCTAAATCTACTGCTTTATGTTTTGCAGAAAGTGATATATGAAACCGCAATTGAAGCTATTCCCTCTAGATGCATATCCACCAAATCTCCTGACGTGTCTCCTATGGATTAATGTGCATTTGTACTTTTAAAACAAGCTATTTATACGTGGCATCCCCAAACATTGGACGGATTGTGGAACATTGTGAAGGAGAAGTGGCATAAAATCAACCTTGATGTTTTCAGGAAAAGGCTTTTCTCTTACAAATCAAGATGTAATATGATAGTTCAACAAAAGGGCTCCAAGCCGGAATATATTAGAAAATGAAATTATAACGTTTGTTTATATATATAATTCTTTGCAAAATCCTTAGAAGTGTACATGGACACCCCCTGCACTCAGTTATTTGCGATAGTTACGTTGAATTTTAAATTTCAGACTAAACGTTTATGGATTATTCATAGGGTTTCCTTTATTCTCATTTTTATTAATAATGCCTCATAAATATTTATTCAAATATATGAAAGTATATGAAAGGTTCATTTTCTAATTTATAAAATACGCTGTTTTTAAATATTTTTAACCCAGAGGGACATTAGCTCGAATTCTGTATAAACGTTTATGTCTGCAAATGAAAAAATGATCCCTTTGGGAGCAATACAAAGTCTGAAAGCTTTCAGTTTAATATTTGTTTTGGGTGTATCTGTGCGGTGTAAATTCTTTAACTGCCAGTATATATCCAATCGAGACATTTTTATAAAAGTTATTTAAATTAATTTCTTCCAAATTTCATGTCATGACTGATTTGTTTGAGTAAAAGTTAGGTTATTTGAAAAGGGCAAAGAAAAGGATGGTTACCTGACTGGCGCGAGGGATGGCTCAGCGGAGAACGTTCTATGGGAAATCTTCTTATATACATCGAGATAAGGAAAACTGCAGAAGCGAACCATGCAGCCAGCACGTTGGCGGGGAATCAAACACGGTAAAACTCTTAGCATTCTTAAACACAGGGCATATTGCTATGGGACACATATTGAAAATACTTCGTTTCAAAAGAAAGCAATATATTCTCATTTATTATTTCTAGTCAGTTTTGACATGAAGTCCACAGAGAGGAAAAAATCTAAAATACAAAATAACATCCTTATTCGTGTTTTAATGATAATCTGGAGGTTTTTTGTACGAAATGCCGACAAATCACATAGGAAAAACAAAAAGGAAGTAGCTGACGGTCACTTCGAATTGGGAGCACAGACAACAAGGCAAAATATGCCTAAGAAAAATTTCAATAATAGCTACAGCTTAACTTAATTCAATGAGAAGTTATAGTTAAAATAGAGCATATTGGTAAATCATAACTGAATATGGTGTGTAAACTAGCAAATTAATTTAAGAGGACAAGAAAAACAAATTTAGCAACAGCATTTAACTGCAAATAATATTTTAATTTCAGGTTACCATATAAATTCATTTAAATTTTGCAGTTCTGAAATGTAGCTCTAGAAAAGAATTTTAAAATGATTTTCTGTTTCCATTTCAGCTGTAGCGCAATCGATTGGACTGAAAACTTCTTTCCTCTCTCTTATCGAAAAAGGCAATTTCTTCCGTCCAAATCCAATGCTCAGTCAATAAGGACGTCACTTAATCAGTCAATGTTCAATTTTTATTCAGTCACTGGTCAGGCAAAGAGATCTTCACTTTGTCAGTCGATTTTCAGTGAATGTCCAATTTTTATTCTGTCACTGGTCAGTTAATCAGATCGTCACTCAGTCACTAGGCTGTCAATGAGATCGTCACTTAGTCAGTCAATGTCCAATGTTTATTCAGTCAATGGTCAGGGAAGGAGATCTTCACTTTCTCAGTTCCTGTTCAGTGAATGTCCAAATTTTAGTCTGTCAGTGCTCAGTCAATGAGATCGTCACTCAGTCAATGTCCAAATTAAGTCAGTCTCCGGCCTGTCAAAGAGATAGCCAGTTAGTCAGTCACTGGTCAGACAATGTCCAATTTTTAGTCAGTCAACGGGCAATCAAGGAAACCGTCACATAGTCAGTCAATGTCCAATTTTTAGGCAGGCCCTGGTCAGTCAATGTGATCGTCAGTTAGTGACTGGTCAGAAAATGTCTAATTTTTAGTCAGTCACTGGTCAGACAATGTCCTACTTTTAGTCAATGAGATTGTCATTTAGTCAGTCACTGGTCAGTCAATGTCCAATTTTTAGGGGAGTTCTGGTCAGTCGAGAATGGTGTCATGGCAAACAAATTTATCACGAATACAAACTGAAATTTTGTGAATTTATCTCAGATCTATATAATATGTTTTAAGTCCTTTGTTTATTTTTAATTTTTTAAAGCAGAAATATTTCAGTAATGTTTTTCTTATGTTTCAAATTTTGAAACGCTTGCTATGATTTGAAGAAGGATGTTCAGTGTACTCGTCATCAAAGCAGATAACAGGGACGGTACCAACGACGAGATCAACGAGCTGTTCTTCAGAATCTTCAGTTGGTTTCAGTTCTGTTCTGTCTTCTTGATCCAGTTTGCCATTCATTTTTCGTTCATTATTTGTGTTAAGGAGATTACCAGAATCGATGTCTCTTTGTGTTCCAAGATCGTTATGCGATACAATGCATTCAGCATCCAACGATTCAATAGAGGCATTCAAACTGAATTCTTCCTGGTTCAAGATGGTTATACTGCTATTCGTGCCTATTTGATTACCTGAGTTATCAGGTTTTGGAAAATCAAAATCCTTTTCTGTTTCCTTTTGGAGGTAATTAAATTGCTTTTCATCGCTGATATTGTGCACATCATAAGAATTATTATCGAAATCTTTGGCAAAATGGTCGATGTGGTTAGCATCACTATCAATATGCAACTTAAGAAGGTTATTATCAAAAGCTTCGTTATTAACTTCGAGGAGATCGGTGTCACTGTCTATGTCCACATCAAAGGAATCATCATTAAATTCATTAATATCAGCATATGAATCAAGGAAATCTAAATTACGTACCTTGTTTCCGGCATTAAACTTGTGTTCATTACGGTTAATAGAGTTTTCCTCATTATTTTCCCAAATTCTCTCTTCTCTTCGAGAAAACAAAAGGAAGGCAGTCGCAAAACAAATAAGTATGCCCAATAGGCTGTCGATAAAGGGTGTTGGTATAAAAACGTAACACAATACTGTCAAAAAAAAGAACTCCATTTCTAAAAATGGTTCGAATGCGATTTCAGCATTAAAAATAACAAGCAAATAAGCTCCACACGTAAGATTTTAGCACCACTAGATTTGATATCTCTAATGATTATGGTTTATAAGCATTATTAAAAATGTATACATTAACTTTGTTTTAATTCAACAAAGCCTAAAACAATTATTGGTAAATTCATTGTTCCGAACGTTATTAAAAGGATTCTTTGAATATGTAACAATGAAAGGTATTCTGATATATAACTCTACTCACAATAGAGGGAAGATTCTATGGGTCTATCTTTCGTTCGGTCTGCGTGTAAGCTAGACCCAGGCCTACGAATTTGCTACATAGGTGCATACAGACAAGTGCCAGTGCACCTCGAAACGAGGTTTCCAAAATTCGAATGACTTTTTAAATTTTATTTTTTTATTTTTGTTTTATTCATTTTTTTGATAAAATCGGTAATTCCCTCTCATTACATCAGCAATAATGGCACGCAACCATTCTTGCTGTTGTATCCCTGTCGCCATTGTTGATGATATCAGCACTGTTGCCATTCGGAAAAATGAGGGCGAAAATTAGCGTTTTAAGAAATTTTAATTAATATCTCTGATTTTTGCTATTTTTTGGGATAAAAGTGGAAGCGGAAAAGTGGAAAAACAAACCAACGCTAAACTGCCGCTGCCATACATATTCAAATAAAAGTTTCTTTTTTGGGAGTTTCTTGTAATACAAAGCATAAACGTAATACTTATATGTACATAGATATATATATATATAACCAGAGATTATTATTATTAAAACGAAAATACTTGAATACTCTGGGAAAATACTTTTTATACAAAAAGTACTTTCAAAACATGAATTTGTCTTGGATTTATTAGTGCAAAGCACAGAGAATCATGTTCACCTGCACTCTGATGGAAAGGGTTTCATCTACCTTTGACTGGGTAAAAATGAAGCTAAATATATACACAATACAAAAATATATAAAACTATTTTTAATTCTTTAATAGTCACCTCTTTAAGATAAAATCAACTGGTTAGCGTAACATGAACTTACGTTATATAATTAGCGAGAACGATACACCAAAATGAGTTTTGGTGATCGATGTACTGAGTGTACATAGTGTTTTTTCTACTTTTCATTATTTACCCTTTATTACATTTACTTAATTATTGCTGATAAATCCATATGGACTTTGCGAAACCTTGGGGCAGCACATTGATGTGTATTATGCGTTAAAAATTTCAACAACTGGTCTGTGCAACTATGCTCCGCTCACTTATGTTACATGCCTCAACAACTACGGCCACGATATTCCGTTAGCTTCAAGACACGGAGCAAGGAGGACGCTACAGCCATAGCACTAACGAAGATAAAGTTAAGCCAACGTGTTTATGCTACAGATGTGCTAATTTGCTTTTACGATGTGAAAGTTACGCTTCAGATATTTTAAATCGCTATTTTACACAAGTTATCCCACTGTTACATATTGCCACATTGGTTGTGATTCCGAACTTCAAGTGAAAAGATTTGTTCCAACATTGGGATTTATTTTTTACTTTTATATGATACCCACTAAGGACAGATATAGACAGGTAACGATTTCAGGGTATTGTACCTCTTAAATAAGCGAAGACCTATGAACTATGACCTATATGTTATTAGAGGGAATGTATTTAGCGCTAGGAAGGCTTATAAATAATAATTTCAATCATATGCTTACATACGAAACCATCACAACAGACGACATTTTGACATCATAACAGGCGACGATATTTCATACGACCATCATAACAGACATTCTGAACATGGAAAACGAGTGAATAGAACATAACACTTCAATTCTCTACATTCCTCAATAATAAGATATACTAATTTGGAAAGATGCTCAGTAGAATTCAAGTCAGGGCTTTCAAGTGACCAATTTCTGACAGAGAAGTCAGAGGAATGCTCTTCCGTCCAACCAACCAGTAGCCAACCGTAACCTGTGAGAGGCGCAGTTATCTTTCTGAGATACTGCCTTTCCGTGTGAATGACAGAGACATAAATGGATGGAGATGATAGCTCATCAACTCCACGTACAGAATCACATTGAGGGAGGTAAGAACAAGTACTAAAGATCCCAAACACAACCAGAAGAAAGCATCCCAGAACATGATTAAGCCTCCACGGCCTTGTACAGTTCCAATCTGTGACACCGGATTCATACATTCATGATTTTCTCGCCATATTCTGGGCCTCCCATCGGTATTCATTAGAGGCATCGAGACTCATCACTCTTACACATTTCATGTCCACTACCGTCTATTCTCTATATTCTCTTGCCCAGATAAGAATGGCAACTCGATGGCATGCATTTAGGAAAGGTACCCTAGTGTGTCTACGGCTTCCGAAGCCCATATGGTGAAGGGAGCGATACACGATCTTTTTACTGACTGTACGACTGTCGCCTGCTTTAGCTAGGTGGAAATTTGAGCTAATATTTGGCTTCGTTGACCATGTACAATACAGCTGAGATGTCTCACAGCACGATTGTTCTAAGTTAAATGTGCTTTGAACTTTGCAGAGTTGCTACTTCTTTTTCCCACCATCCGTGTATATTCGGTATGCTCTTGACACTGTCGACCGTTAAAATCCTATCCCGCTGAGGATTTTAGAAATTGTATGGCCCAAGCGACGAGAGATTACTATCTGCCCGATATTGAAATTTTACCTATACTGGTATATGAAACAACTGATTATCGACAAGCATAGTGCTAGCTGTAAGTGCATTTACCACAACTCCCTCACGTAAGCCCAGATGCGGCGCAGCGCTATTCAATTTGCATAGCCATGTCTATCCCTAATTTAGTAGAACTTCAGTGTAGTTACAACTCATGAAGCTTGGGCATACGTGTAACGCTTGCAAGAGATAAACAAGAATTTACTGCCGAAAAAGAGGAGCTAAAGACTTAATATATTGGTGGAGAAAAAAAAATTTTTTTTCTAAAGGTTTTATTGTTCTTACTGGATTCTTTTATAAGGGAAAACTTAAAATAAGGAAAGTAGAAAAAAATATCAAAATCAATTCGGATTACAATCAGAAAAATAACTTATTATTTTCCAAATTATATTAAAAGACGAAATTCCATCTCTTTATCCAAACAATCTTGACCGTATTAAGTTCCATCAGGATAAGGCTACAAACCATACCTCTAAATCTACTGCTTTATGTTTTGCAGAAAGTGATATATGAAACCGCAATTGAAGCTATTCCCTCTAGATGCATATCCACCAAATCTCCTGATGTGTCTCCTATGGATTAATGTGCATTTGTACTTTTAAAACAAGCTATTTATACGTGGCATCCCCAAACATTGGACGGACTGTGGAACATTGTGAAGGAGAAGTGGCATAAAATCAACCTTGATGTTTTCAGGAAAAGGCTTTTCTCTTACAAATCAAGATGTAATATGATAGTTCAACAAAAGGGCTCTCAGCCGGAATATATTAGAAAATGAAATTATAACGTTTGTTTATATATATAATTCTTTGCAAAATCCTTAAAAGGGTACATGAACACCCCCTGCACTCAGTTATTTGCGATAGTTACGTTGAATTTTAAATTTCAGACTAAACGTTTCAGGATTATTCATAGGGTTTCCTTTATTCTCATTTTTATTAATAATGCCTCATAAATATTTATTCAAATATATGAAAGTATATGAAAGGTTCATTTTCTAATTTATAAAATACGCTGTTTTTAAATATTTTTTAACCCAGAGGGACATTAGCTCGAATTCTGTATAAACGTTTATGTCTGCAAATGAAAAAATGATCCCTTTGGGCGCAATACAAAGTCTGAAAGCTTTCAGTTTAATATTTGTTTTGGGTGTATCTGTGGGGTGTAAATTCTTTAACTGCCAGTATATATCCAATCGAGACATTTTTATAAAAGTTATTTAAATTAATTTCTTCCAAATTTCATGTCATGATTGATTTGTTTGAGTAAAAGTTAGGTTATTTGAAAAGGGCAAAGAAAAGGATGGTTACCTGACTGGCGCGAGGGATGGCTTAGCGGAGAACGTTCTATGGGATATCTTGTTATATACATCGAAATAACGAAAACTGCAGAAGCGAACCATGCAGCCAGCACGTTGGCGGGGAATCAAACAGGGTAAAACTCTTAGCATTCTTAAACACAGGGCATATTGCTATGGGACACATATTGAAAATACTTCGTTTCAAAAGAAAGCAATATATTCTCATTTATTATTTCTAGTCAGTTTTGACATGAAGGCCACAGAGAGAAAAAAATCTAAAATACAAAATAACATCCTTATTCGTGTTTTAATGATAATCTGGAGGTTTTTTGTACGAAATGCCGACAAATCACATAGGAAAAACAAAAAGGAAGTAGCTGACGGTCACTTCGAATTGGGAGCACAGACAACAAGGCAAAATATGCCTAAGGAAAATTTCAATAATAGCTACAGCTTAACTTAATTCAATGAGAAGTTATAGTTAAAATAGAGCATATTGGTAAATCATAACTGAATATGGTGTGTAAACTAGTAAATTAATTTAAGAGGACAAGAAAAACAAATTTAGCAACAGCATTTAACTGCAAATAATATTTTAATTTCAGGTTACCATATAAATTCATTTAAATTTTGCAGTTCTGAAATGTAGCTCTAGAAAAGAATTTTAAAATGATTTTCTGTTTCCATTTCAGCTGTAGCGCAATCGATTGGACTGAAAACTTCTTTCCTCTCTCTTATCGAAAAAGGCAAATTCTTCCGTCCAAATCCAATGCTCAGTCAATAAGGACGTCACTTTATCAGTCAATGTTCAATTTTTATTCAGTCACTGGTCAGGCAAAGAGATCTTCACTTTGTCAGTCGATTTTCAGTGAATGTCCAATTTTTATTCTGTCACTGGTCAGTTAATCAGATCGTCACTCAGTCACTAGGCTGTCAATGAGATCGTCACTTAGTCAGTCAATGTCCAATGTTTATTCAGTCAATGGTCAGGGAAGGAGATCTTCACTTTCTCAGTTCCTGTTCAGTGAATGTCCAAATTTTAGTCTGTCAGTGCTCAGTCAATGAGATCGTCACTCAGTCAATGTCCAAATTAAGTCAGTCTCCGGCCTGTCAAAGAGATAGCCAGTTAGTCAGTCACTGGTCAGACAATGTCCAATTTTTAGTCAGTCAACGGGCAATCAAGGAAACCGTCACATAGTCAGTCAATGTCCAATTTTTAGGCAGGCCCTGGTCAGTCAATGTGATCGTCAGTTAGTGACTGGTCAGAAAATGTCTAATTTTTAGTCAGTCACTGGTCAGACAATGTCCTACTTTTAGTCAATGAGATTGTCATTTAGTCAGTCACTGGTCAGTCAATGTCCAATTTTTAGGGGAGTTCTGGTCAGTCGAGATTGGTGTCATGGCAAACAAATTTATCACGAATACAAACTGAAATTTTGTGAATTTATCTCAGATCTATATAATATGTTTTAAGTCCTTTGTTTATTTTTAATTTTTTAAAGCAGAAATATTTCAGTAATGTTTTTCTTATGTTTGAAATTTTGAAACGCTTGCTATGATTTGAAGAAGGATGTTCAGTGTACTCGTCATCAAAGCAGATAACAGGGACGGTACCAACGACGAGATCAACGAGCTGTTCTTCAGAATCTTCAGTTGGTTTCAGTTCTGTTCTGTCTTCTTGATCCAGTTTGCCATTCATTTTTCGTTCATTATTTGTGTTAAGGAGATTACCAGAATCGATGTCTCTTTGTGTTCCAAGATCGTTATGCGATACAATGCATTCAGCATCCAACGATTCAATAGAGGCATTCAAACTGAATTCTTCCTGGTTCAAGATGGTTATACTGCTATTCGTACCTATTTGATTACCTGAGTTATCAGGTTTTGGAAAATCAAAATCCTTTTCTGTTTCCTTTTGGAGGTAATTAAATTGCTTTTCATCGCTGATATTGTGCACATCATAAGAATTATTATCGAAATCTTTGGCAAAATGGCCGATGTGGTCAGTATCACTATCAATATGCAACTTAAGAAGGTTATTATCAAAAGCTTCGTTATTAACTTCGAGGAGATCGGTGTCACTGTCTATGTCCACATCAAAGGAATCATCATTAAATTCATTAATATCAGCATATGAATCAAGGAAATCTAAATTACGTACCTTGTTTCCGGCATTAAACTTGTGTTCATTACGGTTAATAGAGATTTCCTCATTATTTTCCCGAATTCTCTCTTCTCTTCGAGAAAACAAAAGGAAGGCAGTCGCAAAACAAATAAGTATGCCCAATAGGCTGTCGATAAAGGGTGTTGGTATAAAAACGTAACACAATACTGTCAAAAAAAAGAACTCCATTTCTAAAAATGGTTCGAATGCGATTTCAGCATTAAAAATAACAAGAAAATAAGCTCCACACGTAAGATTTTAGCACCACTAGATTTGATATCTCTAATGATTATGGTTTATAAGCATTATTAAAAATGTATACATTAACTTTGTTTTAATTCAACAAAGCCTAAAACAATTATTGGTAAATTCATTGTTCCGAACGTTATTAAAAGGATTCTTTGAATATGTAACAATGAAAGGTATTCTGATATATAACTCTACTCACAATAGAGGGAAGATTCTATGAGTCTGTCTTTGGTTCGGTCTGCGTGTAAGCTGATAGACACAGGCCTACGAATTTGCTACATAGGTGCATCCAGACAAGAACCAGTGCACCTCGAAACGAGGTTTCCAAAATTCGAATGACTTTTTAAATTTTATTTTTTAATTTTTGTTTTATTCATTTTTTTTGATAAAATCGGTGATTCCCTCTCATTACATCAGCAATAATGGCACGCAACCATTCTTGCTGTTGTATCCCTGTCGCCATTGTTGATGATATCAGCACTGTTGCCATTCGGAAAAATGAGGGCGAAAATTAGCGTTTTAAGAACTTTTAATAAATATCTCTGATTTTTGCTATTTTTTGGGATAAAAGTGGAAGCGGAAAAGTGGAAAATTGAACCAACGCTAAACTGCCGCTGCCATACATATTCAAATAAATGTTTCTTTTTTGGGAGTTTCTTGTAATACAAAGCATAAACGTAATACTTATATGTACATATATATATATATATATATATATATATAACCAGAGATTATTATTATTAAAACGAAAATACTTGAATACTCTGGGAAAATACTTTTTATACAAAAAGTACTTTCAAAACATGAATTTGTCCTGGATTTATTAATGCAAAGCACAGAGAATCATGTTTACCTGCCACTCTGATGGAAAGGGTTTCATCTGCCTTTGACTGGGTAAAAATGAAGCTAAATATATACACAATACAAAAATATATAAAACTATTTTTAATTCTTTAATAGTCACCTCTTTAAGATAAAATCAACTGGTTAGCGTAACATGAACTTACGTTATATAATTAGCGAGAACGATACACCAAAATGAAATTTGGTGATTGATGTACTGAGTGTACATAGTGCTTTTTCTACTTTTCATTATTTACCCTTTATTACATTTACTTAATTATTGCTGATAAATCGATATGGACTTTGCGAAACCTTGGGGCAGCACATTGATGTGTATTATGCGTTAAAAATTTCAACAACTGGTCTGTGCAACTATGCTCTGCTCACTTATGTTACATGCCTCAACAACTACGGCCACGATATTCCGTTAGCTTCAAGACACGGAGCAAGGAGGACGCTACAGCCGTAGCACTAACGAGGATAAAGTTAAGCCAACGTGTTTATGCTACAAATGTGCTAATTTGCTTTTACGATGTGAAAGTTACGCTTCAGATATTTTAAATCGCTATTTTACACAAGTTATCCCACTGTTACATATTGCCACATTGGTTGTGATTCCGAACTTCAAGTGAAAAGATTTGTTCCAACATTGGGATTTATTTTTGACTTTTATATGATACCCACTAAGGACAGATATAGATAGGTAACGATTTCAGGGTATTGTACCTCTTAAATAAGCGAAGACCTATGAACTATGACCTATATGTTATTAGAGGGAATGTATTTAGCGCTAGGAAGGCTTATAAATAATAATTTCAATCATATGCTTACATACGAAACCATCACAACAGACGACATTTTGACATCATAACAGGCGACGATATTTCATACGACCATCATAACAGACATTCTGAACATGGAAAACGAGTGAATAGAACATAACACTTCAATTCTCTACATTCCTCAATAATAAGATATACTAATTTGGAAAGATGCTCAGTAGAATTCAAGTCAGGGCTTTCAAGTGACCAATTTCTGACAGAGAAGTCAGAGGAATGCTCTTCCGTCCAACCAACCAGTAGCCAACCGTAACCTGTGAGAGGCGCAGTTATCTTTCTGAGATACTGCCTTTCCGTGTGAATGACAGAGACATAAATGGATGGAGATGATAGCTCATCAACTCCACGTACAGAATCACATTGAGGGAGGTAAGAACAAGTACTAAAGATCCCAAACACAACCAGAAGAAAGCATCCCAGAACATGATTAAGCCTCCACGGCCTTGTACAGTTCCAATCTGTGACACCGGATTCATACATTCATGATTTTCTCGCCATATTCTGGGCCTCCCATCGGTATTCATTAGAGGCATCGAGACTCATCACTCTTACACATTTCATGTCCACTAGTGTCTATTCTCTACATTCTCTTGCCCAGGTAAGAATGGCAACTCGATGGCATGCATTTAGGAAAGGTACCCTAGTGTGTCTACGGCTTCCGAATCCCATATGGTGAAGGGAGCGATACACGATCTTTTTACTGACTGTACGACTGTCGCCTGCTTTAGCTAGGTGGAAATTTGAGCTAATATTTGGCTTCGTTGACCATGTACAATACGGCTGAGATGTCTCACAGCACGATTGTTCTAAGTTAAATGTGCTTTGAACTTTGCAGAGTTGCTACTTCTTTTTCCCACCATCCGTGTATATTCGGTATGCTCTTGACACTGTCGACCGTTAAAATCCTATCCCGCTGAGGATTTTAGAAATTGTATGGCCCAAGCGACGAGAGATTACTATCTGCCCGATATTGAAATTTTACCTATACTGGTATATGAAACAACTGATTATCGACAAGCATAGCGCTAGACTTAATATATTGGTGCAGAAAAAAATTTTTTTTTTTTTCTAAAGGTTTTATTGTTCTTACTGGATTCTTTTATAAGGGAAAACTTAAAATAAGGAAAGTAGAAAAAAATATCAAAATCAATTCGGATTACAATCAGAAAAATAACTTTAAACACCTATATTAAAAGACGAAATTCCATCTCTTTATCCAAACAATCTTGACCGTATTAAGTTCCATCAGGATAAGGCTACAAACCATACCTCTAAATCTACTGCTTTATGTTTTGCAGAAAGTGATATATGAAACCGCAATTGAAGCTATTCCCTCTAGATGCATATCCACCAAATCTCCTGATGTGTCTCCTATGGATTAATGTGCATTTGTACTTTTAAAACAAGCTATTTATACGTGGCATCCCCAAACATTGGACGGACTGTGGAACATTGTGAAGGAGAAGTGGCATAAAATCAACCTTGATGTTTTGAGGAAAATCCTCTGTAATGTCGGACCATCTGTCGACTTGATGTGCTAATATCGCAAAGCGTAATCATTACTATATCACAAATAGATTCAAAGATAGACAGATGAAATAGATTTCCGAGATGTGAGACCACTAGCGCCATCCACTCGCTGACTGAATTTCGTGTAAGGTCCATGGAAGACATTATAGTGATTGATGAAACAGATTTCTTTTTTCTTGATATAGCATTTGCGCCAAGATTACCTGTTCTAAATAATCGCTCAGACTGTCCATGCCATGGCAGAGAACTGTAAAGAGAGAGCTAGTCTTATTGGATACAACCATTTATTTTTTCTATCTGGATTCGTGAGGATATGTCTGCTTAAGGAATCATTTGCACCAGAATCGTATATTTCACGGTCGAGCAACCTTTGGTTAAGGAATTGTTTACACCCGAATCGTATATCCCATAGTCGTGCAACCCGTCTAATATGTTTAAAATAATACATTTACCTAATTATAAAGTATGCTTTATGTAAATAATTAATATTAGTTATGCAAATATCAGAAGCAATGCACCCACGAGAAATGAATTTTTGGCACCCTTTTACACATTTTGTAAAAAAGGAAAGGATACCTAAGTCAAAAAATTACAATACCAAAAATATTTTATGTCCTTTTTATTTTATTGGAAACAGTGACGAAAATAATTGCTTAATTTCAGGGTGTAATAAAGTTGCTACTCTAGTAATTATCTTGTGGAACTATATTTGGGTGCTTGTAGTACATTTATCCTCAGTAGATTTCATACCAAACAGAGATTCTTCTCCGAACATTGTTTTGTTTATTTTCTGAAAAATTTCGAAACATGCTTACCTCAGCTACCAAGCACTTTGCTAGTGAAGTATTCCAGAATTTTTTCCGAATCTGTCGGTCATTTAGCGGTCACATCACCGAGCACATGGTAGAAGCAGAACCAGAAGGGGCGAATTGCACTCGCAATAATTCGGCTCCAGTTTTGCTAAAGAACATATCAGAGGACTGATTCAAAGGTCACCCAACACTTCTCCTACAACTACCCTGTCCATAAAACATTCGGTTAGATAAGTAGTTCGCGCCTACCAGCGACAAAGTGGTAAAGTCGCTCAAAATGGTAGTTCTGGGCTCGGTTGGATACCATGCGAGTGGGCTGATTGCATGGACGTTTTCGCGTTTTTTTCCGATGTATAATGTGTATACGAATAAATTTCTAAGAAAGTCCTCCATGAAGACACCCTTCCCTTTACCCTACAGAGCTTCGCGATAATCAATTAAATCAAACCAAGCCAAACGATGGAATTTCAGGTGTCTTCCAGGCGCAAACAGACTATATAATTAACGAACGAATCCTCAAAGCGTCTTTAGGATTAGAGCACGAGTCGGAAACTATAGCAACCGGCTTCCATAGGTCCTTGCCAGAAATCCGTTCAACAGAATATATTTTAAAGATTTTGCAGTCAGTAGGCAAAAGGAAAAAGTTTTATAGATTATTTCTGGAGTTACATTAAAACCATGATGATATAATTTTATTATTATCATGTCCAATATTTTGAAATTATCAGTTAATATAGTTTAGGCCCGCATTTCGTATATAGGATTCAAAGATGGCATTTTCAGTATTGAAGTATCTTTCATAATCATTTAATTAGGACATTCTTATAAATATATTGGAAGACTGCATAGCTAATAAGTAATCGTAGTTATCGAGCTTCATGATGCTGACATTTTCTGAAATCAATAACATGACCAGGGTAAAAAGTGGTATTCAAGGTTCGTTGATTTCTTTTATTGAGCAAGTTCGTCAATATTCTAAACGTGATCTGCTAATACTACAAGAAGTCGCATAATAAAAACTCACAACAAAAAGATTTCAAGTATAATTTTTTACTAAAAACTAGATGATATGTTTACATGGATGAAATTGCATATGTACATGTGTATGAAATCAAAAATAGATAAAATGGAATAAAAAGAGAAATCAATTTGTTTTTAAAAATAAACGTTTGACTTTCCTAGAATAATTGGAGGCCCACAAGCGGCCGAGCGGTAAAGTCGCTGAACACTGGTAATTCGGTCCGAGGTCCGAATCCCGCGAATGGACTGGCTGCGTGGGTGTTTTCGTGGTTATCCCCATGTGTAACGTATATAAGAGCCAGTTTCTCTTAGAAAGTGCTCCACGAAGGAAACCCTCCTCTTAGGCAGATAGCTCTAGTGTGCTTTGCCATAATTAAATACACCACACCACCACATTACACCACACCTAGAATAATTGCTACACAATAATAGAGCTTTGGCGACTAAATTGCAATTTGTTGTTCCAAAGAAAGCCCTCAGCTCTAAAATCTATAAATATTTCAAAATGAAATAAATTATATTTGGAAATTATAGCAAAGGAACATTACTAAGAGCTCTCAAAAATCCACTTAAGACGTTTGAAGTACATAATTTTACAGAAAATCCTTTCATGATATATTTGACAGGCTGGAAATGAAACAGAGGGAACGTGGTATGCGGAATGCATTCTCAGAAATACACTCATGTCCATAAATTAAGGATAATTCGGAGTCACGCGAAAATCGAACTCTATAATAAATATATCACCTGTAAAATCACTACACACATCTTCAAGAATCATATGAAAATTTCAGGAAGTAACCAGATGACACCGATTGTACGTCACAATGACGAGAGTGTAAAAGAGTGATATATAAGGAATACAGGCAAAGAAGTA
Source organism: Stegodyphus dumicola (assembly GCF_044657685.1). Lineage (NCBI taxonomy): Eukaryota > Metazoa > Arthropoda > Arachnida > Araneae > Eresidae > Stegodyphus > Stegodyphus dumicola. Next base: position 6,911,330 of record NC_140772.1, read on the forward strand.
AAATTGTTCGCAGGCGCTTTAAAAGCATTTCAGTGCAATAACCGAATAGTTATGACACAAAAGACGCATTTGGATGATTTTTTACGTGGCAAAATTATCGGCCATCTGGAATGTGGGCGTACCCAACTGGAAGTATCATACGAACTTGGAATTGCACAGAGTGTCATCTCCAGGCTTTGGAAACGATTCCAAGATGATGGTAATGTGAGTAGACGTTACAGCACAGGTTACAACGTTAGAGTTACAACGCCGAATGAGGACCGGTATTTGGCAGTTACTGCCAAAAGAAACAGGCAGAGCACAGCCTCAGACCTGTCTCGTCAGTCCTCTTCAGCCACGGGTACGACAATTTTAAGGCACACCGTGTACAGACGCTTAGGGCAGACTGGTCTATATGCTCGTAGACCTGTCAGATGCGTTCCACTTACTGCAACTCACTGTAGCCTGCTGTTAGCCTGGAGTAGAGAGCATGCATTGTGGGCACCGCAACAGTGGGATTTTGTGACGTTTTCGGACGAGTCCAGGTTTAGCTTGCAGTCTGATTCTCGCCGGACTTTCATATGGATAGCTCCAGGTAACCGTTACTACCAAGAAAACATCATTGAACGACACCGTTACGGTGGTGCAGGAGTGCTCGTTTGGAGTGGAATTATTCTGGGTTCCAGAACTAACCTGCATGTTCAAATTGGAACCATGACAAGCCAAATCTATCGGGACGTCATTCAGGATCAACATGTACGTTTGTTTTGGGGCGCCATGGGCGCACAGTTTTTGTTTATGGATGACAACGCCCGTCCTCACCGTGCAAACATCGTAAGCGAATGCCTTCAATCGGAGGATATCACCCGCATGGACTGGCCAGCATTCTCACCGGACTTGAATCCAGTAGAGCACGTGTGGGACATGCTTGGCCGACGAGTTGCAGCCCGTCAACCTCTTCCTATATATCTACCGGAACTTCGGAGAGCACTGCGTTTTGAGTGGTGTAATATCCCCCAGCATTAGATCGATAATTTGATACTCAGCATGCCTAGGCGTTGTACGGACTGTATTGCATCGTCTGGGAGACATACAATGTATTAACAATCATACCAACCATGTAATATTGGTTTTTTGTAAATAGGTTTTTTTTTGTAACTTGCTCCAGGGAGAAGAAATCGCTAATTTTTTTAATAATATCAAACATATAGCATTTTCTTTGCTCTTTACCTTTTGTTTAATAAATAAGCTTTACAAATAAGTCAAATTTGTTTTGCTTCTGTCTCTTCCTTTGCCTGATTTTGCATTATCATTAATTTATGGACATGAGTGTAGTTCCTCTACTGACAGAGGCAAGCAATGTAATAAGAGAATAAAACTGCGTAGAACATTTTTCGCATATTTCCCTTTAGCTGCAAAGAAACAAAACTTTAATGAGTTCATAACTGAAATAATGATTTTGGTGCATGACATTTAAAGCACTGAATATTCACTAAAACCCTCCAATCATTGTTATTTGGCTCTGAACCCAAAACTTCCAAAAATGGCATCCAAAACGACGGTGATCATAATTCCAAAATGCAGTTTCTATTTCTCTATTTTTCTAGCTCGCCATCTTTCATTTCTAATAAATAAACCTTCTTCGTTGCTTGGCCATATTTTAAAATTTTAAGATTCAAGTGTACGATAATATTTAAAACTTTCGTTAAAAATTTTTTTGTTGGATTTATGCATCCGGCCTGACCAGTAGGAGGATTTTAATTTTTTCGAATTCTTCTAAGTTATGTTGGACTACTCTATATTTATAATTGCATTAGATGAAGGTAGGCGGCAAAGCAACGATATAGTTTTGGATTAGCATAAAAGATAATCTATTTTTAAACATTTAATGAAAGTGTCAGAACTTGTTTGATTGCACTGGTTGATGAACATTTTCTATCAGTTTTCATAATTTTGGGTAGTTGTTGTAGAGTACGAATTAAAGAAAGTTGAACATACGCCATACCACTATTTGTTGATAAGCATTCGCAGCAAATTTACATATCCGGGAAGTTATTCTGTAGCGTGAAATAAATCAAGCTGGATATATCTCAGTTAGCAAGATATAATCGCCCTTGATGAAACTTGATTTTGCTGGAATGTGTTATTACAGATGGGGTGGCATGGGCAATGCAATATAATCCTGAATCGAAATGGCTGTTTCTAAATGGAAATTATCAGATTCTCGAGAAAAAACTGAACTGAAAACAATCATAAATCAAGGGTCAATGTTTCATATGAAGGCAAAGGAATCGTTTGATCATACAAATAGAGATATGCGTTCAAATATGACGGATAAATATCTAATTACATCTAATAACTTGGTCGAGACAAGATTTGATATCATAAGTGAAAACTATAAACATCTTATTTATTTTAATTAACCACTTATTTTATGTTACACATTTTCCCTGTGCATTTTCCCTTTCCGTTTTCCGACAGAATATAAATTTTAGCTGACGCGTATTTAATGAGGTAGAAAGTGTTATTTAAAGGAAAGTTTTAGACTGTTTAGTGACAGCGTGTTCGGCACGCTGAAGGCTTGTTACTAATTAAATTCTGCCTTAGCAGTCTTCTTCAGAGTTGCTTTATTCCTGCTATTAGTGCTTGTCATGCCCAAATAGGTATCAGCCAACTTTCGCGCTAAGCATTCCTATGTAGCCTTCAGGCTAGCTTAAAATTTAGCTTAGGTTTAATTTGTAATATTTTTATTTTGTATTACGCCAATGTTTTGTAAGCAGAAGAAATGCCTTTTGTTCAGTTATATTGAGTTCTTAATTAAAAGGGGCTTTTACATTCTTCTTAAGTTTCTGGTCTTTATCTATAAATAGCGAAAATTTGCTTAAAACGTATTGTAATTTCCCATTGCATTACTGAGACGGAGCTGCGTACTAAGCATTAGTTTATCATAGCAAGATATACAGGTGTAGTATATACATATATACCTGATTGCCCAGTTGAAAATGTTAAGATTTAACATGTAGGTGAAGCAAACCTGCAAAAGCTCAAAGGCAAGCAATTAATGCAAACTTTAAGAATGACATAGCTAAACTATTAGCATAATTCTGCCATTTTAAATGTCTAAATTGTTTTATATAATAATATTTTCCTTGTCCTTCAAGTTAATTGCATATCAATTTCCTATACCTAACTGTCCTTTAATTCTCAAATGCGTTAATTTAATATTCAGTAACAGAATTTGGTATTCAGTACGATATGTTTCGACTGGATACGTGTTGACGTGCGGTTACCGGGGAGTAGACCTAATCTAATACAGATAGTCTTACGATGTTTGTTCAGATGATGACATGAAAAGAATGAATAAGAAGAGGGTGAAAATTCACAGTATTTGGAAGAGTTCATATCATAGGGAGCAGTGGAGTAGCATTTCGTGAAGACGTCAGTAATTAGGACCCACTGATAACAATGTAAATAGCGTTGAAGTCAGCGGAATAACATGAGCGATATCATCCGCACTTTATCTGAGTCGCTGCTGCCTAGGAGCTTGAGCAATATGATTCCAGAAGCAGTCGATGAAATGTAATTGAAGTAAAGTTCTGACCTGGTGGGGAAACGTCGTATATGGCAGGCGGCTGGAAAGCAAATGAGTGTAATGAGAAACGCAATGTTGAAGTAATCTCCGCCCGTCGAAGTTAGCGATTGGTTATAGGATATCAAAGCAAAAGCCTTTTTGTCTGCGGAACTCCTCTTTTGATGATGATTTGTGGATTGAAGAGTTAGTGGCTCTAAAATCTTTTTAACTAGATTTGCATATGTTCGCTATATCTATACATTTACCGATTACCTACACATCAGAAGAGCGAGTAGAATTACATTAAAAGCGTAGACAGGGAAAATAAAAATTTGCTACAAACCCGCTGCTCTTCCTATTATAAGCAGAATAGTTCGGTTAAAGAATGTTGTATAAATCACGATTTTTTTTCTCACAGCTATCCTTAATTTTAAATTACATATAGCGCAAGAGTATACGAAAAAACCAGTAGCTAAGAAATTAGAAGTGTTTCATAACAAGTATAATCTCAAAAAGTAAACATGATTTTGAAAATCCATGCCGTCATCGAATCGAAAACTGTTTTCATGACAGATGCATTTCATGTAGAAATTTGAATTTTGTTTTTAATTTGAAGGTCTTAATATCCGAAATCATTGAGAGTGCAATAGTTACACGATATATTCATTTTTTAAGAGTTAGTAAAATATTATGGAAGGTTTAACTCTTATAGTTAGCCATCATCTGTGATAAATGCTGATGGCTACTTGACCCATAGTCACCCACTTTTTTCCCATTTTAGATCCTGTTTGCCACCGGGCTGGACATTATTATGTTATTCACCCTTGTGGCAAATATATCATTGGACTGGATACATTGCATATCCCGGCAGTAACATGCATGGAAGAATGAATAGCAATGGACGAGAATACCATACATTTGTTCAGAAACAAAGGCGAAGTATTTGAAAACTGACATGATAATTGACGCCGACTGTTAAAAAAATCATCTGCATCTGCTCTGAACACTGGTAGTTCGGATAGAGGTTCGAATTCCGCGAACGGGCTGGCTGCAGGTGCGTTTTCCTGATTGTGTATAAAAGCGTAACGTGTGATACGAGCCAGTTTTCCTTATAAAGACCTCCACGAAGGCATCCCTCCCTTTCGGCAGATAGCCCTCCTGTTCATTGCCATACTTGGATAATCCAATCCAATCCTCGGAATAATCAAAGTAATCGTTCTACTTAGACTCATGTTCTTCGACAAAATAATGACTCGCACAATATGTACACTGCTCAAAAAAAAAAAAAAAAAAAAGGGACAGTTCTATATCTCCCGTTTTACTGGACCGATTCACGAAATTCCAATTGCGTTCTTCAAGTCTCGAAAACGCGACTTAGGATATATATTAGACTTTATATAGCACTATTCTAACATAGGGAATTTTAGCACAAAATCGGACTTTTTCTGAGATAACATACCAATTTTTTTACATATTTCGATTCTACGACTCAAATTATGCCTAAATATTAAATTTTGTAAAATATGGTACGAAATTTACGGAGAAATTCAACAATTTATGTTGGCGCTTTTTATTCAGTTTGCGCCAAAATTAGTTCACTTGGCGAACTTCTTAATATGTGGCAACCTATTTTCATTTCCATTTTTACATAGTGCGTGAGAATAAAAAAAGACCCAATCGTTCCTTCTTTCAAATAATGTTCTTTATCTTATATTTTTAATTATAATTGTTATAAACTTTAAGCAATTTTTTTTTTTTTCCTTTTCCGAATTTTTATTTTAATTTTTTACGTTGCATAGTTTCTTTCGAATAACTGTTTTAAAAATTTCTATTTACTCATTCGAACTGCAGAGATTAAATCAAAGGTGTATCGTTTATTTATTTATTTTATTTTTTTCTTCAAATAGTTTTCTTTGTGCCACATTTTTAGTCCTAGTTACTATTTTAAGTAATTTTTAAATTTTTAGACTTTTGCTTTAATTGTTAGTGTTGCATTGTTTCTGCAGATAATTATTTTAAAATTTTCTATTTATTCATTCGAACTGAGCATTTTAAATATATTTATTTATATAAATTTTCCAGAATTTGATTTTATTTATTTGAATTGCGTTTCTTACGGAAGAGTGCTTTGTAACCCAGACTACGATACATTTGAAAACTGCATGTATTAAAAGAGAAAAAACAGTAAAGCACACTTAACACGCCTTTCAATGTTCCGTTCGGCCCACCAGCGGCCGAGCGGTAAAAACGCTGAACACTGGTAGTTCGCTCCGAGGTTCGAATCCCGGTAAACGGGCTGGTTGCATGGGCGTTTTCGTGGATTTTCTCATATGTAACGTGTATGCCAGCTAGTTTCCCTTAGAAAGTTCTTCATGAAGGCATCCTTCCTTTTAGGCAGATAGCTCTGCTTTGCCGTAACTTAATAATCCAATTCAATCCATTTCATCAGAGACTTTATCAGTCTTTAGAAGCTAAGCATTTTGAAGGTATGAGATCAAGAGGTTTTGGTTTATTTAATTATGACAAAGCACACGAGGGCTATCTGCCTAAGAGGAGGGATGCCTTCGTAGAGGACTTTCTAAGGGAAACTGGCTCGTATACACGTTACACATGGGGAAAATCACGAAAACGCCTATGTAGCCAGCCTGTTGGCGGGATACGAACCTCGGACCGAACTACCAGTGTTCAGCGACTTTACCGCTCCCGCTGTTTCATCAGGAAAAAAAAAAAAAAAACATCTTTAGGTGACATCCACATACATCACTCGATAAACTCCTGAATCTCCAAATAATTCGAATGAGAAAATCATGGGATTCTCCATTTATGATACGATATGATGTTCTATAAAGTAATTTAAATTTATACAACCATATAGTCTAAAACCAGTCGCTCTTCACTTTAATCTGCAATGATATCGTTTTTCTCTTTTCTGTTAACCAAAAGCTCAATTGATGGTATTTGCTGGTGTACACGTCCAAGTGTTTTCTCTTTGAACACCAAAATTCTTTGAAGTATCCTGAAAGTATATTCAAAAGCGTCCAACATTTTTAACAATCTTGGTATGTCTGACAGCCAAACCTCCCTGCAAATTTTTGCTTACTTTTCTTCCTAATTTTCTTCTTTCCTCCTACAGTTATTTTCAGTGCTCACACAAGAAAATTAAGATTTTTCGATTGCTAGACTTCCATAAATTTTGCATTCTTGTCAATTTTTTAAAATATCAATTACATGAATTGCGTTTCAGCTGAAGACAGCTTTTCATTTTCTAGTCATTTTAACTATAAATAAAGTTTAAAGTGAAGTCCAAAGGATAAATATTTTAATTAAAAGATTTTTGCTAAATGACAAAGAATTAAAACAGTGCAGCAGTGTTTATTCTGTACCACCGAGTGACCCAATTCTTATACCAACTGACACAATTTAAATCATATTAAAGATCATGTTTTTTTATACAATCTATAACGCGAGAGAAAAATTAGCTTCTTAAAAATTCTTTCTAAGAGGATTAATATGAAAATTTATATTTATATATATATATTTAAAGCTGGGACTTGAACCAAACTGTCAAACTTTTAAAGTTTAATTTACAAGGTGGTTATAATTGAAGTTCCACTTTGAAATGGTCATAAAAGGAAAACTACCAGACCAAATATTATCAAACTTGGGAATCGTGTAAAGGAGGTTAGGAAATTTATTTTCCGCGGGAAAAAAAAAAGAGTTCAAAAACTCATCACCAAGGCCTGGAGCAGTGTACATTGCAAAGTTAATGTAAATTTACATGTATCTGAAATGAAAAATAAATAAGATGTAATAATAATAAAGCAAATAAAATTGTCTCCAAAAATAAACTTTTCAGTTTTACCATAATTTCTACTCAATCTAAAGCGTTGGTAACTAATCTGCGACTTTCTGTAGCAAAGAAAGTCTTCAGTTCTAAAAATCTATAAATTTTTAAAAACAGAATAATTTCTATTTATAAATATTAGCAAAAGGAGATTACAGATGGCTCTCAAAAAGCACTTAATAGGTTTGAAGCACATAATGTGTACAGACACAAATTTTAAAACACTTTTTTCTAATACAGTAAGGGCTGGCTTTTTTACACTTAGTTGTCCATTGCAATGAAATGTCTTCGTGGTATATTTGAAGGGCTGTACGTGCGAGAACAAGATCGTGGTATCCAGAAAGTATTTTTAGCAATCGTTCTTCTTCTGTCAATGGCAAGCAATGCAATAAGAGAAAAAGACTGCGTCAGGTCTTTTGACACATATCACGTTGATGGCAAAAAAGCAAACCTTTAATGGGAACGTAACTGTGAAAATGTATTTGATTGCTGTATGAAAAATTAAAGTAAAATTCCAGGGAGAGGAAAATGCAAAATAAAAATTCTATGAGGATGTTGATGATCACATTTCCAAAGTGCGTCTGCTGTTTCAGACCTGTATTCTCACTCATCTAATAAGCATCCTTTTGTTTGAATTAATTTTAAGATGCATGATGTCTAAGAACAGATTAATATTTAGAAGTGTCGTTAAAAATATTTTTGGATGTCTGCATACCACTGCATTCTTTTAATATATGTTGCGGGCATTTTAAATTAATACGTGGTGAGATGAAGAAATATGGCGCAGCAACGAATCAATTAACAAATAGAAATGAAAGATAATTTCTTGATAAACATTGAGTTAACAGTTAATAACTGGTTTAATTGCACTGACTGATGTTCATTTTCTATTATTTCAATATTTTTTGTAATTAATTTAGAGTATGAAATAAATCAAGCTGAGCACATGCCATAACTGTTTCTTCTGATGAACATTTGCAGTTAATTCATATTTTTCGGTAGTTATATCAGAGTGCGAAATAAAACAGGCTGGATATATATTAAAATTAGTTGGGAAGATATAATCGCCGCTGGAAGAAATTTAATATTGCTTAATTTTTTTATATGGCAGGCGAGGTTGCATGGGTAATCCAACATAATTCTGAATATACATGCCTGTTTCAAAATAGAAATTAACAGATTCTCGGAAAAAAAGAAGCAACTGAACTGAAATAAATCATTGAGTCAAGATCCAAAATTTTTATTAAAGCAAAGGAAATTTGTGATCATACAAATATAGATACACGCTTAAATATGACAGATGTAAATCTGTTTACATCTAATAATTTTGTAGAAATAGGATTCTCTAGGCTGACTGAAATTTGTAAAGTATTTTATTTTAATTAACTATTTATTTTATGTTACATGTCTTTTCTGTGAGTTCTCCCCTTCCCTTTTCTCTTTAGAATGTAAATTTTAGCTCGCGCGTATTTGGATGAGCTGGAAGGATATAGTATTTAAAGGGAGATTTTAAGATTTTTTCAGTCAGAGCGTGCTTCGCTTGCTGTAGGCCACGTTACTAGTCGAAATGTGACGTTACCAATCTGTTTTCAGCGTTGCTTTACTCTTGCCAGTCGTGCATGTCATGCTTGTATAGGTTTCAGAGAGCTCATCATTGTTGTGTAGCCTTTGGGTTAGCTTAAGGTTTAGTTTCGTTTAAATTTGAAATACCTTACTGTTGAGTTACGCCATAAATGCTGGATAGTTTTCTAAGCAAATGAAGTGCCTTTTGTTCAACTATTTCGAGTTCTTAGTAAAAGCGTCTCTTACACCCTTCTTACATTTTTTATACTTATCTAGACTTAGCGATAATTCTCTTGAAAAGAACTATAACTTCTCCATTACATTACTGAGAAGGAGCTACGTACAAGATATTAGTTTATCATAACAAGAAATAAAGTTGCAGTATATGCACCTAATTATAAAATTCAAAAAGTTTAGATTTAACATGCAGATAAAGCAAAATTGCAAAAACTCAAATGCAATCAATTAATGAACAACCTTTAAAATAAACATAGCTAAACTATCATCACATTTCTGCTGTTTAAAAATGATAAATTGTTTTACATAATAGCAGTTTATTCTTCTCCTTTACATTAATTTCATATCAATTTCCTGTACATATCTATTATATAAGTTTGAAATGCCTTAGTTTAATATTCAATAAGATACTAGAAATAAGTTTTAAAAAAATGAGACAGCAATCATGAGTAAAAGAAAACATGGAATAATAGTAATAATAAAATAATAATCTGAAAGCTTAGAGATTTTATATTACGCCCAAAGGGGCGCTGTTTTTTCATTCACACCCACATAAACGTTTAGAGAGTGTTTGAGCTGAAGCTGCTTTGAACTAAAAATATTTAAAAACAGCAAATCTTTAGACTTTCGGATAGCCCATCTCGCGCGCTGGGCATAAAAATGTTTTATTCCATACAGTGTTGGCACTGCTTGCTTTGAAATAGTTGAGTTTTTTAATTAAAAATTCGTTAACGTTTTACAAAACAGAAAATAAGTAATAAAATTAAAGAATCGTAATATAAAATTAGAGTAAGCCCGAAGGGCCTTTTAAAAGAGCCGTTCACCCTGCTAAAAATGGCCCATAGAAACCAGTAAAACTTTTTATGGGTTTCTATTGACTTTTACTGGTTTCTGTTGGTCTCTGTGAGTTTTTTTTTTTTACTGGTTTCAAAATGACCCATAGAAACCAGTAAAACTTTCTACTGGTACCCATAGAATTTTTGATAGTCTCTACTGACTTTTACTGGTTTCTATTGATCTCTGTGGGTTTTTCTTACTGGTATCAATTGACAACCATACAACCAACATCAATGGCAGAACTTTATACTGGTTTGTATAGGTTTATATTGACTTTTACTGGTTTTCTCACTGGTATCGATATAATAATAAATCTTCTGTTGGTTTATATGGGTTTATGCTATTTTTTTATCTGACGTTAATAGACTTCTTGTAAACAATAAAATTAACAGAATGAAAATATGATCTCTTTAAGACGACCAGAGTAACCTGGAAAAGCAGGTGGTCGTTTTAGAGAAGGTTTTTATTAAATATGCTTATTTATTTGATTTAAATTTTTTTTCGGAAACTATAACAGTAATCATATACACCACACACAACGAGATCTCTCTAAGGCGACCAGGCGCAAATAAAAATTCATCTTTGCAAGTGGTCGCCTTAGAGAGGTGATGCTCAATACCAATATATACTCACGTTCTCAGAGATACGTTTATCTTTTAGAGGTGGTCGTCTAAGGGAGATTGCATTTATAGAATGAATTTCTCTAAGGCGACCAGACACACTTGCAGAATTTTCTTTGTTAATGGTCGCCTTACAGAGGGAATACTCAATAGCAAAGTATACTTATGTTTTCAGAAATACTGGTTTTTTTCAGAGGCGGTCGTCTTAGGGAGGTGGTTTTTGCTACGAGTTGGTTCTCTGAATACACACACATAAGCACTTACATTTCTGATATTACAAATAAACACCGGTATCAACCAACATCTCTTTAACGCTAACAAGTTCATTCACAATCGCAAAACTTTTCTCCCTGTTAACGCTGACGTGAGGGAAAAAATTCCCCTCCCTCCCCCACTCTCAGAAGTTTCCCAAACAAGCAATATGGCGCCGCTCTAGTTATTGTTGTGCGATGGTGGTGTTATTTTCTTCGCGGTTGTACTAATGCAATATATTATAAACTAGGATTTACTGTATTACAAATTTTACTATGTTTTACTGTTTAGAAATTAGTAATAAATAATAAAATACCAGCACTGACTATGAATATACAACTAAAGCCATGCACGTGTAATCGTGTCTAATGTTTGAGAGAACGTTGCTGATAACTGACTAGTTGTGAAATGGAGTTTCTGTGCGTGAAATTGATTTTCCATCTTTCCTTTTAACCTGAAAAACAATGTGCTTAAAGACTGAAAAGTGATAATTTCAGACTTGATAATTTGGTTCAGCGTGCAGATGCAGAAATATCGTTTTTGCATTCTACTGAAACTGTATTTTGGAAAATTTATTTTCTTGATTACAGTTTAGAAATACTTTTTTAAAGCTTGTTCATGTAGATGCTTTATCATTTGAATATTATGTACTAATAAATTTGATGATACCTTACGTAAAAATGATCTTGCGTGATTCAATTTTAAATTTTTCGACTAATGTGATGTGGCCGAGCAAAAAGAATGTTTTTTTATGTTTTAAAAAATGTACTAATTATATTTCTGGAGCAAAAAAGGTAAGTTTTATTAATGAAATAAACATTGAAATATTTAATGAGTTTATTATTTATTGAATAGGGTAGGTATGACATAAAAGCTTAAAGAATCTTTTTTCCACTACTAAAACTGATCATAGTAGCTTACATTGTTTTTCCTTTTTGGTCTACTTTTCTTTACAAGTAAGTCTACACATTTTTACATTAAATATTTTGTGCTATTTTGTTAAAACACATCATTTTTATGCATACTGTAATTTTCATTATTATTAGTTTGCTGAAGAAAATTTCAAATGTGTTTTTCATAAATTGCTTTTGAAATAGAAATAGATTTGTGAATTGTACTAGTCTTGGGAGTATAAAAAGTGAATTATTTATTTGAAAAAATTACATTAAGTTGAAACCTCATATAGTGGTTATTTTCTTAAATGACCACCTCTGATAATGGCACATTTGTCAGGACAATAATTAAATAACAGGACTTAAAAAATCATTCATAGTTTTGACAGGCTACAGGAAACTCGCATTATCTCTAATTGTGGAGTTGATTGTTTTAGGAACCTTTTGCTGTATAATCAATTGACTTCGGTGTAGTAATTTTTACGTGGGTATGAATTTTTCAGAAGTAACTGAAAGTTTTTACGAGACAATTAAAACCAAAGCTTTTTGGATCATGAGTCTTATAAGGGCACTGTTATAGCATTGCTTTCAAATATAGTTAGAGTAATATTTAAACATTATTTTCGGAAGCACTTCCACAGAGAATCCGGTTGTTCTCTGCGGATGAAAACCCATATAAATAAATCTTCTGTACAGCCTTATACAAATGCAGTTAAAATTACTGTCATTACAATTAAGTGAATATAGCTACATTTGTTTACAAAAAGTTATTATTGCTAAATACTGCACTATATAAATTGCATTTGGCATTGTGATTTCAGAAAATGCTCAGCATGAGGTATTTTTATATTATATAATGTACTGTCAAAAACAATAGCTACCTTTTCAGTACTTTAAATTTTACTATTTAGAATTTTTATGGTTCAAAACAATATTTCCATACATTTTCTAAAGTATTCTCTCTACCATAGAAATCTAAATAAGTTACACCTAAAACACTGACTCAAATTTATTCCAATAATGCATCTCTTTAATTAAATTTATGTTCCTTTGAGATGATATATGAAAAACCTTGTGTAATAATAAATTATTAATATATATATAGGTAAATGGTATTTTTATATATTTTTTCGGGTAAAGTGCAGAATCGCCCACTTATTTACTTGGCACTTTGGACAAAAGTAAAAGGCATTGGATTTTTGTCAATTTTCTTTTGACTTACGTGAAAATAGGTCGATGTGTACATGAATAAAGTCAAAGAAGTGCACAATGGCATTTTTGTGCAATTCTGGGATGTTTTTTTAAGTGAAAATAGGTCGATGTGTACATGGATACCGAGTATGTCCAATTCTTAAAAACACGTCAAGCAGTGGACGATTCTACACTTTCCCCATTTTTCTATAGGAATTTAGTTTCATTAAATTAGTTATTTACTATAATTATGTGTATATGAGTATATTCATACTTATTCACATAGATGGAATTTTTACAGTACGAAAGTTGATCTTTTTTACATCAAGAACTACATATAGTATAAATACCCATTATGTTATAGATTTTATTTATATAAAATCTGTGGAAGATTATATAGCACTAAAAGTGAGATACGGAATAAAACATTATACGCTATGAGATATTTCCTTAATTACCGAACTGTGCGTTCAGAATTGGTATTTGTTGAAACTTGTAAATTTTTTAAAATTCGCTTTGTTACAATATAATTTATTGTATTTTGGGTATTATTAAGTTTATTATATGTTATCCGCATGTTTCATTTATCTTTTAAGAGATACAAGTAATATTCAAAGTATTGTAATAAGGGGTCGACACAGTGTTTGTGTATTATTATTTCGTCACTACATTATATACTAGGATTCATCCTTTCTTCCACGCAAAACATGTATGTGTATGCGTGTCATAATAAGCTGCAGGGTGTTGCTATCATTGGTAAGAGAGCTTTAAGGGAATAGCAAGTATGCTAAACTTGAACTCTATGTTAAGTTTCCTAATTTGCAAGTCCCGTATTCTTTTTGCTTGATTGTTGTTAATGTTTCTCTTCCTGAAAATTTGGGTTTCTTCTAGTTTTGTTTTTTAATTTGGTTTAGTGCATTGTAGGTAACTTAAAATTGATGCAGATGCTAGAATGTACCATCCTTTGACAATACATTTCTCATTAGGTATCAAATTGTTAAACAAGCTGATGTGATTAAATAGAATTGTTTAATTTCAAAATTAAAGAACTGAAATATAAATATCGTATATTCCCGCGTATAAGTCGAGATATTTTGGACAAAAAAAAAGACTTCAAAGGGGGTGTCGACTTATACGCGGGGCCATAAAAAGTTAAATGAATCGGAAGTTCAAAAATTTCTTTATATAATTCAGTTGTTTTCTTCCCGCACTCAAATTGGACGACTTATCAAATAAGTCACTTACTTGAAGTAATTTCATTACTTAAATTATGTGACGAACTAATCACAGAGTTTCGTACTTTAACTAGAGTAAGTTTCAATTAAACCAAAGAATTTTCGGCTCCCGAACAACCGATCAATATCGAGCAATACAAAAGTTTCGCCAACACTCCAAGAAAAGAGAAATGCAGTTAGTTTTTACGTACGTATAAGTCTTTATAGTTATTGTTCATTCATGACGACGAAGGCTCTAGTAGTGATTGTAACAATACAGAGTTCGAGACTGAAAATATGTATGATGACGATCCAATGACGACAGAAGAGTTCTATGAAATGTTTGGCGAATCTGACTATGAATCTGACGTTGAATGATTTTGATTTTGTTTATTTATCAAGGTATTTTTTATCGTAAATTTACTTTTTTTTTTCAGATGATTTTGAATAAAAGTAGTACTTAAAAATTTTTTTTCGAAGTTTCTCGATCGATTTCGGAAGTGTGGGGTCGACTTATACGCGGGTTTCTTATTTTCTACGAATTTGTTATGTCGAAGGGGGGGTCGACTTATGCGCGGTATCGACTTATACGCGGGTATATACGGTATATGCAGTGAGGTACAGTACTATATGTATATATTTATAATGAAATCAATAATATATATACAGTCAAAGTATTGATTCGCAACCATCAAATGAAATGATATTATATATATATGTAATAGATTCTGTAGTCGAATACAAGCAGCTGAATCCGTAATGAACACCAAGAATTTTGATGGCTTAGAGATGTTGAAACTACAATCCACAATGAATAAGAAATTTGGCAGTCGAGGTAGATTTAATTCAACTTATCTTTCAGCAAATATGTTGCAGCCACAAACAAGTTGGCACATTATTTATGCCTATTCCAAAAATTAACATTTTTGATAAATGTGTAGTAAGAAACAAGGAGCAGACAGACTGCAATCCAGCTAATACAAAGCGTAAAAAGCAAATGCGTTACGTTAAGGGTGAAATCTTAATTCATACCGAGTTAATTTTCGTTCTCGATGCATTTTTACTCGTCTTTGATAGTTAATACTGCTGTAAAATTACTATTGGCTGTTTGAGTTTTAGTTTCTTTTACAACATCAAATTATGTAAGAGTCATAGGACATGAATTAATCTCCAAATGATGCAGTGCAGAAAGATTACTGTTTTTAGAATAGAGAAGGAAAATTAATTTTACGCTGCTAATTTAATCTTTTGCATATTCCTTATTTTTCTTGCATATATATATGTACATATATCATTCGATGGTTGTGAATCATGACTGTAATTGATAAATCCTTCTTGTGAAGATTTTGAAAAGCTCACCCTGAATGGAACATAATTCAGCTTTTTAAAGCCTAAATCATTTTTTTAAGTATTTTAAAATCTTGAAACTGTTTATTTCGTAATTTTGTTTTGCTTGAAAATTTCGTAATTTTGTTTTGCTTTTTGTTTGCTTGTTTTGCTTTAAGACGCATTTCATGAAGAAGCGTGAAATAGTGCATTTACGCTTAATATTGAGAATGCATCCTTAGAAAAAATCTTTTAGAATTTAATTAAAATTCCCTCTACGTTATGTAAAGAGCAGAACCATTGTCGCACACATTCGAAAACAGACATCTAAACTAACTTTCAGAAAGGCTCTGCGGGAAAGAAGAACCCGAAAAACAACTTTAAAACAAGTAAATAGAATTAAAATATTTTACTCCAAAGCCACCGCTCTGCCCCAAATAGGCAAAGCAGTTTCATTTAAAAAAAGTGTGTGTGCCCGATGATGATTCGCATACATCTCTAATTTTAAATTACATATAAGGCAAGACTATATGAGAAAACTAGTGAGTAACAAATCGGTTACATTTTTTTTTCATAAGAATTATAATCTGAAACTGTCTCAAACTGTAAATTGCATTATTAAATATCAATTCCATTCCATCATCGAATGGAAACATGTTTCCATGTCAGACGCATTTCATGAAGAAGCGTGAAATAGTTTTAATAATTTTAAGAACACAATAATTAATAAATTCCAACTTGTATAAGCTGCATTCATTTGTTTAAAAACTAGTAAAGGGTTATCAGAAATTTTCATGAAAAGGTATTAGACATAAATGCTGATATTGATCAAAAGCAATGAACAACAATATAATACAATTTTAGAAACAGAGGCAAAGTATTTGTGAGATTTCCTACCTGACCGAGTCTCAGTTTTAATATTAATCACTTCAAGTCTGACATAATTTACGGGGCTCAAATAGGCATGGAAAAATGATTCACAGTGTGAAAACGTGATATGCATTTTCTTACAAGGTTTTGTTTTCCCTTAAAATTTATTTTTTCAAACAACGTGTCTGTAATCAATGTGCTAACCAATTTATTACTGGAAAAACACTGAAACTTGAATCATCATTATACAAGCTAAAGAAAAATAAAATGTAATTGTGAAAATAAAGTACACTAACAACGGCTATAATGATAAGTCATATAAGTAATCAAACCTGTGGACACTAACATACAATAATTAAATTTTTCTAACCTAAATAACTCACATTTACTGGTACCCTGGGTTGTGTTTGATATTTACCGGATCAAAACCTTTTAGCAACTGGAGATGTTCATGCGTAAGTTAAATGGAAAAAAAAAAAAAAAACAGACACTTAAATAATTCAAAGAAAGATGACATTTTATTTAGAAAACAAGACATCTATTAATTGAAATAATCTAGTGATAAAATCAAATAGAAAAAATTATTTTCCCGGGAAAAATAAAAAAAAAAGGAATTCAACATAGGAATATATCGAAAATTTGTAAATTTCGCCTTTAATACGAATAGGTTTAACATTTTTCTATAGACTTATTTTTTCCATATTGCACATAAAAATTTAATTCCATTAAGTTTAACATATTTCTTAGGCTCTGTTTTTTCACTAGCCAATCTCATAATGGTTTTCAATAAGATATTTGCTAATTTTTAGTATAACAATTGAATTTACACCATTATTGCACACACACACACACACAAAAAAAAAAAAAAAAAAAAAAAAAAAAAAAAAAAAAAAATCCAAAGGAAAGATCCACCTTAACATATTTTCAGGAGGAACTTAAATTTCTTATAATTCACACCTGAGTTAATATCCCAGGATCCCAGTTTCGCACAAAATTTATTTCCCAGTAAAGTTTACATTACTGCGGTACTATATGAGTGTTTTCTAAATTTTTGCTGAAAGTTAGGCTAACAATTTAAGTTTTCTCAAACTACTCTTCGAATAAAATAATAAAAGAAAATAAATTCACTTGAGAAGTAGCCTTAGGAAATTAAAATAGTCTACAAGACAGCTCAAATAACAATATAGCTGAACAATTAATATTACTTAATCTTATCCTCAACCAACTTCAAGAATAATTCTAACACCAATTCAGAAGCTTTTAAGAAAAATTAATGTCTAAGATGTGTAGAGAAATAATCAATTTTCGGACTTGAAATAAATAGCAAATAAAATTAAGTTGAATATAAATTCAAGAACTTAGCTGCAGCAAATTAATTAGGTTACTGAAGATCCATTATTTCATCAGGATTCCGGAAGGAAGAGTGGATCATCATTTAGGAAGGTGGAAGGACAGTAAATGTCTATGTTTCGTCAGGATTCCGGAAGGAAGAGTGGATCATCATTTAGGAATGTGGAAGGACAGTCTATGTTTCGTCAGGATTCCGGAAGGAAGAGTAGATCATCATTCAGGTATGTGGAGAGACAAGTAAATGTCTATTTTTCATCAGGATTCCGGAAGGAAGAGTGGATCATCATTCAGGAAGGTGGAAAAAGTCTCTATTTTCATCAGGATCTACTGGACCCTACGCTTGGCCAGTTACTGAAACAGTCCCATTAGGGCCTGACGTGCAATGCAATTGTAAAGAATATTCTCCAAAAGCGATAAGTACCTGACGAGGAGAGAACAGACTGAAGGGCTTTGCTTCTAAAACGTGAAGACCGGGTAGGTCTGGAGACTGCTCGGTGTCGATGCTAAAGAAAAAAGTAAATGGTTTGCTAACAAAATCATACTATTATGTAAAATACACTATCCTTTCAACTATTAAAAACTTACCCCCATAAAACGTTTGGGCTATAGCCCATTTAGTCTATGCTTAGGTTGGCCCAGATAGTATACTGTTTATTTTTTCAGCATTTTGTGCTGTTCCTGCTGTTTATTTAGTAACTTCTAATGAGCTTGAAGTTGACGATTAGTGATTTTCATAACTTCACATTATGTGTTTTTTCTTCTTGCTCTGAGAGTTCAAAATCTAATTTTATTTTTATGTTTTTCATACTATTTTATGCCACTAGACTGTGCCAGAAAACAATAATTTTAATTCCTGTTTTTCAAAACAATCTTTTCCCAGCTCGAACAAAGCAAAACTTGCGCTGATTTCGTTGGCGTTTCTTCCACTTACACGTGAAAGCTGATAAGGTTGAAAGCCTGAATACTATCCAAGATGTACACTACACGAAAAAAAGGGGCACTTATATATCTCCCGTTCTACTGGGCCGATTGACAAAATTCAAATTGCGCTTTTCACGTCTCGAAAGCGCGACTTGGAATATATATTAGATTTATATATAGCATTGTAGTAACATAGATACTTTGACACAAAATCGAACTTTTTCTGAAATAACATACCAATTTTTCCATATTTTGATTATACGTTTCAAATTATGCCTAAATATTAAGTTTTGTAAAATTTGGCACGAAATTTAAGGAGAAGCTCAAAACGTTACTTTGGCATATTTTTTTCAGTTGCACTAAGAAAAATTCATTTGGCGAATTTCTTAATTTACAGAACCCGTTTTCCCTTCCATTGTGTTTCTGTTTAATGATACTAGTGGTTTTTTAAGACGGTATTTACAGGTTGCGATTATACTTAGAAAAGCATAACCAATTTGTTATTGACTAGTTTTTTTGTACACTCTTTCGCGCTTTGTATTTTGAAATTACGTGAAAGCTGCCAAAAGGGATGTATCTTCTTTCTATTTTTTTAAATGAAACTGCCTTGCGTATTTTAGGCATAGCAGTGGCTTTGTAATAACGTTTAGTCTATTTATTTCCACTGTTTTGGTTTGCGCTTCTTATTATGTTAAACGTATTGTGAGTTTAACGTTCGAATTACTGTTAATATAGCTTTTTCAGCAAGTTTTCTACATCTTTTAACTTCACGCTATTTCTTTTTGTGATTCTACCTGGATCAAATTATAGTTTCCAAGTTTCAATAAAACATACATTTTAGCGTGTTCTATCCTACTTTGTTCATGCTTCAACTTTTGTTCAGATCAAAAGGTCATACAAATCCAAGCTCAGTACGACAGAGCTTAACCTTTTAACTGTCATGCCCGTATTACTCGGGGTAATTTTTTTTGAGTGCATCGTATTGTTATACCCGAATATATATCGGGAGATGTTTATTTCGGCTTCATCTCTTTGTCAAACCCGACTGTATCTCGGGAAAAGTTAATGTGCGCTCAATTCAATAGATGACAGCACTTTACTGAAGATTTCAAAGGTTAGAGGTTATAAGTTCTTTGGTTCAAAGTGCACGGGATCTTTTTCTTGTAAAATGACGTCCAGTTCTTTGAAACGTTATATAGATGATTTAGATTCTTCAACCGAAAATGAAGGATGTGTGTTTGATGAGCAGTATTCATGATACTTCCATGGTCAGCCTCAAAAATAAAAAAAAAAAAAAATGAAGATACACTCAAGCCGATGATTGTTTCTGACTACAGTCTAACTATGGGTGGTATAGATCGCTGTGATCAGGAAATATCCTTTCATCCAACAATCCGAAAACGTTATAAAAAATATTATAAAAAGATATTTTTACATTTACTAGACAAGGTACTTTGGAACTCATATTTTCTCTATAAAAATGTAGTTGGGATACATTTTTAGATTTTCGAATCCAAGATGTCCAATGCTTTTACATAAATATGATGATGCAGCTTCTGGACAAAAGAATGTTGGCAGACCACCTACAATAAATAACCCTGCCCGTCTTACTGAACGACATTTTATTTCCCATATTCCTCCTACTCCTGTGAAACGTGAGCCTACAAGACAGTGCAAAGTGTGTTGTTCGAAAAAGGATAAAAATGGGGAAAAGATAAGGAGGGAAACACGATTCTGGTGTAGTGATTGTGAAGTTGGTTTGTGCTTGGAAAAGTGTTTCCAGTTGTACTACACAAGACTGAATTACTGAACTACTAATAGGTATTCACTTTTATTTATTTTTTTCATTTATTTATTTTTTAGAAAATAATGCTCCACTAGAAGCGAACTTTACAACTGCCATGTTGAGTGGCAGCCGCCTCAAGCAAATACGCAGTGGCTACAAAACTTTACGACTGTTAAAGGGTTAAATACCAAATATCCAAGGTTTATAAATTTACGAGCAGCTATTATATTAAAGACCGTTTACCCCCACTTCAGAGATTTTAAAAGGTGGATAGAAAGGGCAAAATAGACAATAGGTAAAACTGAGAAAATTTAATTCGAATATGCGAATGTAGAACTTTATTGCTGGCCTGCTACGCTTTACCAGCTCACATAAAGTGAGCGAAACTGATACTTTGATGATTCTGTGATAATACCCAGTTTCTACTGTTTAGGCAATACTATAGAGTAACCTAAAATTATTCCATTGTGGGTTGGTTTGTCCGTTGCATCAGAATGCATACGTATTATGTAGATAACTGCAAAGCAGTTAGTGCTTAAAGTATAGAAAATATTCCTCTTTTAAATCGGCTAGGTGAAAGTCAGTCTGACAGTACTACCTCAGTTTTGAGGGAATTAAATATAAAACTATCAAACAGTTTAGAAAATTATCAAATGCTTTTATTATTAAACTGCTATGAATACGATGTATTACAGTCATGCCGGAGAAAGCCGCGGAGAATCATTTGCAAGTTGTGCCTCTAGAGTTTTGCTCAGCAAATGAATGGGAATAAAGTGTGGCAAACTAACTCCGTGAATGGAAAGTTGAGCAGCGAGTTAACCCTCAGCGCACCGTTAGCTCCGCCACGGAGCCGTCCGACATTTGTTGCGTAACTCCGTAGGCTCCGCTGCGGAGTCCGATGTTTTTAGCATTATTAGGCTTAAGATGTTACAGAATCGTCGGCTTTGGAAATTGTTATCTGTAGTTAAAACGTGTTCAGTCTCGCTACTGTTACATTTGAAACATTATTTGACCCATTTTATGGTTAGCAACATGGAGAAAAATAATTATTCTGAGGAGAATATAGAGTGATAGTGAAGATGTGTTTGATTTTACATTGTTAGAAGATATTGCGGAAGACAATGTTGATTATAATTCTGACACTTCAAGTAGTGGTTCCAAAATTATACTACCAAAGAGATGACGAATGGTAGTTATTGAAAGTGAAAGCGAGGAGTCGCCGGAAGACTTAGATGAACGGCGCGTTGTCACGGAAGAATTAGATGTTCCCGATAGAATACATTTTAGTGTATCGCCAAAGGTCATTGGACCACAAAATTCCTACAAATATTGTACTGTCCACACAATATTTCAAATTATGTTTTCACAAACTAACTGGTAAATGAAATTATAAAAGAAACCAACAATTACGCAGAAAATGTTCCAAAGAATAAAGAAATATCTAGTAATTCTATTTGGAAAACGTGGCGTGCAGTGGAAAAGGATGTGTTTTGGGCTTTTATTGGAGTTATTATCAATATGGGTACGATACCCCTGGCGAATATGCAGGATTATTGGTCAGATAAGGAGAATAGTCACATTCCTTTCTTTGGTAAAATATTTACAAGAAAGAGATTTATGCAGATATTCTGGATGCTGCATTCCGTTGCGAAAATGAGCGCTAAGGGTTAAATAATTTTTTTTCTAATAAATGAAACGATGAAGGACATTCATGGAATGTTAGTGAATAGATGTGGCGTTGAAGCAGTGAGTAAAACAGCTATGTTCAGCTAAATCCTTTAGACGCGGAAAGAGACGTGTTGAGGAAGAGCCGTGTTTGTGTCGACTGTTAACAAGCACAGTCTAAGACAACATGGAACAAGTGTGACGGTCGTCTTTGAGGAGGACAGCAGAAGACAACGCGACCCCTATCGTTTATAAACATTTGAAACAGCTAAAGATATGTTCCCGGTTTGCAACACACAGTGTGACAGACAAGCAAAAGCAAACTCGGGTGGAAATGTCTGGAGATTTCCTCGACATGTCTGGCCAGAATCTGCAGTCTTTTGAAACCATCATTACAGTAGATGAGACCTGGTGCTATCAATACTATCTGGAGACCAAGCGACAATCATTGGCATGGCATTCATCATAGTCGGCGCCTCTCAAAAATGTCGGCTTAGGAAACGCACTTTAATCGCCTTTCTCTACAGCAATAATTTAGGAAACGCACTTTAATCGCCTTTCTCTACAGCAATAATTTAGAGGCAATAATTTCTCTACAGCAATTCATTTTGAGGGCCAAACTGTCAGAGCAGAAGTTCACGAAATGGTTTTAAATGGCTGATCCAACTCATGTGGAGGGTTCAGCCAAAACTGTAGCAGAGTATAAAGTGAAGTATCTTTCACAACAACGCTTGTGTGCATACTGCGATCGAACGCAAGATGCCTGCCTGTTAACACTTTTTTTACTCTCCAGATTTGTGGTGAAGTTTACACTTCGCAGTTGCTGAGGATATCAACAACGCATTACCACGATGCTTCGAGCAATTCGAGAAGGAACGTTTGCTGACAGTTTCCAACAGTTTTATAACTGAATATCTGATGTGTGAAATTAATGGTGAATATTTTTAAAAGGCCAGTAAAATTATTTTGTTTGTTGCTCTTGATTCCTTTATTTTGGGAGACCTTTCGCCGAACCTTTCAAACACGCCTTGTAATAATTGTTTAAATTACATTTCAAAATTTTATTTAACTTGCTGTAATTGAATAACATATGTCTGTAGTCTAATACTTTTTATGTGCATGTCAAAGTATTAAATATAGTAGTTATTGCATTTATTTTTTTTTCTTTCCACTAAATAGTATTTTATGACTATTATCTTGATATGAAAACAAAATTAAGCAATCAAATATTTTCACATTTTTGGTTCGTTTCGCTGAAATATATGCAACATTTAAGGGGTTAAAATTAATTTCGAGATTTTGATTACACTTATTATGAAAACGAATTCAAAGCAATTTTTTACGTTCTGTTTTTTTTTCTTATACTCTTAGGCTTCATGTAGTTTAAAATTACACATGGCTGTGCGTTTATAATGAGTACGTAAATTTTTTGAATGAAACTGCTCTGCCACTCTTAGGCAGAGTGATGGTTAGGGAAAATATTTTCGTCCTTTTCTTTATTGTTTAATTTTGCGCGTGGGCTGTTTCTTCGGTTTGAGTTTCATTGCAGAAAATTTTATGAAAGTAATAAAAAAAATTTTGTTTAGACCGTGTGTGATGATGATTCAACAATCGATGGAATTTCACAGAAATTCTGAAATCTTTATCTAGTGCCAAATATATATGTATTTACGCATTCTCAACAAAATGCGTAAATACATATTTCTCAAGTGAAACAAGATTAGCAGTGAAACTTTAAATTTTTCAAAGCGAAAATATATTGTAGGCTTTCGAAAGCTGAATTATGTTTCATACAGGAGCGCTTTTCTAAAGCCCCAACAAGTAGGTTTTTATCGGTTAAAGTATTTAAGTAACACTAAAGGATTTATATTAAACTTTCAAATATTAAAAAGTATTAAGTATTATTATAGTTCTGTAAGCAAATTTTTACATTTTTTTAACTTCAAGAAGATCCGTCCTATTTCTTTTTGTGATTCGACGTGAATGAAACTTTACCAGTTACCGTCTGCCTCCGCTTCTGGTGGGTCCCCAACTATAAACAAATGAGTGCTTAAGGGGACTCATACACCTTAAAACCCATAACAGCTTCGAATAGGTGACTGTTGCAAGAATTGGGATAACTTATTTATTTTAACAGCAATTACTTCCAACTTTTTACAGCTGACTATATAATATAGCTGCTTTTTGAAATAGTAACCAGAAAGTTTGTGTTGCCACAAATAGTTTTATAATTTAATCCGCTTTGTGACAACATATTTCGTCATATTTCCACCTTGCGCGCACGGTTTAAGACCTTCTGTTGCATAATTTAATTCCATATTTAATATATTGCTTTTATAAGATTTAGAAACTACTGTAAACCTAAAATTCTAAAAATTTTACGTTAAATTTTTAATTTATTTTGAGTTGAGTTTATAAAAGGTATTTTATTAAAAAATTTGTAATGTTTTCGCCCATAAAATTTTTCAATATTAAAATACTCATCAGATTGTTAATTCAATTAGAAAATAGTGCTCATATAAAGAATTCCATCAAATTTCAAATACGCACCATTAGCCATTTTTAAAATATCATTCCCGCAAGGTGGAAAAATGGCGAAATATTATGTCACAAAGAGGATTAAATTACAAAAATATTTATGGCATCACAAACTTTCTGGTTACTAGTTTCCAAAGCAGCTATATTATGTAGTCAGCTGTAAAAGGTTGGAAGTAATGGCTTTTAAAATAAATAAAATATCCCAATTCTTGGCAACAGTCATATATTCGAAGATCACAAGGAATTTAATGTGTATGACCCCCCCCCTTAATATTTAATTTTACACGGATTTCAATATTACACGTTCATATCTGCCTTGGCAAATAATCGAGGAAACAAAAACTTTTCATACTCGAATACTGCTTTAAATACAGGCATTCAACTGCTATGGAAAAGATGCTCCTAACTTTTTTATGCTTTAACGGAGAGGAATCCAACTGTTTAGGTTCCGTGGGCCACACTGAAAGAAGATGAGATATTTTGGGATACAGACTTATGGGTATTATTCGGTTTCGAGGGTCGTAGAAAATCGCCAAAGTAACGTCAAAATTTACAAGGTATTTTCTCCCTGCTTCCTACATGCCTTTGTGATGTAACATAGCACACTCTGTGTGTATTCGAGAGGTCCAAAATTCGAGTCCCATGTTGGGTATTGCTCATTTGTTGTGTGTCTCCAGCACAAGTAACCTAATGTCTCTGTATTGGCTCCCGAATTGGAAAAAAGGGAGATCATTATTCTTCACAATCAGCATTTGGCGACTGCGTCTCTTATTCCCCAGTCGCCCTTTAAAAGGGGGAGTATATAAGGTATTTTCTCCGTCCCTTCTGCATCCTAAACGGTGCCAAATAACTAACTACTAATAAATTTACTATTCACTGTAAGAAATTATTTAAATAAAATATTTGAAAATTAAATACAAACATAATATTAAAATAAGTTGCGAATAATTTATATTAGAAAAATTGGCATGTGCCTAATTATATTAAAAGTATTTTAAAGAAAATGTCTACAAAGAATGAAAGTTTAATTTTTCTCCATTATCGAAGATTTTCCTACAGAAACTGGAAATTTGAAGCATTTTAGGCAGTTTCTATTACTGGTGCTTATTGACTAACTTTCTCTCTTCGGCACATATCTTGATTAAGTTACGAGTAATATATAGCATAGATGTTAGTATGCAAACTATAAGCAGTCAAATAGGAGATAAAATATCATTCTAGCAACCAATTCTGTGCCGAAGATATCATAGGGAGAAAAACTAATTTCATTTGCTAAATTCGACGGAGGGGGAGGATTTATCTTGATTATATCCAGATGCATGACCGCCCGCTCTTCAAATAGTTCGATACAAAATACTAGCCGTTTTTGCGAAAGGCTATAAGAGCACATACGATTAAATTTTAATGCCGTTTCCCGGAAAAGGCCGAACCGCTCAAGGAGTTAAGCCCACATTTACAGTACCTTTCTTGTTTGAAGCATGAATAAATGTCATGTTGAAGCATGGGTTAAAATTATAATTATTTTGTGTTTGTCCGGCTATAAGATTTGGAAATATAGTCTTGAACCTTTAGTAGGTTTTTTATTTCGAGTTCATTAGTATGTTGCGATGGAAGTTTAGGAGAATTTGCGTCATTTTTTAGCTTTTGTGATTTTTTGAAGCGATTATCAGAATGTCCTGAAGTTTATTTCTTGAAACCAAGGTTGTCGAATAGTCCGAACCACCCTTTTTATTGTCGCTGCAAATTACCTCGTGGTCCTTTGCTGGCTGCCGAAAAGAAATAAAGCAAAAATAGCACTTATAACAGATAAAGGTCAGCAATCGTGCGTCAGGAAAATCGTGCGTCACACGCGACGGTCGCCAACCTCGTACAAAGACAAATCGCTGACTGAAACGAAAACTCCGAAAATTTAAAAGTTTATTCAATGAGCCGTGGAATAGAATATAAATATTATACGTAGATTTCTTTTTGAAGAGAAGTTATCAGTCGTCTTAAACTAAAAATTAACCAGCCTCGAAATAATAATAAAAAAAATCTGATGTGTACACCACATGACTTCCTTGTACGGAATATTAAATTATACGCATTTTTTCTTGCATTTTATTTAAACTTATTAGATTGAATTAAACCTACTTCGCCAACAGCGCATAAACCACAATAAAATAAATGCATTCTTTAAAATTCACTTTGTTTACCATAGCGACACTCTGGCACTAGGTTTACTTAACAGTATTATATTTCGTTCATATTATAACTCAGAATGCACAACATGTATATCATTTAAAGAATTATGTAATCGTTGCCACATGTTCTATTCAAATACTATAATAAAGCTAGAACTATGTATAAAAGAAATTAAGCAAATAAAACAAAAAAGAAACAGTTTTTCACAGACGATTGAGTATTTCTCATTTAATTAATTCAGTTCTTACTTCGCGAGAAGGCAAAAATATATAAAAACTCAAAATATCTATATTAAAAATTACGAAGTAAATTTCAAACGCTTATTTCCTCGTAAAAATTCCAGAAATGATTTAATTGGCAATAATAAATGAAGGCGTTATCTTTATTGTTGCGAAACTAAGTTTCTCTAGATTGGCAATAAATCCACTAGTCTCATGTTTCATATGTAAACATCAATGGCCGCCATTAAAACAGGCATAGCGGCAATTAAACAACTTTAAAATTGCTGATAATTCTAAAAATATTGCACACAGATTTACTAAAGGCATAAAATCCTTAACCGGAAGATAAAAACAATATAATTCAATCATTTTTAAAGAAAAAAATGTACAATTTACAAGCATAAGAGTAAAGAAACAGAGATCACTGAGCAGGGTAATAGAGTGGATATATATATAAATATATTTATATACGCTCGGTGCGGCCAATTGCAACCAAAATTCGAGGTGCACATCTACATGTCATAGCAGTTCTATATACAAAATTTCAACGTTCTGAGGCTACTTGTTTTTGAGTTATGCGAGATACTTACGTACGCACTAACGTACGTACATACACTCGTACAGACGCCACGAAAAATTCTCTTCAGAATTAATTTTAAAGCAGTTTTACAATTTTTTTGAAGGAAAAGGGTATTTTATTATGTCCTTACGTACAGATATCACACAAAAACATCGTTAAATTGCATTCGATAGAAATCAAAATGGATATTTTCGTTGAAATATGCTGCCTGAAACTTTTCGCGATTACAATACTTCCTTTTTACTTCGTACAAGGAAGTAAAAAGAATCTAAAAGCTTTCAGATTCTATGTCAAGACCGAAAGGGCGTTTCTTTCATTTACATGCACGTTTTGAGAGCATTTGGGTAACATCCCTTTGGGATAAATATATTTAAAAACAGCATATCTTTAGAATTTCGGATAGGCAGTCTTCCGCAGTGGAGGCAAAATTGTTTCCAGACTCGTATTTTTAGATGCCCTTATTCGGGTGGAGAACTTCGTTATTCAAAATTTGATGTCTCTAAGTACATTGTTTTTTCACAGTGCGAGAAACATACATACATGCATAGATACATACATACATTAAGATTTTTCATTATTTATTCTCTTTAAATATAACACATGGCGGCAATAACTGGTGGCAAAAGTTTGAAAAGAGCCATAGACGTTTATAGCAATTCAACGCGAAATTCCGTTTCGAGACAGATAGCTCTTCTGGGCTAACACCCATTCGAGCTAAAACTGCGGCCCTGCACCATTTTAACATGCGTATAATAATGCGAAATAAACAAACGTAATATTTTATGGATTCCACAAAGACACATTCATTTGATAGAACAATGGCAGTATAGGTGTTGAAAAGAGAAATTTACTGGAAGGAGCATGAGGGCCGAATTACGGTTACAGCTTAAGAGAATATCAATTATAGTTAGTCAACTAATATAACTATTACGATGATGTAGGACGCCAAGTATGGTGCCTTTTGGCAACCTCTCGCCAAATCTGGCGACACAAATTAGTCACCCAAATTATTGTCATCTTGGCGATACGTAGCCAAAGATAGCGAGATAGCTGTTTACTCTATGTCAAATACACTTGCTCCTGTATTCTAAGTTCAGCGTTCATTCTAAGTTTAATGTTACATTATACAAAATAAAACAACAATTTCGCGTATAATTTCATTAAAATTATCTATCCATTTACAAAATCCGGGACAATAGTTATAAAGTGAGAAGCGTTTGTAAACTCCAGAAATGCTTTTGTTTCTGAATCCATCTGGCCGACTTTTGTGTGTGTGAGTTCCGTACCTACGAACAAAATAAATGCCTCTTTTTTTCCAAAAACGGATTTTTATTATAAATTCAAAAGCGTTTTTTCCGTGACATACGTACATGCAATACATACCTACATACGTAATGTATGTATGAGAGATATATACATATGTCCATACGTATGGACATATGTAAGTATTTCGCTTAACACAAAAACTATTAGCGATAGAATGTTGAAATTGTGTGTATGGGACTGCTACAACTTCTAGTTATGCACATTCCTTTTCTATTGCAATCGACAGCACCAAAAGTGTATATATAGAGAGAGAGATACATACATACATACATACATAGATAAATAGGTATACACCCACCTCTTTCCCCGCTTAAATACCCTTTACCCGACCTTTATTTCCGCAATCGTTCGTCGTATTCTTAAACTTCCCATTTCAGAAATATTTTAAATCACGAAAATATTCACGTTTTACAATGTTAAATTTTTAAAAAAATCGACAAATAACGAAATCTAGATACATATGTAATGAAATAATAATTAATTTAAATATGTAGTTATGTAACAGGACTATTTGGCTGTAATCGAATGACTTGATTGAACGCCATCTAGTGGCGACAAGAACGACTAATAGGCAGTCGACGTCTACCTGAGGATATCTAGGAGGATAGATAATGTGTTATTATATCTCCATAATTCTAACGTTAAATTTAAATGTTTCTTCTAAATGTTAGCTCTTTCTTTTCAGTGTATGTTCTGTTCGGAAATATATTTCCTTTGTAACCCCGTGCTTTGTTAAATACTTTTAGAGCTAGCCGGCAATCGTGTTTATAGCAGAACAGTTACAGTTAGTCTAACAATATATGGCCAACAATATTTAATATCTGTTTATTGTTTGTGTAAAAAAAAAAATTCTAATAGGAACAAGGAAGTCACGTGGTGTCCACATCAAACTTTTTATTGATCAAGCCTGCCAATGCCAAAATTACGGAGTGCCTATGGTTTAAAACCATTTGCCTACTCATCAGAATTAAATAAAGTGAGCAGAAATAAGAAAATTGCATAAGTTAGTTTACTTGATGCAGGCTAGAGGGAGCCACATGTGCCCGAGAAAGGTTAGGGGGAGAGATAATATAAACGATTAATAAAATGAAATTTTAGTTTTTATTTTAATTTTTCAAAATTTTAAACTTTTTTTTGAAGTTTTATATTTAAAGATTTTTTTGTATTTTTAATTTTTTTTATACACAATACAAACATTAAAACAAAAAGCGAATAGGAAAGATTTTACGGATGTGATTTTTAAAATAACAGATTGATAATTATGCAAAAGGCCACTTTTCAGGTTGGTGTGAGCACGTTATAGTGAAGATGGATAAGTTATTGGCATATTAGGGCTGTGTAACAAAAGACAGTATATGACTGCAGAGAAATTGTATTACTGAGAGAAATAAACTGGTGTATAATATTAATTTAGAAACATGTTAATTTTAACTATTTTACGAAGCACATTGTGTGAATTTCTCGAAAACTAAATTTGCGGCTTCATAGATGCCTAAACATCGAAATCTTGTTACACATATTTTTTTTCCTAAGATCAGGCTACAAACTGAGATGTACTGCATTATACGGAATATTTGTAACAACTAAATCTAAAATTGTTTAAAATTCGACGTTAGGATAATGCCGTTCACCGAGATGATAAATTTGTAACCAATACCACATGATTGTCAACAACAATGAAAATAAATTACTAAGTTTCAAACAGCATATATTTTCTTTTATTGTTAAGGAAAACAAGTACCCTCAGTATAATAAAATTACTCATTTTCATTTTTTTACTAAAAATATACTTTAACACCCTTACTACACCAAGGTGAAAATTTGCAACTATCTGATGGTAATAAATCGTATAAAAATCATTTACAAATTTCGACAGCCCTGTAATTGCACCAAATCTTTGTGTTTATTTTCTTTTTATTCTTATGTGTCTCAGCTGTTTAAAAACCAGAGTAGGGGAAAGTTTGGTTTATTTGATTATGGCAGATCGTTTTGCTTTAAATCAATAATCCATTTTTTGTCTGTATAATAATAAAGGGACCGGTGCTGATTTGGTCCATTATTAGTGTAGCGTACAATATCACGGCGCTATAATCTAAATTAATACCTGTTTTTACATTATAACTTTGTGTAGCTAGCCATTGTTTGGTACCGTGATAAAAAAAATAAATATTAACTATAGTAAACAAGAGGTAAAGCTTCGAATTCAAATATTGAACCTAGTTAAATGCTCCAAATGAAATACCTATTTTAATTAGACAAATGTCCATGCCATGAGTCTTTACAAACAAAATGTTAAAAGTAGATTTTACTCCGCAATTACTTCCTCGAAGGAAACTGTTAATGTATAAGTGTTCATAATATGATGCAGGAAGAAAAATTACGCGTGCAGAGACTCAAGAAATTGATTATTCGTATAACATTACAAATCAAAGAAGTTAAATTAGCACTTACATAAATGAGTGTTACTTTTGGTTCTAGTATTTTTGTAGTTATAATTATTTTAATTTCATTACCAAAATGATAAAATAGCAATATTCATTTATCACTATTAAATAAAATGAACCACTTTGGTTGAATTCTTTTTAAGTACACATCAGTTATTAGCACAGTTATTTAACTATTGTCATTCGAATTATTTGAAAACGTAGAGCTGTGCCTCTCTTCCGTAAATGAAACGTTTTCAGAAATGGAGTTATTATTTTTTGCCATATGAGGCATTATCTCCATTCGATGGAGAATACTTGATGTTGGAAATGATGTTTAGGGGTCAATTTTGTGCAATTATTTATGCATGCGTCCAGCTGTATTTGTAGAGATAGTCTAGAAATTTTAAATCCTATCAAAAATTCTTGGCATTATCCCTCAGCATTGGCAGTTTTAATTAATAACAATAACATAACAATTGGTAGTTTTTAATTATAAAGCCGAAATTTTCCTGCAAAGTACAAATAGAAAACGCTCCTAAAAGTCGAAATTTATGTTTGGAAAAAATGAATAGTAATCTCTACTGCTATTTAAAAATTTTGATTTATACATTACTTTATTTAGCGAAATAAAATCATGAAATTGGAAAACGTGCCGGTTTAAGCATATATTTGATAAAAGAAATTGTTTTCACTCACAATTATTTTTCAAACAACAAAAGTCTTGCAATACATCGCGAATGCGTTTGGCAGCGAACAACATTCTAAAGACATCTTAGCTACAATACACACAATTATATAATTATATGTTCGAAAAACCACCGCTTTGTTCATAGAGGCAATGCCGTTTTATTCAATAGGGAAATTTTTATTTGCGGTATATGTCGGAGAGAAATTTCCAAAATTTTATATGGCGGAAGGATACGCAAAAAATCTGGTGGGCAGCAGTTTGGTAATAACTTATATTAAATAAGGAGTATGAACGGGACATGAAAGGTCTGGTAGATCTAATGCCGTCTCTGATATTTAGATGACAGCCACTTAACCGACAGCAGTTAGTTGACAAGGACCTTTGCTGACAACTACCCAATAGTTATTTAAATTTACTATCAGTTACAACGTTCCTGCTGATTCCCCATAATTGTAATATTTAAGTAATTTTTTTCACTTATGAGTACATGTTTTACGATTCTTCAATGGGCTTTAATTATTCTGTAATTTAACGTAAATTGTGACATTCCGTGTATATCGTCTAAATTGAAAAAACGTTGAAATTTCTCGTCAAGGAAAAGGAGTAAAGAATTAAAAAAAAAAAAAATAACAAGTTACAGTCGGTCACTAAATTACATTTTTTATTTAAATCTGCAATAATTATACCTTCTTCCCCTATACCTTCTTCATTCAACACTTCATTCAGTTGATGCACTAGGTTCCGCCTACTAACACACTTCGCGCTATGGTGTTCGGCTGTTCCTAACTACTGTAAAAGAACGACGCGGCTTTCCAC
This sequence comes from Stegodyphus dumicola, assembly GCF_044657685.1. Classification (NCBI taxonomy): domain Eukaryota; kingdom Metazoa; phylum Arthropoda; class Arachnida; order Araneae; family Eresidae; genus Stegodyphus; species Stegodyphus dumicola. Next base: position 6,944,228 of record NC_140772.1, read on the forward strand.
TATTTTTAAGCTAAGGATAAGCAATTTGTCTCATCTTTGTGAGTTTAAGTATCTTGGAATTAAATACTCGGTTCTGTAACATCATTTTTACTGATAACCTTACCGCTTAAAACGTTAGAAAGGTTAAAGTTTTGAAAAATAAACTGTTGTATAATGTTAATTTAGAAGAAAAACAACATTTTTTTTTTCTATTCAGAAATGAATTAATTTTTGCAAAAACTAAATTTCACTCTTTGTATCTTGAAAAAAGTACTGACATCCAACTCGAGCTAAACTTGCTTTTAATTTGAAACTCCACGCACGGAACATCTTGCTTCGGAGTGTGAGCGAGAACTATGAGTATTATTTATGGAAATTCGACGGTGGTAAAAACATAATATGATAGTGCCTTAATGTAATACTGTGTATTACCCTTATTTCCAAGTCTTGATGTGTATTTTTCAATATATTAAGTTATATTAATTGTTCTATATTTTATCAAAGAGCGTTAAAAATTATAAATATTCATGCAGTATGACAGCAAAAAATATGTTCTGAAAATAAACAAAGTAGTGTGTTTGCAACAGACACATATAAAATTGATAGTACAACTTGAATTTGAAAAATGTCTTTTGTCAAGTGCGATAAATATGTGATAAAAAATAAGAACTTAATGCCCAAAATGACAAAAATAAGAAGGAGAAATTGACATAAACATGAACCAAGTGTGGGAGTATTTCAGGTTACAGGGAAGTACTCCTGTATGCCGTAGAATTGTTAAGATAATTACTTGAATAGCAATTTTATTGCAGCACGAACGTAATCAATTATTTGAGCCACTGTTTCATGAATTTCATTTCACTTCGTTTCAATTTCAAAAGTGTTTTAAAATGACTGTAAAAAAAACGAAGTTCAGATGGAAATATAATGGTTATTCGTACCTTTCTAAACATTTCCTGCTAAATTAAGGAAATCGACTACGAAATTAAGAAAAATTTAGTATAACGTTTTATTAAATTGATTACAAAGCTTCTTTTGAACGAAACTGTAGCAGTTGACCAATCACATTGCTTTAGTTAAAGCTTTAGCTTGGTATCATTCTAAGGAGAAAGTAACAGAAAAGACAGCGATTTTATAGAGAAACAAACTCCAAATTCTCTCTGAACCAATTTTATGCAAAAATTGCGTCGGCGAATTTCGCAAATTTCAGAAGAATTCCATAGGTTTTGCCACTATAATTTTTTTTTTTTTTTTTTTTTTTTTTTTTTTTTTTTTTAGTTGTTACCAAATAAATTTACAAATTTCAGATATATTTCTTCTACTTTTTGTTTTCCTTACAAATGCTGCCTTATGTTTCCTGTTCAAATAAATTTAAAACTTATATTAATAAAATTTACGGCGATAATATATTTCTGAGTTTGTTTAGGCCAAAGCCTGAATTCTGATTCACAATTACCTTAATCTTTAACCACAATTAAAACAAAGTTTAATTTTTAAGTGAACGTCATAATCCTATACCCATTCAGGCATTTTTTGAGTTCATATTATGCGAACCGTTAATTTATCGAAGAACGTGTGTCTAAGCAGAACGATTATTTTGATTGCTTGCGAGTGAAGTCGTACGGAGGAGGGATCTGTTTAGTTTTCGAGGAATAAATATTAGACATTCTTTTTGAAAATTAAATGCGTAACTCTTGCCATGCAGACATCTGATTAAGTTTGTCTTTAGATTTATTTATTAAAAATGTATTCAATTATATTTTATAAGTTCATCGGTTATGGTCTTAATCAGGTCAAATGAAACGTTTATCGAATATCGAATTCGTTCATTTCCAACTGCAACCTTGTGTTCAAAAATGAAGGCAAAGGAGTCCCAAATTTTGGCCGAGCATAAAAGAATTTTATATTTCTACATTTTTCTGGTATTTTATTTTTCTTTGTTCATGCCACAAATTTGGCTCAGATCAGAAGGCCATACAAATTTAAACTCAACGAAGCAGAGTTTAGAAGTACGACTTCAGCTAGGCTAGTGACGTGTTCGTCACTGCTTTATGAAAATGTAATTTCTTCCAAATGCATCTGAAAGCCAATATTAGGTAGTGGCCACAGGTGAGCTGAAAGAAATTTTTGGACTTCCTCTCTGGGAGAGAAATGTACGCGTTTTACTGCGTTTCTCTAGTTTGCATAATGTGTGCTATATGTAAGGAACTTTATATACTATATCGCGTATAATAGAAAATGTAAGTGAATCTTCCATTTACTTGATTCATACAGCGAGCCGCCACTGCGTAATACTATTGATGGCTGATGAGAAAAAATAACTTATAAACATATTTAATTAATAAAATAATATTTATTTATGATTTTTGAATGTAGCGATAACGAAAGAGAATTATTTTCAGATATTACTAGACATTTTATACATAAAATTTCATTATAAATTTTGGTTGTAATTACAAAAATCATAAAGGTTCGATCGTAAATTTGAGAAATTAATAATTTAATGTCTGGTTCGAGTAAAGTGGTTGAAATTCTCAGGGAGTCCTCCAGGCTCCCTGAGAAGAGATCCGATCTTCTGGTTCTAATTTTACTCTTAGTTTGCTTCCCTATTGACAACATTTGCTCCAAAACATACATACTGCCAAATAGAGATGACAAAGAATAACGGAGGGCTATACAATGAGGCATATTCATCTCTTCCTAGGCAGGATTTATAAAGTCTAACAAAGCGAGTACATCAATTTGGCCTTGAACTGAATATCAGATAGCAAATCTTTCCATTCTATTCGAAGATTTGTTGAAAATAAAAATATCGATTGTAAGTAGATACAAAAATCTTGGATTTCTCTGTAGAGACATTAGGAGTTTTGAAATAAGAGAGGCAAAAAATGAGCAATGCATTGCCGGGACTCGAAACACGGACCTCTCGAATACTCGCCGAAACTTCTGATCACTACATCACGAAGGCATGCTAAAATGGTTGCAGAAATATTTTATATCTTTTCCAAAACTCCTGAAATTTATTTTCATATTCTTGTGCAAAGTCAAAAAGAAAGGCTGCATTTTTTTTCCCATTTTTATTGTTATGTTTGTGAAACGTGTTAATATCTAAATCGTATGCATTTATTTGGGTTTGCTATATCTGTCCATTCAGATTGCATATATTTTAATCTATTTCGGAGCGCCAAAGAATCGTTCTGCTAAAATCTAGGCATAAGTCCCGATTTTAACTGTAAAGTACGTCATCGAATATACGTTTTAGTTATTTTCTTCCGCGTCGCACTCTGTTCTTGAGTCTCATTCATACTTGCTTTGTTCCTCCCATTCGATGCCCCTGATTTGATTCTTCGTTGTTAACGCTGATTTTTATTGGGAACCTATACATCTGTTATCGCTTCACCATGTCCATATCACGATCGAAGAGCAATTGGAATGGGAAAGAGCCGGCAATATCGTAGACAGCATGGCGATAGGCCAGTAAGAGCAGAGGTAACGTCTCTGCTTTCTGGAAACCATCAGCGAGAGGTTATTAAGGAAGATTTGAGCATGTTGCAAGTTTTTTAATTACAGTCGATCCAAGTTCTTTCCTTAAAGGGAATATAGTTGAAGAGACATTCTCTGAATTTGGAAAGTCAATGCTGTATCTATGGAACAGTGACAGCCCCTTGATCAGAAATAAAATACGTCTCAGGCCACTTGGTGAAGTAGTTATTGAGAACAAGGATTTGCTCTCAATCGTCAGTTCGTGGCTGAGGTCACCTACGTCAATGGCGACGCGTTTCAAATTTTTACATTGTAACGTTGCAGCTGCTCTCAGTTTCGTTTCTTCGGTCTATCCGACCGGCACAGGTATCGAATGATCAGCAACACTATGATCTATTATACTGAAACTCTATGAAATCCTAATTATTTACCCTATTGAGAATTAGCATTTCATAGTACGAAACAAATATGAATTCTAAGAGTTCCTGGTCTGAATCTAGAGACAGTTGGACTGATACTAAACGGCCAGCGAATACATTTTCTATTCAGTTAATTAGCATTATTATGACATTAATTTTTATTGCAAGAATTTGGAGCTATTTCAACATTTTAATGGTTTTGATTCCAGTTTTACATTAGTTTGATTATCATTGAAAAGGAACATGGGTCAACTCTGAACAATTACAAACTGTGATAAAAATCTGATTTGAAGCTTTGAAGATGAAGATTTTACTATTTAGATGGCTTGCCATTATAATCGTTATTCGAATATTTTATTTACATAATTTGGTTTTCCTTTTGTCGGAGCTTGTATAAAAGATTATTGAAGTTTCAAGAACTTCCGGCGTTAAATCAGATCGCACATTGACTACAAATATGTCCTTTATAAAGTTAAAATTTAAGAAAATATCTTCTATCGAAATGCAGAATAATTTTTTCACAGTCTCAGTCAATTTTTCGTACCTAATTTAGCTACGTAAATTATGTCAGACTTAATTCTGTCATAATTTACATTCATCGTCTGTAACGTATGTCAGGTTAGTATTAAAATATACATATTGAGACCTAGTCGTGCAGAAAATCTCACAAAATCTTCGTTTCTGTTTTTAAACGAATGTGTGGTATTCTGGGAGATTGCTGTTAATCAGTATTAGCATGTATCTTTGATAACGTTTCGAGAAAATCTGTGATTACCCTTTAATGACATTTTAAAAAAACAATAAAATTTATACAGGTTTGGCTGTCAAATACTTTGCAAAATGTGTTCTTCAAATTAAAACAAAATTTTAAATTTGTTCATGAAATGCGTCAGACATGAATACGGATTTAGAATCGATAACGCAATGGATTTTAAAAATTATATTTACAGGTTTAGTTGTATTATATTATTTAAATAATATTTAGAAACTGCATTTATTATGAAAGAAACTATACCCAATTCTTTACTTACTAGTTTTTTCGTATACGTTTATGCTACATGTATTTTAAACTTGCAAAAACTACAGTGCTTTTGATATTCCCATGTTATTTTTAAATTAAACTGCATTGCCTCTTTTGGCTGAGCGGTGGATATGAAATAAATTGTAGTATTCATTTTCCACTGTTTGGTTTTGTTTTTAAATTGTTTCTTCCGTTTGCTATTCACTGGAAAAATTGTCGAGTGCGTAACTCAGAAGTGTGTTTCAAGTCTAGAAGTAAATTTCTAAAACCATTTTCGGCCCACCAGCGGCCGAGCGGTAAAGTCGCTGAACACTGGTAGTTCGGTCCAAGGTTCGAATCCCGCGAACGGGCTGGTTGCATGGGTGTTTTCGTGGTTTTCTCCATGTGTAACGTGTATACGAGACAGTTGTCTTAGAAAGATCTCCACGAAGGCATCCCTCGCCTTAGACAGGTAGCCCTAGTGTGCTTTGCCATAATTAAATAAACCAAACCAAACTAAAACTATTTCTAAAGCCTTTCTATGTTGCATTCTCAGCATAGTGCACATTCGTTATTGCACATTCTTCAAGTGAAACAAAATTTGCAGTTTGAAGATTTAATTTTTTTTTTCAAAAATAATTTATTTAGGCTTTGAAAAGCATTATGTTTCCTCTAGGAGAGATTTTCAAAACCCCCACAGGAAGGATCTGTCAATTAAAGTTGTTTTAAATAACAGTACAAGCTTTCTGACATAACCATTCAAATGTTAAAGGGTATATGCTAAATATTTATATAGGTTTTCTCAGGAAAATTTCTAGATTTTTTAATTTCACGAATATCCATCTTATTCCTTTTTTATTCGATCTGCATCAATCTACCAGTTTTCAGCCATTTCACCCCTCTCCTGATTGTAGGATTCCGCACTATGAATGAAAAGGATATAACATTTAATTTTCCACACACTCCAATAATTCACGAAGCTTCATATTTATCCTGCCAAAAATTCGAATAGAAACTTCACGTACTTTGATATTCGCTTGAATACAGACATTCAGCAGGTGTAGCACAGACACTATCTGTTTGAGGCTTTAATCCAGAAAACTCGAAACTTTTATCTTCCCTGTGCCACATTTGAAGAAGAGGAGAACTTTTGTACTACACAATTAATTTTAAATATCAATGGCAACTCATGACAGCCCAAATAAGCATATCACGTAATTGCATACGTTTAATTGAAAATTCTCGTACTTGCTTAGATTTGAATACTGATTTTTTTTTTTTTTTTTTTTTTTTTAATTTTACATCTAAGAGATAATTTACGGGTTTGGCTGCGTTATTTCAAATTTTGTCAGTGCGTAATTTATAGTGAAGGAACTGGAATTTTGGACCAACAATGTTAAGCAACAGAAGACTTTGTTGTCCAACATTGACCAAAATTGTTAGGCCGAAAATCACACTTTCAATTGTTCCGCCGTGAAAATTATTCAAGAAACATCTTCCAGTGGTGAACTGGATTTTTTAGAGGAATTTCACATTCAAAAAATCTTTCTGTTCTAATTAACGACCCTAATTCCAATCCATGTTTGCCTTCAGCCTTTAGAGAAATTATGTTTTAGTTCTGGTTTCAACGATAGATGGCACCAATGGCTTTATCTCCTGTCCAGGCTTTTTTTTTTAATTGAAAATGTTAAATCCTTGTGCACCACACAGTATTACATAAGGCTTACAGAAGTAAGTAAAAAAAAAAAAAATACAACAACACAACACAACACAAAATAAAATAAACTTACAAATTCACATATGACACGTAAGAGATAAATTTACAGAAGAAAGGGAAAGTCATTTTATGTTCGACAAATACGTGAAGAGGGGGAGAAAATGTAATATTCACAGAGTTTAACCTAGAAATGAGTTCCTTTCGTCCTTCCTTGAGTTTTGAACAATAGAACAAATGTTCGACATTTTCCACTCCCCCGAAACTGCATGAACGCAAGTCTGTACTAGATAATCTAAATCTCTTCAGATATGAATTGAATTTACCATGTCCAGTTAGAAATTGAGTAACTTCAAAATTGCAGAAAAAGTGATTATTATTCAGTCTGTGAGGAATTAGTATTGTTTAGTCAAAGAGGCAGTAGTAGAATTCCTGTATAGTTTATTCCACTCTAGTATTGTATAATCCCTACTTTTGTTTTTGTAAAATGACTTGGAAAGTATCATTGGAGTAATTACTCGAAGATGTGTAGCTTGTTTTGCCAACCAATCAGCTCTTTCATTTCCTAGATTGCCAGTGCGGCCACGTACATAAGGAAAGGTAACATCAACACATTTATTATTAAGGTCTTTAAGAAGAGCATGGGAAGTGAGAATTAATTTATTATATGAGAAGAATATAAGGATATAAGGATATATATAAGGATGAAAGAAAATCAGTGCGAATAAGAAATTTAGCACTTAGCGAACAGTTGTTAGATATCCACTTAATTGACTCACTAATACACATTAATTCGGCTTGGAAAACACAGCATTCATTGGGAATTCTAAAGAGTTTGTGTTTCAGTTCAGAACCATGATGGAAACCGAAGTAAGCTAATCCAACTCGATTATTAATTTTACTGCCATCTGTATAACACACAACAGGGAAATTTTCATCAACAGAATTGTCATAAATGATAGTTTGAATTGGCAAACGATTGGCAGGATGAGGAAGATTTTCAAACAACACCTTGGTATCGAACATAAATTTGCTGATGGTATCTTTAAACTTTTTGTCATTTAAAACATGAAATTCAATCGGAGGAAATCCTGAAATTGCGAAACAGGCTTCATAGCTAATTGTTCTGTAGCCACGCACAACTCTTAGTAAAATTCTTCTTTGAATTCTGCGAAGTATACCGGAATTAATCTTCTTTTCTAAAGCTGTTCCCCACACTCTAGAAGCATAGCAAATAAAGGGGACAATACCTTGCTTATAAATCATATCAATAACATTAGATTTTAAACCAAACGTATTGCAAGAGACACAATTAAGTCCTCTAAGTATATTTTCACACTTATTGGATAAATGCATAATATGATTTTTCCAACAAAACTTATGATCAAGAATAACGCCTAAATATTTAATTTCATTCACCGTTTCGAGTAAGGTATTATCCAAGTACAGTTGTTGGTTTGTATAGATGACATGCTTTCTTTTAATTAACATAATTTTAGATTTATTAGGATTGAATATTAATTTCTGTTCTCTGGACCAATTGGAAATAATATTAAGGGTGTGCTGAGCCGTATTAAAGAGAGCAATGGGACACTTTTCTTGAAAGCAAATTAGTAGATCATCAGCAAAAGCAATTGTTTTACAACTCGGACAATGTGAGAGTCTATTAAGTAGATCATTCATAATTAAATTCTGCAATAAAGGTCCGGAAACCGAGCCTTGAGGGCAACCTCTTTCCAAAATGCGGGAGGAAGAAACGTGGCCAAGGGAGAGCAATGCAGATCTGTCATGCAGAAAATCTTTAATAAGGCGGAAAATATTACACAGAATATCAGCTTTCCTTAAAAAAACAAGTATCCCAGGCCACTAGTCCTGGTCGAAAGCACCTTTGATATCAAGAAACAATAAAACTGTGTGTAAATTTCTCTTCTTACCTTCGTCCACTATGTCTTTTAAGTACAAAAGAGCATCTTCACAACTCTAATGGGGGGTAAAACCAAACTGTGCTTTATTTAGCAGTTTTATTATGCAAAAACCAGGTAATTCTATTACCAAACAGCTTTTCTAGGCATTTTCCTAAACTGGGAAGAAAACAAATGCATCTCAAGTTATCTAAATGCGGGACACGAGGACCACTATTCTTAGGGTTTAAAACGACATTCGCTGTTTTCCAGCAACGAGGAAATGAACCAAGCCTCAGACAAGTATTGAAGATTTTGGAGAATAAATTTGGAAACATTCTATGAACTTGCTTCAAAATTTCGTTTGAAATAGAATCAAGACCAAGAGCTTTATTGCATTTAAGGTTTTCTATAACACTATTGACTTCTGATATAGTAAATGGAGGATCTGAATTAGCAACATAATTTAACGAAGCTTCAGCCCTAATCATTCTATGAAACGTATTATCCGTACTAAAAGGGTCCGTAAGAAAGCTTCTGTTAAGAACTTCATTAGCAGTTTCTTCAAGCGACTTTGTACAATTACCAGATGGGAGATAAATTCCACTGACTTCAATTCCTTTCATAAAATTTTTCTTTATGCCAGTCGTATATATTTTTTTCCAAACATTCCTTTCATTTATACTCATTAGGAATTCTCTCCAAGACTTAAGCTTTGCATCCTGGAGCTTTAAGCTGTAACTATATCTTAAGTGAAGATATTTTTGTTTATATAACTCTTTAAGAGTAGGGTTACGATTTCGTTGAAACCTACGTCTAGCAGCGTTAACCTGCTTTCTCATACATTCGATTTCATGAGTCCACCAAGGTACCTTATGAACTTTTGACTTTTTTAGAGGCATGGAAGCCTTGGATGCGTTATAGAGAACTGAGACAAAATTTTCTAGTCGAGAGTTTAATGCATGCTTATCCGTACAGCACTCAATAAACTGCGATAACTCATCAATCGACTGCTTACATGTATTGTAAAAAATAATCTAGTTAGCTTTCTTTACACTGAAGACAATCTTGCTGTTTTTTCTGTCATAGAGAGTGTTATTAGAAGCTATAGATATTTCAAACTCAATCGCACAATGATCAGAAAGGGATTCATAATCTGGTTGACACCAACACAAAATATCTGCAAGAACATCAGATCCCACAACCGTAATGTCAATATAGCTTGAAGCTTGAGTACTACGGAAAGTAGGATCACAGTCTTCGTTTATAACGAACAAATTATTCGCACTTGAAGAAAAATTCCCAAAGTTTAACCCTCGAGAATCTGAAATTGGACTATGCCAAATTTCAGATTTGCTGTTGTCATCCATAGCCCAAATCAATCTATTACACTTTTTTGAAGCTAATGCTGCATTAATGTTATGCAAATCCAAGTCGATATTTCTATTAGGTTCAAAATAATAGGAAAAAAGATAAAATCATGAGTATTGAGAGTAACATGAAGAAACACCATATTATAATCAAGCTTATTAATATCAAGCAGAGTAGACGACTTTTGATTCCGTACAATAATAACAGCTTTAATGATATCACTATAAGCATCAAAGTAAACCCGGTAAGAGGAAGGCAAGTTGGGAAGAGAGCATTTATAAGAGTGAGGCTCCTGAACAAGAGTGATATCAATGTTAGAATATTCCATATTTAAAACAAGCTGCTGAGTATCCAGTTTCGAACGGTGAAGATTAAGTTGAATAATTTTAAGAACAGAAATGGGAAAATTAGCCATAATTAATTTGAGAAATAATCCTATTCTTCATAAAAATGTGAGAAGGACAATTTTCGGAGAAAGGCTTATGCTTGACATCAACGTCCAGGCTTTCCTATCTTATCTAATCATTCTATCTTAACTCGTTCATTTGCGCTTTTGCAGCTGAGGATGATGGTTCGGTAAAACCATCGAAACTAGTCCTGTGAAAATTTGAAAATATGACGCTGATTTTTGTTGTTTGACTTCTAAATTAATATTTGTTTGGCATGTTATTGTATCTTATTTAAATTAATACTGTTTCGTAATTCGAAAATGCGCATCATAAGCTCTAACTTATATTGTTTGTTTGTTTGTGTAATTATGGCAAAGCCTCGAGGGCTATCTGCCTAAGGGAAGGGATTCCTTCGTGGAGGACTTTCTAAGGGAAACTGGCTCGTATACACGCTACGCATGTAGAAAACCACGAAAACGCCCATGAAGCCAGCCCGTTCGCGGGATTCGAACCTCGGACCGAACTACCAGTGTTCAGCGACTTTACCGCTCTCCCGCTGGTGAGCCGTTCTAACTTATATTGACGAGTAATATTCTCCTTCTCACCACTGGAACCGTATGCAATCAGAGCGTCAGATCTATCTGCTCACTTCCTCTGAGTATCTGGCTGGCTCATCGCAAAAGAATCAGATGACCTTGTCATTTCATAACTCGGAAATTTGATGGCCGAAAATTTATTTCTTATATCAGTTACTATTTTATTTATGATAAAACTGATGGTAAATTATTCTGAGGATTTTTTACAATTATGGAAAAAAATACATCGTTTGCTAAATAAACACTCTTACGTATCAGGTCTTACCAGACAAGACGTCCGCGTTTTGTACGGATTTTTTGGAGGGGGGCAAAAGGTTGCAAAGAACTAAAATCTTATACACAGATGTTAGCAAACAATAGAACTAATTAAAAAACGAAGCCGAACGAATTGCCTAAACAACGTTGAGAAACAAATTGCCTAATAAGCGTTCTTGCCTACGAATATCTCTACTCTTCTAGTAAAAAATAATAAAAATAACATTCTACAAAATAAAATGCACTTACCATAGTCGATGCTTCTTCGGACAGCAGAAAGTACTCGTAGCTTTAACATGCCGCCAAGTACTCTCTATGGTATTTATATGACAGCCAGACTCGTTATCCACAAAATTCATACTATGGTTCACAAATAAATGTTCAAAACCTTCTTTTCCTAAAATCTTGTAAGATTTCAAGCCATCCGAAGAAATAGCTGTACAAAGCTCAGTCCACTCTTTAATACACTGCACCAGCTTTTTCTTGCTTCTATCATGCACAGCCACTAAAAATAATCTCCCAGACCCCTCTTGCAACCACCTCTCTCATTGCAACATAGGCCATTTCAAAACACGCACGACACGAACCAACGAGCAATTAAACCAGTCCAGGAAAAGAGTTTTCAACGTCAAAACGATTGCCATACAACACGCAATCGCGCCACAAACCAGGTCAGAGCATATATCGCCACATTTGGTGATCTTAGGGCGCATATAAGAGTAGAGAAAAAAAAAAAAAGTTTTTTTAAAATATCCACGTTTATTTTGATTAGGTAAAATTCGAAATTTATGCTTAATAAGGAAATCTAAATTCTGAACAGTAATTTTTAAAGGTTTGTCTTAGATATAATAATATAAAGAAGATTAATTCCATCATCCGTGAATCTTATCCGGAATAGACTAATGGAATAGTGGGCGTGTCTTGCTGTCCTCACATCTATGTAACGTACAATGTGATGTATCAATAATTTACTTTCTTCGTTAATAGCATTGCATAGTACTGTCGAACACAAAGATATACACCAAAATGCTAACCATAATAATAATAATGTGAAAGCTTGCAGATTTTTAAATTACGCCCAGAGGGGCTCTTTTTTTTTTTTTTTTTTTTTTTTTTTTTTTTTTTTTTTTTCATTTACATGCACATACACTTTTCTACAACATTCGGGCTAACGACGCTTTAGGCCAAAAATATTTAAGAACAGCATATCCTTAGAATCTCCGATACTCTTGCTCTGGACATAAAAAATTTTTTATTCCGTACAGTATTGGCAATGCTTGCTTTGAAATCGTTGAGTTTTTTAATCAAAAATTTATTAAAGTTTTACAAAATAAGAAATATATAATAAAACAAATTCGAAATTCAAAACTCGGACTTTCAGTTGCCTGGGTTCGGGTGGAGGACTACCTTATTCAAAATTTGATGGCTCTCGGTAACGTTGATTTTTAACAATTTAAGAAATATACGTACGTTGGTCCAGATTCTTCATTCTATAATTTCATTAAATATAATACAAGCCGTTTGGCAACAATTTGTAAAGTTATGCAACGCTTTTGTGTTTCAAAGCAAAATGATGTTTCGAGACTAAAAGCCCTTCTAGGTTAACCCCTTTGAGCTAACAATACATATTTATATTATATGGTAAATTTGGAAAAATATGATGTTCATTTCATCGTTGATGATTTAAAAACGAATTACGGTGCAAAAGATTAGGTACCAAAATTTATTGGTTATATTTACGGTTGTAGTATTGCTTTAGCTATTTTTATATAGAATTAATTATAATTGTTTTATATTATCCTGCAATGCAGTACGAGACGTATTTGAAGAGAAATCTACTCCGTAAATGTGCACTTTTGCTTTTCGGGTAAAAACGAGAAAATATCAGATTATGCCCGTGCTGATTAAAAAGTTTATAAAAGCGGGGTCAAAACATCTCAGTTCAGAATTTTGTTTAGAAAACTGTTGTTGTTAATTCCTTGTACGAAGTAAAAAGGAAGTATTGGAACAATGTTTCGCAGCGTCTGTGCATACCTACGTAGGTATCTCGCATAACTCAAGAACGAGTAGCCACAGAAAGCTGAAATTTTGTATATAGGACTGCTATAACATGTAGATGTGCACCTCGCATTTTGGTTACGATCGGCCGCACAAAACGTACATAAATATATGTATATATATATATATATATATACAGAGAGAGAGACAGAGGGTATACATATACCCACTCTGTTACTCGGTTCAGTGATCTCAGTTTCTTTATTCCTATACGTTTGTAAATTGTGAATTTTTTTACTTTAAAAATGATTGAATTATGTTGTTCGTTTCTTTCGGTTAAGGATTTATGCTTTTAGTAAAGCTGTATGCAATATTTGTAGAGTTATCAACAATTTAAAAACTGTTGAAGTATGACTAACCCTAATTATTTTTTGCCTTAGCGGCCATGTTTGTTTACATTTAAAACTTGGTAGAATACTTATATGTTGCCAATATAGAGAAACTAACCTTCGCAACAAGAAGATAACGCCTTCTTTTATTATTACGGCTTAATCCATTCTGGAATTTATTCGAGGAAATCAGTGTTTAGGAATTACTTTATAATTTTTAATAGAAATATTTTGAGTTTTTATGTATTTTAGCCTTGTAGCAAAGTGAGGACTGAATTAATTGAATGAGAAATACTGAATCGTCTGTGAAACACTTTTTTTCTTTCTTTTCCTATATATATATATATATATATATATATATATACATCGTTTTAGATATATGATAATATTTGAATAGAACATGGGGCAACGATTAGATAATTCTTCGGATGATATAAATTTTGTGCATTCTGAGTTATATAATGAATGAAATGTAACGCTGAAAATACGAAAAACATGTTAACACATTGTAAGTATTTTACCTTCATGCAACATCATGTAGGTACGCAACACCTTACAGACTAACAAAGAAAGAATGCTAGAAAACATCAAATATTTGTGTGAACTTTTAGTCAGCAGTGTATTATACAAGCAAACAAATATTTACTTAGTTATACTTTGTTGAAGGAAGTCTGTGGGAGAGAACGCTTTATTTACAATGTATGGATTATACATTATGTCTGCAAATAATGAGTTTATCTATTCTTTCAACTTATACCTTTAAGACAAATATATACCCACTGGCAAGATCATTTGTGTAACGTAATAGGTGTATAATTTAATTATGGCAAAGCACGCGTGGACTGTCTGCCTAATAGTGAATGCCTTCTTGGAAGGATTTTTAAAGGAAACCATTTAATATACGAGGTGTGACACACAAAAAAGGAGACTAAGTGTGTAACAGAAAATAGAGGGAAGTTGCAACAACTGTTTTGTGGTCGTCGTGCCACACACCTCCTCTATCCATGCGGCCAGTTTCGACTTAACCGACCAGTGAAAAGTACTGCGTCATTGAGTGGACACGTGCAACTACATTCTGCCGCAAAAATGTCTAATGTAAACACCGAACAGCGAATCAACATCAAACGTAAGAAACCAGCCACGGAGGAAACATTTCAACTGTTAACCGAGGCTTATGGAGATGAAACTTTGTCTCATAAACGTGTGTTTGAATGGAAAAAGCAGTTTTTCAGGGAAAAAGGGGATAGTGTGGAAGATGATGAACATGGGGGCGCACAGCACGTTCATCATGATTGAATGGGTTCCCAGTGGTCAGACTGTTAATCAACACTATTACATATAAATACTAAAATTACTTCGTCAAAATATTTTAAAATAAGGCTACAGTCATAGAGTGATGGATGGCTGTTGCACCAGGACAATACACATACTCACACCCTCCTATCTGTCAAGCAGTTTCTGACCAGAAAAACACTACTTTGATGCGGCATCCTCCTTATTAACCTGATTTGGCTCCATGCGACTTTTTTTTAATTTCCTGAAGTTAAATCTTACTTAAAGAGAACCCGTTTTACCACAGTTGAAGAGGTTCAGGCACGAAAGGAGAATTTCCTGAAGGGCCTTCCAAAACCCTCGTTCCAGAACTGTTACCGGCAATGTCAGCACCAAATGCAGATATATGTGAATGTTGAAGGGGACTACTTTGAAGGTGATAATGTCACGAACTGATTCTGTAAGTACAACGATTTATTCGACCAGTTTCTTTTTTGTGTCTATTCATTAAACAGAGGACATATCATGGAAACACCCATGCAATCAGCCCGTATGTCTAGAATCGAGCTCAGGTCGAAGTACCAGTGTTCAGCATATTTATTGTTTGCCTGTTCATAGGTCAATGTAGCTGGATAACACATCAACACTTTTTCACACCATCTCAAAATAAATTTGGCAGTTTTATTCGTTTGCAACTAGTTGAATTTGAAAAAAAATTCACGTTCACCTGCAAACTTTGAAAGAGAGGTTAAAGGGCCGATTTGATACCTTGATGCAGATGTAATTCTACTGCACATAGCACTCCTCTGTAGCCTGAAATACTTCCACACTGGGTCTTGCGTTCAGAAATTTCCTACTTAAATACCAAAGGATGAAGGATTGTTAATTTGGAAGCACCTACTACCTTAAATATCGTTTCGCTCCGCATCAAATATTCAAAACGTGAACAGAAAGGGCAAAATATACAGGTAAAAGTGGGGAAATTGAATGTGAATATAGCGCTTTATTGTTGGTCTGCTGCGATTTATCAGCTAAGATGAAGTGAGAGATAAATGATACTTTGACACACAAGTGATGGTACTGAGTTTCTACTGTTTAGGTATTACTTGCCCGTAATCTAAGATTATCCAACTGTGGGCATTGTGGTGAGAATTCCCTTACTGAGTTCTCGAGCCGAGGGAACTTGAATACGAGTAAGGGGGGAAATACTTATTGTTGTAATGTAATAATTTTGTGGAAACATTTGTGTATAATACAGTTTATAAAGGTATAAACAAACAAGTGCATTCAGAGAGCATATCTGAAATTATTGTTAGGTGCCAGCACAATTTCAGCATATGAAGAGTCAAAATGAGTATAAGGAGTATTCTATTAATTTGTGTAGGCATTTGATTTACTTGTGTACGACCGAGTTCTGACAAAATATCGCCATACCTCCATTATTTAATTATTGGCCAGCGTTATTTAATTTAATTATTGACGTTGCAGACGTCAATAACATCTAATCCTAAAATAATCAAGGAATCAATCACCAATCATATATCGACACGCACATTCTAAATCAGATTTATGAATTACCTTCCTGAAAGCTCTTGAGGTGAACACCAGACTGAAGAAACAATACAATCACAAAACAAAGCAGTAGATATTAAGGGAATATATTTTATTCCGAAAAGGCACCGCTCTGCCTGAAAGGGGCAAAGCAGTTTGATTAAAAATACTGGAGTTTGCTCTGTAATTATACAGAGCGCTTGCAATTTTTCAAATACATGAAGCTTAGGAATAGAGAAAACTGGTGAGTAACACATTGGTTACAGTTTTAAATAGCGATGGCATCATAAAATGTAAACCTGTTTTAATGGCAGGTGCATTTCATTAAGAAATATGAAATATATTTAAAATTTTAAGAACACAATTTTCGAAGTATTTGACAGCCCAACCTGTATAAGCTTCATTCATTTGTTTAAAAGTTAGTAAAGGCTTTTGAATCTGTTTCTGAATACATCAAAAGGACCAATGAGAAACTCTTTACTAAAGCCGTCCAATGCGACTTCGTTAACTATGCATAAGTTCTTAATTACGAGATACTTCAAGAAAAACATATTGGACCTCTTGCTGAAACACACTGTCATCGATAGCGACCATAATTTTGTTTCCTAGCTCCTCGGTCCGTTGTTGACTATACTTTTCCATTACCTGATTTCAACTTTGCTGATTTTGAAATTGTAGGGAATTATTTTCTACATTTCAAACCTATTGTTTATATTTTGCATTTTTGGCGTACAGTTTCGTGTTTTAGCATGCTTTCTTACATGATTGTTTGTATATAGTGCCTTGACCCTTTTTCGTATTTGTACTGCTTGACCATCGCATAACTTTTGGTTTTCCTTTCCAGCTCTCGTCTGGTTTTCAGGCATTTGTCTGATTCACTCTTTGCCTTTGGTCCTTTTAGGTCATAATATAGAGTCTAAGCGATAAACGAGAATATCACACATATTTTTCGAACAAGAGACGAAATATTTGTGAGATTTTCTGCACAACGAGGCTCAGGTTTATCATTTTAATATTAATATCTACAAGTCTGACATAACTGACGTGACTCAAATAGGTTCGGAAAACAAAACTGACTTACAATGTACAAAAATTGATCTGCATTTTCTTACACCTTTTTTTCCTTAAATTTTATTTTTTTAAAACACGTCTGTAATCAATGGGCTCACCAATTTAATTTTGGAAAAAACACTAAGATTCCAATCATCATTATACAAGGTAAAAAAAGTAAAAAATTGTTATTGTGAAAGTAAAATATAACAATTACTTTAGTGATAAGTCATAAAAATAATTAAATCTGTAGCTTCAAATCTTTAAATAAAATTTATATCTCTAAATGTAATCTTTTTCAAATACCTGTAATCTTTCAATAAGATGTAAATTTTCAGACGCCTTACTCATGTTCATTTTTAATGGTAATCAAACTAAGGTAATAGTGGACTCAAAGCCATTTTTAAATAAATTCAATAATTATATACGTATTTAGACATCTGTACATGCCCATGTTGTCCTTCATTATTTTCTCGAAGAGCATAAGTATGAGTAGAACGATTACTTTGATTACTTGCGAGCAAAGTGGATTCGAAGGGGATCTGTTCATTTGTTGGCGAGTAAAATTTAAGAATTCTTTTTGAAAAGGAAATTTTAGTTTTTCTTTGTCAACAATGGACAGATACCCCTTCCGTAAAACTTCCCTCGCAGGCAATCGAAGTTATTCTTTCTACTTAGATGCACGTCCTTCGAGAAAATAAGGACACGCACAATATGGACATATACAAATGTCTAAATACATATAAGATTGCGAAGTTTATTTTAAAAATTCAACCTAAATTTGTGAACCAAAGTTAAGGTAAATGTTTATCCTTAGGGTTCACACTTTGGAATAGAAAATCTTGGGAATATATAATTCCGTAAATGTAATTATATGTTTTAAATACATTTGAACATAAAATATAAGGCAGCCTGTATAATGGAAATTAAAAAAATATGAGAACTGTATCTGAAAAGTTTGAATTTATTTGGTAACCGCAAAACAAATATATACGCGAAATCTCAGAAATTCACCGCGAATTTGAGAAATACTAGGAAGGAAATTCTCAATAAAATAGCTTCACAGAAAATTGAGAATTTTTGAAATTTTTTCTCGATAAAATTCTGTTTATCTGGCGTGCAATTATCCTACACTTCAATGTATTTTAAAGAATGTATTTAGAATGAGATGAATTTCAAGCTTTACCTAAAGCAAAGCAATTCGCTAAATGCTACTCCTTCGTTCAAAATGAGATTGATTATTAACCTAATGAAAACGTTTATCAAATTATCAATAATTTCATTGTCGCTTATATCATTTCAGCCGCAGATGCTTGGGAAAGTGTTAAGAGCCATAGAAATTCCACATAAGCTGGCATTTTTTAAGAAATTCCACATAAGCTGGTGTTATGTCGAGAATTTCAATTATTAATATGTGTTTCAAGTTATTATTATTCTAATAGGAATATGTTATGTCGCGAATTTCAATTTTTAATATGTGTTTTAAGTTATTATTATTCTAATATTTTTATTTGTATTCATGTGTATTTTAATCTGGAAAAAAAGTATTCTTAAGCTATTAAGGTTTTATTTAACTCATTATTCTTGAGTTGGAATTGTGACAAAGGCGAGAGACGGTTGCGAGGACACACATCTAGTTTATAGCCTTTTCCAACAATGGAGGCAGTAGGGTATATGTGTCGCCCTTTTTAGCTAATGCGTGTGAAACGGAAATCGTTCGTCTTGTCGCTTTGTTAAAGTTTGCTGTTTTGCGAACTTCAAGACAGTGGGAGGTGTACTAAGTTAGATAATTGGATACTCGTGAAAGCTAGTTTCACTTGTTAGTTTGGGGGGGTCTATTTCTTTTTCTCACGTTAGTGCAGATGTTTTTCGGATTTCATTGTCAGATTTTCTGGTGTTTGATTCGTCATGGGTGTGTCATTTTCTCAATTTAGATAACATAAAATTCCGGGATTGGTAAGATATAATTTTATGATTTTTTTGAAGCCTATGAACTCACAGAGGCGGAGAAACCGAGTTTTCCTGGGTGCTTGCACCAGGCTAGAGTTCATTCTGATTCTGTTTCCTGATTCTTTCAAGCTAAGAGTAAGAAGAAAGCGAGTGGCGGGGCTTGACCCCTTTGCGGGTCTTGCTCTCGTGAATGCCGTGTACCAGATTGCGGCGGTCTTGAATTTCTGTCGGCTTTCAGCTGATGAGAATTTTGCTCGAGTTGAGACTAAGTGCTTATGCAAAATATAGCTTTGCTACTGCGTTATATTTTCCCAAGAACTTTAATTTGACATTCTCGAGGTTACCTTAATACAGATTTTGTTGTAGCGTTAGCGTTCCTGATTTAAAAGCAGTTGGACTAGCTGTTGAACTATCTAAAACTCCGTTTAATCCGTCGATGATGGCATTCTCGATCTCTTCGAATGGTTAACGAAATGAGCAGGACGATCTGTTGAATTATCTAAAACTCCTTATTAATCCGTACATGATGGCATTCTCGATCTCTTCGAATGGTCAACGAAATGAGTAGGACGATCTGTTGAACTATCTAAAACTCCCTATTAATCCGTCGATGATGGCATTCTCGATCTCCTCGAATGGTCAACGAAATGATTAGGACGATCTGTTGAACTATCAGCACTCCATATTAATCAGTGGATGATGGCATAGGAGTTTAGTGTATGAACTATGTGATTTTTTTTTTCTGTCTTTTGTATTTAAATTGTAACCGAGTAATGATACTATATTAATACACGGTACAACCGCCTAAATTGTGAGTTATGTAATGTTAAAAAAAATTAGTACACCTAACATGAGTATAAGATTTAAAATGATATATATGTTAATTTACCTCTTAAGGTTAATTTGTAGGGGACTGATCAGTTTACTTAGTTATCATATGTTTGAATATTCTAGAAATTAATAAATGTGTTTGATATGTATTTTATGTTTCATTTGTTTAATTTAATGTAGTTTCTGTGGTCTGTCATGTCCCTCCATTTGTTTGAGCCGGGAAGCTTTTAAGAAACATGGAGTTTAATTGAATTTGGAGTTATTGATATTTCCTTTTACATAGGTTACTCACAACGCAAACCTTAAACGTTAAATTGTACTACCACTATACGATTGATTGATAGATATGATATACGATTGATTGATAGATATGACATACGATTGATTGATAGATTTACTATACGAATGTTTATAAGAATGTCGATATGATATATGAATATTATGAATTAGATTTTGAATGGGAATTATTTGATATTGATATTTGATTTCTTTTTTTAGTAATTTTGTCCGGCACCACAGTCAGTCAGTTAAACTTAAGTTAAAAAGGAATAAGGTGTTAAAACAACACAAAAATTTTCAGATTTAACAGAATCCTTTGCATTTTTGAGTTCGGCTAAGGATCGAACCTGTACCGCAGAGTCCAGAGAAAGGTCATTGACTTAAAGCGCTCGGTTACCGAGCTCTTTGTTGATCGTAAGATTTTACGAAGCGCTATTATGGTATGCAGTGCGAGGTCTTTTAAAAATAAAATAATTCTAAAAATTTAGTATTAAGTCCATTTGCATTCCAGTTGCAATGTTTAATGGGAATAACACTTGTGCGCCGATTACCCAGTATTTGACGGCCTTTCCGGTGCTTTATTCAGTTGTGTTTTAACCATGTGCTAGTTGTTTAAAAAGTAGTGGCAACTCTGACTCCTTAATTAGTGAGACGAAAGTTTTTAATTCATGAAGCACTTGCTCAGCTTCCGTGATACTTTCGGGAGCGAAAGACTTATAACTGACCGAGCTATTGCGAAGAGCAATGTTGCCGGTTCCAAAATTAAAGCCCAAGGACACTTGACATGAAGTAATCCGGACGTGGAGAAAATCTCAGATGAGAAAACGGAGAAAAGGGGAAGAAGAGAAGTACTAAAAGGAACAAGACAATCCAATCGGACAAGTTAGCAAAACGTGACGAGCGATCATAGCTTTCAAGGAGGACATAAGACAATGCAAATCAATGGCAACAATATGAGAAGATACACTACAGCAATAGTTCCAATGACAAATTCAAATACAACTAAACAACCTCAATCAATAGTGCTAAATACAACACAATAAAATACAACTATACAACACAATACAATACAACTATACAACACAATACAATACAACTATACAACACAATTTTAATAGAACTATTCAACGCAATACACTACAGCAACTCAACCTAAGCAACCTATTTACAACACTACTATATCATCACAATGCAAAAAATCTCACAACACTAGTTTTATCAATCTCTAAGAATAATATTCAAGCTACAGAAGAACTTCAATCAAAATCAGATGCATTGGAAGTATAAACAGCTACCGATTCAGGAGCTAAGTGAAAAAATTGTCGTCTCCTCCCATGAAGGTGTGAGCTGCAGGTGGTCTGACGCTTCTATTTTCGAAGGGAATTTATAATTAAAGACTTGGGAGTAATTAACAAAGTCACATTGCACAGCTTTGTTGAAGAATTTTTCATTAGATCTTCTGATGTAATCTGGAATCTTTTTAAGTTTTAAGTCTTTGTGTAAAAGTTTATTGCGGAGAATATAGTGTGAATTAATAATAATGCGCAGAAATTTGTTTTGCACTACTTGTAATTGATGCAGTTAAGTTTGAGTGACCGTGTTCCAAGCAGAAGCAGCATAACAAAGTATCGCTCGAATGCAAGTGGTATATATATGTTTTTTGGTAAGCAAGCTAAGATTTGAATATTTTCCAATGACCGGGAGAAATCTGCATATTATGCCCATGGCTTTGCTCTTGGCACTATTAATGTGGTTAGACCATGTGAGCCTTTGGTTCAAAATAATTCCTAAGTATTTGGCCTTTGTGACCAGAGGAACAGCTTCCTGAAAAAGGTAGAGATCTTTAAAAGCAATATTTTTCTTAGTTTTGCTAAGAATTAAAAGTTGTGACTTGCTAGCATTGATTTTTACGCGCCAATTTGCGCACCAGTCTACTACGGCATAGAGGTAATTTTGCATTTTGTCTCTTGCATGATTAGCTTGGATGGATTAAATTGGAATCGTCGTATCGTCTGCATAACATGCTAACAGAGAGCAATTGTCCAAACCAGGGTGAGGAAAATCTGATATATAGAAAAGATATAGCACTGGACCGATAATGCTTCCTTCAGGATTTAAATACACGGTTTTGTAACATCATTTCTACTGACTATAATATCTATAATATATCTGTAAAACACATCTATAATTGTTAATTGAAATAATATCTGTATTACGTTTTGCAAATCATGCTGAGTAATTTCAACCTGATCAGTTATATGAATTTTTTTATGTAAAATGTAACTTTTGACAATATGTTTTAAAAATTTATAAATGTTCATGAAGAAATGAAATTTATAAATGTTCATGCAACAAAAAATATGTTCTGAAAGTAAACAAAGTTGAACATTTGCAATAGACAAATTTAAAATTTGTAGTACAAGCTTGATTTTGAGCTAATTTCTTTTGTGAAGTTTGTCAGAATGAGATAATTTATTTATGTAATCATTGGTTCACTCGTTGAATCACTCGTTACTAAACAACGTAAATATTTCAGGGACATAAGTTAGAATTTATTTATTTATTTGATTTAAGATAAACATTTTTTATTTCTTCGGGAAATTTTTCAAATACCCTGATTTGTTTATTTCCAGCTACAATTCTTTCTTGGCTGTTATGGTAAACGCCCATGATACCAATCTTAGGAACGCTGCTTTTAGAATTAGAAACGTTTTTTAACATTTAAGGATGCATCAAATACAGGTCGCATTTTTGTAGTCAGACTGGAATCCTTGATTACTGCTTGAGGAGACAAACAGTGACCAGTATCACTGTTATTCGGAGCTATTTCAATTATTCCTTCCTCCGTGCCAGCTTTTAATAATACCATCATATTCTTCGAAATATCCCATCGTCTGCAGGCTTTGTGTATTATCGAAAAGCCTTTTTTCCGCTTTATCTTTATTATCTCCAAGAATCCTATGACTATCCTTCCAAAGCAAACGGACTTCATACTTATTGCCCTCGATCACTTTAATGTTTCCTAGGAAATATTTGATTCTTTCATGTGGTTTCATGTGGAGCTAGTCTGGTTGAATGTTACTTTGTTTTCTTGGCTTCGTTTGCAATTTGGTGAGGTCACACTTCGATTAGTTTGAATGCTACTCATTTAAACCATATTATACATGCTAAATTCAAACGTCTTAATCGAGTTTAAAATTTTGAGTTTTTTTTTCTAATTAGTCCAAAGCGGCAGTTTGCCCTGAAGGATTGTTAATTTCGTTTTGGCATTTTGCGTTGAAACCTAAAACGGTGAGTCACGTTTCAAATTGTTCCCACGAAATATTATCGCCCTGTATTATCTTTAAAGAAATTAAATAAAGAAGAATCTGCATGAATGTTTGAGAAATAATGTTTTGAAACATTATTTGAAACCTATTTCTCTTCTAGACGTAAAATTCAAAAATTTCTTTCAACACTCAAACCTGAGGAAATCCTAGAATTTTAAATGAAACCTTCGCAATTATGTGTTTTGCTTATTTTGGGAGATCATTAGTTGTCACGTAAATTAGAAATTATTTGTGTAGCACAAAATATATCCTCTTCTTCCAGTGTGACCCAGGCTAGGTAAAAACTTGAATCGCCTTTTCTCTAAAAACATGAAACAGGAAAGAGATTTTTAACTGCAGCTACTAAATGCCTCTATTCAAGCAATTATCCGACTATGAAAGGTTCGTTCTTTTCTTATTTGGCAGAACTATAATGCAACTTCGTGTAATGTTGCACACCCAAAACATTAAATGTTAGGGTTTGTTTTGCTTATAGCAAGGGAACCTCCAGAAGCCGAGGGGTAAAATTGCTGCACATTGGTAGTTTTGACCGACTGGAATCATAAGAAGAAATAGTAGAGATTATCGTGAGTTAAAAATTGTAAAGGATTTGCTGACAAAAACTATACTGAACACGTTATACTTACAAAATGTTTAACATTTGAAAGTGTATCAGAAATTCTTTGCTATTATTGAAATACTTGTATTGATAAAAGCCTTCCTGTGGGGTGTAGAAAACCTTTTCTGAATGACACACAATTCAACATTTTAAAGCATAAATCAATTTTGTTTTTTTAATTCTTTTTTAATCAGAGGTTCCCAACCCACGGCACACGCCGATGATTTAACGTGTGCTCGCTGCTGTCCGATCATAATAAAAATATTTTAGTTTTCAATAAAATTCTATGTGACAGTTTTCACATTTTTAATGAAATAGAATTTGTGCCCAACACTGATACAACACAAAGCGAAAAGCGACCGATCACTTTTTTTAGTTCCATGTATTATTAGTGTTTTCGAACTGTAAACTCGCCCTGAAAAAGCAAACGGTGCCTTCCATCCTACAGATATTCTAGAGTGTGCTCTTAGGAAAAAAATGCTAGGAACCTCTGTTTTCAATCTTCAAACTGTTAATTGTTTTTCTCACTTTACGAATGCGCATTTACGCTTAATATTGAGAATGTATCTCTAAATAAGGATTTTAGAATTATTTTGGAAAGTCTATCAAGTGTTGAATCATTTTCAAATACGGTCTAAACCAAAGTTTTGAAGTACGACGTGATAAATTTTGCTGTCAACGGCAAGCCGAAAAGAAATTTAAATACCAAACCAATCACTGATAATGAGAGAAAAAGAATTTGTAACACACTCATCGCTCTGCCTAAAGTCGGGACAAATCAGTTTCGTTTTAATTACACATAGATCGTAGATCATCACTTATAAAAAGGGTGCGTGCACGACCAGGAGGTCTTTTCCCTTCTATGTTTGTTCCGCCTAGGAGACATAGAAAAACAGTAATCCTGTAAATGGAGCAAACCCATGCACTATCTGTGCTGAAACCTTCCGATGCGGGATGGTGTAGCGTAAGTAAATTATTTTGAGAACAGTAGGCATTCAATATTTTGGCATAACTTTGAAGAAGCACTGGCACTTCGGCTGTGTAGCGATCTTACTCCTTGGCGTCTTGTCACTAACTGAGTATCGAAGGTGGTGGGATGGCAATTCAACAGAAGCGGGTACAAAATGTGAAAATACATAGAGCAGAACAGTATACGAAAAAAGTAGTAATTAATGAACTAAATATATTTTTTTTCATATTACGCATAATCTCAAATTGTAAATATAATTTTAAAAATCTATAGTTTACTCGAATTGAAACTTACTTGCATGCCAGATGCATTTCATGAAGGAATCCGAATTTTTTTTTAAATTTCAAGAATTATATTTCGGAAATATTTGATTGTCCTTAAAACGTTTCAAAGATAAATGTAAATATTGATGAATAGCAGTGAACGAGAAAGCGATGTATATGTTTAGAAAAAGAAAGGGAGAATTTGTGAGATTTCTTGCACGATGAATTTTCTGTATTAATATTTACAAGTCTGGCATAACTTACGCGTACTAGGAACGGAAAAAATATTCTGTAAAAATGTAAAACTGTAAGAATTTTCATCTGCATTTTGTTAAAAGATTGTTTTCTAAAATTTAATACTTTTTATCAACATGTCTGCAATCAGTCTGTGCACGGGACTTCAAACATTTTTATACAAACTGAAATAAAAGTAAATTATACTTATGAAAATAAAATACCCCAAAAACGTTTCTATTGCCAAGTCATAAAAATAATGAAATCTGTGTATCTTCAAATGTGTCAACATGATTTATGTCAGTTTGTAGATTTTCAGAGGCGCTAGTCATGTTCGTTTTTAATGGTAATCAAAATAATATGAACCTGTGTTCAAAATCATTACAATTTTAAAATTTCTCCCAAATTCTTGCCATAAAATTTGATATCATTATAATACTAATTACCTTAGTGGAAAATGCCTTCCCTAGGCGTATAAGATTGCTTCGACAGCCTCTAGTTTAAGAACACTGGCTTTTAGGATTAATGCTTTTTTTCGTATTGTACGTTTAGAATTTTGGGAATTAGATGCTTTCAACTTTGGGCTTTTTAAGTTCAACGAAAATATAAATACCTCTGAATTACTATTTTGTACCATTTAAGTTCAGATTTCCCATAACTTTTAAATATTTTTTTTAACTTGCGTTAAAGGTAAACCTAATGATAAAATTAATGTATTCTAAAACAGATGTATTAT
This sequence comes from Stegodyphus dumicola, assembly GCF_044657685.1. Lineage (NCBI taxonomy): Eukaryota > Metazoa > Arthropoda > Arachnida > Araneae > Eresidae > Stegodyphus > Stegodyphus dumicola. Next base: position 6,970,785 of record NC_140772.1, read on the forward strand.
AAACGTGTATGTCTTCCGTTATTTAAAAAAATCATTATAACAAAAATGAATCATCATTCATAACAGAAATAAATGTAAACTGCCAAATATCAAAACCGCATTTGTTTGAAACACGGAAGACGTCTTTGTAACATCATTTCCCAGCTGTTTACCTGTGACGAAAGTGTTTTTATCGCCTAGAATTTATATCTTTTATTAAAAGTAAGTGTGAAACTCTATCTCACATCAGACTGAATATGAAAAACTACGTAATGAAACTGCTTTGTTAACCCGTAGATTTCCTTGTTTCGAAGTCGCAATTGTAAATTATTTAAAACATTCATATTATGGTAAACTATCTGTCGCGAGCGTATTTGGAATTTTGAAAATTTCCAATGGGTCACAAAGTGAACAAATGCCTTAAAAATCTTGATTGATCGTATATAACTAAGAACGAAGTTTCTGTTTGCGAAATTGTTTTTTGGATGCCTTTCTATTTTATTTTTGGGTCGCATTGCCATAAAATTTGAATACCACTGATTTAAAACGTTTTATATGCGCTAAATCGCAATGTGCTAATCGGTTTTAATATTTTGAGTTTGTTACTAATTTAAAATTTTGCCTGATCAATAAATAATTTTTTTTACAAACATTTATTTGATTAGTGGGAAACTGTGAGATCTATAGAATTTTATTTCATTTTATATAATACTGAGTTTTAGACCAATGTGGTCTCTGCTTGTCCATTGCATCAGAACGCATATGTACTGTACAAATCACTGCGAATTCATTAAGAGTTTTGGAACTATAAAAAATGTTTCTTTTGAAATACGCGCGGATAAAAACAGCATGAAAGTACTAACTGTTTCAGTTTTCAAATATGCAAATAAAAAATTATCGAACAGTTTTGTTGTTAAACACAATCGAAATAGATATTTTTACTTATGACGTGCTCCGCCCTTTGGCTCTACACAGGAAGAACGAGATGCTCCGTGGAGTCTCACTGAAGGCAAACTGGCTCGTATCCGCGTTACCCATGGGGAAAACTTTCCTGAAATCTTTTGTCGTAAAGAGTAAACTGAAGAAAACCACTCAAAAACAAGCAAAAAATAAAATTAATTAAAACAACTAAAATTAAATCCAAAGCCACCTCTTCTCATAAAACAGGCAAAGTAGTTTGATTTAAAGAGAACTGTGCACTATGGAGTTTTCTTATTGCGGAATTGTAATTTTTAAACTTTTGTAGCACATGCCGATACGAAAAAACTGGTAAGCAACAAACTGTCTATCAATTTTTTCCTAATATGCGTAATCCCAAATTAAATATAATTTAAAAAATCTATGGCTTTATCGAATTCAAACTTGTTTCCATGTGAGGTACATGTTATGAAGAAATTTGAAATATTGTGAAACTTGAAGAACTAAATTTCGGAAGTATTTGAAAGTCCAACCTGTATAAGCTGCATTCATTTGTTTAAAAGTACGTAAAGGGTAATCACAGATCTTATTAAACATTTATTAAAATCAAATGCTAATATTGATCGATACCAATAAACACTCTATCATCCCGTTTTCCTTTCAGAGAAATAAACAAGTTTTTTCATCGCATAGGACTCTCTACGTTGAACGTCTGGGAAGTATTGCTAAGGCAGTTGGAACACAGCAGTATCCCAGTACCACCAACGGACGAGAATGTCTCAATGTTTTTATATTAAACGCTATGTGAATGACATTTTCGTGACTTAACTAGGTATGGAAAATTGAATCCACTGCGAAAATATTGATCTGAATTTTGTTAGAAGATTTTGTCTGATAAATATTGAGATTTCGATCATGATTGATACAAGTTGTAATAAAGGGTAAAAAACAAATGTCAAACATTAGGACCTTTGGAGAGTGTTAGTGAATATTGCTTCATTTTTCATGAAATTATCAAAATCATTAATCCTGTTATGTACCCATTAAATTTTGCTTCTTTGGCAGCCAAAGTGAAATCTGCAAAAAACCTGCGCGCCTTTTTATTATCTTATTGCAATTTTTCCCATTGACAGTAACGAAGTGAATGCGGAGAATAACTTCTGTATGCCAATGTTGCATGCACAGCCTTTGAAATATGCCTGGAAAATATTTGATAGCAGCGTACAAGTAAATATGCCAGCCATTGCAGTAATTGTTAAATATGCTTTACGATTTGCCCTTGCACAAATTACGCAAGTCAGACGTATTAAACGGTTTTTTGATAGGTCTCATTTGCTTAGCTAATATTTCTAAATAGAGTATATTTTATTTTGAAACATTTGCATGTTTTTAGAACTTAAGATTTCCTCTGCGATAACATGTTGCAATTTAGTTTCCAATGCTCTATTTTTGTGTAACAATTGCTATAAAGCAGCGAAACGTTTATTTTTTAGGCGAAATTTATTTTACGGTTTTTCTTACCTTTTTCATTTCATGTGCATCTAAATATGGAATTTTACTAAAATATTATTACATCAGTTAGCTTTTAATAAAAATTTGTACCTGAAACCTCTTTGCAGTAATTGTTAAATTTCGTCGTTTATATAAATTGTTGTTGTAGTATTAGAAAATTACGTTTAGGATATTCACGATTTTCTGAATAAAAAAAATCAACAAATTATTACCCTGTTCAAGTCACTGAGTTAAGAAACGTCAGTAACAGTACTTCTACGGTCTGACCTTAGTTTTGCAATCTTGCGAGATATTTAGAAGAACTTCTAACTAAGTACAGTATGATTTAACGCCAAAAATTCTGCCAAATCAGTTCAAACCTCTTAAGGACAGTTTCAAATGTTGGTCAGGATTATAACGAAAATATATCATTCTCCCATTATGATTATAATGGAATTCCAGAGATTATCTATACATTTATTTTCCCTGCGGACCTCATAAAATATTTAAAATATTTCTGTTGAGCCATTTCGGGTAAGGAGATAGGGAAGCCGGTTGCCAAGGTCTTGGATTCCTGCTCGAACCCTAAAGAAATCATGAATCCTCGTTACGTGTATAGTTTCTATGCACCATAGAGGCACTTGAACTTCTGTTCTTTAGTTTGGTTTCGTTTAGTTGTTTAACGTAAAGCGCGCTAAGGTTATAGGACTATGGAAAATGATGCGTTCGTAGAGGACTTTCTAAGGGAAACTGCCTCGTATAAACGTTACACATGAAGAAATCGTCCATGCAGCCAGCTCGTTCACCTGGATTCGAATATAGCTGGGAACTACCAGTGTTCAGCAATTTTAACACTCGGCCACTGGTGAACGCGAACTACGATCGAGGAGAAGTCTTGTAGAGAGGGTGGTAATAGAAGAAGGGCTGGGTGACTTTTGGATCCATCCTCTGAGATATTCTTTAGCAAACCTGGAGCTGAATTTCCCCTTTATCGCGAATGTGATGTGTACCTTCCGGTGCTCTTTCGATAATTTTTTTTGGGTGGCTTTGCAAATGCGGTCAAGAGCAGGAGACTGACGTTAATTACAGAAGGGGAAAGTAAACGGCTGTGTCAGGGATCATAAGGGGAGATATATTTTAAAAGAAAAGTGTTTTTAGGTCTCATTCAGTATCAGTATATCAGAAATAAAATCTTCAATGGAGCTAGAGTTCTCTGTTCTTCACTGTAAGTCAGTAATATGTATAAGGATGCACATGGTATCAGAATGGAGACAAATTACATAGGATACGAAAAGCTATATTTATTTGTTTATTAACATTTCATTATTACATTGTTTTCGTTCAGGAATTTCCTTCCACCCACCTCTGAGCAATACATACAGGTACATGTAAGTCGACTGAAAAGCACTGCTATAAACAAATAATCCAACCCAATTCCAGTTGAACAGCGCTTATTAATACTAATTGTTTAGGAAAGTATCCTAGTTTTTGAAAAGCTTAATAATAAAAGCTCTAGCATAAAATTAATTAATTAATCATCTTAAGAATGATTTTGTGTTGAATATGGCAAAACATATGAGGGTTGGCTAGGCATGATTTCATGGAGAATTTTCTAGGGAAAATGGGCTCATATTTACATACCTTAAGGAAATCCACGAAAATGCTTACACAAAGTGGTAGGTTGTAGTAGCGTTCCTTCAATCCATCTGTTAAATTTGCATCTAATTGTCAAGTGCTCCCCCCCCTTTTTTTTTTTTTGCCTAGTTTATATATTCAAAGGAAAATACATGTTACTCACTTAACTTCGCACGTTAGTCTGAATAACCTTTAAACCCGATGAACAGTATATTTCTGTGACAAGGCGAGCTTTCTGACTGTACAATCTGTTTTACATTTAGCGAGCTTGTGCCGAATAAGTTTATTCGCTATTTTATGTAATTTCTGCAATATTTTGTAATTCTTATTTTTTTCATTTAAATTTTATTTTTTAAAGACAAATTCTTTTTATTCCCAAATATTTATATTTTCTATTTTTCTAATAAGTGAAACATTTAATTAGATTCTGATATTTTGTTTTCATAAGATAAAGTACGAAACCTTTGTTAAAATTTTCATAGCTCACTGTAGTTCTGTGACCGTATTTTAATGCGCCATTTTTTTTTTTTTTTCGAGTCCATTCATCCAATTTGAAACTTGGAAATCAATTAACAAATCGATCTCTCCATTCAATTGGTCCTATCGACTTGAATACAGTGAGCCTGAGTAAACGGAAAGTATCTTTCGTAAGTATAAAAACCATTTCTAAATAATAATTTTAACGGGGATGGCTGTATTGGCGTTTACGAGGTTTTCCCCACGTGTAACGTGCATTAGCTTAGTGCATTAGCTTTTTGCTTAGAAAGTTCTCCACGAGGCACCCTTACCCTTAGGCAAATAACCGTCGAATGCTTTGCTATAATCAAACAAACCAGACCAAACAATAGATATAGAAATAAGTAGCTTAAAAACTGCTATATTTTATGTATACTTATCAAGTTGTATTTAAATATATATACTGATTAAAAGAAAGAAAAAGTCGAATCCTAACTGATTGTATATAATGTAATCCCTATGAAGGCCTTAACAATTCTTTCTCACTTAAAGTCATAACCCAAAATGAGAACAAGTAAAATTAAACTTCAGATACGTATACAATACTGAATCTAATACAGAAAAATACAAAATATAAAAATAAATTATATATGTACGAAGGCTAACTAACTATTAATATTGATATTACGTAAATATACGTATGGTAATGAACACTGTATAATAAAGATATTTTTCTTTGATATTTTATACCTTGTTCTATATTTGGTTCCATTTATATATACCTATACATAGATATATAATAATTTAAAGATTATAGTAGTAGTTAATACTACTACATATAAAACCCAAAAGTGCATCAATAATGTATTTTTCAGTATTATTTAACTTCATTCTGAAGAATTTTCTGCAGGCTAGTTTTCGTTATTTTATTCATAAGTCTCAAATAAAAACAATTATTGTTTATATGCCATTAGAAAATTAACCAAAAAGCAGCGACCACAATGTAATTGAGAAACAGTCCTTAGCCGTGAAAAGGTTGAAAGCCATTCGGTTATGACTATTATCTCACATACTCAGATACTTCGCATACATGGAACATAGCATTCGAAATGAAAAACTCAATATTTACTACAAATTCATTCGTGTAACAAATATCTGTCTTTCTACACATATGGCTTTAAAAAAAGATGTTATTTATCTTACAGTTTATCGTTAAGTAATACATTTTCATTGTACAAAATTGCATTCATTCGAAGAATTCAAATTGTATTTTCCTCTGTATAAAACTGAATGTAGAGAAGTTAGATGTTTAAACAACCCTTACATTTTCTCAAGATCCCGAGCAAGATTGTCCCCTCCATGTCAGTTCTCCCCCCGAAAAAAGGGATTGTAAATTTACGACTTGACCGCATATGGGGTGATTTCTTTTTTGGAGGTAAGACCGCTAAATAACTGATAGTATTAATCATATTCCCCGAATGCTTAAGTTACAAAGTGCGTGTATGCTTTAAAATTTTGCAGAACATGTAAGAAATAAAGTCTAGCGAAGAATCTCTGTGTGATATGTAATTTACTGCGAACATATACACTTCATCACCAAAATATTGTTCCTGTTACAGTGAATTGTCTTAAGATGATTACTGAAATAGGAACGTTTTTTCAGAAGGAATTCAAGCACTTATTTTAATCACGGTTTCATCCATTTCTTTCACTTCATCTCAGCTGCAAACAGTTTCTAAAAGAGAGGTTAAAAAAACGAAGTTATATGGAACAGCAATAGGTATAAGCAAATTTCTAAGAATCTGCGTTTAAACTGAGATAATATAGAGCGAAATTGAGGATAATTTGGAATTAAATAAAAATTCGTGTTGAATGGGGACATAAAGGAAGCACAAATAAATGCATGTATTTATTTACATTTCAATCGTGTGGACGCACATAACACTAAAAATGAAAAAAAAAAAAAAAAAAAAAAAAAAAACGAGAATTACTTTCTGGTTTGACCCAAGATTATGAAAATACATTTCAATGTCTTCGAAAAAGAAATCCAATGTTTTGCATTTTTTGCGACTCTATTTGCAGGCGATGTAGATATTGCCAACGGATTTTCAAGAGAATACACAGAGTTGTTATGTGACATTCAGGACAGAAAAAAAACTGATGACGTGCCTTTGCTGGAATTTTTTAAATCATGCCTAACAAGAAATATATATGTCTCACTGCATAGTCGTGCGTTATTCAACTTCCTCATTATTTGACAGGATATATATATATGTATATGAAAAAATATTTTCAATAGTGAAGCATACTAAGAGTGAAATTAGAAACAGAGCATGGAACGAACATCCTGAGAATTACAAACATTTCAATCAAACTAGATATTAATGCACGAGTTTCTCATATTTAACGGGAAAATTATATTAATTTTATTTCTTGAAATGACAACCAAAAAATTTTCAATTAAATTTTATGCCTAAAATGTCCAAATAAACGATGTTTCTGTCATCACATTAAAATAATCATAAATTAGTAATTACTTAAATTACTTATGTATATTTTTAAGTTATTATTTTCATTAGTCATCATTAGTGTTAGGCAGGGATGGCTTTGCATACAAGTCTAGTAAATCTATGATTCACTTAAATTTTCTACACTACACTACAATCTACACACCTTATACAAATCTGAAATAACGTAGTCAAATCCGTAACTTTATCTTTTAGAGTTGAATTAAAAAAATTCTTTCAATAGTCAAATCTAAACAAATCTGAGAGTTTTCAATTAAACCTATGCCAAAATGTGATTTGCAAATTTAGGAGTCATGAGTTGCCACTGAGATTAGAAATTATTTCTGTAGTCCAAAATATCCCGGAGTCATAAGTTGCCACTAAGATTAGAAATTATTTCTGTAGTCCAAAATATCCCATCTTCTTTCAGTGTGGTCCAGGGAAGCTCAAAGTTTGGACTTCTCCTCTGCAAAGCATCAAACAGATAACCTCTACCCACAGAGTACAAAAACATCCTCAGGACATCCCTGTATATCGCCGTATCTCCTAAACACCTCCTCCCGAGTGCTCAATGTCACATTCCTGTAAATCCTCAGGATATCCTTAGTCCCATCGACAGCGTACGGGATGTTATCAGGATCTCAGGTCTTACTTTTGTAACAGATTTAAATAATATTAAAATCTTGTAGTTTAAATAATTTAAATAGATGAACATTAAGGTATTTGTGAATGGCAATATTTGAAACCAGACTCGAGTGCCTCGTGCGACTTTCGCACGAAGAATGTAATTTATTTTTAAATATAGAATATGTTTTCTCTTCTTGTTTGTATGTCGCCATTTTTTTAGTGTTAAATAAAAGTTATTGCTGTGTTCCATCATTGGAGTTGCTTCATTTCGCCAAAGAAGTATTACAGTCTTAATTATTCTGGAGGCACCGACCGAGATCGAATAATCGTGCGTATTTTTATTTTATTAGTTCATCACTGAACGCAATATTAGTGATACCAGATTATTACTTCCTGTTAATAATAAATTGTCTTATTTTATTACCGTATTTGATATTATATTTAATATTCATTTTAGTTGTCCATACGGTAGATATATATATTGCTCTATGTTATTATTCTTATTTTAATCACATTTAATGTGGTAGAGAGAATGAACTTCATATAATTTAAATATTTCATTTTTGAGCTATTTTGAGGAAATATAAGGAACACAGTGTTCGTTAATTTTAAACATAGAAACAATGTCTTACTTAGGAAGAGCTCGTAAGAAAGATTTGCAAAATCTCGCAGCTGAACTGGGAGTTCATGTGACTGCAGATTGGAAAATAGTTGATTTAAAACAGAAAATTGTTGAAAGTAGAGATTATGATGAAGTCTTCGTCAAAGGAGTCTTAGACACAATAATAGAAGAACGGAAAGAGAGGGAGGAAAGGGTAAAAGAAGAAAGGAAATAGAGGGAGGAAAGAGAAGAACGTAGGAGACAGGAAGAAGCAGAAGAGCGGAGAAGGAACGAACAGTGTGAATTAGAGAGATTAAGACTTGAAGCAGAGACAAAGTCTCAAAATACCGGACAGATCCGGCCGAAAACGGAGCTGCGTCACCTTATGCAGAAATTCGATGACAAGAAAGGAGATATCAGTCTATATTTGCTATTGTTTGAAAGGCAAGCAGAATGGGCTAAAATTGATAAAGAAGAATTTGTATCTTATTTACTAGGACTACTTCCTTACGAAGTAACCCAGTTAATAGCTAGAGAACCCTCCGATAAAGCCAAAGACTATGAACACGTGAAAATTTTATTGTTAAGACGGTTTAAACTAAGCCCGGAAAAGTTTAGGCAGAAATTTATGAAACATCAAAACAGTACCGAATCCACATGAGTGGATTTCAATTATGAAATAGAAAATTATTGCAAAGAATGGGTGACTGGTCTAGGAGTTAAGACTTTTGATCAGTTGCTAGATTTGATGGTGCTTGACCAACTTAAACGTCGAGTTCCTCCTGAAATTCGAGATCATTTTCTTGATGAATGGGTAGAGATGATTTCATCTAAAAAATTAGCTGAAAAACTTGATGCCTAGAAAACGTTTGCGGAAACTTTCAAAAAAGGCCTGTAGTGGATCGGCAAAAAGAAAGATACAATGCACTAACTCAAGGTAAATTGAGTTCAGATAATAAAAATAAAACTGAAAAAAAAATTGTCATCAGGATTTAATTCGCAAAGCTGGTTTCATAGACCTAGAAGTCCACGTCCAGATGATAAATATGAAAAACGAAAAACGCCACAATGCTATCAGTGTGGGTCCTATCAACATTTAAGACCCCAATGTCCAAAACTTAAGAATAGTACTGAATCTCCTGCTAATCTTAACATAATTAGTGCAAAACCAGAGGATAAATTTCTATTACCTTATACTAGTATGGGTTACGTAAATGGTCATAAAATTCCTATATTAAGGGATTCAGGTGCTAGTATTGATATAGTTTGTCGCAAATACATCACGCTGGAAATGCTGACAGGTGAAAATGTGTGGGTGCAACAGCCATTAGACTTAAATCCAACCTGTTTACCATTGGCCGAGATCGAACTAAATTGCGATCTTGGGCGAGTAATAACTGCCATTATTAGAAATGAACTCGACAAAGGAAGGTATTTATTAGGCAATCGAACTTTTGCACTGTTGAATAAACAAGGAAAGGAACCTGATAGTCATCCTCACCAGGTTAATGCCGTCTCTACTAGAGTTCAAAGGAAAAAAAAATAGCTGAAGAGAAGATCTTGGAACGGATGAAAGAAGAAAATAAAGCATCCAGAGATATCTTTGAAGAAGTTAAATCACCGGAAAAAAAATTAAACGTGGAAGATTTGAAGAAATTAAACGTGGAAGATTTTCATGAAAATTTGAAAAACGATAAAGAAATTAATATTGAGAATCATTTTGCAATGCAGCGTTATCATCATCTTTCGGCTTTTGATTTAATATCAAAGCCGCTACTAATAGACGAAGAAAACAATTGTCGAAAGCAAATGACAATTGAATATTATCCGAAAGGCACAGATGAACTGAGGAAAGGCTTTGCTGTGAATTATAGCCGAGGAACTGGTCCACCATGGAAGAGATATAGGCGCCGGTAAGAAAAAAAAGGAAGACTAGATCATTCTCAATTTTTTTCTATTTAAATGTGGTGCAAAAGTATTTGTTGAAAACTTAAAATTTTGGTCTAAAGTTTGGAACTTATGGGAGAAATTACCTCTTCTTAAAATAATTCAGAATGCCGAGCTTATAAACTTTCGAATTTTTACAGAACTTTTCCCTTCGGTAAAAGTCTCTCCGTTTGGGGAGAGGTTGTAACAGATTTAAATAATATTAAAATCTTGTAGTTTAAATAATTTAAATAGATGAACATTAAGGTATTTGTGAATGGCAATATTTGAAACCAGACTCGAGTGCCTCGTGCGACTCTCGCACGAAGAATGTAATTTATTTTTAAATACAGAATATGTTTTCTCTTCTTGTTTGTATGTCGCCATTTTTTTTAGTGTTAAATAAAAGTTATTGCTGTGTTCCATCATTGGAGTTGCTTCATTTCGCCAAAGAAGTATTACACTTTCTACGTAATCAGGACATCCTAGAATATCACATAGACCTCCTAAACACACGCCGTTATATCCTCAGAACATCTTATCTAGGACCAAACGACAGCATGCTGCATGTTATTAATATTTAAATTTCAATGTACCACATCTTCAGGACATCCCGTAATATCCTAGTTTCCTCCTAAACGCATACTGCCGAGAGCCTAATGTGACAAACCAGTATATTCTTAGGACATCCTGTCTAGGTCCCATCGACTGCATAGAGGATATTATCAGGATTTAAATTACTACTTACTATATCCGAAATATCCTTTTAACCTGCTAAACATAAACTTTCGACTGCTTAATGACATATCCCGGTATAACCCAGGTAATCTTCCTTACATTCCTCTGAAAGTCCCTGAAGGTGCTGTTATAACATAAAACCTACTTATTCTCCACACATGGTCTCAGGTTCTCCTCCTAGGTTTGCTATGCAAAAATAAGAAATGTTGGGAAGTTTAATATTCCTTTTTTTTTAAGTTTGAATTTAAATGTGTTTACTAATTTGTAAATATATCCAAAAGTGATCATTAGTATGAAGTGGGAGATATTAAAAGGGAATACAAAATATTTACAAGTGAACATTTTGTTTTTATTTTTAAAATATTGAAAATCTTTTGATTGTTTTTAAACATCTAATAGCTCAAAACTGAATTCCTCAATATAGTTATAATTAAATTATTTCACAAAATCTGTGTCAGATTTCAGTTAATTTGCATTCAAATTTCAAAAATAAATCGGGCTCGTATACACGTTACTCGCATACTAACTGGCTCGTATACACGTTACATATGGGGAAAACCACGAAAACGCCCATGCAGCCAGCCCGTTCGCGGGATTCGAACCTCGAACCGAACTACCAGTGCTCAGCGACTTTACCACTCCGCCGCTGTTGGGCCGACCCTTTTAAGGAAGTCCCTTAGTAGAGTAGTCTGCACCCTAATGTCGCATATGGAAACCACTGTATTGGAATAACCTAAGAGTGTATTGCGTCATTGTGAATCGAAAGTGTTGTTAAGTCAGAGATTGATCAAGAAAATAAATATTAATAACGTGTCAGGTAAGTTTTTCATAGTTTATTATGCATAAAGTATAAGACTGACTGTGATAATGATGATAAATGTGGACGATGGCTTCAATTTTTGGCGATTTCCAAATGACTGGCTACTGAGATCGCGCATTCAGGAACATGGATGTCTACTCAAAAAGACCCACCAGCGGCCGAGCGGTAACGTCGCTGAACACTGGTAGTTCGGTCCGAGGTTCGAAGCATGGGCGTTTTCGTGGTTTTCCCCATGTGTAACGTGTATACGAGCAAGTTTCTCTTAGAAAGTCCTCCACGAAGGCATCCCTTAGGCAGATAGCCCTCGAGGCTTTGCCGTAATTAAATAACTTAACCTAACCTAACAATTCACGTACTGCAACAGTTTCGTTGTGAGAGTCGTTGTGGCAGTCATTTCTGCCCGATACATGTATAATTCTACTTAAATAGATTTTAAGGGCACTAACTCCTCAATTCATAAATCGACATCAAAAGACAAGTTCCGCAAACAAAAATGCATTTGCTTTTAATTTCGCACAAACCAATCGCTAACTTCGATGGGAGGAGGCTACTTCATTTGCATTACGTTCCTCAATTACAACCATTTGCTTTCCTTCCGCCTGCCATGAGGGACGCTTCTCCACAAGCTCAGCAGTTTCAGTTACAATTCATCGACTGCTTCTCGAACCATATTGCAATCGGCAAAGTCCTAGGCGGAAGCGACTCAGATAAAGTTCGGATAATGTCGCTTATGTTATTCCCCTGACTTCAACGCTATCTGCACTGTTACTACCGTCTCCTAATTACTGACGTCATCACGAAATGCTGCTCCACTGCTGCTTATGATATGAACTCTCTTGAAAATACTATGAACTTCCCCCCTCTACTTATTCCTTCTTTTCATATCATCATCTGATCGAAAATCGTACAACATTAAATTAGGTCTACTGCCCTGGTACCCGCACCTCAACACATATCCAGTCGAAAAATATCGTACTGAATACCAACTTTTCTTACTGAAAATTACAGTAACGCATTTCAGAATTCAAGTACAGTTAGGTAAAGAATTTATCGTTTTCAAATGGCAGAATTATAATCAGCGTTTAGCTATGATTAATTTTAAGTATGCATTAATTGCTTGCCTTTGAGATTTTGTACGTTTCCATTTTTTTATTTTCCTAGTTAAATAAATTTAAAACTTAATATTAATAAAATTTACGGGGTAATATATTTTTGCGTTTATCTACTCCAAACCCTGAACCTTAAAATTGATTCATAATTACCTTAATTATGAACCACAATTAGAATAAAGCTCAATTATTAAGTGAACTCCACAATCTTTTACCCATTTAGACATTTTTAGTACACATTGTGAGAGCCGTTACTTTATCGAAGAACCTGTGTCTAAGTAGAATGATTATTTCGATTGCTTGCGAAAGCAGTCTTACGGAAGAGGGATCTGTTCACATTTTGGGAATAAAAATTAAGCATTCTTTTTGCAAATGAAAGGTGTATCTCTTGTCATACAGATGCAAATTTCTCCGAAGTACGTATATCGTGAGTGACCAACCTGTATCTCATTGAATTTCTCGTTAGATTAATTTCATAAAAAATTGATTCAATTCTATTTTCTAAGTTTATCGGTTATGGTCTTAATCAGGCCAATTCGAATGCAATTTTTAATTTTTGGGTGAAATTTTGAACTTTCAACGTCCCAATAATCAGCAGTTGCAAAGTTTTGAATTTTTGCAGACTTCAAAAATTCTTCTTAAAATTTATATTTAAAAAATTAATGATAATATGTATTAAATTCACGATTTATTACATTTTTAAAACAAATATATTGCAGGATAATTCAAGACGCGAAGAGCTTCTAGATCATTTAATCGGGTATTTCTTTAAAAACATAGTTGAAAGCTATGATGTAATTATGTCAACGCCCTTTGCCGTAAATAATTACTTACAAACATGTTAAGAAAAGCCGTTTCATAAACACTCTTCCCCACACTTACAAAACAATCTTCCTGTGTCTACTTCATTTCTTGAATCTAAAAAACAATTATTGTTCTCAATAAAAACATTTATTGTTAGCATTTAAAACTATTTTCAATGGAATCTGCTGTCTCCTATTTTACTTTTTTATTTCAAAAGTTTATAAACGTTATCTTCACGTTTCATTTGATTTCATACCTAATCTTTATTGCAAATTTAGCAATGTTGTTAAATTAGCAATGTTGTTAAAGAAAACATCTTAATATTACGCAGGAAAGTTTAAACAATTTTACAATTCCCAGTTTCCAATGCTAGGCAGATAACGTATCTTAAGTGAAGTAGGCGCAGCTTAGGAAAAAAAAGTAGGTGTAGCTAGAGTTTGTTGTCGTAAGCTCTATGAGAAGTTCGATTTCTGAGAAATTCAAGCTACGTTCGTAATAAAAAGGTTAGAATACATTTCTTAGTCTAAATTAGTATTGAAGAACAGTTTAATTCTCTCATTATCAATGTAACATCTAAATAAAGAGGTGTGGTTAATAAAAGAGCCACAGAAAAGGTGTGATTGCTATGGTTTTACTAGGAATGCTAAACAGGCTATCGGATTGAAGTTCAAGGCTTCATTTCTCTATTACTTTTGCAAGGCTATCTCAGCTGGAGAAGCTTCATTTTTTGGACTTTTACATATGCCAGGACCCTAAAGGGATTCATTCAGGAATCTGGAAAGAGAGGGTCAGAATAAAAAACCAAAGTATCAAGGCTATCGGACTGATGATGTCCTGGCGCCTACGACAAGTGAGCTGATCATTTAAGTCAGCTTCCAAGATGTAGATGGATATGAGCAGAAGGTATTCACTTTTAAGCTAAAAGCAGCAATATTTTTTTTTAAATAACAGAAGAAATAAAGTTACTCCCTCTTATAGAGTTTCTGCTTTTGTCGTCTCTCCTTGACGTTTCCTTAGAAAGGGTTCTGTCGCTTGCTATCGTATGCTATTTCAATGATCAACAAAATCAAGGCGACGATCTTATGCTGTGAAGTCACGTTTCACCATTGCTATTCGACAGAGCTTCACAAGTAGCTTGCATCCTGAGTTTTCTAGAGGGAGGAGGAGTTTCCCAAATTTTAATTTATTTCCTACTTGAGCTTTCGTGTTAAGTGAATGCCGGATAGACAGACATGTGTTTATATAAGTTTCCTGAAAACAATGTTGCGGTAAATTTATTGCTTGAAGTATAAAATTCTGTGTAACATTGACTAAAATTTCGTCACAGTTAATATGAGACTGTGTTGAGATACAAGAATTTTACAAATTGTGAGAAAGAAAGAAATATTATTGAGTGAAGTATCTAAATTAATACATACGTGTGTAGCGTTATTAATAATAATACGGTTCTTTTGTTGGAGAAAAAAACTTATCAAGGACTTGCACTTGAAACTTATTTTTAGCAGTCATTACGATCCTTTTAGCACGAAAGCAGTAAATTATATTTTATAATTTGAGTAGTAAAATACTATTGTTAGTGAACATAATCAGAAGTGAAATTAGGGGGTGAATATTATCCCACAAACATGAAAATTTTATAAGCTGTTATATACAGCAATATGAGTAACTCTTCGCTTATTAAGCACGCATATGTTTGTTGCTCTCCCAGTCACTTCTAAAACTTATCTTCCCCCAACGTGTAAATATTTCCGAAAAGCGTAATTGTGCTTAAATATTGAAAAGAAGTGCGTAAGGTGCGAATAAAAACCAAATATGGTTAAAACACTGGAATTCTATCTTATGGTCGCGACATTCTGAGACCTTTTTTCTCTATGCACTTTCTCATCCTTCATATTGAGCTTGCAACGTAACTTCGAAATAAATAACGGGAGTCTAGAACTTTAAGCATAACCATAACGCGATCGCCATATTTCACTCACGTTAGTTTCACTCGAGTTTAGGGAAGCTTTTTACCTTCATTTTGACCTTTGTAGGGAATATTGTTTTCCTTCGCGGGATGCCATCATCTTGAGGACATTTTAGCTCTAAAATTAATTCATGTTTCCTTTTCTTGGCGCCTTGCATGGCGTATGTTATAATTACAGAAACAATGTAACCACTCGGTTTTTGTTGTTGTTGTTCATTTCGCTGAGTAATTTAACCCTTGGGAAGATGGTTCGCCTGTGATTAGAATAATAAAATAACATAACGATATTACAGTCCGCTTTATCGGTAATTTTGAATTATTTGTAAACGTAACTAATGCATGCATCGCATGAACATTTTTGGTAGAGTCGAAGAGGTTCATAAAGATAAAACCGCAAAAGTGAACTTATATAAAGTTTGGAATGTTTCCGTTATAGAACGTTTGGAATGTTTCCGTTTTGTTTGGATTCCGCAGTCAAGATTGGATACAGCGTCCGTCATTCGTGTTCGGATTTCGCTGTTGAGACGTCTGCAATCACGGTGAGACGGAAATTATTTATTTCTTCATCATGAGTGAACTGGAAATTATTGAAGCTTATAAAAACAGTTTAGAGAGTAGCATCACAAAGTTTGAAAACAAGGTAAATTCAACGGTTGATGAAGCGGATATTTCCATACTGGTGTTAAACAAATAAAAAATTATAAAATGTGAAAGGAATTCAGTAACATTTTCGATTCTTTGATTGCAGATTGTACGGAAAAAGAAGATGATGAATTCATTAAGGAAAAGAAAATATAGTAGATGGTCTCGATGAAATTTATATTAAAATTAAAAAAGAAACGTTTTTGAGATCAGTTCTTGAAGGATTAGTTGTTCCAAAGAAAACGGTTCGAGTAAAGAAATTGTTTTTGATTTTTAAGGGGACTCATACACCTTAAAACCCATAAGATCTTCGAATAGGTGACTGTTGCAAGAATTGAGATAACTTATTTATTTTAAAAGCAATTACTTCCAACTTTTTACAGCTGACTACATAATATAGCTGATTTCTGAAATAGTCATCAGAAAGTTTGTGTTGCCACAAATATTTTTATAATTTAATCAGCTTTGTGACAACATTTTTCGTCATGTTTCCACCTTGCGCGCACAGTTTAAAATATTCTGTTGCATAATTTAATTCCATATTTAATATATAGCTTTTATAACATTTGGAAACTACTGTGAACCTAAAATTCTAAAAATTTCTTGTTAAATTTTTATTTTATTTGAAGTTGAGGTTATAAAATGTATTTTATTAAAAAAATTTGTGATGTTTTCGTCCATAAAATTTTTCAGTATTAAAATATTTATCATACTTTTGATTCAGTTAGAACGTAGTGCCCATATAAAGAATTCCATCCAATTTCAAGTATGTACCATTAGCCATTTTTAAAATATCATGCGCGCAAGGTGGAAACTGGGCGAAATATTTTGTCACAAAGAGGATTAAATTACAAAAATATTTGTGGCAACACAAACTTTCTGGTTACTAGTTTCCAAAGAAGCTATATTATGTAGTCAGTTGTAAAAGGTTGGAAGTAAGTGCTTTTAAAATAAATAAAATATCCCAATTCTTGCAACAGTCACATATTTGAAGTTCATGAGGGATTTAAAGTGTATGAGCCCCCTTAAGTTACCTAAATTATTGCTTCCTATATTTAGCGTTAAAATCGAAGAATAGATTCAATGTGATGATTTCTTTTCGGCAGTTGCGCATAAAAAACGGTAAGTTAACTACAATGCGCAAAAACTGTAGCATTTGAAGAGTTCTTATTAGGCGGATTCGTTAAATATTATTCATTCCATTCCAATTTCAGATTCCAGTTACGACGTAGCATGAGATTTATTGGTTGAACGCTTTTCCAACAAAAACGACACGATCAATTCTATCATCAGGAGTTCATTTCTCTACTTCAAACATGTGATTCTGCTCCATCACTTTTAAAATTTGTCGATAATCTACCTGAATGTTTACGAACTTTAGAAACATTAGAGAAAACTGGAAGAATTTTTCGATATGCTATATGTTTATTTATTAGTTGAAACTTTGGATAGAAGTCCTCGTTGTTTGTGGATGATGCATTCACTTGAGAAAGATGAGATAGGAAGCATTAAACAATTTTTGAAGGAACAAGTTAGCAACCTATCACATTACAAATCTCCACAAAGGGAACCATACGTTCAATAAATGTCAAAACTCTTCCAACACTTTTAGAAAATTCAAAAACTTGTGCGTATTGTAAAGGTGATATTTTGTTGTTGAAATGTGCACAATTCTTGAAACTAACATTTGGAATTTGTAAAGGCTGAACATCTCCGTTTTATTTGTTTACCTTATGTTCACATAATTAAAGACTGCAAAATTTTTAATACATGCAGAAAATGTTAGAATTTCCGCAATTCGCTCTTAATTTTTGAATGAAGTGAAAAAAATTTCGATAACGCAAATGGCACATGGAATCAAAACGCAAACATGCCTAAAAAATTTAGTAGCAATCTTTCTCCCTGTTCTGATACATATACTCCCTTAACAGGCAACAAGCAACCAAATAGTTAGTGGCATTAGTGAAACCAACCAAGAATTCCGTTCCTTAATTACATCCACGACGCTTCCCAATCAGCTCAGCACTTTACTTCAGTTGAGGCACGGAATGCAGTGTTGAAGTAGTCTCCGCCCATCGGAGTTAGGGATTGATTTGCGCGATTTCAAAGCTAAGCACCTTTCTTTGTGGAACTCCGCTTTTCATGGCAATTTGTAGATTAAATAGTTAGTGTCTTTTAAATCTATTTAACTATATAGTTACCGTTTACCTCCACATCAAAAGAATGAGTAGAATTAGGACAAACAGAAATTACAGTTTAACAGAAATCCACCGCTCAGCTTATAACAAGGAGAGCAGTTTAGTTTAAAAAGGTTTAAAGTCATTAACTATTTCATGCAAGTTTTCGTAATTTTAAACAATATATAGCGCAGAATTGCACGAAAAAACTAGTAAGTAACAAATTAGTTATATGTTTTTTCATTATAAGTATAATCTTAAATAATTTTGAAAATCCATTGTGTCATGGAATCGAAATCAGTTTTCATGACAGATGCATTTCATAAAGAATTTTGAATTTTTTTTATTTGAACATAAAAATTTCCGAATTTTTTGCCAGTACTATATATGATGATGGCAGTACTATATATTTGGCAGTACTATATAGTATGATACATTCATATTTTTAAAATTAGTAAAGTGTTATGACAGGTTTTCTTAAACAGTTAAAAGTGATAAATACTGATGCCTGCGATTGTATGACTTCCTGCCTTAATACGCATGGTCACCCCTTTTTTTTTTCCATTTGTGTTCCCGTTTGCCACGGATCTGGACATTATTATGTTATGCGCGCTTGTGACAAACACAGGGGGGTTATAATTAAAGGTCCACTTTGAAATGGTCATAAAATTAAACCTTCAGGACTAAATCTTATCAGTCTTGGTAATCGTATAAAGTAGGTCAGGGAAATTTATTTTTCGCGAATAGCGATTAGATGATGTATACCTTAAAAAGCATTGGCCTACGACTGCGCCATCCGTGTAACAGAGAAATCCCTCCGTGAAAAACCATAAATTAGCGATTAGAAAATGTGAGATCCCAAATCACTCGCAAAACTATGAGCATTCCGGAAATCGTTTCTTTACAGATTATAAATTTGCGATTTTTGAAGCTTGAATTCGGCCCCAAGACATGAAGTTATCAGTTCAAAACGCTTTTAACTGTTTCTAAAACGAGACTGTTTATGGGGTTATGCAATACAGCAATGGCTCCTAATAGTCTTCCGGTAAGAAAAGCAAATGGTTTATGCAAATAGTCTAAACAGTTTGCAGGAATTGAAAGATGCGATACACTGACGTGTTCGTAATATTCCTCCTGATATGCAAAGAACTACTGTTGAGAATGCAGTAATACGATTTAACTTTCTTTTAGAAAATGGTGGACGCCATACTGAACATGCTTTGTAACACGTTTCAGAAACGATTAAACACGTTTTAAACAATTGTCTTTGTGTCTTATTTCGTTTAATAATATTTCATACAGCGCCAATTCTCCCATGGTGGTAAAATCTTAAACTTTGTTTTTCGCTGAAAATCAATTACCATGACCTCCTTTACATTATTACCAAGTTTCATAGCATTTCATCGAGTAGGTTTCATTTTATGACAATTTCAAAGTGGAACTTTAATTATAACCACCCTGCATATAATCGAGTCGGATACATAACGAGATTACAGAGATTTCCCGGCAATACATGCATGGATGAATGGATAGCAATGAACGAGAATGTCATATATTTGTTTAGGAAGAGAAAGGAACTATTTGCGAGATTTCCTGCAAGACCAAGTCTCAATTTATTACTTTTATATTAATCTCTACAAAATTGACATAATTTGCGTGTCTCAACAAGGTTACAAAAAATGATTCAAACTGTAAAATAATGTAAGTATATTTTATTTTATGGCTTTCTTCTTAAACTTTATTTTCTAAACAAGAAGTCAATAATCTATGTGCACACTGATTTAATGACGGAAGTTCCCGTAGACTTCAGTCGACATTACGGAAACCGTTGTAAAATTAAAATATAATTATGAAAATAAAATATTCTAAAACTATTGAAATGCCAAGTCATAAATTTTTTGAATCTGTATCTACAAATCTTTGAAAGAGATTTATATAGCAATTTGTAGATTTTGAGAAGCAATTAATTTAATGGAAATCAAAATTGTGTGAAACTGGGCTCAAAATCATTAAGATCTTAAAATATCTGCAAATTCTTGTCATAAAAATTAATGACACAATAACGCTAATTAACGGAATGGAAAATGTATTCGCTGACCGTGTAAGTTTGCTTCAATAACTCTAGTTTCAAACAACTAGCTTTTAGGATACGTGTTTTTTTCGTACTATAAAATGTTATATGTTAACAGAATTTCAGGAACATCAGTTACCGAACCGTTAAATTGCTCAACACTGGTTGTTCCGGGGTTCGAATCTAGGCGAATGGTCTGGCTGCTAGGGCGGTTTCGTGGTTTTTCTTATGCGTAATGTGTATGCGAGCCAGTTTCCATCAGAAAGTTCTCCACGACGCCGTGCTGTCTCTTAGGTAGACAGCCATATTGTGCTTCGCCGTATTAAACAAAACATAGTTTCAGTCTAATAGACCAGAGACTCTACTATGTTGTATGATCATCTTGGAAATCATATTGTTTTTGTTAACATGAGCTGGCGGTATTCCAATTTTCAGCCTATGTTTATTTGAGTTGGAATCTCACGAGAACCTAATTTGCAAACTAAGAGCGGTTCATTTGTATAAACCCTATTGCAAAGCTAAACACTCAGCCTAACGATTAACATTCAAAATTATCTTATTCATTGGAAGAATTAGTACCTTAACCACTATTTAATTGTAATCAAAAAGCAAGTTGGGTCCAAATCCAAACAAAAGCTTATTAAATCATTCTTGTGCTTCATAAATGAAAATACAACGTAAATCTGAACCGATGACTTGTTATAATAAAAAATGTATGGCAAAGATGAGGCTGTTTTCTCTTTCAGTTATATTTCAGATATTGATAAACACAAAGCTTAACTAAAAGTTAAATATTTTACAGATCCAAATTACAGCTAAACTCTTACGCAGCTTGCCATTAGCACAGGCGTTATCTAATTTTTTACAATCACCTGGATTTTGTAGGAACTACCTATCTTTTATTGAGGCAGTGGCGAACACTCCACTAAGCTGAGCTGAATTCCAGCCCTTGAGCCCTACCGCACTGTGTGTAAATTTGCATAAGTTTCTAATCTGAGGAAAATCAGTGCATGAGAAAAGATGGATAGCACACCTGAAAATGTAGGTGTTTACGAAAGTTATGAATAGATGTTACAAATTTTTTAAGAGTGAAATTTTTTTACGTTTTTTCAAACCTCAGAATTCCTTTGCACTACGTTTTGAACCCGAATTTGCTGCTGGAAATAAATGAATGTTTATCGATATTTAAAAAAACTCAAGGACTTAAAATTAATCACTATATACTTCTATTAAATGTGTATCTGCATTACATGGATTACGCCTTTAGTTTGCAAAAAAGAATGCTTAGTTTTTTCTTCGTTAACAAATGCACAGATTCCCCATATAAAGACTTTATTCGCAGGCAATCTGAGTAATCTTTCTACTTAGACTGAAGTTCTTCGAGAAACTAAGGGCTGACACAATATGGAGTCATGCAAATCTCTAGATACGTATCAGAATTAAGACTTTACATAACAATTCAGCCTAATTTCTGTGATTCGAGATTAAAGTAAATGTTAATCAGAGTTAAGTTTCAGGATTTGAGGTAGAAAACCCTGAAATACGTTATCTCCATGATTTAAATTAAAATGAGTTTTAAATATATTTAAATATGAAACATAACGCAGAATCTATGATGAAAAGTTTTTAAAATAATGAGAAATATTTTTTAATTTGTGAATTTATTTGGTAACCGCGAAAAAAATGTGTATTCGCAAAATCTCAGGAATTCTCCACAAATTTGAGGTAAAAAGCAATTTCTTCAATAGATTACTTCGGAGAGAATTTTTTAGATTGCTTTTCGATGAAATCGCTGTCTTACCTATTATATTCTTCATATTTTTGCCTGCGTAGAAGTTCGTAATAAAATGAATATAGAAGTCCGATAATAGGCTAATAAAATTTATTCTTATCAAAAGAAATATATCAGAACGCTTGAATATTCGCTCAGAGATATTCGTACAAGTGTTCACAATATCACGCAGTATAATCCGTAGTTACACTTCAAACTACTAAACATATGAAAATACAACGCATTGCAAACCGTTATCAAAGAGAAATCTAATTCAGATATCTCATTCACGCAGAGGCCCACCAGCGGCCGAGCGGTAAAGTCGCTGAACACTGGTAGTTCGGTCCGAGGTTCGAATCCCGCGAACGGGCTGGCTGCATGGGTGTTTTCGTGGTTTTCCCCATGTGTAACGTGTATACGAGCCAGTTTCCCTTAGAAAGTCCTCCACGAAGGCATCCCTCCTCTTAGGCAGATAGCCCTCGAGGCTTTGCCGTAATTAAATAACCTAACCTAACCATTCACGCAGAAGTGAACAAATCGGAACAACAATAACTAAACAACTTACTAAAGCGCTTCCTCTCCAGTCCTTTATACCTTTCAAGGGGCTGCGCGAGATATTTTAAATACTTTCTGCTTCTCGAAATTTCTGGATAGAAAAATGTTTGGAATTACGGTTACAGCTAACATAGTGTTCAATTACATTCATTCAAATTAAATGTAGAATACCGAGATAAACTTTTATTCAAACTTAAATGCATGTGCTCTTGTAATTTTACTTTTCCGCCATAGCTTTCTCTTAAAATTTGTCTAGCGCTGCATTGCGCGGCTAAATGCAATAATTTTAATTGCAATTCTATTAAAATTAGCTATTTAAATACAAAATTCGTGACACTGGACCCTTCCCAAGGATTGCACGTCCTGGACAATCCCTGAACAGGAAGCCACACTTACAATTAAAGCATCAATGCAATAATAAATATTACAATACAATAACAATCAACATAATGTTTGCAATAAGTAACTTAAAATAAATCAAATACAAATAAATAAATGGGTGGATAAATTTACGAAGTTAGAAACAGAAGGGACCATGATTATATACTGTCTACATTATATACACTGCATATTATGGCCAAAGTAAGGAGTGAGCCTGTGGTAATGAGCGACTTTCGGCTTAGAATCTGAATACTTTTGTATGCGAACTACGCCGCCGTTCAGCCTGTTTAGGATTGTAAGGACCATCTTAAGGTGTCTGTAGTTGAGGACACTTTCCGTGGAATCCTATTCCACAACTACACCTCGTCTCCTTCGTTGAATCGATGTCCTCTAGATCTCGGGTCGTATTGGGTCTTCATCTTATCCGTCGCCAAGCTGACTCGCTTTCGTACAAAATTGTGCATCAGTTCAAACTAGGCCTGGAGACCTTGAATGGACTCCTCGGGCGATGAAGGCACACCCATAGGGCGACCTATCAAGAGATCACAAGGTATCTGTGACTGTGAATAGAGAGCACTGCGAAAGGCCAGTTAGAACAGTGGTAAATTCCTGTCCCAGTCCTTCTGGAAACCAGCGAGAAGTTATTAAAAATTGCTCGATTAAGTGTCTCTATTATTGCTTCTGACTTGCAATGTACATCTGTCATTTGAGTTTTGTTGATCTTTAATTACAGCCAAAGTAAAATTTCGTCTTTAATTGGAATGTAATAGAAGAGTTACTCGAAACCTGGAAGTCCAGTGTTGCATCATGACCTCTGCTACCGCGGCAAATTCTTGATCAGGGATTGGATACGCTTTAGGCCAGTTGATGAATTAATCAAGCAAGTATCCGAGCGTGCGAATTTTCTGTTTGTTCGATTGTATGCCAGGATAAATACGAAACTTCGTGTATTATTGGAGCAAAAGGAGAGTTAATGTTAATTCTTTATTGCTTATAGTGTGAGATTCACCAGCAACCGAGGGGTAAAACTGCGGAACACTGGCAGTTTGATCCAGGTGGAATCACGAAAAAAGGACGGATCTTCGAAAAGTTAAAAAATGTAGAAAATTAGCTGACACTATTGTAACACTTAACACAATACGTTTCAAACGTTTGAGCATTTAAAAGTTGAACCGGAAGCCTTTATTGCTATTTAAATAATTTAATTGATAAAAGCTTTCTATGGGGCTTTAGAAAAGCGCTCCTGAATCAAACATAATTAAAAGTTTCTATTTTTCAAAACTTTAAAATTTTCAAACTGCTAATTTTGCTTCAATTGAAAAATGCGTATTTATAGACTTTCTTGTGAGTGCATTCCTAGATAATAATCTTAGAATTTCCATAAAACTTCGTCAGTTTTATATCAAGTGTTAAATCATCCTCACGCACGTGCTAAATGAAATTTCTGAATTACGTTTCTGAGAGCTTCTGCTGAATTCAAGAAAAGGAGAAACAATTTAAGTACAAAACCGATCAGTAGAAAGAGCAAAACTACAATTTATTCCAAAGCCACCGCGCTGTGTACAATTGACAACGCAGTTTCATTAAAATTCAAACGAAAAAGAAGTTTGTTAACGAACAAAAAGTTTGTTAATTTTAAAATATGTATAGCGCAACAGAGTACACAAAAACTAGTAGGTATCAAATTTGTTATATGTATTTTTTAATAAGTATAAAATCAAAAATGTACACATTCCATAACATCATCGAATCGAAACCAGTTTCGCTGTTCAAATTTCTTCATGAAATGGAAGTTTTGATGTTAGATGCATTTCATGAAGAAATTTGAGATCCTAAATTATCGAAGGTTTTGACAGTACAACCTATAAGCTGACTTCATTTGTTTAAAAGTTGGTAAAGGTTTTATTAAAGATTTTCTTAAAATGTTAATGCTTATATTTATAGATAGCATAGAATCAGAATATTCTGCATTTGTTTAGAAACCGAAATGAAGCATTTGTGAGGTTTCCTATATGAATATATTTAAATTTTAATATATTTATATTAATCGTTGCAAGTCTGACATAGCACACGTGACTCAAATAGACACAGAAATTGAATGTGACTGTGAAAACTATTGATGTGCATTTTCTTGCCAATTTTTTTTTCTTTAATTAATATATCTGTAATAAATATCTGCGCTGATTTAATGCCAGGACTTGCCTGAGATTTTAGTCATCATTATGCAAGCTGCAATAAAATTAGAAGATAGTTATGACAATAAAGCATTAATTTAAGTCGTATAGATAATCAAATCGGTATCATAAAAAAAAACCCTTTGAATAAGATTTGTCACAGTTTGTAAATTTTCAGAGGCGTTGCTCACGTTCACTTTTAATGGTAAACAAAATAATATAAAACTGGGCAGAAACCCATTTAAATCTTAAAATATTTTCTAATTCTTGCAGCAATAATTGATTTCATAATAATGCTATTTAACTGAATGGAAAATGTATTCGTGAGCAACATCAGATTGCTTCGACGCCCTCTACTTTCAAACCACTGGTTTATAGTATTATGTTTTTTCGTTCTATAGATGTAGAACGAAAATGGAATTGTGATGATAAGTGAGTTGATGCATTTGCTCACTTTTCTGTTCTAGCCCAGTGTGAGAACTGAGTAGAAAGACTTCTGGCAATCTCTTGAATATAATTTTGTTTATTGTCTATTTTAAGGTCTCTGTGTATATACGAATGGAGACGAAACAGCGGACGTTGATAATTTCTCTAAAAGCTTTATTTTTCAGTACTTGGATTTGTTGGATGTGGCTTTCGACAGCATAACTCCAGACTGGGATAGAATAAATTAGATTTTTCACCTTCAACATAGCCAAGTTTTCAAAACAAAGCATTCTCCATCCTTAAAATTATTTACTGATACTAGACTCTTCTATAGATTGATTTTAATCTTCTACCAGAATCTCAGTGCACTTGCTAAGAAGAGCCACTATCAGTCCTTTTTCGTGGCTTGATAGCGGCCACTTGATTTATTATTTCCTTATTTTGCACAGTCTGTGATTGACCGAAGGACTGGTGTTAATACACTTTAAACTTAGAATGGTGGTTGGAGCTAGACGCATGGGACATTTCATTTCGGATATTAGTAAGAAATTCGACATTCCGAGATCCACTGTTTGTGCCTAGAATACCTAATTTCAGGCATAGCCTCCCGTCATAGACTACACAGTGACCGACCGCCTGTACTTAATGCCTAAAATCCGCGACATTGTGATCAGAATTGGCAGCAGAAGAATAAGTCGAATACCTTTACTAACAGAACGATATCGCCTGCAGCACCTCAAGTGGTCTAGTGACGATATAGGTTGGATGCTAAACGACTAGAAAATCGTGGCTGAGTCAGATGAATCACTGTTTCAGTTGCTAAGAACTGATGGTAGGTTTCGAGCCTGAGCCAGGCCCCACGAAGTCATGGACCCAAGTTGTGAACACATTGCAAGCAGACGGCGCCTTCATAATGGTGTGAGCTGTTTTGTTATGGCATGGCCTGAGTCCTCTTGTCCAACTGAATAGATCATTGATTGGAAATGATCATGTTCAACTACTTGCAATCAACTTACAGCTAGTCTCAGACTTTATGCACTCAAACAAAGATGGAATTTTTATTAATGACAATGCGCCATATCACCAGAGCTCAACTGTTTGCGATTGGTTTGAAGAACATTGTGGACAATTCCAGTGAATGATTTGGCCACCTAGATCGCTCGGCATTAATACCATGGAGTATTTATGGAACACAATGCCAAACGTAGGGACATTTGCATTAAATTTGCAGCAGAATTTTACTAAAGAAATTCGATGTGTCTGATGTGGAAGATCAGGACATAAACATTGGGGTTGAAGGAACGATTCTAAATTGCATTAATTGCAAAGATGCTAATAAATGTAAATTGGCTCTTGGTATAAAACACTCAA
This sequence comes from Stegodyphus dumicola, assembly GCF_044657685.1. NCBI lineage: Eukaryota > Metazoa > Arthropoda > Arachnida > Araneae > Eresidae > Stegodyphus > Stegodyphus dumicola. The sequence continues at coordinate 6,997,930 of NC_140772.1, forward strand.
GTCTTGACAACACATACGTTTACTTTAAACGTCGAACTGGAAATCAGAAAAACTGATTATAGTTCTAAGAACACGGAAAAGTTTGAAGTTTAAAAAATGAAAAATTTTAAAGACTGAAAAACATATCTGAATAATTTTTCTTAGAGAGAATGTGAAAGTTGTTTTTCATTATTTGTTCTTAAGAATTTTGAAGGAATAAAATAGAAAGAGGAACTAAGTTATATTTTAAATAAATTATGTATGTTTTTGTTGAAAGTCGTAATTTAATTAAAAATAATGAATACATAATGAATAAAATAATATTATTTTGCATGAAATTGTGATGCAAGATATATAGTTACGTTTGTGTAATGTTCTGAGATTTGTTACTCAGGTTCCACTTGCTTCTTATGCATTGAACTTCCTGTATATCAAGCTTTATTTTATTTTGTTATTAATAAAGAAGTTTACAGACGGGCATAATTATGAATTCAGTCTTAAGGCATTTAGTATCATGCTAAGTCTCAAGGTTGTGAATTCAGTCTTAAGACTGAATGCTTGTGGGATAATTTGTTCCACTAAGCCCTGCATATATCATTTAGGTTAGGAATGTTTAAAATTCAGTTTTACTATACATCGGTTTCGTTAAGAATTGTATATCTGCAGGGTCACCATAATCATAAGCTTTAGGTTTAGCTCAGGTGCACCCATCTGATTCCGCCTGTACAAATCCGGTAAATTTGCCACGGCTGGGGTACATCTTCTAGGGGGTATTGATACCCCTAAAACAAGTAGCTTGAGCTACGTATTTTCTTTACCATTTTACAAATGACTTAAACCTAGAATACGGGAAATCAGTGCTACTCAACCAAGCAAGATTTCAGAGTGCGCTTACAGTTCAGCTAAACCGACAACTCCTGCAGCGCAGCATGAATATCAGTTAGATATGGAGTCACAAAACAGACAACTAACTAGTGAGGAGATAACGGATATCTTCAACTTACACACACAAAATTAAATCTCTCTGAGGCTACATTAAAGTAAATGAAGTTAAACAAGCCCAAGCATTACTAAAGAAAAGCTCTGTTTGAATTAAATCAGTCAAATGATCTGTACAAGATATTGATAGTAACTCAAAACCCGAAGAGAAACCCGAGAGAAAGGAAAAGACTCAAAATTTTATTACTTCAAGGAAAAACTGCTAATAAAATCTCACCCAGTATAAATCCGCCCAGAGCAGTAGACATTTAGTGGTCTTATAGCAAACATTTTTCTAAAAAACTCTCTGGTCATTTTCAAACACATTAGTCATGTAATATGTACCATATTATTATTTCATTTCCGTAGAATGCGATTTTTTCAATTGTTGAGTCATAAGAACAGCCTTTAAACTATATTGGGAAAAAAGCTAGTTTCTACAATTTTATAGACACATGTTAATTGCTAATGCATGGTTAGAAGCTTATATTTGTAAGAATAATAGCGAACACATTCTTGCACATCGCAATGAATATTATAATAATCTGCAATCAAAGCTAGTTGCCTTAAGAAAGGCATGCGACGAGGTCATAGAGAAGTCATGTAATTTTTCTGATTTTAGCACTTCTATCCATAAGAAGGGCCACCTAGGTGTACCTACACTTTTTACCTAATAAGCAGCTCGAGATTTACATCATATCATATTGTTACGGTTTTTATATTTAGTTTGCTATTTTTAGTAAAATTGTAATTAAATTGTTTCATTTTCCGTTCAATGCTGCGCTTGACGGGCTTTAAAGAGCTACGTCGAAAAAGTAAAACTACAGGTGCAAGCGCATTTAATAAATAGATATCTATCACTTGTACTCTTTTGCTATCCAAGAAAAATAGAGAAATTACCAGTTTGTTCTCGTGCATGATTGAAAAGCTTATAAAAGCCGGATTAAAACATCTCAGTTCAGTTGTTTATTTAGTCCTTGCTGTTGCTTGTAGCGAATTCGCGGTGAGATCGGATTAGCTTTCTCTGTTGTGAATTGAGTTCTAATTAACGTTGACCCAGTTTAAATATAACTACTGTGAGACATTGCCATATTGTACGAATACCTCTGAGGAAATTTCAGCATATTGTTTTATTTCTTGGGATAATAATGCATTTTATTAACTTTTTAACGACTTGTGCATTCAATTCATTACGAACCCGTACGTACACAGCTTGTTTTGGTGTCAGAAGTGGGATTTGAATGCCAATCTCAAGAGCGGTGCAAGAGAAAATGAGGCAGTTGATGACTGCATTTGCTGCATTCCAAGAAAAAATGGAAGGGGCCGTCAACTCTGCTAAAGGGGACATGGAAACTGGACAAGAATCGGTTAAAAAAAACATGGAAACTGGTCAAGTAACTTTTAATTCAGAGATGAAAACTGTTCAAAAATCTATTCAAGCAGAAATGAAAGCTTTCAGGAATCTGTTAAAAAGGATATTAAGGTTTTTCAAAAAAGACTGAAACAGGTCAAGAGGAAATGAAAACAGCAATTACCTGCGTAATAGGAAACAAATTCGAGGCTATGGAAGATAGAATACACTCGGCTGAAAGGTTGGAGATTGAAGAAAACGCTTTTTTCTGTCAAAGACCAAGTAGAAGGGAGAGTTTTTGCTGTGGAGGAACGAACTGAAGAAAGAGTTTCTGCCGTACAACACCAAATCGAAGAGAAAATTGATGACAGGCTTTCTGCGGTATCCAAATAACTCGAGACTTTAAAGAAATTCTTAGCGACGCAGGAAGCAATTCGGATGGCTTTACATTTTTACCGATATCTGCTCGTCCGTCTCTGAAGCTATCCACGTATCATGGGAAAACCTGGCAAGTGTATAAGACACAATTTTCTATACTTGCGGATGCGAATGGATGGGATACCAAAGCTAAGGACGGTCATCTCGCCCCTTCTTTGAGAGCAGAATCTGCGTATAGCCTTCAGACTCTTCCGAAACACCAAAGAATAGATTTCGGAGCTTTATCCGGCGCTTATCCGTTACTGAAGCTGCGCTTCGGCGAGAAATATTTAAAAGTCTGCAGCAGGCTTCAACTGAAGTCCTGTCAACGGAAGCTCACCGAAACACTCTAGGAGCTCGCCACAGATGGTGAAAAGCTGTCTAATCTCGCCTTTACAGTGTGCCCGAGAGAAACGAGGGAAATCCTGTCCCTACATTACTTTGTCGATGGCATCTGGGATCTCGAAATATAGAAAGCTCTGACAATGGCGGATGTCCAAATTACAGTCTCGTTCAGAACGAGATTTGTAATCAACCTAATAGAAACTTATACCAAATTATCTTCGAGTTCGTAGTCGACTTCCTCAGTTGAACGACAAATGTTTAGAAAAGTGTGAATAACCATAATGTTTTCATCTGAACTTCGTTTTTCCAACTTTTAAAACGTTTTTGCATGTTAAATAAAATGAATGAAATGGATGAAAGACTGACTCAAATAATTTCTTAAATTTGTGCTGCAATAAAGTTGATATTCCAGTAATCGACTTAACAACTTCCATAGTAACTGGAACAATATTTCGAAGCTTGTAGTATATTTGTTCTCAATAGATTCCGTATGAAACTGACGCATTCGATGGACTTTATTTTTCTTTCATGTTTTGCAAAATTTCTAAAGATGCTTGTCTCAGCAATCAGGCACTTTGCTACTTAAGCATTCGAGGAGTGCGGTTGAACCAATTTGTCATTTAGTGATGTCATCAGCGAGAACATTGTTGAAGAAGTTTCGCTCCAGTTTTTTCAAGAATATCTCAGGCGTCGGATCCAAATATCCGCATGCCCCTCGCCTATTATCATATTCTGCAGAAGAAATTCGGCTCGATTATATTTCGCACCCACCAGAGGTCCACCTGAAACCGTTGAATTCTGGTTGTTCCGTCCTGGGTTCGATTACAAGTGAACAGGCTGGCGGCATGGGCGTTTCCAGGTTTCCCCTTTTGTAACGGTTACAGGAGTCAGTCTCCCTTAGACTATCCTCCCCGAAGGTATCCTTCCTCTTAGGTAGATAGTCCAAGTGTACTTTGACATAATCAAGTTATTTTAAGACAAAATTAAACGAAACGATAGAAGTTCAATTGCTTTAAAGAAACTATACACTTAAGGGCCATCCCCGCCTTCTTCAGGATTCGAGCCCGACTTCGAAGCCGTGGCAACTGGCTTCCCTATTTCTATGCCAGAAAAAGGCTAAACAAAATGGCTATCAAGTGGAACAAAATATGAGGCATTACTCTATTTTATTTCGAAATTTATTGTTTTAAATTATTCGCCCTTTACGAGTCGATTTGAAGTATTAAAAACGAATAATTAATTTGCATTTTCATATAGTGTTTATTTAGTTTTGATTAGTTTAAAATTATTCATTTTTTATTTAGTTTAAAATATTTGTATGAAATGTCAACATATTTTAACATTTCAATCTATATTTTACTTCAATCTAAAATTTAATAGTTGAATATGGTTTATATTTAAACTTTTTAAAATTTTTTCCTCTAATTTTATATTCTTTTTTCCTCTAATTTTAAATTTTAGCATTTCTATATAGCTATAAGATGTAATATATATATAAAATTTAATTATTAGTATTTAATGAAAGAGTAGGAAATTTACATTGTGGAGTAAATGCAAAACTGGGCAAACTTTATTCTTTGTATTAAATGCGCTTCCAGTTTGGATGATTTCAGCGGGAAATAGAATTTATTGATATAAGCTTTGATTCAAAGAAGTAATGGAATAAGTCATAAAAATCCAGTCTAATACTTAATATGAATAATTGCTAATTACTGACCACCAGTATTTTATTTCCTTCTTGTGCTATAAAAATTTGGAAAAATCTCACTAACCAAAGAAAAGATAATTTCAAGTATTCATTTACGTAAAACTGCCTTGCTGCTTAGCAGGCAAAGCGGTGGTATTAGAACATGTATTAGAAGTTGTTGATAGAGTTTTGAAGCTACTTAGAAACTTATGAAACTTTTTTTTTAGAAGTGAAGGGCCCACCAGCGGTTGAGCGGTAACGTCGTTGAACATTGGTATTTCGGTCCGAGGTTTGAATCCCGCGAACGGGATGGCTGCGTGGGTGTTTTCGTGGTTTTCCCCCATGTGTAATGGGCATACGAGCCAGTTCCTCTTCAAAAAGTCCTCCACGAATTGCCGTAATCTAAAACACCAATACTTTCCAAGTTGTTTTAAATTTACGTTTGTTAAGATAAAATATTTAGGTCTTAGATCCTAGGTAGTCGCTTTGTAAGTGGTGTACGACCTGAAGATCTTTACCACTCTACATTGGATTTCTAGAGTGAAAAACATAAGAAAAGTAATTAAATTGACGAAAAACGCCATACATCAGAGTGTTCATTTTTTAGCCGGGCCAAAAATGGAGGAGAGTGAACCGCGTAACGGATTTTAATGTCAAAATAATCAAGTCTAATTCTTAATATAATTAATTGCTAAATTACTGGCCACCAGTATTTTATTCCGTTTTGAGGTATAAAAATTTGGAACATCTTAGTACTATGGCACCTGGAGTTACAGAAAACAAAAATAGTAAAAATCAACCGAGCTGGACAACTCAAAAGGAAAACAAAAGTAAACAAGAAAGCAAAACTAAAGAAGTCTCATTTTTTGAGTGGATAAAAACCCAAGTCATAAAAGCGAAAGAATTCTCTAGAGAATTTTAAAAAGCCAAAAACATCATGGGTAAACTCGACGTCGGAATGGCCGCAATTGAATATTTCACTTTTTTAGACTATGACTTTCAGACCTCATAGCAATATAAACGCGATGATTTCAGCTACCAAGAGCTTTTTAAAAAATTCCTATTTCAATGCGAACGGTGTCATAAAACAATATCAAGAAATTAAAGATTACTTGGATAAGTACAACATTGATGTCACGATGATAGGTGAAAGTCACCTTAAAGCTTGGGATAAATTTAAAATTAACGGCTGTAATATTATAAGGAAAAACAGAACCCAAAGTAGATGTGGTGGTACTGGAATTATTATTAGAAATCACTTAAAGCATAATGAATATGATCTTCCTCACAATAGTCTGCTCGAATTTACTTCAGCTATCATCTGCTTTAAATGAAGCCTACAATTTATTTCTATTTACAATCTTCCTAATAATCTGATGACTAATAATGACCTGGATATCTTAACCTTCACCAACTTCCCGACTATCATCGCAAGGGACTTGAACGCAAAGCATAAGGCCTGGAAATCTAGAGGATCTAACAGCAATGGAAACATTTTACATAACTATTTAATTAGCACCGACCTCAATTTTGCTGCTCACACTTCTGGAACAAGATTTGATGCTAACGGAAACGGCGAAATTTTGGACATTGTACTTCTTAAAAATATTCCTCGTACCCCCTCTCTTAGAAGTAATAACGGACTTAAAATCTGATCATGTTCCAGTGAACTTCGACTTTTATGGCTTTCATCCCCCGTTAAAGAAATACAGAACTAAGATAAATTGGACCCAATTCTCTATTATGAAAGACTATAATTAAGGAAATAATTATAATCATTGCCGTGACATCGAAGATGAAATTTATAAATTCACCACTAAAATGAAAGATGCAATTAATAATGCGACCTACCCCTGCAAAAGCACTAATATTCTCTTCCTTCCTAAATATATAAAATATATTATTGCAGAGAAGAAAGGCACATCAACTTTTTAAACAGGAAAATCAAGTATGAAATTATGGAATTCAGAAACAAAAAATGGGACTTTCTCCTATAAAACATGGATCCTCAAGATCAAACAGTATAGAAAATTGCTAAATCTCTAAGAAAAAGCAGACCAAATCAAACTCATGCAATTCATCACACGGGAATCTCTTATCAATCTGAGGACGAGATTGCTAATACAATGGCTAATGAATTAGAGAAAATCTATCAACCTCACCCGCCTGAGAATAACTCCCAAGAAGAAGAAGTTAATTTTTCCATTGACAGTATTAACAATTATCCTATTACAAATTCCATTCCCTTTACTTCACCAAGAGAAGTAAGAGAAATTATTCACAAACTCAAGACAAGGAAAGCCAAAGGCTATGATCAAATTAGCAATGAAGCACTTAAAGCTCTTCCTTAGGCGTTGTATTACTAACATAGTCAATATTTTTAATGCCTGCAATCCGAAATAAATATTTCCCTCAGCAATGAAAACACTCAATAATAGTCAATATCTTAAAACCAAAAAAAGGTCCTTTCCAAACAGTTTCGTAACACTCATTAGTTCCTATCTGAAAAACGGGACTGTTCAAGTTCGCTGCGGTGACGCCTTATCCGTCAGAAAAACAATTCATAGCAGGTCCCACAAGGGTCCGTTCTTTGCCCCCGGCTCTATAATGTTTATATCAATGATTTCCCGCACCCATTCAACATGAAAATACTCAAATACGCTGATGACACTGTAGTACTGACTGAATCCAGAAATCCCCAGCTCGCTCTAAGTAATTTACAAATGCATCTCAATAAGATCAATCACTGGTGCAAGACTTAAAAAATTAAACTGAACCCCTCTAAATAATGTATTGTGCTCTATCGCAGATACAAAACAAGATTAATAGTCAACACTGATATCTACTTAGATAGAACTCTAATCCCAGTAGCTAATTCCTATAAATATTTAGGTGTTTACATAGATAAGTTCCTCAACTTCAAAGATCATATTTCTTATATCTTAAACAGAGCAAATGCAGCCTACATTGCAATTTATCCTATTATCGGCAAAAAATCAAAGCTCAGTCTAAAAATAAAGAAAATGCTTTACATATCTCTTAATTCGACCGATCATGCTATATGCAGTGCCGGCCTGGGCAATCGCCAATAAAAATGTGCGCAAAAAACTGGATATACTTCAAAATAAAATTCTACGTAGTTTTGTGAATGCACCTTGGTACATGAGAAACTACAATTCATAACAACCTGGATATTCCATCTGTGCATAATTTTATACTCATGACAGCTCACAACTTCTTCGAGAAGATGAAGCATAGTCAGTATAACGCAATTAAACAGATGTTGGATTATCATCCAACCATTGAATACACTGTCAAACGCCCAAGGATAGTTCATCCCAATTCGTCATGGTGGTAACTTGTAAATTCTAATTTTAAAATTTACTTTATCTCTGAATGTTTTTCGCACTGACCACAGGCTTAATTTTCTCCGATAGAGAAACTGGACTCTATCTCATTATTTGTGTTGCATCTTATACTTATGTTAATCAAGAAACTTTTTTTTTATTCAAGATTTTGACGTTACTATTTCATTCATTAATTATTTTGTATGAATGTTTACTTTATTGTAGGATTCTACGAACTTTTGAAATTTTCTGCCTATCTAGCTACTGCATACTTCTGAAGGACTTTGAACTCTTATGCCATTCACAGCTTCAAAATGTCTTCGCGCCATTTTCATGATACCTCACTACTACGTATTGTCTCACTACATACTATTACTCACTGTTACTAGCTATATTTCACTTACCATCTGCATTTGCCATATAACTCACTGTACATGCCTGCATGCTTCAATTAATTGCCATTGCTTATCACTGCACAATTTTTATGATGAACGCCTAATTTCGTAACTATTTAGATATGCCTGCTCACGCAGCTGAAGTTTCTTTGCGTACGGCTGTTGGTACTTTTCTTAGTACCATTTATTTGGAAATATCTTTGCCTAGTGCACTTTAATGCGATTTACTAGCGAAAACACTGTAGTAGTTAATGGCCAGAAAAAAGTCATAATTTTGTCGTCATATTCGTACACGTCAGTCTAGCGAAATGTGACTAACCTTGGTTGCGTTGGTTTTTTGGAAAATTAGAAACTTGTCGTATTGCTGCTTCCAAGACAGCAGGCAGATTATAGTTGCAGGGGTGCTCTTTATAACGATCCATAACATCCTATCAGAAAGATGTTATGTACGTGTTGTCGATAAAACGAAAGCTTAATTAATTGTAATGGGTTAATGGAATGCTCGAAAAGTCAAACTATCGCATTTTGCTAGCCATTCGAAGCCTAAACTAAAAGCATTAATCATTTAAACTCTAATAATAAACAAATAATCTGAGCGTAAGCTAACAGACCTACGGCTACGAAACTTGGTACATATGTGCATCTACACAACAGCCAGTGCACCACGAAGCGATTTTTTCGAAATTCGAATTCGAAATTTTTTTATTTTATGTTTTGTGACAAAATCGCGTCATTTTGAGAAATAATGGGCTATTGGCGAGCGAGATTTTACTCTACACACTCCATTTTCACATCGTCATGAAACGTAGGCTCTTAGCTATTTTACGAACTTAAAATAAATTTCGTATTTCAATAAATCGATTAAATACGAATTTATTTAACAAAGGGAGCTTAACACGTTTTCAGCGGGATATTTTCTAAAAAACTTTATTTTTAAAAATGTACAGCTTATTTTTCTTTGATTTTTGGACACGTTAAGCTCTCATCCTTGCGACTGCTTTTACCAAACGAAATTTGGAAAAATGATAATATTTTGTATTAAAAAAAATTAAATGAAGCTTCCGAGTGCACTTCTTACATCTCTCATCTTTAAAAATGTGATTTTGGCAACAATTTTTCTTTCTTATTGTTGTTGATAGATTTTTGATGAAATCGCATCATTTTGAATAGTTTCATTCTTTTAGAAATATGTGTTTGGCAACAATTTTTCATCGTATTTCTTATGTCACTGTTTTTAAGAGATTGGCATATTTCATTGTCATTTATATATATATATAACACATTTTTATTGATTTTTTTTTTTTGATAAAGTTGTTCTGTAGAGTAAAATCCTGCGCGGAATTTTATGTCTTTTTAGTTCCTTTCATGTTATTTTTTGCTTATTTCACTGTTTGTAAAATATTGAAAACTTTTGCATGATTTTTTTTCTTCAACGGAAAGTTGGTTAAATTTTTTATTAGGATAATTAATATTTGTATTAAGGGATCTAGTTTATTTCATTGTAAATTTTTCTCTTGAAAATCCAGGATAAAATATCATTAATTATACTTTGCATTTCAGAATTTTTTGTTTTTTGTATTCTTTTATGTTATTTATTGCTCATTTCACTGTTTTTAAGATACTGAAAATTTTTGAGTGATATTTTTAGGAAACAAAGTTCTTAACCTCCTTTATACCATTTGAGGTTTTAAGATTTTGCAAAGGGAAGTCGGTTAATTTATTTATTAGGATAATTAATATTTGTACTAGGGGATATTGCTTATTTCATTGTAATTTTGTTATACGTAATAACTTTCTTTCATGAAGTTCTTCTTCAGAGTAAAATTCTACACAGTTTTTAAATTTAACGTTTGGTGTTCCCTTCAGCCATTTTTCCGGTACATTTAAAAGCCAGACGAAGGCTGGTAGCGGAGCTGCTAGTTTTAAATAAAAGACGGCTATTAGCGCAACTTCGAGTGACCTGGAGCTGAGGTATAAAATTTCAACTTGAACGGAATTGAATTATGCGTGCTTCGAACATACCAGTGTGGACTTTCCTCTTTTCATACTCCTGCGATTCAAGATGATGGGACAACATGTCGAATTTAATATGATTGTAAAATATATTTGATGTAAAAGGTATTAAAAAAGAAATTTCTAGATTTCCGATTTCTAACTTTATTCTTCAATTGTTAAATTTCTATTTTCTTTTATCCTTTCAATAAATATCGGTAATTTTACAGACTGCTCTCTGATTTATTAAAAGTTTACTTCAAATAATAAGCATTAAGATTGATTATTTTCCCTTATTTTCTTTACTCATTAAATTTTGTTTAAAGCTCTTTGAATTTGAACCACTTGCATTTCCACCGGTTTTTATATTATCACAAAAGGTTAAAAACTAAAAGAAATATGACACATATATGTCAAGAGTGCAGTTTTGTAGAAGCTTTCTCGAAAAGCCAAATTTTGGCTAGGTGTAAAAAACGTAGTAGGTAAAATTCGCTTCACCTTCGCAGTGTAAGGAGATAAGAAAGTGGTGAAGGGTCGAAGAATTTTAATTACGAATCGGGGAGACTGCGTTAAATTTTTGGATATGTGAAACGCTTATCGAGGACTTTTCTACTGATATCAGTGTGCGCTTGCTGTTAATTAGTTTAATAAACTTTTATGTAGGAAATCTTCATTTACACTGAATACTTTTTAAATATTTTGCTATATCCGATTTATTAGTCCAAAAAGCCCTATTTTTCGTTTTGGCATTTTGCGTCGAAAACTTTAAAAGTCTGAATCACTTTTCAAGCTTTTGCCACCAAATATTATCGCCTTGTATTATATTTAAAGAATGTAAATAATGAAGAATCTGCATAAATGTATGCAGATTTCTCGCATTGTGATAAAACAACGTTACCTAGAGCCACCAGTTTTGAATAACGTGCGTTTCCGACCGAAAATGGGCACGTGGAAGCCCAAATTATAATTTTTTTTTTTTTTTTTAATCTAAATCATATTTTGTAAGCTGTCATGAGTTTTTGACTAAGAAACTCAACGATTTCAAAGTGAGCAATGGCAACACTGTTGGAAAGAAATCATTTTTATTTCCTACGCGCGAGACCGTATGTCGTAAATTATAAAGATATTCTCTTATTAAATTATTTTCGAATTTTATGGATTACGTGCGAAGGACATGATATTTAATAAACAAAGATAACCCACAAAATGTTAAAAACGCTCCTTCGGCCGTAATATAAAATCTGAAAGCATTCAGAATTTTTTTTAAAGAAACATTTAAAATTAAGGAGGATACCGATTTCGTTTAATAGCAAAAATAAATACTAGGAATCATCAGCTGAAAAACTAGCTTAGCTTTATTCAACAGAAAAAGTTCAACGATTTGAAAGGATTTTCATGTCTCTTCTACATCAGCCGTTAATCAAATGGCGGCGAAGTTGAATGAGAAGTTTTGTTTTTTGATATTTTTTGATAAATTCAGCTACTCCCAGTTTACACAAATCTAATTGTAAACACAGAAGAATTTAATATCCTTACATAAACACTTAATAATAATCTGATAACAAAGTTCAATTAAAAATAAGTATTAAAATATTTGTAGGTCAAGTACGTTCTAGCTACCCAAGTCTATGGACGAAAAATCGAAAGGATGTTGCCCGACGAACGGCAACAAATAGTACATGTAAATTAATGACATGAAAACTGAATGGAAACATTCAGTCTTCATGTCATTAATTTACATGTCAAACATTAATTCATGTCAAACATTATAAAAACCTCTTAAGGTTTTTATAATTTTAAAACGTTTAGAAGTCAATTCACCTTTGAAAATTTAAACTCTATCTTCGGATTATTATTGACTTGTTATCATTCAGGTTTCAAATTCAGGTTGTGAGGTTATTTCAAGTTTTGAGTTATTATGTCACATTATAAGTTACAATGTTAACATGAATTTCAGGTTTTGAGTCTTTTTAGTTTGTGAGTATAGTGTAGGAATAGTTTGGCGTAACACTCGGAAACCTTGCGAAGTCACACCAACCATATAAAATCAACGATAACAATTTATTACACATGACGTTTCTAATAGTGACCTATTTTGTAAAAACCAAATAATTATTTAATTAAAAAATATCTGAAAGATTTCAGGTTTCAACGGTCACTCAAAAAGGTTTGTTAAAGTTTTTTCCGCTGCTATAGTACTAACTATTATTTTCTTCGCACTTTCGACATTTACAATTAAAGCGGTATACGTGCCAAAAATTGTGAATGACAACTAAAGCCATATAAAGAAAATTGGTACTTTTCCGTTTCGCCGGGGCAAATGTCGCCAAGCAGACTTTATTAGAGACAATATAGAGTATACACATAAAAAATTTTAACAAATATTAGTTCTAAGAGTTTTTAATTTTGAAGGCATAAACATTTTAATATCTTTTAAAATATTTTAAAAAGCCAATAAATAGAGACAATGAATTTGTAAAATAACATTAGTTTAAGAATTTACTAGGCTTTCGTAGTTCAACATCTTAATTCGCCGGTTCGTACCACGTGATCTTATCTCACGCAAACTACACTACAAAAATCTAGTTCTCTCATCAATTATCTACATTAATTTCAATTCAAATCTTAATTTGGAATACAAATTTAAATACAGGAATTACTTCGTACGAATAGCTTATGTGAAACCGCAGTTTTTTTTATTTCACTAGTGCATTGTCATTAGAATTGATTAATTTAACCCTTGACTTTCCTTTTCTATATTTTCGCCTTCGGGTGAGCGGTGTGATGACATCTTTATTAACTTAATTGCAGCGAGTGGCCTTAGGGCATAAAATTGAACTATCCGGTAAAACTTCTATGTAATTGTATGCCAGTATTGAAAGAAACAATCAATCTGATAAGAAATGGCTGCGACTTGTTTTGAAAATGAAGTGTAAAAGATTACCAGCGAGGATATTCCGTTCGGAATCAGTTGTACCATTATTGGCAACTTTACCGCCTGTGACGGCAAAACGGAAAAGTACCACAAAATTACTTAGAAATGAATAATTGAAAAGATTATGTCACAATTTTATGCATATCCACTGCTATTGGCCATGGCTAATGAAGCAATTTTTCCATGCCGATTTTAATTTACTATTTAATACTTGTAAATTTTTTAAATTATTAAAAATTTTAAAATAATTAATGTTGCTTCAAAATTACCAATTTCAAATTTGAGAATTTTAATAGTATTCCCCTTTGATAATAATTATTGTCGCGTTTTATTCGGGTACGCGAATTTGGAGTTATTGATCACAACACTTGATGAAGAATCAAAACACAATTTATTCAGTCAGTATTACTCAGGACAGTTCCAAAATCACGTTTTGATCCTTTTCAACCTTGAGGGAGCACAACTACTCCCAATTTTCTGAAGAGAATTAAATTTTTCATAAATACAACTTCACTGTGGATTTTTGAAATAATATTCTCCTTATATTAGTAGTGCGACAAATACGGTAACTAAATACATACAACAAATCAAGTATTAAATCAATAAATATGGGCACGAATTTATAAATTTATATGCACATAGAACTATGACTGCCTCGCATTTTATGGCGAATAATAAAGTGATTTTTAGATGCTTTTCGCGCATCTGCCATTCGCAGTGTGTTCTATATCTGAGGATTCTGGATGCCATCGATGAAGTACTACAGGAGAAGATTTTCTTTGTTTCCGTTACGCAGTCGGAAAAGACAAGATGAGACAACCCTTTAACATCCCTCGCGAGCTTTTAGAAATTTTCCATGGTAATATTTTAACTGAAGGCAGCTACAGTCGTTTACACACTTTTCGCCAAGGTGCCGCTGTATCGCGCACATCCACAACACGCATATATTTTGTTCGTATCGCAGGCAATTTGAACGCGGATCAGTACATTTCTGACATCTTACACCCAGTGGTTGATTCGAGGCCTGCCAACAGCACCTTCTAAAGAGATAATTGAAAGACCATATATTGCACGTCGTGTTCTGACCTTCCTCGAAACACAGGGTATTCGGTTGCTGCCCTGGCCTGCACGGTCTCCCGATCTGTCACCCACTTTAAACATTTGGTCATGGGTTGCGGAGAGACTGGCCCGCCACCCCTCGCCAGACAGTTGATGAAGTGGGGCATAGACTTGATGCAAGATGGAATGAGTTGCACATTTCTGTCATACAAGCCCAGTTAGATTCCATGCCTAATGGGGTAAGGTTTTTTTTTTTTAGCTGCCAGGGGTGGCTAATTCCCCACCCCTATCAACCTCCAAAATTCTAGCAAATTTAATACTTTTGTCTTAATATGATACTGTTTACGTGCAATAAATCTCTCTTTTTTTTGTATTTGCTTTCCTTCATGTTGTTGGAATTTTAAAATCCCTCCACAAATGCATTCTCTTTAGACAGACAGCCAAGGCGTGCTTTTCTACAACCAAATAATACATCTATATTACAAACGTTATATTTACAAAATTTCCACAGGACTAGTTTCGATGGTTTTACCGAACCACCATCCTCAGCTTCAAAACCGCAAATGAACAAGATAGGAAAAAAATGATTAGATAAGATAAGAAAGCCTGGACAAGAATAAGCAAGTGGCGCCATCTGTTGGAGAAAACAGAACTAAAACATAATTTCTTTAAAGGCCGAAGGCAAATTTGGATTGGAATTAATATCGTTAACTAGAACAGAAAGATTTTTATGATTGTGAAATGCCTCTAGAAAATCCAGTTCTCCAATGGAAGATGTTTTTTGAATAATTTTGGCAGCAGAAAAATTGAAAGTGTGATTTTCGGACCAACAATCTTGCGCATCAGAAGACTTCTGTGTTTCCTTTTTTCTAACATATGCCTCATGTTCCTTGACGCGAAATTTTAAGGCTCTCTTAGTTTGGCCAATGTAAATTAAACCACACTGGCAAAGAATCCTTTAAATACCAGAGGAATTGATATCCGGAATGCGGTCCTTAAGTATGGAACTCTGAATTTTATTAATGGGAGAATAAACAACCCGAAAGTTAAATTTCTGCAAAATATGTGCAAATTTATAGCTAATTGATGGAAAGAAAGGAATGACAACAAAATTTTTATAATCTCCTAAAACAAGAGTGTGCCTTTTAGTGTGTTGAGATGAGAATTTTTTAACTGCTTGATTAATAATGTTGGGTGAAAAGCCCCTGTCAATAGCTATTGCTTTTAAATAATTTAGTTCTTCATCAAGGGCTAGTTTGGAGGAGCAAACTTGAAAGCAATGAAAACATAGGAATAAAATGAAGCTAACTTTTGTTTAGTCCGATGACATGATTTAAAGTGGGGTGGAAGGCAAACCGATGAAGGTTTACAATGAGTTAAATAATGGTGCATCATGAAATTTCCCACGACGGGTAAATAAGTACTCTGACAGCCCAAAATAGGAAAAAAGTATTGTTTTAAAGCTGAGGAATGTAAACGGAAAGAAAGTGTGTGTAGCGGTTTTAACATAATATGCCAATGTTATTTTTGTAGCATAAGACCATGAATAAGGGGGCTAATCTGCCTCACTTTTACGGGGTGATATGTAATTAGAAGGGAAGAGCGCGATCTCAAAATCAAAGTGTACCTAAAGGGAGTATCGCCCATACAGCATTTTTGCGCTTGTGTATGACCTTCGGAAAATTAGTGATATTTACCCAAAAAGGATAATTCCACAAGAATATGAATTAATGTAAATCCTGAATATTTTATGTACTTATAAACCTTTCATCCCAGAAATAGTTGTGTTAATTTCTTTCTACATGCAGATGCATCATTTGTGTAAGTGACTACTGGAAAATCGATAGACATTTTGTTATGAGCTTCCGGAAATAATTTTGTTCATATGTTGGACTAATGTCTCCTGTAGCGGGTTTCTGCTTTCGAAAAACACTTGCATATTGCTTGATTTCTTCTCATGAGTGCGATGCTCTCTGCCAAGCTGATAGGACGAGTTGTTTCTCGCTCCGCCTGATCGCTTTTACTCCCTTTTGTGTTCGCCTATGACTTTTGCTTCGCTTGTTGAAATGAGCTGTTCGTAATTTTTCCTGATGAATTGTGTTATTTTTCGTGCTCTGGATTACCTCGTATTTATATATTTTATGTTACTCTTACTTTATTATCTGTTCTGTGAAATTATGATCTTTGAGATAATGCCCACTACATGCAATGCAGGGAATTATTATAATGCAGTGCATTATTATGAATCAAAATTAATTCTCGGTATGTTTGCGCTACGTAGATGATACTTTTACCCTGTTTGAAGGGAATAAAGATGATTTAAATAAAGTTCTTTCAAGAATGATTTCCATTGATCCTGCTATTCAGTTCACTTTTGAACTTGAGACTTCCATTCTCTTTCGTTTTTCGACTTTTCAGTCACACGTAACACATCCAACTCCAGTACTACGGTTTACCGTAAATTTTCATCGGTTTGCCTTTCACAACACTTCAAATAATGTCATCCGATTAAACAAAAGTTAGCTTCATTTTATTCCTATGTTTTCCGTGCTCTTCAAGTTTGCTCCTCCAAACTAGCCCTTGATGAAGAACTAAATTATTTAAAAGCAATAGCTATTCCAGGGGCTTTTCACCCAACAATCAAGCAGTTAAAAAATTCTCATCTCAACACACTAAAAGGCACACTCTTGTTTTAGGAGATTATAAAAATTCTGTTGTCATTCCCTTCTTTCCATCAATTAGCTATAAAGTTGCACATATTTTGCGGAAATTTAACTTTCGGGTTGTTTATTATCCCATCAATAAAATTCCGAGTTCCATACTTAAGGACCCCATTCCGGATAAGAATTCCTGGGGTATTTATAGGATTCCTTGCCAGTGTGGTTTAATTTACATTGGCCAAACTAAGAGACCCTTAAAATTTCGCGTCAAGGAACATGAGGCATATGTTAGAAAAAAGGAAACACAGAAGTCTTCTGTTGCGCAAGATTGTTGGTCCGAAAATCACACTTTCAATTTTTCTGCTGCCAAAATTATTCAAAAAACATCTTCCATTGGAGAACTGGATTTTCTAGATGCATTTCACATTCATAAAATCTTTCTGTTCTAGTTAACAACCCTAATTCCAATCCATTTTTGCCTTCAGCCTTTAAAGAAATTATATGTTAGTTCTGTTTTCATAAACAGATGGCGCCCGTGGCTTATCTCTTATCCAGGCTTTCTTATCTTATCCTATCATTATATCTTATTTCGTTCATTGGCGCTTCTGCAGCTGAGAATGATGGTTCGGCTAAATAAAAGTTAGCTTCATTTTATTCCTATGTTTTCCGTGCTCTTCAAATTTGCTCCTCCAAACTCTCCCTTGATGAAGAACTAACTACATTACTTAAAAGCAATAGCTATTGACAGGGGCTTTTCTCCCAACAATCAAGCTGTTAAAAAAATCTCATCTCAACACACCAAAAGGCACACTCTTGTTTTAGGAGATTATAAAAATTCTGTTGTCATTCCCTTCTTTCCATCAATTAGCTATAAAGTTACGCGTATTTTGCGGAAATTTAACTTTCGGGTCGTTTATTCTCCCACCAAAAACACTCTGAGGTCCATACTCAAGGACCCAAATCCGAATATAAATTTCTGGGGTATTTATATTATTACTTGCCAGTGTGGTTTAATTTACTTTGGCCAAACTAAGAGACCCTTAAAATTTCGCTTTAAGGAATATGAGGCAAATGTTAGAAAAAAGGAAACACAGTCTTCTGTTGGCCAACATTGTTGGTCCGAAAATCATACTTTCCATTTTTCTGCTGCCAAAATTATTCAAACAACATGTTCCATTGGTGAACTGGATTTTCTAGAGGCATTTCACATTCAAAAAAATATTTCTGTTCTAGTTAACGATCCTAATTCCAATCCATCTTTGCCTTCGGCCTTTAAAGAAATTATGTTTTAGTTCTGGTTTCATCAACAGATGGCGACAGTAGCTTATCGCCTGTCTAGGCTTTCTTATTTTATCTAATCATTATATCTTATCTCGTTCATTTGCGCTTTTGCAGCTGAGAAGAATGGTTCGGTAAAACCATCGAAACTAGTCCTGTGAAAATTTGAAAATTCAACGCTGAATTTTGTTGTTTGATTTCTAAATTAATATTAACACATAATTTTACATATGTTTTAAAATTAAAAAAACAAGTTTAAGAGAAAGTTTTTGCTGCTAATTAAATACTTTAATTGTTAAAAATGTCCTGTGTTGCTTTAGTAAAGCGCTCCTGATAAAACAGAATTCAATATTTTGAAACCAAAATCAACTTTATTTTTTTGAAAAGGTTAGAAATTTTCAAACTGCGCATTTTGTTTTACTTGAAGAAAATCTTATTTACGTATATTCTTGTGAACGTACTCCTAAATAAGAATTTTGGAATTTCGGTAGCATTTCGTCAGTTTTATATCAAGGGTAAAATCATTGTCACAAATTTACTAAATCAAATTACTTCAATAACGTTCCTGAAAGCTTTTGAGGTGAAAAGCAAACTGAAGCAACAATTTAACTACAAAAAAACAAAATTAAGAGAATTACAATTATAAAAAGCAACAACTGTGACTAAAATAGGCAACACAGTTTCATTTTAAAAAACAATAAAATATTTCGATTCTTGCTTGGCTTTGTGATTTTTAAACATACATAGTGCAGACGTTTACGAAAAAACTAGAAAGTAGCATAGTGGTTAAAATGTTTTCTCAATAAGTATGATTTCATACTCTAAATACTATAATTTTAAAAGTCCACGGAATCATGGGTTTGAAACTGTTTCAATGCTAGAGCTATTTCATGGCGAAACGTGCATTTTTTTAAATTTGAGGAACTGAATTTCCTAAGTGTTTGACAGCCCAATCTGTATTCATTTGTTTCGAATTTAGGAATGCGTTATGATGGATTTTCTTAAAACTTTATCAGAGATAAATGCTAATATTGATAGATAGCAATGAACGAAAATATCATGTATTTGTTTATAAACAGAAGCGAAGTATTTATGAGATTCACTGCGCGAACAAATTTTAATTTTAATATTTTTAACAAGTCTGACATAATTTACCCGACTCATCTAGGTACGAGATATTCATTCTCATAGTAAAAATATTAACCTGCATTTTGTTACAAGACTTTTTTTAAATTTATTTTATTTTAATTAACATGTGTGTAGTTAATATTCGCACAGATTTAATGACCGAAGTTCCCATAGACTTCACTCGTCACTATACAAGCTGTAATAGCTGTAATAAATGTAAAATATAATTATGAAAATAAATATTCTAACAACGATTGTAATCCCAAATCATTTAATTCACCGCATTGGTATCCTCAAATCTTTATAAATAAGATTTCTATCATAGATTACAGATTTTGAGATACGTTACTCATGTTCGTTTTTAATGCTAATCAAAATAATGTAAAACTGTATTTAAAACGATTAAAATTTAGACAAATTAATTAATGTCAGATTATTGCTAAGTTTTCTTCGACGGCCTCTAGTTTCAGATCGCTGGCTTAGAGGCTTAGTGTTTTCTTTCGTATTATGAAACGCTAATTCTTAACAGAGTTTCAGTCTAATAGATCCTGGACTATACTATGCCGTATATTCAGCTTGGTAATCACGTTCATTTTATTAAACTTAAATGGCGAGAACCGCGTGTGAAACAAATTTGCAGATTGTGTTCGCTTGAGTTGTGTAAACGTTTTTACAAAACTGAACTATGTGTGACCGCGCTTAGCACCTAAACTGCAAAATTATGTGAACAAGTTGAAGAAGTATTTCTCTAATCACTTTAAATCTTACCTCAAAGCAAGTTTGGTGACTATACAAGAAAATGTTGTTTAAGCCATTCTTGTGGTTTATAACCTAAAATATTATATATCTAATAAATCATAACTTGTTGGACTAAAAACAGTATAATAAAGATGAGCTGTTTTTCTTCGTATTTAATTTTGAGCATTTGAGGAGTAAAATTGCTGAAGGCTGGCAGTTTGATCCACGTCAAATCACGAAAAGAAGTAAGACTTACAAGTTAAATAGCTCTAGAAAATTTCCTGACAAAACTATATTAATACTTAACATGTTAGACTTAAAATACGTTTTAACATTTGAAATTTTAGGCGAAAGTTTTACTATTATTTTAATAATTTAAATGATAAACTCTTTCCGTGAGACTTTAGAAAAGCATACAATAATGAAACATAAGTCAGCTTTCTATAGCGTAAATACATTTTTTGCTGAAAACTTTAAAAACCTTCAGATTGTTACATTTGTTTTTCTTGAAGAATGTGCCTTTACGCATATTCTTGAGAATGCAACTCTAGATAAGGATTTTAGAATGTATTTAAAAATGTGTTATAATTTATCTCAATCTTTGAATCACCGTCACGCACACCTCAAATTTAAATTTAACTATGTCCTTATAACCGTTCGTCGTGATCAGTAAATGGGCAAAACAATTTAAGTACGAAACCTGAACAGCAAATGTAAATTAACAAAGAGAATAAACATTAAAAACTGCAAGTTATTCCAAATCCACCGCTCTGCCTAAAATTGGCAAAGTAGTTTCATTAAAAAAAATGTACAGAAAAAGGTTTCAAATACATAACACCTTTAATTCTAAAGAAGAAGAGAATACAAAATATCTAGTAAGTAACTAATTGGTTGATTTTTTTTTCCATGACAATTGTAGTCTACAACTATAAATATACATTTACAAATCCACTGTATCATCGAATAGAAATTTGTTTTCATGTCAATCGCATTTCATAAACAATTCTGGAATCTTTTGAAATCTAGAGAACTAATTTCTGAAGTATTTGACAGCCCTACCTGCATAAGCTGCATTTATTTGTCTAAACATTAGTAAAGATTTTTCACAGATTATCAGAGATAATTCCTAATCGTTATAGAGAGCAGAGAACGAGAATAACCTGCAATTGTTTTGAAGGCGAATACACAAGCTACAAAAGCACAATTATTAAAATAATATATTCTGTTAAGGATTGCAATGGCAAGTCACATAACTAATCACATGTGCATCTTCAAATGTTTGAATAAGATTTACATCACATTTCGTAGATTTTCAAACGCGTTACTCATATTTGTTTAACAGTAAAGAAATTAACGTAAAACTCAGCTGAAAATAATTAAAATCGAAAATGTTCCCGAGTTTCTTACCATAATATATTTAATGTCATAATAACAGTAATTAACTGTATGAAAAATGCATTCGCTAGCCGCGTAAAATTTCTTCAACGGCTCCTTGTTTAGGCCATTGGAATATAGGATTCTTGTCTTTTTTTCATCCTATGAAATGCTAATTTTTAACAGAGTTTCATTTTGTGAGATCATAGGCTCTAATGTCTGTATCATCAGCTCGGCAATTACATAAGCGAACTATGTCCGCTTGATTTGTGTGAAACTTATTTCAAAGCTGATCTACATGCGAACACTTCACTTAAAGCCTAACATTCAAAATGTTCTTCACCTGTTGAATAAATAGTACCCTTAATCACTATTTAATTATAATCACAAAGCAAATTTGGTGAAAATCCTAATAAATTTGATTAAGCAAATTTGGTGAAAATCCTAATAAATTTGATTAAGCCATTCTGGTGGTTTCTAACAGAAACTGTAACACAAATCTAAAACAATGACTTGTTATAATAAAAATAATTCTTGTTGTTAATAATCTCGCTTGTCTGAGTGAGACCTAGCCCACAAAATTACACTTTCTTGGTGGCAAGGAATGCAAGATTGCGACTGTCGTTGGCAAGAACCTTGGACTTGATACAGGCGAAAGTACGACTTTCCTCAGTTCTACCCCCAATTTTGAAGAAATGCACCCTTGGGAAAAAGGTCCGAGAGCCTGCCACCCCTCTTTTCCTACCAACTACCGCTGGAAAGGCATTTCGATACGCCGCATATATAGAGTGCCCCCATGCCACAAAGAGACTATACATTTACAAACGTATATGACTTCTCTCGGATTCAAACCCTCCCATTCGGTATGGCAGTTAGCATTGCTAACCATTGTTCCGGTTGCGAGGCATAAAAATACTATGACAAAGATGAGTTGATTTGTTTTGTAATTAAATTTGAAATATTTATAAAGTTTAATTCAAAGTTAAATTTCTGATAGGGCTACACTAGAGTTAACATCATCCGTTTCCTACCAGTATCACAACCACTATCCAATTTTGGCCGTCAAATTGGATGTAGCAGCAACTACTTTTATTTGAGGCAGTGGCGAATAACCCACTAGCCAAGCTAAATTCCTACTTTTAAACTGTATGGTACTAAAGCTTCTTATTTGTATAACTTGTTGATTTTAGCAAAAATTGTGGCTTGAGCATATGAGGATAGAACCCGGTAAAATGCAGGTTTTTATTGAAATTTAAAACTATAGTTTGATCCAGCTCAAATCACAAGAAGAAACAGCAAAGATCTTCGTGGAGTTAAAAAGGGTCGAATATTTGCTGGCAAAGCTATATTAACACTACTTGGAAGGTGAAACTTACAATACGTTTAATGAAAAAAAAAAAGAGTTTAACTACTAAAAACAGCAAATATAAATGAACAAAAATTTACCGAAAAGCCACCGATATGCCTAAAACAGGCAAGGCAGTTTCATTTAACTGTAACGCGAACGCGAAACTAACCGGCTTGAAATCTTCGCTAATCTCAAAATAACTATAGAGCAGCAGTATATGAAAACACTAGTAAGTTTTAGTAAACACTAGTAAACAAATTCGTTCTAATTTTATTCATAATAATTACAATCTTCAACCTGTAAATGTAAAGTACTTTTAAAAATCACTTGCATCATTGAACCGAAACATGTTTCCATGTGAGACATATTTCATAAATAAATTTTAATTTCTGAAATTTGAAGAGCTAAATTTTCGTAGTATTTGACAGTCTATCTTGTATAAGCTGCGTTCATTTCTTTAGAATTTAGTAAATGCTTATCACAGATCCTTAAAAAGTGATCAGAGATGAATATTAATAATGAACGAGAATATCATGCATTTGTTTAGAGACAGAAACAAAGAATTTGCGAGATTTCCTCCTCGACCCAGTCTTAGTTTTAATGTTTTTATATTAATGTCTACAAATCTTACATAATTTACGTGACTCAAATAGGTACGGAAAATTAACTCTCATTGTGAAAAAAACTGATCTGCATTGTGATACAAGATTTTTTTCTCTTAAATATTGAGACTTCAATCATCATTATACAGGCTGCAATAAAAGTAAAACATACTTATGAAAATAAAATATTCTAGCAACGATTGTAATATCAAGTCATATAAATAATCAAATCTGTATTTTAAATTCTTTAAATTAGATTTTTAACGCAGTCTGTAGATTTTCAGAAGCGTTCCTCATGTTCATTTTTAATAGTAAGTAATAAGGAAAATAATAGAAATCTGGATTCAAAACCTTAAAATTTTAAATATCTCCAAATGCTTGCCATAAAAATAAATGTCCTAATAATGCTGATTATCTAAATGGAAAATGAATTCGCTTGTCTCCTAATATTGCGTCAATGGCCTCTAAATTCAGACCACTTTTAATATACGTGTTTTTCTCGTATAGTGGAATGCTAATTTTTAACAGAGCTTAATGGACCGTGGACACTACTGTGTTGTATCATCAGCTCAGAAATCACATTTACTTTGTTAACCTGAAACAAACCGAACAGGAGCCTAAATTACAAACCATGTTAGCTTGAGTTGTGTAAACATTATTACAAAGTTAAACTATCTGTAAACGTACAACCTAGCCGCTTACATTCAAAATTATATTAATCTATTGAAGAGTTCTAGCCTTTAATATATATTTAAATGCAATCAAGCTGTCATGATCCGAAGTGTTGTATTATCAGCTCGGAAATCGCATTCATTTTGTTAACCTTAGATTGCACAAACCGAACAGGAGACTAAGTATGTTCGCTTAAGTTGGTAAACTTTATTTAAAAGTTAAACTACCTGTAAACACACAACCTAAACGCTAACATTGAAAACCTAGAGTAACCTGTTGACGAACTCGTGCCTTTAAGAACTATTTAAATGCAATCACAAAGCAAGTTTAGTGAAAATCAAACTAAAAATTCACTAAACCATTCTTGTATTTTGTAAGCAAAAAATGTAATACAAATCGTAAGCATGCTTTAGTGTAATAAAAGTAGTATGACAAGGATAAGGCTGGTTTTCTCTTCTAGTTAAATTCCAAATATTTATAAACACAGATTTTGATTCAAAGTTAAATATCCCATTGATCTACACCGCAGTTAGACTCTTACGTAGCTTGCCATTAGCACAACCACTATCCTTTTTTTACCATCAGATGGATTTAGCAAGGAATGTCCTTTAGTGAGGCCGTGGCGAACACACAACTAGCCGAGCTAAATTCCTACTTTTAAGTTCTGCTGGATTGAGTTTAAATTTGAATAAACGTTTGATCGTAGCAAACATTCTGAAATGACAAGAGAAGAGACTAACACCTCAGAATCATGGTGTTAGTGTAACGTATGAATAGTTATCGCAAAATTCCTAAATATGAAATTCTTTTATTCGAAGCTCAGAATTTTTTAACGTCATTTTCGAACCCAGTGTTTCAGCTGGAAACGAATGAATGATTTTTCTTATCTAAAACGCTGAAGGACTTAAATTAAACAAAATATGATATAAGGAACTATGTGTCTGCATGACAAGAGATACTCTTTTAATTAGGAGAATGCTTAATTTTTATTGTTCAACGAGTAAACACATCTTCCTTCTGTAAGACATCATTCGCAGACTACAGAAGTAATCTTTCCACTTACACTCCAGTTCTTCAAGAAGAAATGACTTCAAAAATATAGACTTATACAGATGCCTAAATGTATATGAGATTTAATAGTTCAGTTTAATTTCTAAGATTCAAAATTATGGTGAATATTGACCACAGTTAAGCTTCAGGCTCTGGAGTAGAAAACATTTGAAATACATTACTTCGTTAAATTTAATTAATATGAGTTTTAAATCTATTTAAACTGGAAATATAAGGAAGCATGTATAACAGAAATTGAACATAATAAATAATGTATCTATACTTTGTGAATTTGTTTGCTAACCACGAAAAAACAGTTGTGTTCTCTAGAAATGACTAATTCGGTAAAGTTTGGGAATTATTCCAAAACAATTTCTCAATAAAATTGCTTGAATGAAAATTTTCGAGATTTTTCTGGATAAAATTGCTGCCTTATCTATTATAATCATCCTATAGTTCAACATATATTAAAGATTGCTTTAGAATGAGACGAAGTAAGAGCTTTAAAAAAAGCAAATGCAATGGTAAAACACCACAGCCTCGTTAAAAATTATGCATAATCAACCTTGCTAAAACATGTATATACTAATTCCGTAGTCCTTTTACTCAGTTTAACGGCAAATGATTAGAAGAATGTTAATACTCAATAATTTATAGTTCGGTTTAAGATTCAATTCCTTTCCCCTTCTCGCTATGGTGTATGTCTTTACCCATCAAAAATTGTGATGGTTAAGTCCCTTAGAAAGATCTAAGACATCTAACCATCACAATTTTCATCATTTTTATTCGTTATTTTAAATGAAACTGCTTTCCCTGTTTTAGATAGAGCGGTGGTTATTCAAATATTTGATTTATACCGTGTGCGACGATTCAAATTTTGAGTAACATTGAGTGAATTTTTATGTAACAATGAGTGAGCTCAAGTGAAACAAAATTAGCAGAAACAAAATTTTGATCATGTTTGAGTGAGCTGTGGCTGTCCAGGCGGGAGATGAATACAGTAAGATGGGCCTAATAGATTGCAAGTATAAAATTCTTTTAGTTACTGTACTGAACGGATATTATATTCCGATGAGTGCGTAAATGAGACTTTATTAGCTTTTTCACAGATTAAATTTATGTGATGTTGGAAAAGGGTTTAATGTCGACTTTTCGAAACTTTGACGCTATAATAACTCAGAGAACCTCTTCTTAGTAACTTAAAGATTGCAGTGGGAGTAAGCTAGTGCACAGAGTATCCACATGTGTCTAGAAAGGAAAAGTCGGGAGTATTGCATGGACACATGGTTAATTGGTGAAACAGAAGTTAAACGTTCGGATAAGCAAGTAAGCATCCTGACCTTGGAGACATGCTATGCTACGAAGCGTACATCAACATCTCTAATCGAGATGAATGTAAAGCAAGGTAATTGAATACAAATATAAAAGTAAACATTGCACAAAAAAGGAGAGCACAGTTCTATGTTCCACGTTCTACTTGACCGATTATCGAAATTGCGTTTTCCATGTCTCGAAAGACCGATTTAGGACATACACCGGTTATCATAAATTAAGGAAAAATCACAAAAATAGCGATAACTCCCTCAAAAATAAGACCAACCGTGTAAAATTTGAACGTGTTACCAAGTAAGTGTAGCTGAGTAAAACTCCAATATGCAAATTAGTGGCGCTGCACTCCGAATACGTCATCTGCGAGGAGAAGATGACGTAAAAGTCCATGTTTGAGAGCAAGCCCACATATTTCACTGTGTAGTGACATCAGAAATCTAAGATAGCCAATTCGTAACAATGACCTCCAGGCATCATTTGCCTGCAGAACTACGATAAAGAGCCATTGGGAGACTAGAGGCAGGACAAAGTCAAAGAGAAGTGGCCAGATGGCAAAAACGGAGTCCTTCTGTGGTTCACAGACTTTGGAGGCAATATCAAATCACAGATTCGGCAGCTAGGAGGTTCAGCCAAGGACAGCCAACTGCTACGACGAGCACCGATGACCGATATTTGACACTATGTGCACTCAGGAATAGAACCGCTAGTCCGACTCTTCTTAGTTCCTCCCTTGCTGCAGCCACTGGAACACACAGACTATTTTTTGTATCAGTAATGGCTTCATTGCAGTCAATTGGCTAAATTGTTGAAATAAAAGATGCATCTCTGTCATTTCGTACGGTATATTAGTCTGATTAACTCAAGCATGCAAAATATTCAACCTTATTCCTAATTAGAGCATGGCAGTTTTAAGATTATTAAGTGACCTTTAGCTCCAGCTGTTTGATTTTATAAACATTCATCCCTTCAAATATTGGGTAAGATTTCTTCTCTGAGATATATTTTGAAAAGTGCTATTCTAAATGAATATTGTTGCATTATTAATCTAAAGTAATGGTTCTTGTTCAGAAACTAATACTTGTTCGTTGTTAACTTCACAAATTTATAGAAACAAAAGTTATCTTATTTTTTTATTTTATTTCATTAGTATAGGTTTAAAATGGCAGTAATTAGGTACTTTCGATTCTGAACTTCATCCAATGTTTAAACACCCCAGAGGTTATTCTTTCTGCTATGTAATATACCATTATCTATGGCTTTTTAATATTTTTTTAATCTACTTTAAAATTTAACCTAATGAAAAAAAAATTAAATATACTAAAGTAGTTGTATACTAATCGTATATAAATTCTTTCCTTTTTTAAAAAGTTTCATAGCAGAAAAAAGGATTTTCATTCATAGCAGAGTATATTGCCAAATATCAGAATCGTATTTGTTTGAAAATACAAAAGAAGTCTTTGAATCCTAACTTAATTTCTCAGTTGTTTACTTGTGACTTAAGTTCCTTTACCGCCTATATGTTTTTCTTCTCATTAAAGGTAAGTTTGGAATTTTACTTTAATAGGTCACATTAGAAAGAGAATAAAATAACTGCATTATGAAAATAAATTATTTATTTGGGGTAGGTTCCCTTTTGTCGAAGTAATAACTGCAAATTATTTAAAACAGTGGTATTGAAACTATGTGTCCCGAACCCATTTGGAAGCTTGAAAATTTATAATAGGACGCATGGTGAATAAAATTCCTAAAACTCCTAACTGATGGTACATAATTAAGGGTCAAATCTAAAGGAATTAAATTTTTGATTTCTCTTTGCCTATCCAGTCTGGGTGTGTTCATGTAAAACAGATAGGAAGAAAAAAGTACAAACTGGCCACAACAGTGTTCTGAGATAGAATACAAACATGACTTGGTACATTGGGAGCAACACAATTCATGAAGAATTTGATATTGCTAAAATCAAAACCTTTTATTATCTCGTAAATATTTCTCTCTGAAGTGAGAAATATCAGCAACACTGACCGGATAATTATAAAAATGTACAACATAGAAAACGACCTATGTCCATTCCACAGTGGTTATACATAACTGAGGCAATACTTTTCTCTGAAATTTTTGTTCTTTGCTGTATAAGTTATAATGAGCTGTATTTGAAATAGCATTATTCTTCTTGCCTTTTTTGTGATGCCATGCATTTCGTAATTTTATTATATATTATCTCTTTTAATTTCCGGAACCTGCATTTCGTACTGTTTACCTTGTTATCTTCCTGTTTCGTCGAAAACGAATGCTCACCAAATTTGGCTTTAAAAAACATTCTTACTAACATTTTGAAATTATCGAAATTTAAGTCGTCTTTTAATACTCTTTCGAAACATTTGTCATATTAATGGCCCTGTGCTCAGTAGTATGATAAACACTGCTACGTCCAACTTGACTGATTGTAAGCGTGAATTTTTTTTTTTTTTTTTTTTTTTTTTTTATCGTTGTTTGCATTTTTATGGGGTCGCATTGCCATAAAGTTTGAATACCCCAATTTTAAAACGTAATATGGGTGCTAAATTGCAATGAGCTTATCAACTTAATATTTTTATTTCTAATTTATTTCTAATTTCCATTTTTGACTCAGGAATTAGTTAATATTTTCTCAAAAGCTTTGTTTCTTTATTTGCATACTTAGATGAATATTAGAACCAGAACATGGAATGAATATCTTGAGAACTCCCTAAAAACTGCAACCACTTCTCTCTAACCAGACATTACTATATTTGTTTCACAAATTTAAGGTCCTTCCGTGTTGCTTAGAAAAGTGTTCCTGAATTAAACATAATCCAGCTTTTTAAAGCCTAAATCATTATGTTTTGAAAAAAAAAATAAATGTTTAATGAGTTAATTTTCTTTCACTTGGAGAATGTGTTTGTATTATTGAGAATACATTCCAAGATAAGGATTTTAGAATTTCTTTAAAATTCAGTTATCTTTACATCATAAGTTGAATCAGACGCTCTCTAAATAAATTTTTCTGAATTATAGTCTTGATAGATTTTGCGGTGAAGAGCAAACAGAAAGAACAATTCAGATACAAAACCAAACAGTAGAAATAAGAAGCTGCAATTTATTTCGAAGCCATCGCTCTACCTAAAAAATGCAAAGCAGTTTCCTTAAAAATTTTTGATGACAACTCTATATACATTGAATGAAATTTCCGCTGAAGTTGATCACTGAAAGTTTTAAAATTCAAGTAGCGCAAAATCATATTAAAATCTAGTAAGTAACATGTTAGTTTCATCTTTTCATAATAAGCCAGCGGCCGAGAGGTAAAATCGCTGAACACTGGTAGTTCGGTCCGAGGTTCGAATCCCGCGAACGGGCCGACTGCATGGGCGTTTTCGTGGTTTTGCTTATGTGTAACGTGTATACGAGCCGATTTCCCTTATAAAGTCATCCACGAAGGCATCCCTCCCCTTAGGCAGATAGCCCTAGTGTTCTTTGCCGTATTCTCAGTACACCACCACCTTTTCATAATAAGTGCAATCTCAAACAGTAAATTTAATTTTTAAAATCCATGTCGTCATCGAATCGAAACCTGTTTCCATATCACATGTATTTTATAAACAAATCCGAAATGTTTTTAAACTTGAAGAACTTAATTTTCGAACAATTTTTCAGCTCGCCTTGTTATAAGCTCTATTCTTTTGTTTAAAAGCTAATAAAGCTTTTTACAGACTCTCTTAAAATTTTATAAAAGATAAATGTTAATACTGATAAGAATAAACAAGAATGTCATTCATTTAATTAGAAGCAGAAACGAAATATTTGTGAAACAAAGTATTGTGACGACCAAGTCTCAGTTTTTATATTTTTATAGTAATCTGTGCAAGACTGAGGTACTTGACGTGACTCAACTAGCTACGGAAAAGTGATTCGGTGTGTGAAAAATTGATCTGAATTTTAGTAAGAGGTTTCCTACTAAATTTAATTTCTCTAGCCTATACCCATTCATGTTGTTATGTACACGCATAAACGCGCTTCTCAGCGAACCACATTCCGCTTGCGCCAGTCTAAAGCGCCGGTTTTGGGATAGGGGTAGGCTATCCGCTAACTCTTGCTGACTGCCTCTCAATTCTATTTCCTCTCTTCCTTACTCCTTGCCAACGGCTTAGTTGAGCTGTTTCCGGCTGGTCTTCAACCTCGGAACTGGCGTTTTCCAGATCTGTCGATTCTGGTCCGCCCAAATTGCTTTCCTGAACAACTAGTTTTCTTCCTTACCTTTCTCTCCAGTAAATATCCCTTTGTTCCCTGAGGATTCTGAAATCTTGAAGTTTCACTAGCCTTCTTCATTCAAATTATGCACCACTGCTGCATGAACATTTACATAAGGTTGTACATCCTCTTCTCCCAACCCCAGATACTTATAGGTACTAACTGGGCTTCTACCTGGAGTCATATGGCGGGTTTTAATCATATTTTCTCTCCAGACGCCAAATGTCTCTCTGGAACCTCCTATTTTCGGATTACGGTAACTTCTGCTCCGCTATCAATGACTGCCTTAAACCCACAGTTGCCTATTTGTAAACCTAACCTAGGTAATTCCCCGTTTGCCCTAGTTAGTGTAATCTCTCCTGCATAGCTAGCTTCATTCCTGTACATATTTCATTTAATCTCTTGCCTTGTACGTCATCCATATCATCTTTGTCGTTTCCTGTTTCAGATTCCGCCATTAGATTTATCGGTGGCCAAAATCGTTTTATGTGCCCTTCACCCTGATATTGAACACATTTTAGAATTTTCTTATTTGTCTGCATCATGCCTTGAGATTCTGAAGATTTTATCCCTTTGTATTTCTCCTTCTCGATTGTGCAAGCAAGGTTGAAATTCCTCTTACTCTTACTCAATCGCACTACCTTTTCTCCTTGTCTTATCAGTTCCTGTTTTCGAACTTAGCTTATTTAGTGCCTGAAGACTAGTATTGTAATTTCTAACTATCGCTGTAAAGTAATAAGTTGACCAAATAATTTGCAAACTTTGATGGACATAACCAATTTTCGAACTCTTTTAACAGTATATGCTCGTTAACTGTTGAGGTAATTTAGTTTTTACCTGATCCACAATCAAACGTTCTCTTAGTTTATCAAAAGTCTTAACTTTTCTGGATTCTAAGTAGAAGTCAAGTGCTGCCTCAACCCTCGCTATGTGCTGAGTATGAGTTTCCTTATACCTTTTCGGGCATCATTCTGAATTCTTTTTATGTTGTAATAAGGTCATCTGAAATTCCTTTAATACCGTGGTCTTTAATCGCAATATAGTTATTTAAATCCCTTTAACCCGAAGTTGCGATCCAACATTTAACTTTGGTTTTTAAACTCTGCAAAATAATTTTCGCCTTATGTTCTTCAGTGATTTTATAGAGATTAAACATTATTTCAGCATGATGGGAAAAGAACAGCCATTCCTCAGCTTTCAATGGCTGGTCAATCATAACTCCTTTCATTATTTTTAAATGTTTTAAGAAATTCTTTCCCTTGCTCTCAGAATCTGACACCCCTTCGTTCTATAAGCCCGATTTGCTTTCTTCTTTTTCTATTTTTCTACTCTTTACTTAAATTTCTAGCTCTTTAATTTTTATCTGATGTTCTCTCTCTAACTGTCTTTCCCGAAATTCGATCTCCTTTAATCGGTCTTTAGCCGCATCTGCATCCAATTCACACTTTTCTAGCTGTAACTCTATTTCCTTTAATTTAATTTCAGCTTGCATGCTCTTCATGACTTCATCCTATCCTTTTGACATCATAGTTTTCCCTTTAGGACCATATTAATCTCTCATGTTTCCTTTTTACCGTTTTACACATACAATACGTAATTAACTTTTGATTTTACAGGCAAACGTACATACTTCCCTTCTACTGAATACAACCTTTATTCACTTAGCAAACACTATCATTAGGGAACACAATCATGAATAGTACTATATTTTTCATATTAAACCATTAACAAGTATTTCACCATATATTGTTAAACACAAATACAAAAAAGTAATATCGTAATCTTTTGAATTAGTATGCGATAAATGGTTTTAAATAATTCGGCATTACGTCGTAAAACATTTACACATTCCTGTATTGATACAAGCATTTAACTTATTGTTCTCAAATCATTAAACTAATTAATCTTCAATTAACTTTTTTAATTTCAGTGACTAAACCTTTTACAGTCATTTCGAACTTAACCAGTAACATGAGTACACAATTAAATGTTTTAAATCACTTCTTATCTAATTTTTTTAGCCTTTTTAACGTCCGTTTCCCATACAATATCTCCTCAATATTTCCTTGATTAAAAAAAAAACTCATAATTCTCGGTTACATAAAAAATATACTTTATCAATGCCTGCTGGTTGTAACGCCCGACATTCTAATCAGGTTATTATTAAACATCAAAGCAATTTTAATTTTCTCAGTTAAGGTCGTAATTATGAGGAGGGAGCTCTCTCTTTATTTATTTTTTTCCTTGTGCTTCCCGAGAGATTCAGGGTAAACTTACCTTTAATTCCGGTACCAGAGATGAGTCGAATTTATCCACATGGTTGGGCTGGAAAATCCGACCTTTTCACAATTTACCACTGAAGAATCAGAATGATGATTTATTTTTATTTTTTCACCTAAATCACACTGATGATCTTCTGAGCACTGAACTCATTATTCACACTGATGATACACACACTGATTAATCGCGCCAATTTTACATAAATCTTCAAACATCGTAATGGGCCCACCAGCGGCCGAGCGGTAAAGTCGCTGAACACTGGTAGTTCGGTCCGAGGTTCGAATCCCGCGAACGGGCTGGCTGCATGGGCGTTTTCGTGGTTTTCCCCATGTGTAACGTGTATACGAGCCAGTTTCCCTTAGAAAGTCCTCCACGAAAGGCATCCCTCCCTTTAGGCAGATAGCCCTCGAGGCTTTACCATAATCACACACACACACACACACTCAAACATCGTAATTTAATTCTGGAATTTTCACAAAATTTTCACTATTCTTCTTTGGTTAACACTTTACTAACATATTTACTTATTATTTTCACTACGTAGTGATATTTTTCTTTTCCATCCTATTATACCATACTAGCAAATGCGCTGATGTGATCTCGCGCCATTCCGGGCACGAGGCTGGTTCTTTTTTTTAATGGAACACTCATTATAAAAGAAAAATATTCATCACACAGTTTGTAATTATATCCACACGTTTATTATACATCAAGACACAAACTCACATAAAAAATACCACTTTTATACATTAATATCTATATATAACATGCGCAATAACATGTATTAGTTATATCTCTCACATAGCATGCTTGTCGGTTCCAAATTCCCTGTTCTCGTTTTTCATCTTTCCCACCGTTCCAGTCTCCCCTGACCGCTTTCCCAGGTCACTACCTCACTTCCCTTATCCTTTTGAATGAAAAGGTCCTCGAAAAGTGTTTTGCTAAGTGAGGGACTTCACAAATACAGAATTTTGCTGAAAATGTTCCAAATGAAAATACAAGGAATTGTGTTTTCTAGATAGTGCTTTTGCCGAAAACTGTGCGAATCTCAACTCTCTGATTTTTTTTAAGTGAAAACAGATCGCTGTGTACTTCGAGAGAAGAAGAATAGAAAAAGCTTCGAAGAAAAATGTGTTTTATTTTTTTATGTATGACATAATCCTTTTTTAATTATTCAAATTTGTATTTTAAATTGCTGTTTCCTATCCTATGTTGATATTGTTTACCAAACGTAGTATAAATATGGATAATTTTGGAATCCTTCTAAAAAAGAAGGCGTGGAAATCACCAATTTTCGTATGCTAAGTAACTTTTAACACTTTCATCCATAAAAATTCGCCAAATTGGGCCAAGATATTTGCGATAGTACTTAAGTCTTCTGGCCTCAGTATTGGGAAAATTCTAAAAATGACTAGTGCCTGCCATAAAAAAAAAGGATTTGTATTGGTGTGAGGATGTAAACCTGACCAACATAACCAAATCAGTGTTTAGAGATAAACTTTCTGATCTCACTTATATAACATGGCGGACATATTTGTTTATCACATTTTAACATTTCTCCTTAGACCATTTCTGGCAAGGTCCCCGTGAATTTAATTGCTAGCAATGGATAAATGTTGTGAGAACACATTTATATTTCTTATTGGATGACGCAGGCCACGAGGCACAGGTCCTAAGTCCCGATGCCTATTCCAAGTATACACTCATAAGAACTCAAGCCTCTATTAGAGAAGCGGCGGTGCTTTCTATCATTTTTAACCTTATAAGGTGCAAAATTATGCAAATTCTATTTCTCTAACAAGTTAGAGTATATGCGCCGTAAAATTTCGCTAACTATTCAAAACATGATACGCTGAAAACAGTGCAATTCGGTCTGAAGGCGAGGCATAGAAATAAATGCATGTGTAGAAATTTTTCATATCTTTGTCACTTTTCAAAATAAAAAAGTGCAAATTTAGTTTTTGTAAAATTTCAAGCTACGTTCGTTACAGAGGTTTTTGTTACTGTGAGATATTCTAACCAGTTATAGAAAGAGTAACATCGAATAATGTCTTCTATATTTATTGAATTTTCGTCCACAGAGTAAAAAGCAGATGAGTTTGAAATTGTCGTTTTGCCTGCAAGTACTAATCCACTTTGTTGTCTCTTCGATTATAAACGTAACAGTGCTCTTTCGTCTGCCGTGGGGCTACAATGTAACTTAATATCCATTTTGACAGTGTCTAAATAATGCAAAGGCCATGAGTCTTTGAAAAAAAATGTCCTGAAAGCAGATTTTAATTCGTAATTACTTACTCAAATATTCGAAGATAACTGTTAGCGTATTGCTTTTCATAATATGTTGTAAATTAAAAGAAGTTAAACCATCCAAAAACTCAAATTAATTGTTTATATGACATTAGAGATCCGAGCACTTAGGTGAAGGGAATTAGTGTTTTCTTCGGACATTCTTTTATTGGTACTGGATTCGGGAAAGTACAGTTTTTCATTCTATTTATTCTAGTATTTTTGTAGTTATGTTTTTTTTAACTCATTACTAAAAATATTAAATTAGCGTTTTTTCACTTTTGAGTTAGCCGAACCTCACTGGTTTAATTCATTTTATTACCGAGTACACCCATTTTCAGCACAGATACTTAAATACTCCGACTAAGCTTGATTACTTAAAAAGATTTACTTAAAAAAAATAGAGCTGTGTCCTTCCGCAGCAAATGAATTACTTCCAAAAAGGGAAGTTATTATTTTTTGGCACATAAGACATTATGTTCATTAGATACAGCTTTACCTGGGTGTTAAAACTGAGGGTGAGAGGTAATATTTATGCCTGATTTTAAATTAATTTTCAGTACTAGTTTTGAGATTCTGAATCCTAATGAAGATTCGTGGAATTATCAATAATAATTTCAATTAAGATTGGCAGGATTGGTGTGGAATTATCAATGATAATTTCAATTAAGATTGGCACTGAATCGCCAAAGCTCCCAGGCAAAGTAAATGTAGAAAGTTCTTTGACAAATCTCAATTTATCTTTCGGAAAATATGAGTAATAATCTCTTCCATTTTAAAACCGGGTTAAATTTATAAATCACTCAGTTTTAAATTTAGCTTTAAATAAATTTCTGAATTGAGCGTAAATCGGTTTATGTTTAGCTTAACTTCATATTTCGTAAGATCCTCCAAAATTCTTAAATTCTTAGATGTTTACGTCAGTTGAAAACCATTCTAGTTTAAATATATACATATTTTTTGGAGGAAAAAATATCTAGATAAGGATTTTTAAATTTCATTAAAAGTTCCCTGAATTTTGAGTTCAGTGAATCGTCGTCCCGAGGCCCGGTGGCGCAGTGGCTAGCGCATCGCGCAGCACCACCACAGATCCAGGGTTCGATCCCGGATCCTCTTGGCGAGGTCGACTCAGCCTTTCAGCCCTTAATTTCCATCCTTTGGTTCCATAAACTGAGTACCAAGTTCGCTTGGGGGCTAAACACTGGGGTACTGCGACAAGCTGAACACTTGTTCAGGGTATATTCTTACGCAATACCGGGGTCCACGATTAATAAAGGAGATTTCGGGCCACTACAGGCATTTTGTTTTTAGAATCCTCGTCCCTCACGAGAGAAATCAAAGTTCCGAAAAACAACCTAGGAACAAATATCTATACTCCAAAACCACCGCTTCCTCTCAAAGAAAGAAAGAAGCAGTTCCATTAAAAAGAACTTCCATAATCCACTCCAATTCCTTCTTTTTCATTCAATCATTATAAATTGTGCCGAAGTATTGCATTTAAGTGCAACGTAACTGGGCCATGATAAGTATACCCAAAGGGCACATGACATATCTATGTAGTCATTTTTCAAACTTTTATACTACAAAAAGATACGAAAATACCGGTGGTTAGTTATTTGAGAATAATTCTATTATTTATTGTCGGATTATATTGAATTTTAAAATCTATTCTTTTCTTCAGTCAAAGCTTGTTTATAAAAATTCGTTTCAAATTTTTCATCCATTCCGAAAATGCACATCTTCACTTGAAACTCAAAGAAGAAATTTGCCATGTTTTGCTTTCCACAGACAGTGTATGGTTGTCCCTCTTTCGTTAATATTAATAATTGAAATACATATCCTGCGTGTGTTATTCAAGTTTGATAAAATATCAATTTGTTTCGCACCTCTGGAACAGTAATTAAAGTATCTCTAGAAATCTAGAGTGTGACGTGAAATGCTCTCTTTTTCTTTCTCTTTTTTGCTCAATATATTATGTGTAACATACTTTAATATTTTATGCTCACATTTCAGTTAGAGCATTATTCACAGAACCTACGAAAAGCCTCTGCTATCGCTAGTCAGCTTTCTATAATTATAGGAAACTTTCCTGGAATGTTTCTCAAATAAAGTGTGAAAGATAACCTACGCACTATAATGCCGACTCTATGCTACGCTTCTGCAGTCTGGCCGTTAGACGCAGAATGCAGAATTCCAAAAATTTATGTAGTATAGAAAAATATGAGAGAAACGAACTGATAAATAATGACTTAAAAATTGATCCTATAGTGGAACATATAACTAAACTAGCGTTTTTTCAAAACTGGACTTATGATGCAATTACTACAATGATGCAAATTTTTCAGAAAGTCTTACTTGCCAAATCTTTCTAGCAGATGACTGGGCCAGATAGTTTTCTAGTGGCGCGCTTAAAGACCACAATTTCGTAACCTAGCTTTGACTGCTGAGTTTTTCAAATTTTTGTTTTTTTATTTTTTGCGCGGAGCGACTTTTATCTCTCGCCGCTTTTCATATGATTGGCACTCATGCCAGTACAGGAGACAATAATGCCCCCACTTTCACCTCACTTTTTGTATGTTCTCGAAGTTTTGACTTCTAGCTCGTTAAAGCCATATGTTCTCAGAGGCTTTATTTTGTTCTAGCGTTTTAAAGTCCCTCCACTGGCTATATAAGCTACTTCATAATTCTTTTACGAGCAGTTTTTGGGCCGTTTGAACCTAAAGCACTAAAGACATTGAGAGTGCAATAATCTTCAAAACCGGTGGAAGAGTTTCCATAAAAGGACGAAGGAAAGAAAGATATTACAGAATAAAAATATGAACTAAAACGAAAGTTTCAAATAAAATAGAAAAAATTGTATAATTTTTATACAATTTTTTCTAACATTAATTCTAACATCAACTGTAAAATTGTGTAATTTTTTATACAACAATAAATGGAAAGCGAATATGAATATGGTTTGCAATTAATTTTATTTGGAAGGTCAATTGACTCGACGTATCAGATTTCATACATTCGACGTTTACAAAACACGAGCTTTTTACACGAAGTAGAAACATTTGTTAAGCATATATCCGGGTTCACATCAATTGTAAAAGTTTTATATTTCCTTAATCCCCATGCCACCAGCAGGCGAGGGGTAAAATCGATGTATCTTAAAATTATTATATATTTTACTTCGCTCTCTAGTGTATTGTAGCAAATTACGAAATGTCTTTGAGCCAAATTGGAGCGCGAAGTATTGCCGGATTTGAGGAAAATTTTCTAACGGAATCTGCATACGATTGCTAGTATGATTCAGTACGAAGTCCAAATCCGGAATCGTCAAAACTTCGGTCATTCCAAATTTTGGGATTTCCTGATTTTAGCTCATGAATGTAAATCCAGTAACTTAAAATGTAGAAATTACAAAAGTAGAAATGTTAAATAATGAAGATACGAGGCACGTCCAGAAAGTAAGTTCCGTTTCAATTTATCTCCGCTGCAGCTCTGCGATCGCAGTTCCACACATGCGCAGTAGACGCTCTGTATCAAGGAGAAGAAACGCGCGCCATTTGGAGATCGCTGTCAGTCACGTACGCTTTGTTGTGCTTGTTTACAATGTCGCTGTTGATTGAAAATCCCGCCGCTTGTGAAATCAGATCTGTGATTCGTTTTCTGAATGCGAGGAAAGTGAAACCTAGTGAAATTTATCGGCAAATTTGCGATGTTTACGGCCCAAAAGCGATGAGTGATTCAATGGTGAGAAGATGGGTCCGAAAGTTCAATGATGGACGTGCACTATGAAGAAAGAAATGGGCGTCCATCTTTGGTTACAGAAGAACTGGTTCACGCGATTGTTGACAAGATCCATGAAAACCGAAGGTTTACAGTTAGTGCTCTCGCTATGGAATTTCCCCAAATTTCACGATCACTAATGCATGAAATTGTTACCGAAAAACTGAAATTTCGTAAACTTTGCTCACGTTGGGTACAAAAGTTTCTTACTGAGAAACACAAAACAAAACGGATGGGTAGTGCACTTCAGTTTTTGACCCGTTATGCTGAAAGCGGCGAAGAATTTCTGACACAGATAGTCACAGGAGATGAAACTTGGGTTTCTTACGACACCCCTGAAAGTAATCAATGGAATTGAGGCACACTTCATCCCCAGCAAAGGTTAAGCCGAAGCAAATCTTGACACCTCGAAAAATGATGTGCACAGTGTTCTGGGACTGGAAAGGCATCTTACTCATTGATTTCTAACTGCGTGGTCAAACAATCAGAGCAGATGCAGATGCGAGACACTTCGGAAATTGCGCCGCGCAATACAGAATAGGCGCCGAGGATTGCTGTCAAAAGGTGTTGTTTTTCTTCACGACAACGCACGACCACACACTGCAAATGTGACGAAAAACCTCCTACAGGGATTTGGCTGGGACGTGTATGACCATCCTCCGTACAGCCCTGACCTCGCTCCTAGCGACTTTCATCTGTTCTTACATCTTAAGTCTTTCCTTGGCGGTCAACACTTGAACAATGACGATGAGCTGAAAGAAACTGTTTCCAACTGGTTGAAGACACAGGCGGCAAATTTCTATGAAGAAGGTATACAAAAACTTGTGCCACGCTATGACAAATGCCTGCAATATTTCGGCAGTTATGTGGAAAAGTAGTTTAAGAGTTGTTGAATTTTGTGCAATAAATAACTTTTCTGTAGCTGTACACAATTTACTTTTATTACCAAACGGAACTTACTTTCTGGACGTATATAGTATAATGACCTGATGGAATAAAAAATTATCAATATCTCAATAATTGCTTGCGCATTTTATTTAACACTTTCTTGTCGACGTCCATTAATCATTTTCTGTTTATTAAACGCTATTTTAATAACTTTCTTCAACTTTACAGATAGGCCTGCTGAGAATTCCCACTAAATTCTTACTGGGATTCTTTCATTCTCAAATACCTCTTTGTCAGTTTCTTCCCTAATAGCAGCGATATTTTCCGGATTTTAAACTATACGACAAATACTGCCGACCGTCAGTTGACTGCTGATTAGGACATTGTCATCTGAAACACTTTTGACACATCAGTTTGATTTATAATTACTTCACATTTCCTCACAGATTCCAATAAATAGGAAAATTTGCCGTTCAAACTCTACGGTCAAAGTAAAATGCTGTTTTGCCTAAGTTGGAAATCCTACTTTTTTTAAGCTCTAATCGCACCAAGACGCTTATAGAAGGCAAGATAGAAATAAGCTTTCGCTTCGCAGCTTTTCCTACAGCTCCAGAATTAAAATATATTTTAGACATAAACGTAAACTCAAATTTTAATTTTCAGAAAATAGCTGTAATAATATAAATCTGAAAAAACTAACAAATTGACATGGGCGTTCCTATGATTTTCCGTATATTAATTTGGATACGACCACTTTCTCATTAGAAAATTCTTTAGTACAGCATCACTCCCGTCACACAGAGAACTCCTGCGTCGTATTTCGAAATAATGGAATCCGACTTAATCTATATTAACCCCATCCATAATTTAACACGAAAAGTTTTAATCTTAAATATCTCTCTGTGGAACATAGACATACAGAAACTGTCACCCCAAATTTACATTCATCGTTGTGTTACCTTCTATCCATTTACCGGCGAACACCTCATTAAAATCTCGAGAAGCCAAACGCAGAATGACTGCAAGTTTATAATAAAACAACGTCATTTGCTTCGTTATATAAATTTTCTTTTTAGCTCAAAGGAGTGTTAGCTCATAAGGGCTATTAATTTCGTTTTGCTATTTTGCGTCGATTCTCTGTAAATGTCTTTATCACCTTTCATACATTTGCCACCAAATATATTTCGCCCTGTGTTATATTTAAAGAAATTAAATAATGAAGAAGCTGCTTACAAGCATACATGTTTCTCACATTGTGATAAAACAAAGGTATGTAGAGCACATTCAATTTTTGAATTACGAAATTCTTCTCTGAATGTGGGCATCAAGCCTAAATTTGAAATTTGAAATTTGATTAATTATTGATTTCATATTTTGTAACACTTTAACGAACTTCTGATTAACAAACTCAAGGATTTCAAACAGAGCAATGGCACGACTGTACGGCAAAGGAAAACATTTTTGTCTCCAGCACACAAGTTTGTGTATCGGAAATTCTAAATATAGGCTCACTTTAAAATTATTTTACGATATTGCTGTTGAATTGAATTTTATGTTAAAAATGAGAAGATGATATTTAATAAATAAAGGTAACGCCCAAAGCATTAAAAAACGTCCCTTTGGGAGTAATATAAAATTTGAAGACTTTCAGATTTATTTATATGCTTTAGTTTTGTTTACTTATTTTTGTAAATAGTATCCACGCCTAAAACAGGAACATAATATTCACTAAGTGTGTTTTTAAACCGCAAACGTTTTTTGTAAAGCCTTGCCAAAGCTTCTAAAGCGTTTTCTCTTTAACGTGTTGTTTTTCTAAAGTGTACTTCTAATGTAAAGGGCATTTGGAATATCTGTAATTTCGTTATGGAGAATAAAATTCTGAGCCAGAACGGTAGCAATACCTTGTATATGATTATTTGATGTATCTCATAACACGATTTTTGTTTGAATTGCTAAATATTCTGGATGCGAGACAGTACCACCTAAATTCTATGAGACTGAATTTGTCTCCCTCTCTGTAATTGTTACCTACATATATGAAAAGGGAAGGCTAGAAAAAACCTGTTAGCTGTCACAGATTGCATACATAGGACGCATCGCCCTATTTTTTATATGTTGCCATCAAAAAGAGAACGATAACGATATGAAATAGTGAGTCACGAATCTAAATTGGTTGAACATAAACCGCGTACTCTGATAATGGATGAGCAGTCTCGTAAATTAGTCATCGAACAAACTCGGCGCATGGTCGATTTTGACTCTTGTGTAATGTTAACAACAGCTAGTTTCTCCTAAAAGGACCCCACCAGATACATGGCTAAATCTTAAACTGATAGCACTCTCTTGCTTTGCTCTAATTAACTAATCTAGCTTTCAGTATTGCTGGAACAAATAAGTGAAACACGACACGAAATTTCTTATATTTCCCTTTATTGGATAACGGAACGTAACCAACGGTTTGAGATTGCGCTTTACTTGAATCTTACAAAAGGTGTATGAACACAATGATTTCCAATGATCCACGGTTAAAGTATTTCAGACTGTCTATGGTATAGTAACCTCTAGCTCCACATCATAAAATTAAAATACTTAGCAGAATTAAGAAAGGATACAAAATAGTCGTTAAGGAAAATATAGGAGGAAGTCAAAATGACAAGAACGTTTAGGGAGAAGAAAGGAAAATAATTTGTAGCAATTTCTCTCCAAGGCTACAAATTTTATCTGAATTGAACTGCCATCGTTGAAGTAAGAGATAAATATGTGCACAATTATTTTCGTTCAAGCGTCAAAGAAAACTATAACAAATAAGAGAAAGAGACTTGGCTGTCGTTATTTAATCACAAAATCTCACTAAAATTATTTACCTGCATACTAAATTCGCACAATATAGTATAAGTACACTGCGAAAATAAAATGTGTGAGTTATATATCATATATCTCCTATACTACTGTGCCGATTTACGAAATTCAAATTGCGTTTTTCATGTCTCGAAATCCCGATTTAGGATATTTACTAAATTTGTATACAGAATTTGTTCTAATATAGGTATTTTGACTTTCCGCAATTTAGGATCTTGCCCCTAGACCAGTACCTTCTAGAACTTTCTAGTCTATTACGCAACCGCTAATACAAATAACGAATGCGCGCCATTTAGCAATACAACGACAGAAGCTCCTGTCCTCCTGCGCTATCAAACCTCGCTGCTGCTTTTCTTTGTTCAAAGTATGACACATTAAATTAAA
This sequence comes from Stegodyphus dumicola, assembly GCF_044657685.1. Classification (NCBI taxonomy): domain Eukaryota; kingdom Metazoa; phylum Arthropoda; class Arachnida; order Araneae; family Eresidae; genus Stegodyphus; species Stegodyphus dumicola. The sequence goes on from NC_140772.1 coordinate 7,041,331, forward strand.
AGTAATCCTAATTAGTGACAAATATTGATGTGCTTCTTGAATCGAAATAAAGCATGGAGCTACAAACTTAAATCCTATTGTGTCGTTATTTGATGTCGTCTTGACACTCAGCCACAGCAATGCCGAGCTTCTTTGTTCTTGTGCCACTGCTGCCGTATCATCACATGTATATAGTTAGACATAAAAAAGAATTAGGGGCTTTGTTTAGTTGCATATATGTAAACTGTGCAAAAAATGGGACAGTTATATATCTCCTGTTCTACTGCGCCTATTGACGAAATTCAATTTGCGTTTTTTATGTATCGAAAGAGAGACTAAGGATATGTATTAGATTTATGTTTGACATTGTTCTGCTATAGGTATTTTGACACAAAATTGGACGTTTTCTGAAACGACATATATTTTTTTTCCTTATTCCGATGCTACTACTCAAATTATGCCAAACTGCCAAGCTTTGTAAAATCGCACAGGTAGTTTTTGAAAACTTAGCTTTCAACATTTTAGCTCCTCCATGTTAATTGAATTTAGGATGTATTTATTAATATCTCTTTTTTATTATACTTATTTGGTTCTTTCTTTCACATTTCGAAATTTAGGGTCTATATGCTCTTAAGTTGCCTTTACTTCCGTTTTAGTTTATCAAGATTTACAATGCGTAAACAGACGATTCTGTGAAATGTAGCAGGTTTTTAAGGGAGAGCCAGCGTTAGATGAAAGTTACAAATTATTTAATATGATTAAATTTACTCCCACAATTCATAAAACCATAAACGAAAGCAATAACAGCAACCCCGCTACAATACAAGCATTAAGCTTGTATTATTGCATTTCCACTAAGAACTGAAATATTTTTATTCATTGAGTTAAAACTGTGTAGAAATAGCTCGACTATCCGACATTGAAAGCTCAACTAACTGGAATACATTTAAGTTTCGAAACTGTTTTATATTTTCTTTCTTGTTATGAAAATTTTAGCAAACGAGAGACTTGTAAAGTCATCATAAAGCGCATGCACAACTACGACTAGCAAAAAATAAGAATGTCGCCAAGCAGTGTGATTTAGCATTAATAATGGATAAGAATGAAGTCACAATACAATCATCCATTGTCTGTTAAGGTGCAGTGCCGGATAGGACTGGCGGGCGGCCGCGCAAATGTCCGTGGGCCCGGAGCGATTTCGGGCCGATCAAGAAACTCGAAAGATCGAATCGACACAGATTCGGCGAGAGAGCCCTCCTGAGGGAAAGTGCGTACAATTAATACGTTCACTGAAAAGTATATTTTCCAATGATATACAAAGTGCACAGATACGACAAATTGCAAGATCTATTCTGCAATTAAGGAATAAAAAGGATAAAATATCACCTTTCAGAATTATTTTTGTATCCTCAGGTATATTTGAAAATATTTCGATATATTAAGCCAGTGACAAAATATTTGCAGGCTAAAGGATTAGATTACATCCTAGCATATAACATTATTAGGGAGCCTACAAGCTGTCTAAAAGTCATTTCTAGAAACTTCGATTTAATATTTAAGGTATCAAAATAGTTTGCAGTGGATTGCAATAATAAACTAGAAAGGCTGGGTTGTGATGCAATTATAGAATGAGAACTACCTATTAGAAGAAGAGGAAGGGTGAAACAAATCGACGACGAAGAATCATCGTCCTATTTTAATTTCAGTTGTCCTGTTAAACAAATCGAAGTTACTGTCTCTAATTTTATATAATGGATAACAGCATTTCATCGACGTAGGTTTAAAGGGCATAGGAAGTTGTATAAAGACATATGACTTCTCGGAGATTCCCAAAACATTTCGTAGCCGTTGTCGCTGAGCTCTTTTGACAATTTATCTATATTATTAGGGCGCTATGCAGGTGTAACAATTGATAATCTTAAGGATGAATATAAGGACCTAGTAATTAAATGGGAAAATCATTATTTTGAATCTGATACCGAGTCAGAAGGAGAGGATGCTCTATTTATTAATCAGCATTCATCCAAAGCTATATGCAATTTTTGAAAAAAATTGCGTTTTTTCAAAAAAAATTTTCTTCAAAAATTGCGTTTTGTCTGTATATAAACTACTCTTGAAATATAATTTATGTAGCAATGAGTACGCCAGTGTCTTTTTTTCTTATGTCATTTGGGTGATATGGATGGTGATTACCTCAATATCATTTTAAAGTTTACTGAAAAAATTAGCTCTATCGAGGCCCTTGCTTTTTTTAAACTGTCATCATTTTATCGGGCTGTTTGTCGGCTAATGACAGAAATCCCGAAAATAAGTGTAGGATTAAAATAATAATAATATGTTTTGCATGAAAATATTTGTGTACTATTTGAATTTAAAAGTTAATGATTGTACTGGTAGTTGTTAATTAGATATAATTTAGTATTACCGTAATTTCGGGTAGATAAGCTGCCCTGACTTATACTCCGCACATATGATAATTGACTACAAAAAACCGACTTAAAGTTTATTGGATAAGCCGCACCGCCGTATATTCCGCAGCAAAGCATTCCGGCACATGACACTTAATATTCATTTATTCAGTAATTGCTAGCCATATTGATGTAATCATCATAGATAACGTTTTATAACACTTACAACATAAATATATATATGTACTCACTCTATCTATAACGCAAGCTGAAGGAGATAGGGCTTTTTCAAAGTTAAAAATTGTAAAAGGTGGAATAAGCAGTACTATGAAGCAAGCTAATTTGGCGTCACTCCTATTGAGGAACATAGAGAAGGATTGTTTGACTAAAGCAAAAAAAATTGAAGATATAATGGAGGAAATACATATATATTATTGATTTGGTTATAAATATATCCACATAACACTGTATCTTATTGCATATGTTTGTATAACACTTTATTTCAGTTCTTTGATTGGTAAATTAAACAATGGGATTTCATCACATCAGCTTGTTTAACAATTTGAAAAACAAAAAAATGTTTTGCCAAAGGATTGTCATTCCTATCATCTGCTAAAATTTTAAGTTATCTACAATGCACTAAAAGAGAAACACTGTTACAAGTAAAAATATTGCATAAAAAAAGAAAAAAACAGAAAATATGAAGCGTTTCAAATTTTAAATTACGCCCAAGGGGGCGTTTTATTTTAACATTTTGTGTATTACATTCATTTATTAAATATCATATTCTTCGAAATTAAACCATCAAATTCAGTTCAAGAGTAATATCGCAAAATAATTCTAAATTGAGCATATCTTTAGAGTTTCCGATACACAGTCTCGCGCGCTGCAGATAAAAATGTCTTTTCTGCACAACGTTGCCATGGCTCGCTTTGAAATCCTTGAGTTTGTTAATGAGAAAGTTTTACAAATCATGAAATCGATAATAAAACAAATTCTAAATTTCAAATTTGGGCTTCCAGATGCCCATATTCGCACTACGATTAGATTATTCAAAATTGGATGGCTCTAGGTACCATTGTTTTATCACAATGCGAGAAACATACATACATTTATGCAGATTCTTCATTATTTAATTTTTTCAAATATAATACAGGGCAATAATATTTGATGGCAACAGTCTGAAAGTGATACAGACTTTTAAAAATTTCACCGTAAAATGCCAACACGAAAACAATAGTCCCTCAGGGACAAACAAGGACTAACAAGCAAGGAAAAAGAACAATGGGCTTGAAAATTAGGAATTTAACACAGATTTCAAATTTTGCATACTTGCTATCTCCTTAAAACTCGCTTGCCGTCGATAGCAATGACTTGCAGCTTATTATGACACGCATACACATAGATGTTTGGCACGGAAGAAAGGATTAATTCTAGAATATAATGTTGTGAAAAAATAATAATATAAGAATACTCAGTTGACCACCTCCTTACACTACTTTGGATGGTATCTGTATTTCTCAGAATATTATACATCAATATAAAAATATAATAAGTTTTACAAAATATGAAATCGATAATAAAACAAATTTCAAATTCCAAATTTAGGCTTCCAGATGCCCATATTCGGAGGAGGATTACGTTATTCAAAATTTGATGGCTCTAGATAACATTATTTCATCATAGTGCCAGGAACGTACATATATTTGTGCAGATTCTTCAAATAATTAAATATAATACAGGGCGATAATATTTGGTGGCAACAATTTGAAAAGGGAAGCAACATTTATACTAAATCAACGCAAAGTGCCAAAATGAAATTAATAATCCTTCTGGGCAAACTGCCCTTTTTGGCTACTACTAATAATAATGCTAATTGTAGTTCGGCAAATTTGTAGAAATATGATCCGGATAGCACTCTTGATACTGTAATAAACGAATTGGAGAGCAAAGGACTGGGCATTAAAATAAATGTTTGGCTATATTATTTTAGAATCATTTGTCTGTTTACTTCCCTTCTTCAGTGGCTAACATTTGCAATCGTCTATATACTTCATTTGATAAATTTGTTAAAAATATTTCTAATACAAGAACGTTTCTGAAAATATTTTAATCGTTTGTAACATTTACATCGAAAAAGGAAAGATAATAAAAATGAATATTAATTTTAAGGTGTCTTAATTTAATACAGCATTTTATATTCCCTTTTATCATTTGGCAACAGGAGTAATAGATTTTTACTTGTGAACAGAAACTAGTGTGATTATATTTCACTATTCTGCGTTATTACGTTTAGATATGTGTACATTTCGCAGTTCTATTTACCAAGAAAATGTCCTATGAGGTATTAAGAACGCATGCCAAAATGTTTAGATAGATTTCTTACTTTTATTTAAATTCTTTCCGTTTCTTTTTTATGACCAAAAGTGAGTAAAATGCTTTATTTTTTGAAGAAATTGGGGATATATAATTATCTTTCGAAATATATTAAAAGTGTCTATTGAACGAAATTCAGGACATCGTTGGTTTTTGCCAAGCTATAAATTTGAGAATTCTCTGCACAACAAACCTGGGTAAATAAATTACCCTAAAATATATTATCTGAAAAATAAGCAACATCTTTGAACAATGTTTGACTAAATATCTTCGTTCATAGTCAGTATGTTCCTTCCTTGTTTTATAACAATGCCAAACAAAAATTCATTAGTACTAAAGTACTGTTCATTAGTCATATACGTCTTAATGCATTGTATTTTACCTTCATTCAACACCATCTAGGTAGACAACACCTTACAGGCTTAACTGGGTAATATCACCCCTTTCTTCACCCTCCGCCTCATATATAAATATCTCCACTCTCTTGTATTTTAAACATTTATTGCACAAACACAAAACTAATACTAAACTACAATACTAATAACTGAAATATATAATGTAAAACAAGTTAATATCGGTTTCATTAATGGCTCCCACGAGCCTTCCCTATGACCTCTCTGTAGGTCTCCCTCTTGGAAACTAAACTTTGGTGGCTTCAGATTGAGAGTCAGGGCCCTCTATACATTTTGTTGGTTGGCATCACACTAACAATCAAAGAATGCTAGAAAACATCAAATATTTGTGTCAACTTTTGGTTAGCAGTGTATGCTACAAGCAAACAAATATTAACTTAATTATACTTAGTTGAAGAAAGTCTGTGGGAGAGAACACTTTATTTACAATGCATGGATTATGCATTATGGCTGCAAATAATGAGTTTGTCTATTCTTTCAACATATACCTTGTAAATATATACCCACAAATATATACCCACTGGCAAGATCCTTTGTGTAATATAATAGAAGTATAATGTGATTATGGCAAAGCACGCGTGGACTGTCTGCCTAAGGGGGAATGCCTTCTTGGAAGGATTTTTAAGGGAAACTTCTTAGTATATTTCTTAAACATACGACATATCATGAAAAAGCCCATGCCGGCAGCCCGTCTGTCTAGAATCGAGCTCAGTGTTCAGCATCATTGTTTTGTGTTCAGCATCATTACTGTTCATTAACCAGTGTTCAGCATCATTACTGTTCATTAACCAGTGTTCAGCATCATTACTGTTCATTAACCAGTGTTCAGCATCATTATTGTTCTGTGTTCAGCATCATTATTGTTCATTAACCAGTGTTCAGCACCATTATTGTTCGGCTGCTCATAGGTCTATGCAGCTGGATAACACATCAACACTGTTTTCACGCCATCTCAAAACAAATTTGAAAGTTTTATTCTTTTGCAACTAGTTGAATTTCATCTGCAATCCACGTTCATATTAAAACTTTGAATCCGGTTTCATACCTTAATGAAGATGAAATTCTACTGCACATAGCAGTACTTCCCTGTAATCTGAAATACTTCTACACTAGGTCTTGCGCTGAAAAATTTCCTAATTAAATACCAAAAGATCAAGGATTATAAATTACGAAGCACCTACAACCTTAAGGATCGTTTCACTCCAGATCAGATATTCAAAAAGTGAACAGAAAGGAGAAAATAGACAAAAGCTGAAAATGGAAAAATTGATTGTGAATACTGCACTTTATTGTTGGTCTGATGCGCTTCACCAGCTCAGAGGAAATCAGGATTGGATTGGATTAATTAATTATGGCAAAGCACACGAGGGCTATCTGCCTAAAGGGAGGAATGCTTTCGTGATGGACGTTCAAGCGAAACTGGCTCGTATACACGTTACACATGGGAAAGACCACGAAAACGACCATGCAACCAGCCCGTTCGGGAAATTAGAACCTCGAACCGAACTACCAGTGTTCAGCTTCTTTACCGCTCGGCCGCTGGTAGGGCCCCAGATGAAGTCAGAGATAACCGATACTTTGACACGTATGTGATTATACTGAGTTTCTAATGTTTAGGTAGTACTTGGCAGTAAACTAAGATTATGCAACCGTGGGCGTTGTGGTGAGAAGTCCCTTACCGAGTTCTCCAGCAGAGGGAACTTGAATACGAGTAAGGTTAATGTTGTATTGAAATAATTTTGCGGAAACATTTGTGTATAAGAAAGTTTATAAAGGCATAAACAAACAAATTACATTCAGAGAGCAAATCTAAATTATTAATAGATCTCAGCAAAATATCTGCATATGAAAAGTCCAAATGTTAACTATAAGGAGTATTTTATTCATTCGTGGAACCATTTTATTTACTAGTATACCAACGAGTTCTGACGAAATATCTCCATACCTTTATTATTTAATTATTGCACTTGTTGCAAACGTAAATACGATCTAATCAGAAAATAATGAAGCATCTGAATCAATCACCCATTTTACATCGTCACATACATTCTAAATCAGATTACTAAATTACCTTTCCAGCAGCTTCTGCGGTGAAAAGGAAACTTAACATTTCAAGCACCAATTAAAGCAGAGAACAGAAAAAAATACATTTTATTCCAGAAAGCCACCGCTCTGCCTGAATGGGGCAAAACAGTTTCCTTAAAAATACATTTCCAGAAGCGACATCTCAGGTCAGCGTTTGCAGTATTCAAATACATGAAGCGCAGGAGTATATGAGAAAACTAGTGAGTAACACATTGGTTATAATATTTATAATCTACAACTCTGATTATAATTTTACAAGTCGATGACGTCATTGAATGAAAACCTGTTTCAATGTCAGATGCATTTCAATAAGAAATATAAAGTATTTTTAAAATTTTAAGAGCACAATTTCTGAAGTATTTGACAGCCCAGCCTTTATAAGCTCCATTCATCTCTTTAAAAGTTAGTAAACGGTTTTGACGCCACCTCCGAATACATCAAAAGGACCAATGAGAAATTCTTTACTAAAGCCGTCCAATGCGACTTCGTTAACTATGCATAAGTTTTTAATTACAAGATACATCACAAAGACAAAAATATTAGACCTCTTTCAGAACACACTGTTATCGATGGCGAGCATAATTTTGCTTCGTAGCTCCTCGGTCGGTGGTTGACTATACTTTTTCAAATATCTGCTCTCAACTTTGTTGATTTTGAAATTGAATGGAATTAATTTCAACATTTGTAAACCTATTGGTTAGATTTTCCTTTTTTATCCTGTTTTAGTATGTATTATTCTATGATTTTTTTTGTATATAGTATCTTAACTGTTTTTGTATTTGCATTACTTGATCATTGCATAACTTTTTGTTTTTCTTTCCAACTCTCGTCTGGTTTTCAGGTACTTTTCTGATTTACTCTTTGGTTATTGGTCCTTTTAGGCCAACCTCCTTTTACTTTCTCTTGCCTCCGATTTCTCTTTCGAGTATCACTGCAATTCCAGTGCTCATTATGTCATGTGCCTTCGGGCATCATCATTACGTCATCATTCGTGGACCGGCAAAGTTGCATCTTACAACAACTCGGTAATAATATAGAATCTAAGTGATAAACGAGAATATCCTACATTTTCTTCGAAAGAGAGATGAAGTATTTGTCTCAATTTTAATATTTTAATACTAATCTCCACAAGTCTGACATAACTGATGTGTCTCAAATAGGTACAGAAAATTGACTCGCATAGTGCGAAAATTGTTCTGCATTTTCTTATAAGGTTTTTTTTCCTTAAATTTTATTTTTTAAACAGCATATTTGTAAATCATTCGCGAAAACGTAGTCAACAACCACTTAACCGACGAGACACTTAACCTACAAAAGTTAGCCGACAGGCCATTTTGCCGACACGGACAGTTAATCGACAAGACATTAAGCCGACAATGAGTCTCGCTCTTCCCAATTCTTTCAGATTTCTAACACTTTCACATTTCATTACTACTTTCTCAACACATCATGCTACATTCATTCCCGTATAAAGCCGTTTCGCTCTTCCCACTGATGAAATTTCCTTTCACTGTCAGGAAGTAGAGTGATTCGCCCTAATCCTCCCTAATCTGTTTTCCCCATACACTGCTTTGAAGCCCTAGCTATCCCTTCGTGCTGACCAAAACATTGAGTCATTTGCTATTAAGTTCAATGGGTTTTTGACACGATCGGATGTAAACATTTTGTGATTATGTCGCAAATATACATATAAATGCATATATTTTCTTTTCCTACAGTATTTCAGAGTCCAAAGTATATGAAAAGAATACATTTTTAAAGAACATTTCATTCCGAATGGAATCAAATGCTACATGTTTCACTGAACAGTTTGCTCAGAACGATTTAATTTGAATGGAATTTTTTCACAAGTTTTCGTTAATTACATTGGAAAAAAAATAAAATAATTCGATTTTATTCGATTAAGGATTACAAAAATTAAGGATTAAGTTTACTATATTATTAATATTAAAATTGTGCATTATTTCTTTTCTATTTATAGAGCTTCTTTCTAAAATACTTCTCAAATATGACATAATGTTTTAGCTTCTGAGGCCTCTCTTAAACTGAAACATCTAAGTCAGTTTACAGTTAATGCTCTATTCCGTCCATTTCAAACTAAAGCACCGTTTATTTTAATAGCGAAATATTAAACAGCACTTAACTTTCTCTGAATATTTCTGAAAGGGAATATTTTTTTTAAATATTTTTTAAAACTTGTAACTGAGTTATTATAAAATGTAAGGGGAATAATTCTTTTAATTATACTTATCAGATTTTTTTAGTCCTAAATTTCAACAATACATATTGTAAAAGTCTTCTTTATCACTTTCTTAAGTACACATCTCATAGAATTTGCTTTTAACACATTGCTTTCCAGTACGAACAATTCTTGCTTAAATATTTTTATAACATATTTGTCAACAGGATTTCAATTTATGTTTACAATTCAGTGTTAATGTAATTATATATTTAAATAATATCTGTAATCATTATAAATTTAGATACATTTAATAATTAGATTTCTTCACAGTAACTTTCACAGTTGTTTATGAATGAATAAATCCTTCATTTCAAATATATTTATAAATAATTTAATAAATATTTTTAATAAATATTTACGCATTTTGCAGACACATGCTTTTTGCAAACACATGGATAAAATACCTATACATATTTTATATTTTTCATGTGGAAATCTTTAAGCATTTTGGCGTTTGGAACATAAAATAAAAGTAGAGAATCAAGAGTATCAAGAGTATCGAAAGATCTATACAATTTTAAAAGTACGGTGAGTTATTTTTCATTCTTTAAGCATAACATTTTGGCTAAAATCTATATTTTTGTAGTTTAACAGCTTAGAATTTTATAAAACAAATTCATAATCAAAATCGCTGTTGTTAGTTATCGAAAAATAACCAAGATGTGTTTTTTGCGTAAATATCACTAAACTATGCAAATTGCTATTATCCATCACACTAGGAATGTTTCTTTTATGCTGAAGTGTCTCGTTTTTTTTTGATTTGTATGGAAATGTCGTGTGTCGAAATACTATCAGAGTGCTGTCAGGCGAGCTTCTGAATGTAAACAAAAAACACCCCATCTGGTGACCGAAGCTTCGGAGAAGTGCTTCACTTCTAATGCCGGTTTGGCTACTCCTTCCTTTCTTACCTCCATGGGGTACTCCCGTTCAAAATTAAGCGCCGAACTGGGCAAAGTCGTACAGTCATCCGTATGGTGCCAGAGGTTCTTGCCAAAGACAAGCGCAATCTTGAATACTTGCCACGATGAATTTCCTGGGCTTGATCTGATTCTGATAAGCGAGATTATTATCTACAACAACTATTTTATTACAAATCGTCGCTTCAAATTTGTGTTACATTTTCGATTATAAATGACAGGAATATCTCAATCAACACTTATTTAGATTTTTACGAAACTTGCTTTGTGGTTATTCTTAAACAGTTTTTAAGAGCACTATTTCTTCACTCTGATAGATTTTTAAGAAAAATCTCTTATAAAACTTTAGTAACTTTTAAACAAATGAATGCAGCATATATAGGTTGAACTGTCAAATACTTCGGAAATTTAGAGCTTCAAATTTTGAAAAAAATCATATTTCTTCATAAAAATGCATCTAACGTAGGAATACGTTTCGTTCGATAACGTCCTGGATTTTTAAAATAATATTTACGGTTTGAGCTTATATTTATTATGAAAAAAAATCTTATAAACAATTTGTTACTCATTAGGTTGGGTTATTTAATTACGGTAAAGCCTCGAGGGCTATCTGCCTAAAGGAAGGAGTGCCTTCGTGGATATTTTCTAAGGAAAACTGTCTCGTATACACGTTACACATGGGGAAAACCACGAAAACATCCACGCAGCCAGCCCGTTCGCGGGAACCTCGTACCGAACTACCAGTGTTCATCGACTTTACCGCTCGGCAGCTGGTGGGCTCTTTTACTCATCAGTTTTTCCTTACATTATCGCACTACATAAATTTTTAAAACTTGAGATGGATCAATGATGTTTCACCGAAGTTTTTAGTAAGAAACCTCAGGAATTTACGAACCCAAGAAAGACCTTCGAAGTGACATACAGTAGCAAAAGCCGTTGAGGCTAATGGCTACTTATGCAACTGATGATCTGTAGATATTCACAAAAATGCCCAGTGTTTCGAGTGGTGTTAAATCAAACTGTTTTGCGTATTTTATTCAGAGCCGTGGCTTTCGCTTAAATTGAATTTCTGCTGTTTTCTCTTATTATGGTCCTGTTCATCGAAAAATCTTTTAGGAATTTAATTAGGAAGTTCGATTTAAAATATGTGTTCAGAATTCAACATCTGACATAAAATCAAAATAATTTTGAATAAATTATATAATCCTTATCTAGGGATACATTCATTGATGTTTAATTCAGCGTCGCCTTTCTATAGCCCCGAAGGAAAGTTTAAACAATTAAAATATTTAAATAACAGTTTAGGCTTCCTACTAAACTTTCAAATCTTAAAACTTATTTTAAGTCTAACGTGGTATTAATATATATTTGTTAGCAAAGTTTCGTACATTTTATCTTCACGAAAATCTGTCCCATTTCTTTGTGTGATTGGACCTGAATCAAACTATGTTCGGCAATTTTCAACCTCTGCTGCTGGTGCGTAAGAGTCTATAAGCAAAAAAGACCAAATATTTAATTTTGTACCTACTCTAATAATACAAGAAACTGCATATTTACCCAAGCAAGTAATCAAGCGGACAGAAACCAGACTCGGACTCCCTTGATACAGACTTGATACCCTTGATACCCTTGAACCAGACTCCCTTGAATACAGACATTCAGCAGCTACAGCGTACAGTTTTTCTGTTTGATGATTTAAGCAAAGAACCGCACTGGAAAATATATTTCGGATTACACAAATAATTTCGAATATCAGTGGTAACTCGTGGCTCCAAAATAAGCAAATCAGATAATTACATAGGTTTCATTGAAAATTCTACGGTCTGCTCAGATTTGATAGCTGAAAGAAATTTTTGAACTTCCCCTCTAACATAGAAATGTGCGCATTTGACTGCGTTATTTTTAGCTTGCTTAACGTGTGTGCTTTATATAATAAAGCACATATACTACATCGCTTATATAGAAAATGTAAATAAATCTTTCATTTACTTGATTGAAACGGTGAGCCGTCACTACGTAATACTGATGGCTGATGACAGAAAATAACTTTAAAACATATTCTGCGTGATTAAATAGCGTTATTAACTTCTAATTTTTTAATATAGTGATAGCGAAAGAGAATTGTTTCACATTTTACTTGGTATTTTATGTATAAAATTTCATTGTAATATTTGGTTGTAATTACAACAAATTATAAGGTTAAAATACTATTGCACCTTAAATTTGAGAAACTAATACTTGAATATCTGTTTCAATTGAAGTGGTTGAAATTCTCAGGGACTTCTCAAGACGATTATGCGATGTTCTTGTTCTAAGTTGGCTCTTAGTTTGCTTAACTGTTGAAAATATTTGCAATATATAATATTGCAAATATTTATGCGTACTGCTAAATAGTGATGATAAAGATTTATGCTTGACTATGCAGTGAGGCATATCTATCTCTTCCTAGGCATGGTTTATAAAATCCAGCAAAAAGACGTCATCAATGCTGCCTTGAAGTGAATATCAGATAGCAAATATACACAATCTATTCGAGGATTTGTTGAAAAATCCTATATCGATTGTAAGTCGAGTCAAAAATAAAAATACTGATTTCTTTTCCGAAAATCTTGAAATTTATTTTTGTATTCGTGTACTAAATCAAAAAGAAACGCTGTGTATTTCTTCCCATTCTTAGTGTTACGTTTATCAAACGTTTTGACATGTAAATAATTGTATGCGTTTGTTTGGCCTTGCTTTATTGAGAGCATTTTTATTCCATTTCGAATCGCCAAAGAGGCCGTCTTTCAAGTTAAAGGCCAGCATAAATCCCGAGCGCAATCCCTCTTCGGGGATGGGTCTTGATATTTCCCGTCCTCTTCGCTTAGGTGTCATTCATACTTGCTTTGGCTCGCAAATTGAACGACCGTGTTTTGATTCTTCGATGTTAAGGGTGTTTTTGAAGTGGGAACATATGCACCTCTTATTGGACCATGTCCATATCAGGCGGATATGGCTTTATTATAACTTCTAGCTGCATCAAATTCTAATATAATCTTTAAAATATCTTGAACTAGAGGTTAATGTAACAAATAGAACAATTTTATCGGAAAAAATTTCCAAATTCTTTCCGAAGAAATTTAAAATGCCAGGAGAACACCTAAAGTTTCGCGAATTGAATTGTTTTAGCCGCTACCCAGTGCAATAACAAATTTCAGATAACTTAAATTTTAATTTCCGTTACAGATGGAGTCTAATGATTCATTTTTAATATATTTAAAGGTTATATTAATTAAGTCTTGTCCGAGCCTTAAATGTGATCAAGCATTACCTTAACTTTGAATCACATAAATTCAGCTCTACTTACCTTAACTCTGATTAACATTTACTTTAATTTTGGATCACAAAAATTATTTTTAATAGTTAAACGAACGCCATAATTTTATACTTAGATATTTGTCTAAGTCCATTTTGTGCGACCTATAGCTTTTTCAAAGAACCGGAGTCTAAGTTCAACGTTTACTTTGATTGCCTGCGAGTAAATCGGATCTGTCTATCTGTTGACGAATAAAAGATGAACATTCTTTCAGAAAAATTAGATGGTGTAAATTTTGTTATGTAAATTAGAATCTCTTCGAAGCATATCGTGCCTGATTTAAGTCCTTGAGCTTTTTTAATAACAAGAAAAATTCGTTTATTTCCAGCTGAAACCTTGCGTTGAAAAATGAAAACTAAAACCTACAATATGTTAAACTTTTAGTTAAGCTTTTCTTTTAAATGTATCTGAAACTTAAATACAAGTGTAAACAACCTCAGCCTTTGACATACTTCTTTTATTACCAATCATCGTTTTTGATTTGTGTTAATTTTGGTTATAAACCACAGAAATGGCTTAATTTCCATAGTGCTTTTACTACTTAGATTGATATTGTGTCTTTGCAAATGTATGAATTCTGGGAGAACACAAGCATCGACACAGACCAGTCTCTAAACCTACCCGGTCTTCAATTTCTAGAAGCAAAGCTCTTCAAACTGTTCTCTCCCCGTCGGATACTTATCGCTTTTGGAGAATATTCTTTACAATTGAATCACAAGTAAGGCCCTAATGGGACTCAATCAATAACTGGCAAGAGTAGGGATCACTATCACCTGCTTCAGGCCAGTATACCGACCAAGCGTCAAAGCATCGAATGGCTTAATCATTTTTTATTTGTATTTTCACCGAACTTACATTCTGATTACATTTAGCAGTTGTTAATTTGACTAATATTTCAAAACGTTAGGATAATTTTGAATTTTAACCCGTTATGTTGTGTGTTCACAGTTTCACAGAGTTTTTTTTTTCACTGTAAAAAGGTTTACCCAACTCAAGCGCATATGGTTTGCAATTAGACTTAAATTTTCTGCTATCTAAGGTTAAAAAATAGAATGTGATTTCCGAGCTGATCATACAACTTTCTTAAAAATTAGCATTTCATAGGACGAAAAAACACAAAGACTAAAAGCTAATGGTTTTAATCTAGAGGACGTTGGTGAAATTTTCACGACCAGCCAACACATTTTCTGTTGCGTTAATTCGCATTATTATGATATTAAATATTATGACAATCATTTGTAAAAATTTTATGATTTTTAATGGTTTTGAGTCCTTTTCCACATTACTTTGATTACTATTAAAAATGAACATGAGTAATGCATCTGGAAATTTATAACTTATTCAAAGGTATAAAGATATGAGACTACAGGTTTGATTATTTAGATGATTGTATTGTCGTTGTAATGTACTTTATTTTCACAATTATATTTTATTTTTCTTTAGCTTCTATAATGATGATTGAAGTTTCAGTGTTTTTTCATTGTTAAATTGGTTCGCACATTGATTACATAGACATTTTTGTTTAAAAACATAAAATTTAAGGGGGGGGAAAACCTTGTAAGAAAATGCAGATCAATTTTTTTCACGCTGTGACTCAATTTTCCATGCCTATTTGAGTCATGTAAATTAAGTCAGACTTGTAGTGATTAGTATTAAAACTAGACTAGGTCAGGTAGGAAATCTCCCAAATACTTCGCCTCTGTTTCTAAAAAGTGTATTATATTGTCGTTCATTGCTTTTGATCAATATCAGCATTTATTTCTGATAACATTTCATAAAAATCTGTAATAAACCTTTACTAGCTTTTAAACAAATGAATGCAGCTTATACAAGTTGAGTTCTCAAATACTTCCGAAATTTATTATTTATTGTGTTCTTAAAATTATTAAAGATATTTCACATTTCTTCATGAAATGCGTCTGACATGAAAACAGGTTTCCATTCGATGATGCCATCGATATTGAAAAATGTATTTACAGTTTGAGATTATAATTATGATTAAAAATACAACCCATTTGTTACTCACTAGTTTTCTCATATAGTCTTGCAATTTATACACTTTAAACTGCATCTATTCGAGGCAGAGCGGCGGCTTTGGAATAAAATATATACTTATATCTTACTGCATTGTTTTGCGCTTAAAACTGTCTTGATTTGTAAGTCCCCGCAAAATATTGAAGAAATATAGTTTAGACATCTGAAATAGAACGCGCGCGACGATGGTTCTGCGCTTGATATGAAGTCGAGTGGATTCAAAAGAAATTCTAAAAGTTCTTCCTAAGGATGCATTCTCAATATCAAGCGTAAATGCACATACTTCAAGGAAACCAAAATTAAGAAATTAGCAGTTTAAAGTTTTAAAATATTAAAAAATAATTGATTCAGACCTTAAAAAGTTGAACTATGTTTCATTCAGGAAAGCTTTTCAAACTCTTCACAAGAAATATTTATTAAAGTTTTAAGTAACCGTAAATCCACTAAACTGTCAAATAACGAAGCGTACATGTTAATTATTCATATATTTCCCTGAGGAAAATTTCTAGATTTTTTAATTAAATGAAGATCCGCCTGATTCCTTTTTTTGATTCGAGCTGTATCAAACTTGTAGTATTCAGCAATTTTATTCCATGGCTAATGATGGGGCCCCCACTAGAACCAAATAGAGGTAACCTTCAATTTTCCACTTGCTCCAATAATAGGCAAAGCTACATATTAATCTGGCAAATAATCAAAGAGGCAGAAATTCTCATAATCAGGCACTCGCCTTAATACAAGATTTCAGCAGCTATATTATAGAGTTCAGCTTCTCTGGGCCACACTGGAAGAAGAGATATTTTGGGACTACACAAATAATTTTTAACATCAGCTGCTACTCATGACCTCTTAAATAAGCAAATCACATATAAGCATAGGTTTAATTGAAAATTCTCGTATTTGTTCAAGTTTGACTACTGAAAGAAATCTTTTAAATTCACCTATAAGAGATAAATTTACGGGGTTGATTGCATTTATTCAAATTTGGACAATGTGTACTATATACAAGTATAAGAAATCACATATATAAAATATTTAAGTGAATCAGTCAATTACTGGATTTATCTGGCAAGACATAACTGCCTTAATCTAAAGATGGATGATGACAAAAATTAGCTTAAAAATATATTAAAATAATTTAAAAACTTCATTAATTTATGATTCTTTTAATTTAATGAAAGCGACAAAGAATCATTTTGATATTTTATTTTACATTGTATACATAAATTTTAATTGCAACTTTTGTTTTTCCTTGCAAGAAATAAAATTAGTGTAATTTTCCCTTTAAATTTCAAAATATCTAGTTTGAGTCAAGTGTTTGCAATCCCTAGAGAATTCTCAAGATGTTCGTCCTACGTTCTGCTTCTGATTTCACTCTTAGTGTACTTAACTATTGAAAATATTTTTTTGTCAAATATACTAGCTTCCAAATAATGATGACGATAAATAACACATGACTATGAGGGATATTTATTTCTCGGTAGGTCGTGGCAACTGGCTTCCCTATTTCTATGCCAGAAAAATGCTAAACAAAAAGGCTATCAATTGGAACAAAATATGAGGCAGTACTCTATTTTATTTCGAAATTTAATGTTTTAAATTATTCGCCCTTTACGAGTCGATTTGAAGCATTAAAAACGAATAATTAATTTTCATTTTCATATAGTGTTTATTTAGTTTTGATTAGTTTAAAATTATTCACTTTTTTATTTAGTTTAAAATATTTGTATGAAATATCAACATATTTTAACATTTCAATTTATATTTTACATCGTTCTAAAATTTAATAGTTGAATATGTTTTATATTTAAACGTTTAAAAATTTTTCCTCTAATTTTATATTCTTTTTTCCTCTAATTTTAAATTCTAGCTTTTCTATATAGCTATAATATGTAATATATATATATACAAAATTTAATTATTAGTATTTAATGAAAGAGAAGGAAATTTACGTTGTGGGGTAAATTCAGAACTGGGCAAAACTTATTCTTTGTGTTTAAAGTCAATATATTCGCTTCCGGTTTGGATGATTTCAGCGGGAAATAGAATTTATCGATATAAGCTTTCATTCAAAGAAGTAATGGAATAAGTCAGAAAAATTCAGTCTAATACTTAATATGAATAATTGCTAATTACTGACCACCAGTATTTTATTCCCTACTTGTGCTATAAAAATTTGGTAAAATCTTAAGACACAATTTCAAGTATTCGTTTAAAAAACAATTGCTTGGCCGTTTAATAGGCAAAGCTGTGGTTTTAGAGCATGTATTAGAAGTTGTTAATAGAGTTTTCAAACTGTTTTGAAACTTATCAAACGTTTTTTTTCCAGGTGGTTTTAAAAGTACGTCTGTTAAGAGAAAATATTTAGGTCTTAGGTCCTAGGTAGTCGCTTTGTAAGTGGTGTACGACCCGAAAATCTTTACCACTCTACATTGGGTTTCTAAAGTGAAAAACATAAGAAAAGTGAATTAAACTGGCGAAAAACACCAGTACATCATAGTGTCCATTCTTTAGCCGGGCCAAAAATGGAGGAGAGTGAGCCGCATTATGGATTTTAATGTCAAACTAATCAAGTCTAATGCTTAATATAATTAATTGCTAAATTACTGGCCACCAATATTTCTAACGTTTTGAGGTATAAAAATTTGGAACATTTTCGTACTATGGCACAATTGGAACAGATAAAAATATTAGCACACGTGTTAAATTAAACTACTTTGTGTATGTTAGTCAGAGCGGTGGCTTTCTCTTATTTTGAATTTTTGCTGTTTTATCTTTTTCATGGTACTGTTTGTTCACCGTAAGGTCTTATAGGAATTTAATTAGGAAACTCGATTTAAAGCGTGCGCGTGTTGAGGATTCAACATCTGACGTGAAATTGAAATAATTTTAAAGAAATTCTGTAAGTTCTATCTTTTTAATGGTGTATCATTCAGGTTACCTTCTCTGAAGCCCCGCAGAAAGGTTTTTGTCAATTAAAATATTTCAATAACAATTCAGATATTCTACTAAATTTCAAATCTTAGATTATTAATATAGTGATGTGATTCGATCTAGACCAAACTACCGTTGTTCAGAAACTTTAAATCTCTGCTGCTGACGGGTTTGCTTCTATAAGCAAGAAAGACCAAACATTTGATTTTCCACCTGCTCTAATAATGCCACGAAACTGCGTTACCCTAGCAAATAATCAAATGGGCAGAAACCGTACTCGGACACTTCCTTGGATAACAGGCATTCAGCAGCTACAGAATACTGACTCTTTTCTGTTTGATGCTTTAAAGCAGACAAATCCAAGCATTTAGCCACGAAGGAGCGCACTGCAAAAGATGATATATTTCGGGTTACACAAATAATTTCGAATATCAGTTAAAACTCGTCACCTCCGAAATAAGCAACTCAGATAATTACGTAAGTTTCATTGAAAATTTTCCGGTTCTGCTCAGGTTTGGCTACTGAAAGAAATTAGTGAACATCCCCTCTAAGAGAGTAACGTGCGCGTTTGACTGCATTATTTCCAGTTTGCAGAAAGTGTGCTTTATATAAGAAACCGCATATACTATATTGCAGATATAGAAAATGTAAGTGATTCTCTCATTTACTTGATTCATTCGGCGAGCCGTTACTGCGAAATACTAATGATGGCTGATGACAAAAATAACTATTCTTACTGTACTATAAATAACTATTACTTACATATTTAAGTAATTAAATAATATTATTAACTTATGATTTTCGAATATAGTGACAGCGAAAGAGAATTATTTTCACATTTTACATGACATTTTATGCATAAAATTTCATTGTAACTGTTGGTTGTAATTACAATAAATGATAAAGTTAAGATACTATTCAACCTTGAATTTGAAAAACTAATACTTTAATGTCTGCTTCGAGTGAAATGGTTGAAATTCTCAGGAAGTTCTCAAGATGTTCAGGCTCTAATGTTTTTTATTAGTTTCCTTCACTATTGAAAATATTCGCCCACAAACATATGAACTCTCAAATAGTGATGACCAAAAATAACACGTCACTATGAAGTATAACATATAAATCTCTTGCTAGGGCTGATTTATTATATACAGCAAACTGCTTTTTTTTTGCTGAATATGAGATAGCAAATCTATGCATTATATTTGCAGATTTGTTGAAACAAACCTACATCGATTGTCAGAAGAGTCAAAAAATGTAAAAATTTTGATTTATTTTCCAAAAATCTTGAAATTTATTTTCGTATTTTTTTAACAAATCGAAAAAAGAGGCTTCGTATTTCTTCCCAATTTTAGTGTTACGTTTATCAAAAGTGTTGATATGTAAATGAGTATATGCGTTTGTCTGGGCTTGCTTTATTTGGCTATTCAGAATGCATATTTTTTATTCCATATCGGATTTCTAAAGAGCATGTTTCAAGTTAAAGACATGAGTCTTGATATTTCCATTCCGCTTCACTTAGGTCTCATTCATACTTGCTTTGGTCCGCAAATTGGACGCCCTTGTTTTGATTCTTCGTTGTTAACGCTGTTTTTGAAGTGGGAATCTATGCATCTCTTATTGTACTATGTCCATATGAGGCCGGTATGGCTTTATTTTAAAATGTAGCTGCATCAAATTCTAATATAATCTTTAAAATAGGGTGAACTAGAGAACAATGTAACAAATAAAAGAACCATTTTTTCGGAAATAAATTCCAAATTCTCTCCGAAGCAATTTGAAATGTCAGGAGAATTCCTAAGGTTTCTCGAATTGAATTTTTTAGCGGCTCATAAGTGAATTAAAAATTTTAGATATAATTTTACTTATTTTTTAATTTCCGTTACACATGGTGCCTAATGATTCATGTTTTAATACATTTATAAGTTATATTAATTAAATTTACATTGTCCGTTAACTCCAGTTTGAGCCTTAAATGTGATAAATATTACCTTTACGTTAAATCACAGAAATTAAACTCTACGTACCTTAACTCTGATCAACCTTTACTTTATTTTGGATAACAAAAATTGTGTTGAATAGTTAAACCATTGCATAATTTTATACATAATTAGACATTTGTATAAGGCCATTTTGTGTTTAATTGCCTGCGAATGAAGTCTATTAGGAGGCGGATCTATCCATTTGTTGGCGAATAAAAGCTAAGCATTATTTAAACATCTGAGCCCAAATGCAATCTTTACATAAAACTATGCGTATGAAAAAAATATTTACACCAGTTATATATGTAAATAGAATTCATCACTTTTTATTGCAGTCTATATGAAAAAGATGTTCTATAATAATAACCAATGCAGAATTTTCTTCAAAGTGAACTTTACTAATTTGCATTCCTATAGATTTAGTGTGTTGAATTTCACATTTATAACTGGTTCTTAAATGTACTGTCTGCACAAGAGATAATCATTAGATCATATGTATTCTGAATCTTACACTTTAAAAATCAAAAGAATGCAAGGACTGAAATAAGAAAACACTAGATTCATTGTAACCCTTTCAGTCATTCTCAGCTCAAACCTAGAAAACGAAAGCACTAAAAGATTTCTACTGTTACGCTATATATTTATAACTGCAAAAGAGATGCAAATTAAAACATAAACAACATATGCTCGCATGCACGGAGATTTAGCGTCACAAGAGAAATAGCAGCTCATTGGTCCATTTTCAAAACGCCTCCCTCAGTGGCTACGCTCATGTGCACTTGTGAAATATGCGAACCGGAGTCTTAGTTGAACGTTTACTTTGAATTCTTGCGAGTAAGGCGGATCTGTCTATCTGTTGACGAATAAAAGCTAAGCATTATTTTAGAAAATTAAATGGTGTAAATCTTGTCATGTAGATTAAAATCTCTTCGAAGCATATCGTGACTGATTTAAGTCCCTGAGCTTTTAAAATGCCTAAAACCATTCGTTTATTTCCATCTGAAACCTTGCGTTGAAAATTAAAGCTAAAAACCTATAATATGTTAAACTTTAATAGAACATTTCTTTTATAAGTATTTGAAACTTAAATACAAGCGTAAAGCAACCTCATCCTCGACATTCTTCTTTTATTACCAGTCATCGTTTTTGATTTGCGTTATGTTTTTGGTTATAAACCACAGGAATGGCTTAATTTCCATAGTGCTCCTACTAATTAAATTGATATTGTGTCTTTGCGAATGTATGAATTCTGGGAGAACACCAGCAGTCTCCAGACCTACCCGGTGTTCAATTTTTAGAAGCATAACCCTTCAATCTGTTCTCTCCTCGTCAGTTACTTATCTTATTTTGGAGAATATTCTTTACGGTTGTATCACAAGTCAGGCCTTAATGGGACTCTTTCGATAACTGACAAGAGTAGGGATCACTATTGCCTGCTCCAGGCCAGTAATGCATCAAAGCATCGAATGACTTAATCATTTTTTATTTGGATTTTTACCAAACTTACATTGTGATTACATTTAGCAGTTGTTAATTTGACTAATATTTCAAATTTTGAATTTTAACCCGTTATGTTGTGTGTTCACAGTTTCACACGTTTTTTTTTTTTTTTTTTTTTTTATTGTAAAATGGTTTACCCAACTCAAGCGAATATGGTTTGCAATTAGCCTCCCTTACATTTTCTGCAATCTGAGGTTAAAAATAGAATGTGATTTCCCAGCCGATCATACAACATATTAGGCTGAAACTTTCTTAAAAATTAGCATTTCATAGGACGAAGTAACACGAAGACTAAAAGCTAGTGGTTTAATCTAGAGGCCCTTGGTGAAATTTTCACGACCAGCCAACACATTTTTTGTTCCGTTAATTCGCATTATTATGAAATTAAATAATATGACAATCATTTGTAAAAATGTTATGAGTTTTAATCGTTTTGAGTCCTCTTCCACATTACATTAATTACCATTAAAAATGAACATGAGTAATTCGTCTGAAAATTTATACCTTATTCAAAGATATAAAGATATGAGACCACAGGTTTGATTACTTATATGACTTATCATTCTATTGTCCTTGTTAGTGTACTTTATTTTCACAATTATATTTTATTTTTCTTTAGCTTGTATCTATAATGATGATTGAAGTTTCAGTGTTTTTCCAGTATTAAATTGGTTCGCACATTGATTATAGACATGTTGCTTAAAAAATAAAATTTAAGGAAAAACAAAACGTTCTAAGAAAATGCAGATCAAGTTTTCACAGTGTGAATCAATTTTCCATGCCTATTTGAGTCACTTAAATTATGTCAGACTTGTAGTGATTAATATTAAAATATTAAAACTGACACTCGGTCAGGTAGGAAATCTCACAAAAACTTTTACCTTTTTCTAAAATTGTATTATATTGTTGTTCATTGCTTTTGATCAATATCAGCATTTATCTCTTAACGTTTCATGAAAAATCTACAATAACCCTTTACTAGCTTTTAAACAAATGAATGCAGCTTATACAAGTACTTCGGAATTTATTAATTATTGTGTTCTTAAAATTATTAAAACTATTTCACGTTTCTTCATGAAATGCATCTGACATGGAAACAGGTTTCCATTCGATGATGGCATAGAAATTTTAAAATGCATTTTCAGTTTGAGATTATAACTATGACAAAAAAATATAACCAATTTGTTACTCACTAGTTTTCTCATATAGTCTTCCCGCATACGTTATTTTAATTTACTTTCAGACGTCATCGGAAGTTTACTCCTGTAAATGTAAATATAAAAATTAATGATCAAGCCCTAGCAATTGTTTCAAGTACCAAGTACCTAGGAGTGGTCTTCGACTCACAGCTGTTATTCAAAGAACACACGGAGTATGCCTTGCGCAAAGCCACCGCTGCTAAAATGTCTCCTTACCCTTTAATAAGAAGAAATGCTAAATTAAATATCAGTCTCAAGAAGAAGATCTATACCAGCTTAATAAGACCCACCCTACTTTATGCAGTGCCTATCTGGGCCACTGTGTACAAGACTTATAGACACAAACTACAGGTCTTTCAGAACAAAATACTCAGACAAATTGTTGACTCCCCATGGTTCGTACGTAACCTGCAGATACATAAAGAACTAAAAATAAGACCCATAGATGATCAAATTCTCACCACGAGCCACAATTTCTATGCTAAAATAGAACTTTCTCAATACGAACATATCCGTAATCTGATAAATTATGATCCTACTATAGAAATTGCAGCAAAGCGCCCAAGAGGCATCTTCCATAACAGCAAATGGTGAAATGTGTATATATTGTACATAGTACTATTATCTTTATTTTATCTTCATTGTGTCATTTTACCAGTGTCTTTGAAACTTTATAGACTTATGGACATGATCCGTGTACCTGGATCTTCAAAGCACTGATCTTATATTTGTCATTTTCGTAATCTTTTTATTGTTATATCAGAGACTTTGTAATATTGTGGACTTATGGACATGATCCGTGTACCTGGATCTTCAAAGCTCTGATTATTTATTGCTAGTGTAAAATGTTTTTCACCATTTGCTACTTCGCTCAAATACCGCCGTCCCTATATGTACATAGTGTATAGTTACAGTAACTCATGTGCCTCAGTGTTGTACAAGAACTTTAGTGTTTAATTTCTCAGACCAAGACTTCACTGAATTGTGATATCTACTATTTCAAGATGCATTGGGCTGTGGACAGTTCACGGGAAGGTGACTCCCACGTGACTACCACTGTCCAATCTGTGTTTTACAGAAAGGATGAATTTGAATATTTTGTTTAGCTAATCTGTTGCACTTAGTTGTGCCATTTGTCTTCATTTAGATCGTGATATTAGTTTAATTATTCCAATCTAGATAACCTGTTTCAAAACTTGATAATTATTAATATTTCCAATATTTCTCATTGTACGCGTAAGCTGGTGACCACCCGCGTGACAGGCTCCTGCCAATCATCTCCCTTACTCCACCTACATTTCACAAAATTTGACAAGTTTCGCCTAGTTGGCGCGGCGTAAATCGCCTTAATTAAAAACTTAAGTACCAACGCCTTAGGGCAATTTACCAACAGAGACGGTTAAAGTAGCGGTTGGTTACTAATTGCCGCCTAACCATTGACTCGATTTCGATTTCGATGTGTGGAAATCATCATCCAATATGAATATTTGCTTGTGATGAAACTGCTTTGCCTGTTTGAGGCAGAGCGGTGGCTTTCGAGCAAAATATCTTTCATCTATTGCATTGTTATGTACTTAAAATTATTTCTTTGGTTTTTATTTTCCGCAAAACCTTTGAAAGTTAGTTTAGATGTCTTTTTAGAATGTGTGCGACGATGGTTCTGCTCGTGATATAAAGTAGAGGAAATTTTAAGTAAACTCTAGAAATTTTTTTCTAAGGATGCATTCTCGATATTAAGCGTAAATGCACATACTTCAACAAAACAAAATTACGAAATTAGCAGTTTCAAGATTTTAAAATATTTAAAAACATGATTTAGAATTATAAAAGCTGAATTATGTTTCATTCAGGGGAGCTTTTCAAAATCTGCACAAGAAGGATTTATCAATTAAAGTTTTAAATAACCGTAAATGCTTTCTACAAATTAAAAATAATAAAGTGTATATGCTATTCATTAATATAGTTTCCCCAGGAAAATGTCTAGATTTTTAATTTCACGAAGATCCGCCTGATTCCTTCTTTTGATTCGAGCTGGTTCGAACTCGTAGTAATCAGCAATTTTACCCCTTGGCTGATGGTGGGTCCCCTCGTTACACAAATGTTGATTGAAAAAATTAAATTGAGCCCCAAATTCTTGTTACGAAATGCGGAGCAATTTTTTAACACTCAGAATCAATTTTCCTTGGTTGTGGTAGAAATCTCTCAAATACTTCGTTTCTGTTTCTAACCAAATGAATGGTGTTCTCTTCATTGCTACTTATCAATTTTTATAATTTTTATCTGATAACGTGATAAAAAAGTCTGGGATTGTTACTTATCAATTTTTATAATTTTTCTCTGATAACATTATAAGAAAGTCTGTTAACTATTAAACTTTATTAAATATTAAATAAATGAACGCTGCTTATGCAGGTTCAGCTCTCAAATGCTTCAGAAATTTAGCACTTCAAATTTGAAATTATTTCAAATTTCTTCATGACATATGACATGGAACCAATTAGATGATGTCAAGGATTTTTAACCCCTTGCCAGTGTCGCCGGAGTACAGTTTGGGCAACTACTATGCGCAGTATTTGTGCTGCACTAACTGACTTCGGTCACTAGAAAAATTAGTGTTATTATGTCGTAAAGACAAAATTGAGTTAATAAGCACTTTAGGATATTCTATTAAGACGTAATTCACTATTTTCATAATAGAGGGCGCCATTGGTCCTACGTCTTCATCGATTTCATTTGGGGGAAGGCTTCGGCTTGTTCAGCTGCTCAGCTAAACACAGACTGAAGTATTTCAAAAGAAATTTGAAATATTTTGGAACCCGAAGAACTAATTTTCTGAAGTATTGAACGATCCAACCTAAATAAGCTACATTATATATATATATAAGTTGTATTCTGACCGATTTCAGTCGCAGGAAGGCGTGGCTTCTTCAGCTCCTCAGCTAAATACATACGTGTTGGGAACATGGACCTTATAAGAGTTTCGCGTTCACACATTTAGTTTCGATTCTTATTTCGGTTGTTTTCACGTTAATTTGATACCAAAAATTTTTCTTTTTGCAATATCTGATTCAAACGTCGCTGAGAAATATAGTTTAGCTCCTTCTGGATCGGATGACGATATTTCTACAGACGAACATACGGAAAGTGATGATGATAGTGATATTTTTTCCTGTAGAAATAGGAAGCCGTTTTTTTAGATAAACTTCCTTCTGTCTCTCCAAGGTTTTGCAGTCCGGCCAACACAAGTAAATACAGTAGTTGATACCTCGAATTTCACACAAGAAACTGAATATTATGAGCTGTTTTTTTTATAACAATGTTTGCACTTTATTACCACAGAAACTAATAGATATGCACAACAATGCAGTCAAAGCCAAACTCTAAAATCAAAAAGCAGAAAAAAATGGGGGTTCCAACGAATAAAAACGAATTTTACGACACTTTGTAAAGAAGCCAGCTGTTGAGATGTTTCGATCGAAAACGAAGTGTGTTGAAATTCTATTCTTCCGCAATGTTATGACATATGTTTCCTTTCAGATAATAAAAAATACCTGCATTTTGTGAACAATGACGATGTGAACCTGCTAACATATCCTAATGCAAAAGTTTATAAAATTTTCCCACATCTTAATAAAATTATTACTTTACTATACATTCCGGATCATGATGCGTTTGTAGATGAAAGTCTGATACTCTGTAAGGGTAGCTTGGGATGGATCCAACACATGCCAATAAAATGATCTCGCTTTGGGATCAAGACATTTATGTTATGCGAGAGAGAAAGGCTGGATAATTTTTTCTATTATTATTTACGGAGTAAAGGGATTAAAGCTTGATAGTTGTTTTGAACATCTTTGTATGTCTGTTAAATTGGTTATGTCACTGATGAACACTGCTAGGCAAAGGATATTGTCTGATCACCGACAATTATAATACTTCTGTATAGCTGGTTGATGTACGGATGCAATAAATTTCCACTGACATGTACGGCACAATACGTGCAATTAGGAAGGAATTGCCATCTGGTTTAAAAAAACAGCTAAGAAAGGTGACCTTTATCGCTTTGAACGTGGAAAAGTGACTGCTATAAAATGATACAATGAAATGGAGATTTACATCACTTCTTAGTCGATACTGCAGAAATATTTGAGTTAAAAGATATGAAAAATAAAAGAAGAAAGAAGAAGAGTAGTTCATGACTAAAACACTATGGGAAATGTTGACAGATTTGATCAACTCGTTATAGAGAAACCACTTGAAAGAAAACGGGGTAAAAAGTTTTACCAAATTGTATTTTTTCATCTCTTGTACCAAGCATAAGGAATTCCTTCTTTGTGCATAATTCAGAAGGAGGGGCGAAATTATAATATGAAATACAGAATAGAAATTGTGGAACAAACTTGCAACAAATTTAGCCAAAGGGTCCAGTTGCTCAAGGCGGCATAACTTTAGTTTCCTCCAGCTAACAGATCGATGCTTTCAGGACATTCCACCCAACGGGAAAAAAATCTACTCCTCCCAGACAGTGTTTTTACGCTATCGTAAAACCTATGAAAGATGGAAGACGATACGACGTCAGTCTCGTATTTATTGCAAATCCCACTCAATATGCACTTCTATGTAGTACCGTGTTTTGACATATAACACACTCTAGCAGGTTTGAGAAATTTGAATATTCAAAATAATATTGTTGTAATATTGTAGTCTAAATGATATTTAGCTTCAAAATGATGTATTATTTGCTGTAATTCAATGACATACGTGTGAAATCAATTACGTTTTTGTATGGATGTCAAAGTATTAGGTATAGTAGTTATTGAAGTTTTTTTTTCTTTTTCTTTATACTAAATAACCATTTTCTGATTTTTATATTGTTATGAAGAACAAAATTTAACAGTCACAAAAATTTTCCACCTGCAGGGATTTTTTCTTAATTTCGAAATTAATATTATTCTTAAATTCCAAGCAATTTGTTAGAAACTAATTTTTTCGTATTTTCTTAAATCTTATATAATTTAATCTTGCAAGCACTAATAGTTGCATTCATTGTCGAAGAATTCTGTTAAATAAAATTGCGTTGCCTGATTTCGGCACAGCGGTGGATATGGAGAAAATTCCCTTATTTCTATTGTTTAGTTTTGTGCATTAAACTGCTTCTTCGATTTGCACCGCACAAGCTTTCAAGAACGTAGTACAAAAATTATATTTAGAGAGTGTGTGACGACTGATGTTAAAATTGACGAAATTTCAAAGAAATTCTATAACCCTTACCTAGGGTTGCCTTCTCAAGGATATGCGTAAATACTTATTTTTCAAGTGAAACAAAATTTGGATTTTGAAGACGAAAGCTTTTCAAAAAACATTGATTTAGGCTTTATAAACCTGCATTATGTTTCATTCAGTAGCTCTTTTCTAAAGCTCGAACAAGAAGGTCTTTGTTAATTAAAGTATTTAAATAAAGGCAAAGGCCTTTCTGTTGAACTTTCAAATATTAAAACGCAATAAAATATAGTTTTACCAGCAAACGTTTGAAGAAAAAAATGACGGCGAGATTAAATACAACACCTAGTGCATTCTGATTGATTGAACATGCAGAGTAGTCAAGTGATGAATAATGACTTCTAATATTAAAAATTGTCCGAGTAATAAGGTTTTTGTATTTTTTGTAAGATAAACTTTCAAAGTTCTTGGAAAAGTACCAAAAGTTTAAACACGATGAAGAAGAATTAATGAAAAATGAAAAAAAACATAAATTTGTGGGCGGGACGATCCGATCCGATCCGAACAAGTATGGCTGGAGTAGCGCCCTAAGCGCGCTGTTCGCTGTTTCCAGCTCATGAGGAGAGCCATGACGGTAGGAAGTCTGACGTGGTAGGAGTTAAGAGAATGAGGTGAGGCAGAAGGGGGGCGAGGAAGATGCCGGAAGCCTAGGAATTAGGCTAGACCAGAAGACGCGCCGCAGACGGAGCTGTGCAAGGTAAAGCAATAATGAATTTTTAAGATAAGATACTGTGAAAGTATACTACATGACAGAACGAGTTTGTAAGAATACAAACTCTCAAAGTGGGCGGGACTTAGCCTTGATCAATGCTATGGTGTCCAATAGAGTCACCTGACGAAAACACATTCTGAGTAACTTGAGCAAAGGATATTTATAGCAAGTTATTTACAACACGATACGATTTCAATAAAACTTGAACTTCTGGGATAAATATTAGCAATTTGTGCTAAAAAATTTAGCAAAGATTTTTTAAAACATGTTACGAGTTCTAATTAAACTTGATCTTCTGGGAGAGATAATAGAATAAAAAACGAAATTTCTTGAGTAAACAGAGTAAATGAGTTTAAACTGAATTCAGATGAGCATATACAAATGCATACATAGATGTTTGACTACTTCCAATTATTATAATAGAAAATTGTCTTAGGACGTTTGAAAGGCTGGTTGATTCGGTGATCGTAATTTCCTAGATATCTTATGACATTGTGCTGATGATTATCACATTTGGAGTGAAACTTTTTAGATAATTTGAGAATTGCTTCGTTGATGGTGAATCTTGAAACGTTTTCTTATGACGGTGTTCCTGACGAAACATTGAGAGTCTGACATAATTAATTCATAAGTGAATATTTTGTTAGTTTTGTAATTTGGATCTGTGGGTATTGCCGGTAGCAGCCCAAGCCGGAACTGCATATAGAATTATTGGGCGAACAGATTGCAAATAAATGATTCTTTTAGTAGCATACTGAAGTTGTGATTTTCTCCCTAATAGAGGATAAAGCGCCATAAATGCTTTTTGAGCTTTTTGTTTCACGTAGTCTGTATGTTGACGGAAGGTTAATTTCTTATCAACGAAAACTCAGATATTTAACATGAAGTTATCTTCTAAAGATGTCGTTATTGATTTTGATATCCTCGAAATTTTCTGTGAGAGTTTTCTTGCTGAAAAGAACGACCGTTGATTTTTCAGTATTGATTTTTATTTCCCATGTTTTAAACCAGCTTATTAATTTGTCGGTGGATTCTTGCAATTTAATTAAAACCATGTGGGGATTCATAGATTTGCATAGAACGGCTGTGTCTTCTGCATAACATGCAATGAATGCCCAGTCCATAATTGGTAGATCTTTCATAAGGTAATTAAAATGCAAAGGTGAAAGAATTGCTTTTTGCGGTGTGCCACCACTGATTTTTCTGATGTAAGAAAGATGATAATTAATTTTCCTTTGAAAGGTTCTAATGTTGAGGAAGTCAGCTATTTTAAGCATAATCTCGGGAGGAATTTTGTGATCAATAAGCATGATAAGGAGGGCATCATACCACACCTTATCGAAAGCTTTCTCAATGTCGAGAAAGAGGCCTGCCACAGTTTCTTTTTTATTGAAGCATTCTCCAATATATTCTATTAGTCTGACAATTTGATGTGCAGTGAAGAAACCGGCTCTGAATCCAAATTGATGCGGTTCGCTGATAGTGTTGCTATTAGTGAATGAAGAGAGACGATGCAGGATGATTTTTCAAGTATTTTTGCGGTAGCTGGTAATAGACTAATGGGTCTATAGCTGTTTATATCTTGTCCAGGTTTTCCAGGCTTTTTTATGACTATTATAATTCCGTGTTTCCACTTCTCAGGGAAAAGGCACAGGAAAGCATTAATGATGATTTATCAGCAGTATGCCTTTTTTTTGGGTAGATTTTTCAGTAAATTTATCATATCCGGCTGATTTTCTTAGGTTAAGATTTTGGATAATGTTTGAGATCTCTCTAGGGAAGGTAGGACTATTTGCAGCAAATTGATGTGCTTAAGAAATTCTTTATTTGCCGGGGAATGGATTCTTCTGCTTGATGTACGGAATGAAGAGAAGGATTTTATTTAAATCGGCTTTCATAATTATCATCGAAGACTTCTGTGATGTCTTCATTTTTGAGTATGAGGCTGTTATCTTCCTTTATTGGGCCTATGTTTCTAGTATTGTATTGCAGGGCTTTTGCCAATTTCCATGCAGAATTAGCTGTGTGAGAGAGGCTCAGGACAAATTTTTGCCAGTTCTCATCACGGAAAATCCTTAATGTCAATTTTCAGGTCTCTATGGGCTGCATTATATGCAGATTTATCAGTTGGGCTCTGTGTATGTTGATAAATTTTTCGTAGTCTATTTTTATGGTTAATTTTCCGACGTATGTAGGCAGGAAAAGGGAAGTTTTCGTCATTAATTGCAGATTTGGAGTTATCTATGGCAGAGTGGATGTGCACGTTAAAGTTGTGGATGGCAATATTAATTTCTTCTCTACTTCTTAAGGGGGGTTAGCAGAGGTGTTTTCTTCAATTAGTTTTCTAAAATTTTCCCAGTTTATTCTTGCATTGAGGGGAGGTAGTCCATGTTTAAGGCCATACATGGTGAAATGCACAGGCAAGTGATCAGAGGACAATTCATTGTTGACGTATAAATAAGGTGTTGGTTGTATATTCATGGTAATGAGTATGTCTAAGACATCAGGAGATCCGTATGTGGTGGTAGGTATTCTTGTAGGCTCATTGGGTGCATGGACAGCTATATTGTGGGGGAGAATGTAGATATTTAGTTGAATTTCATCATTATTGTTGCTGAGCGAGTGTCAGTTGCGGTGTTTACAGTTGCGGTCTCCTGCTATTATTGTAGGATGGTTTAGTTTACGGATTGTTTCTAGCTCTTGGACATCAGGAGGAGTGGAGGGAGGTTTGTACACTGAAATGAGAAGAAAGTCGAAATTTTTACTTGTGAAGATACAGGCGCAGGCCTCAATACTGTTGAAATTGGGTAAAGGATATTCTATGCATTTAAGGTATCTCTTCGTCAGGATAGCTGTGCCGCCTGCTCTATTTGTAGTTCTATTGAAACGAAAACAGTCAAAATTAGCCATTTTAAATGAGTCAGTGGTTCTCAGATGAGTCTCATTTAGCAGTACTATATTGATGCTATGATTGTTGATGTAATCCTTAATTTCTGTAGATTGTCTTTTGAGCCCATTGAAGTTGTAAAACATAAACTTGGCATAGTTGATATGTTTCAAATTGTAATTATTTCTAGTACTCGGTGTACTATACATTGTTGTATTGGGAAAATATCTTTAGGGCTTCTAGAGCCATACTTAGTCGATCCTCCATTGCTTCCGTTTGGTTATATTGTTGATAAATCTTAAATAGGTCGGTTATGAATAGCTGGAATTCTTCTATAGATCTGGGTTTAACATTATTATTGAAAGTAGGGGCTTTGGACTTGGTAAAATTCTTCCTGACAGTGGGCGAAGCATATGATTGATTGTTGGCTTGAGTGTTACTTTTTCCTTATTCCCTTCCCGAGAAGATTTCTCTGTTTGGGTTGCTGTGACTGGCATCATTCTGATCACATTCTTCGCTATTTTTTTCAAAAGCGCGCCAGCTGTTAAAGTGATTGCGCAGTGGATTGAGGAGGGCAGAGACGGAGAAAAGATTTTCTATTACACCTTTTTTTTTTTTTTTTTTTTTTTTTTGACGGAGACTGAGCCAGAAAAACGGAGAAAAAGAAATTTCATGAGACCCTCAAAGCACAAAAAAAATAAAAAGATGTCAACTTTACCGTTCAGCTTGGAGGGCCGCTGCATCGTAGACGAAACAACGTGAAAATAACCTGCACCGAAGAAAGGCGTACTACATCTATAATTTTTGCCAATTTACGTTTTCAATGATGGCCTGTGGAGGGAAGACTTATGTCCTACCGGTTGGAAGCTGCAATGGGAGGGAAGCCTGGCCTCCGAAACAATAGCCTTTGATTATTTTTATCAAGTTACCTTTTCTTCTTCTTACAGATAATTTTCCAATTTTCCCTGAGACCCAATTCTACCAAGTCTTCATTTCGCCTGCATCAAGTAATCCAAAAATTTCTGTGATTGAATCCATCCGTGAATAGTATACTGTTATATATGTTAAAGAAGGTATGTTAACTTTTTCCGTTGTTTTTTCAAATATTTAGATGACCGGTCACCACCAATGTAAAATGTAACTTGTAATCTTACTCGTTATCACCTTAAATAAACATTAGTTTGATTTTAGTTACCTAGTTTTGTAATTATTTTTAATTAAATTTTTACTCTGGACCTTAGTCATAGAATGGGTTACCTGCAATGTTTTTTTTCACAACGGAATCTATATTGTCTGATTATAAATGATGTATGATCACCTTGAGTACTCTTGCTAGAATGTTTTCTTATGTTGTATATATCCACACATTTACCCACTACAATATAGGTATTAACATGATTATTCAATTATACAGTCATAATAGTTGGTAGTAACATTTGTAATATCCTATGTTACATTGTTCAATATTGTTCGATAGTTTAATATCATAACATTTAATTTTCAAAATTACTCTTTGTCTCCATGGTGCAATATGAGAACCACTGCTCTAATATAAAGGTTTTATGTGACATTTAATTGAAAATGCAGTTTTTGTACGGTATCGAAGACTTTTTACCTTGTCAATTTTCCTGATTGTTATAGGAAGGTTTATGCTAAGTTTCTAACAGTTAATTTTAGTTAAAGCTACTTTCCTGTATTTCTAATTTCTGCTTACAATTTCCTCATATTAATTATTGGGGAAATTGCTTTCCAATTTCTTCTTCCACAAATTATGTACTTCTAACATAATAACGTTTTTTGGAGTGCTCTCAGTTTTGTTCTTTATCTAATATTCTTAAACAGAATTTATTCTATTTTAAAACAGTTACATATTTTTTGCAGTGAATACTTTTTTTTTACAAAAAGTTGCAGGAAATCGCCAATGCTCTATTCTGGCGTAACATTTATAATAACAAAGTGAAAATTTTATTTTTGAGACAAATTTATTTACTTGTTTTTATTATATTTTATCTATTTTGCATTTCATATACATGTAAATATGAAATTTTGATATATGCAAATACATCAACTAGTTTTTAGTAAAATGTTGAATGTGAAAAGTTATTTTGCAGCATTCCGAGAAAATAACCTTTCAATATTAGAAGATCAGGTTTAGCATTTCAATGACTTACTGAATAAAAAAAAAAAAAATAAACAAGTCATAAATGCGAATTCCTAACCTGGTCAAGATGCTGACTTTAGGAAAGGATGGAACTTCACTTCTACAAACTCTTCTTATTTGGCGCAGTCTTGTGACATATTTATAAGAATGTTGTAAATAAATGATTGTAAAGCATATTTCAAAGCCAACAATTCTACCTTGGATCTTATTGGGTGAAAGCAGTCCAAAACGTTTACGGATAATCTCAAATATTGGTAATGATTATAATGTAATTATATCATACTCCCATCAAGATTATTCTGTAACTTCATGAATAATGTATAAATTTCTTTCGCCTGCTGACATTAAAAGAAATTGAAAATGTTTTCTGTTCAGCCGCTTTCTGATATGTAGGTTCTAAAGCCAGTTGCCACAGCCTTGATTTTAATTTCGAAACCTGAAGAAAGCATAGATGTTCGATAAGTGTATAGGCCCTTTGCGCTAGCAGGTGCTTGAACTTCTGTCATTTGGTTTGATTTTGTTTAGTTCATTACGGCAAAGCACATTAAGTCCATATATGGCCAAGGGTAAGGATGCCTTTGCGGCAGGCGTTCTAAAGGAAACTGCCTCGTATTAACCTTACACATTGTTGAAAGCACCCAAAACGTCAATGCCGCGAGCCCGCTCGCCTGGAATCGAATAACCAGCATTCAACGACTTTAGCGCGACTTTATCTTCGACTATATTCTCGGTGATAAGACTCTAAATGATCAAAAGCGTCGATCATACTCCTCGAATGCTTAAATAGCAAAGGGCCTAGTTGCTGAGTTAAGCATCCTTCGAAGTTTGCCAGATATGAAAATTAAAATCCAAAGAATACATAAGATTTTTTTGATATGGCATCTAAGGCGAGTATATGTTTTTCAGCACCGAAATGTTTTCTAGTCAAAGTGTACTTTTTGTAAGATGATTATTAGAATAGACACTATTTTCGAGCAGGAATTAAACAAATATTTTAATCACTCTTTCATTCATTTCATTCCATTTCATGTCAGCTGCAAAAAAATTTCTAAAAGAGAGATTAAAATAACGAAGTTATGTGGAAATGCTGGATTTATAAACAAATTTTTAAGAATCTACAGTTAAACTGAGATAAGAGACTGCGCAATTAAGGATAATTCGGTATACGTTTTTCATGTTGTTTACGGATCTGAGCATGAACTAGGCATTAGCACTTTACTAAGCGCGTTGCTTTAATTAAATTTTTAGCTTCGTCTCATTCTACTAAAGTCTTTAAAATATATTAATTTATAGCATAATGTAATTGATAATGTAGCATAATGCGATTGATAATGTAGTTGATAATACAATTTTATCGAGAAAGAATCTCAAAAATTTTCTCTGAAGCAGTTTTACCGAGAAATTGATCCCGATTTTTTTTAAACTTTCAGGATAATTCTGAGATTTCGCAAATATAGTTTTTTTGCGTTTAACAAATAAATTAACGATTCCTGATATATTTATCATTACATTTTAATTTCCATTAGACATGCTCTCTCACATTTCAAGTTAAGTCTGAAACTTAACTTGAATCATCCTTTCCCTAAATTTTGAATCGAAGAAATTAAACTTAATAGTTGAATGAACTCCCTAATCTTATACGCATTAAACATTTGCATTAGTTCATATTATGTAAGCCATTATTTTCTCGAATGAAATTCCGTCTAGTTTAGTTTATTTTAATACGGTGAGAAGCAAAATAGAGCTATCTGCCAAAGGAAAGGCACAGCTTCGTGGAGCACTTTCTGAAAAAAAAAAGACGTTATGAAAACATAAACGTTACGAAAACGCCCATGCTGCCAGACCAATCGCCTAGATTAGAGCCCAGGAGAGAACTACCAGTGTTCAGCGATTTAACGGCTCTGCCATTGAAGGTCCTGAAACACTCTTAAGAATTAGCAGTTTATAGTACAAAAAAACAAACAAACAACAACAACTAAAAAAAAAAAAAAAAAAAAAAAAAAAAAACACGGATCCTAAAAGTTAGTTGTTTGAATCTATAGGTATATAAGCAAACCAGCGAGTACATTTTTCATTCCGTTAATTAGCATTATTACGACATTAATTTTTATGGCAAGAATTTGCAGCTTTTTTAGATGTTAGTGATTTTGAAGCCAGTTTCACACTGCTATGATTGTCATTAAATTAATTGCTTCTCCAAATCTACAAACTGTGATACAAATTTTATCAAAGATGTGATGATACACATTTACACTCATGTCCATAAATTAACGATAATGCAAAATCAGGCAAAGGAAGAGTTAGAAGCAAAACAAATTTGACTAAGCTTATTTATTAAACAAAAGGTAAAGAGCAAGAAAAGATGCTATATGTTTGATATTATTAAAAAATTTAGTGATTTTTTTCTTCCTGGAGCAAATTACAAAAAAAAAAAAAAAAAAAAAAACTATTTACTAAAAACCAATATTACATGGTTGTCTAAACCAATAATGCATTGTATGTTAACCAATAGTACACTGTAAGTCTCCCAGACGATGCAATACAGTCCGTACAACGCCTAGACATGCTGAGTATCAAATTATCGATCTGATTTTAGGGGATATTACACCACTCAAAAAGCAATGCTCTCCGAAGTTCCGGTAGACATGTAGGAGGAGGTTGACGGGCTGCAACTCGTCGGCCAAGCATGTCCCTCACGTGCTCTACTGGATTCAAGTCCGGTGAGAATGCTGGCTAGTCCATATGGGTGATATCCTCCGATTGAAGGCATTCGTTTACCATGTTTGCACGGTGAGGACGGGCGTTCTCATCCATAAACACAAATTGTGCGCCCATGGCGCCCCGAAGCAATCGTACATGTTGTTCGAGAATGACGTCCCGACAGATTTGGCTTGTCATGGTTCCAATTTGAAAATGCAGGTCAGTTCTGGAACCCAGAGTAATTCCACCCCAAACGAGCACTCATGCACCACCGTAACGGTTTCGTTCAATGATGTTTTCTTGGTGGTAACGGGTACCTGGAGCTCTCCATATGAAAGTCCGGCGAGAATCAGACTGCAAGCTAAACCTGGACTCGTCGGAAAACATCACACAAGCCCACTGTTGCGGTATCCACAATGCATGCTCTCTACTCCAGCAGGGGACAGTGAGTTGCAGTAAGTGGAACGCATCTGACAGGTCTACGAGCATATAGACCAATCTGCTCTAAGCGTCTGTACACGGTCTGCTTTGAAATTGTCCTACCAGTGGCTGAAGAGAGCAGACGAGACAGGTCTGAGGCTGTGCTCCACCTGTTTCTTTTGGCAGTAACTGCCAAATACCTTCCTCATCGGGCGTTGTATCTCTGGGCGACCACTGCTGTAACGTCTTCTCACATTACCATCACCTTGGAATCGTTGCCAAAGCCTGGAGATGACACTCTAGGCAATTCCAAGTTCATCTGATACTTCCAGTTGGGTACGCCCACATTCCAGACGGCCGATAATTCTACCACGTAAAAAATCATCCAAATGCGTCCTTTGTGTCATAACTATTCGGTTATTGCAATGAAATGCTTATAAAGGCCTGCGAACAATTTTACTTCTTTGCCTGTATTCCTTATATATCACTCTCTTACACTCTCGTCATTGTGACGCACCATCGGTGTCATCTGGTTACTTCTTGAAATTTGTACATGATTCTTGAAGATGTGTGTAGTGATTTTACAGGTGATATATTTATTTTAAAGTTCGATTTCCGCTTGACACCGAATTATACTTAATTTATGGACATGATTGTAATTATTTATATGACTTGGCATTACAATAGTTGTTAGAATATTTTATTTTCATAATTATATTTTTACAAGAGTTTGTGGGAAGATGATTGACGTCTGTGGGAACTTCCGTGACTAAAATAGCGTGCACATCGATTACAGACTTGTTGCTTAAAAAGGTTTAAAATGAAAACCATAAAGCAAAATGAATATGAATTTTTTAATAGTCTGTATCAAGTTCCGTACCCTGTTAAGCTAAATGTAAAGTACACGTAAATTATACAGTTTTGTAGAGATTAATATAAAAGTAATAAAATTGAGATTTCGTTACGCAGGAAATCCAGCAAATACTTTTTTACTGTTTTTTAAACAAATACATGATATTCTCGTTCATTGCTATCCATCCATCCATACATACATATATTGCCAGAAAATATCTATAATCTCGCGATGTTTCTGACGCAAGGATACATTTGCCGCAAGGGTGCATAACATGATAATGTCCAAACCTGTGGCAAACGGTATTTATCACTCTTAACTATGAGAGTAAAAATATCATAACATTTTACTAAGATTTAAGCAAATGTATGCAGCATACAACGATTGTATTATGAGATACTTCGAAAATTTAGACATTCAAATTGTAAAAAAAATTAAATTTCTATATGAAATACATCTGCCACTGAAACAGTATTTTATTCGGTGACGCTATAGGTTTTCAAAATTATGTTTACTATCTAAGATACTACTTGTTATTTAAAACAAATTGTAATTTCTTGCACACTAGTTTTCTCGTATACTCCTCCGCTATATTTAGTTTGAAATCACGGAGAGATTATGCTAGAAATATGGTATGACAGTTTGTTTAAAATAAACTGCTTTGCCTATTATAGACAAAGCGGTGGATTCGTAAGCGATAATTAATTTTCTTTTTTACTGTTTGTGTTCGTTGATCTAATGTGGAGGTGATCGGTGATACTTGAAGCGAAAGTATGTAAGTCGTACAGAAATGTCTTTCGCAGAGCGGAATACAATTCAACAAAGAACTGATATTAAATCAGTTAGAAATAATCCCCGTCCATGTCAATACACTTCTGCCATCTGACTGGGAGGTCCCGAAGGGCCTTTGGTAAACCAATCTGTGAAGTGTCAGCACATCACATACGGACAATTCCATGCAATTCGGCAGAAGGTAAAACATGTTGGCCATTGACAACGTCCTTCATGTTGTCAAGCAAGGCGTAGTCCAATCTTCCCCCACTTTGCACGCAAATTTCTCATTCCCAAATCACCATGCAGAATCGCCTGCAATGTTTCTTGCGCAAGCCCTGACTCTTCCTGCATATTGGTATCCGACCAACGGGATACGATACGCGTTAAGGGTGCTTTGTTCCCGCACAGTTACACCATGCGACGACGGATCTCACTACCCTATGTCCCTTCCTTCCATTGGAATCAGGCTGTCCAAAGTTGACCGTGATAATCATCTTCCATTTGTGTCTATTTCACTTGTTTCCCCTTCGCATAGTGCAACAGTTTCGTTGTGAGAGCCGTTGTGTCAATCATTTGTGTACGATGCATGTATAATTTTAGTTAAATAGATTTTAAAGGCACTGCCTCTTCAATTCATAAATCGACATCAAAAGATGAGTTCCTCAAAAAAAAAAAAAAATGCCTTTCTTTCGACGGGCGGAGACTACTTCAGCTCCGCCCGTCGAACAAAACAAGCCATTTATGATGAACGAGTTGAATTCTTTGAAACGTCCGGTTCGAAAAGCTATGCTATTAGAAATATGAAAAATTTTTATTTGAATATCTGGACATTACAATGGAAAGAGTCTGAGAGGTGCACGGGTTTATTGCAGCATATTAAAATTAAAAACGAAATGAAGCCGATTAGCGATATAGATCTCAATCAGTTCTTGACTGGACATGGCCGTTTCCCCGAGTACCTCTCTAGGTTTGGTTTGCAAAATTCAGATTTATGTGGCGTTTGTCATGTAGTTGGGAACGAAGAGCATTTTCTCAATCACTGTCCTTTGTTAAAGGATTTGAGAATCGAATGCTTTAGTGATAAACCATTAGGTATTGAAACTTTAAAAAGATTCTCTAGAAGTGCAATGTCTTATATAAACAATAATAGAGTGACATTTGGTGTATTAGTTTAAATTATGTCTTTAAATATTTCAATTATTTTGTCTAAATTTTTTTTCCTTTATGTATTATTCATGTGTATGTAGTATGGTGTATTGTCTGTTTTTTTTTTTTTTAATTTAAATATATGTTTACAGTACATATATACAGTTTAGTCACTCTGTAATAACATAACATCATAGACCATAGTCTAAATATTTTAATTGAATTATAGGCTTTTAAATTATTTTATATGTTTTTAAGATAATTTTATCAATTCAACGATCATTTGTGAGCCGAGGATTTTATTTTACTTGTAGTAGTTGTATCTTATTGTACTTGTATTTTATTTTACTTGATGATGTAGTTATTTTGTTCTGCTCTAACCGGGGCTTTAAGTGGCAAAGTTAAAATTAATATTGCTGTCAGATTATAATTATTTTCTATTGCATTTTTAACTGTAGAACACCTTATTACGTGCGACCTTGGTGTGACCTTCTGCAGGTTCTTTTCCTTTTGGGAATTCCCCAATGAACCTTTGAGGTGCTTAGTTATTTATGTTGTTTTATGGTTTGAAGCGAGTTTTATTATGTGACAGAAAAAGCCTCTCTGTGAGTGTTTTTGTCTGTGATTGTTTGATTGCGTAAGTGTTTGTTTGTGTTTTGTGTCTTTTTCTTATCTTTAGTTCTTCTACTAACCCTTCTTTATTTTTGGTTGGTTATTTTATGTTTTCTGTGATGTTTTATCAGCGTGGTTTGGAGGAGGGTTGACCTATTTTTAATCATATGGTCCCGCTGGGACAAGGCGGATTGGGTCTCCCTCGAATAGTTCACGAATAGTTCACTACTTCAGCTTTGTACTACATACCTGATTACACCTATTTGCTTCCCAGCTGCTTGCCATGTATAACGTTTTTCCAAAACCTCAGCACTTTACTTCAGTTACAATTCATCGTTTGCTTTTCGAACCATATTGCTATCGGCAGCTTATAGGCATAGGCGACTCAGGTAGAGTTCGGATGATGCCGCTTATGTTATTCCACTGACTTCAATGCATTGTTACTACCGGCTCCTAATTACTGACGTCTTCACGAAATACTACTTCACTGCTACTTACGATATGAACTCTCTTAAAAATACTATGAACTTCCCCTCTACCTATTCATTCTTTTCATATCATCATTTGATCGAAAATCGTACAGCTAACTGTATTAGATTAGGTCTACTGCCCCGGTACCCGCAACTCAACACATATTCAGTCGAAAAATATCGTACTGAATACCAAATTCTGTTACTGAATATTAAATCAGCGCATTTCAGAATTAAAGAACTGTTAGCTATAGGTAAATTGATATGCAGTTAACGTAAAGGAGAAGGAAAATATTATTATATAAAACAATTTAGCCATTTTTAAATGGCAGAAATGTGCTAAGGGTTTAGCTATGTTTATTTTTACGTATGCATTAATTGCTTACCTTTGAGCTTTTGAAGGTTTCCTTTACCTGCCTGTTAAATCTTATCATTCTCAATTGTATAATCAGATATATATATATATATACTGCACCTCTATTTGTTGCTATGATAAACTAATGTTTAGTCCGCAGCTTCTTCTCAGTAATGTAATAGAAGATTACAGTGCGTTCTAAGGAAATTATCGCTATATTTAGATAAAGCGAGGAACGTAAGAAGAATGTAAAAGCCCGTTTTGTTAAGAACTCAATATATTTGAAGAAAAATCACTTCGTTTGGTTACGAAACAATGGCGTAATGCAAAATAAAGAAATTTCAAGTTAAAACTAGGGTGAACTTTAAGTTCTTCTGAAGGCTACATATTGCTATGACTAGCGCACAAGTTGGTTGACACCTATCTGTGTACGACTAATGGCAAGAATACAGCAACTCTGAAGAGAACAGCTAACATAAAATTTAAAGTAGTAACATGGCCTTCAGCGGCCAGAACAGGCTCTCACTAAACAGTCTAAAACTTTCCTATAAATACACTTTCTCTCTACCCCACTAAATACGCATTAGCTCAAATTTACATTCTGTCAGAAAAACGGAAATGGAAAAGACACAGGAAAGATGCGTATTATAAAAGAAGTGATTAATTAAAATAAATAAAAATATTTACAGTTTTCATTTAACCTATGGAATCCTATTTCAATAAAATTATTAGATGTAATCCGTCGTATTTAAATGCATATCTACATTTGTATCGTCAATTGATTTCTTTACTTTCATAGAAAACATCGACTCTTGATTTATGATTGTTGTCAGTTCAATTTTTCCTCGAGAATCAAATAATTTCGATTTAAAAACAGCCATTTCGATTCAGAATTATATTGCATTACCCATGGCACCTCACCTGCAATAACACAATCCAGAAAATAAAGTTTCTTTCAACTGCGATTATATCTTTCCAATTGATATATATCCAGCTTGATTCATTTTATGCTATTACACTACGCTATCACATATGATTGTGGCGGTTGCGAATGCTGATAAATGTTATACCATTATTGCATAATATAATTTCATACGTAGTATTTACTACTGAACATCATTTCTGTATAGTTACTATTATCAATGTTCCTACCTGGTTATGTGGTAAGTAACTGTATGTATATGGGTAACATAAAAGAACATTTCAACCAATATTGTATGAAACACATAACATAGGGGATGAGTAGCTATCATAGTGTAACATAAAAAAAATAATATGCAAACAATTCTAAATTTCAGAATATTGCGTTGAGTATGCTAAACCCTTTCTATGACTAAGGTCCAGTGTAAGGAATTAAATACAATAATTCAAAGGCTAAGAAGGTAAAATCAATCTAACGTTTATAGCAAATAGTATGAATAATTTACATTTTAACAAGGGTGGCGGCAGGTTAGCCTTAAATCTGAAGAAACAACTGAAAAGACATATCTTCTTTACAAATTTAACAATTCACCTTTCCTGTTTGGGAGGCATCAAACAAAATTTTGGGTACTTGATACAGGCGACAACTCAGATGGACACTGTCTCGCAGGTAATAACAATTTTTCGTAGTAGATTACTTCTGTAAAAAAAAGTGAGAATTAATAATGTGCAACACATTCGAAGGCCAGACTTTCTACCCCGCAGCCGCTTCCAACCGGGAGGTCTCCGGTCTTCCCCGATACGTCGGCCATACTGCAAGTCTGGTGCCTCTTCGCCTTCCTTCTGTGTAGGTTGTTTAATCCTTCATCTTCTCAGGAACCCTCACTGCTGGTCTCCGCTCTGCATCTTAGAAGTCATCTCTCGTTCCTTTTCTTCGAGA
The DNA here is from genome assembly GCF_044657685.1 of Stegodyphus dumicola. Taxonomy (NCBI): domain Eukaryota; kingdom Metazoa; phylum Arthropoda; class Arachnida; order Araneae; family Eresidae; genus Stegodyphus; species Stegodyphus dumicola. Next base: position 7,084,983 of record NC_140772.1, read on the forward strand.
AAGTCTCCGTGGCTCCTTCAAAAAGAAAGAAAAAAAAAACGTAATCGAAAATTTTTTCCTCGTCTCCCCATGAAAACACTGCGCATCCACTTTAATAGCTGGCGCGTTTTTTGAAAATTTGGCGTAGAATGTGATCAGCAGGAAACCAAGTCCAGCAACCCAAACAGAGAAATCTTCACGGGAAGGGGTTTCCCGACTACCAGAAGAGCCAGTTAGTGCAATTATTTTCATTCAGCTTCCAAGGCCACACCAAATGTGTCAACAAGCTCCGCAGACGAAAACAAGGGGGGGGGGATAATCTAGCTTCGCTCGAGGTCCCAGTCGACCATGTAGAGGTTCCTACCCAACGAATATTTCGACCTCCTCAAAATACGCTGTAAAACCTTTCCCTGCTCGCCTGTCCAGCAAAACAGGGTCCTCTTTTCGGGAAACTCCAGATGGTGTATCCATCCAAAACGTCACCCGCACATATGGTTTTTCGTTTTGGCAAAAGAATTTTCGGGGTGCAGTAAATCCTCTGATAAGATATTCCGAGAATGAATTCCAAACTGACGGTAAGGGGTGAACATTTTCAGAACCAAGTTAACACAAAAATGACTTTGGGAAATTAAAAATGAAACTACTAATTACACAACAATATAATTCATAAAAAAAATGTCAGCACTATATAAATTGTTTCTTCAGCAGCAATGAAAGCATCACTGTTATTATCCAGATTGAATTACAAATACATTGGTTTTACCCACCGCTAGTCAGAAAATATGAATTCGATTAACTTTAATAGAGAGAGGGATAAGCTTTAAGTTGCAAAAGTTAAGAAAAAATTTAACACACCAATAGTGCAGCAACAAGGCTTTAAAATAATTAAAGTTAAAAGCTAAACAACCTTCAGGGTCAAAACAACAGGGAACAAAAATCTTAAGTCCCTAAACTCAAATTAAAATTAAACAGCTTCAACTCAAGAAAACTTTTAAAGCAACCAAACCTAAATTTAAAGTTTACAAAAGTTACAGTTTAAACTTACAACCAACTTTAAACAAGAAAACAAAAGAGAAATTAAAACTTCAATTACAGATAAAAACTGAAATAAAAGCAAAACTTAAGTTTGAAAATAATAACGATTAATACATAACATAAACAAACAGAGCTAGGGCGTATGTTCATCTTTCTTTACTTCATGCTCTAAAACAACTACCCAAAACTGTGAAAATCATAGAAAATGTTTATCAGCCAATGCAGTAAAACCAGTTGTTACACTTTCATTAAATGTTTAAAAAGACATTATCTTTCATTCTATTCACAATTGCGTCGTTGCTTTTCTACATATCTTCATCTCACACAATCATTAATATAAAATAACCGCAAGATAATTTAGTCGAATTCAAAAAAATTAAAATCCTCAACTTGGCTTGGTGGTATGCATAAATACAAGAACATTTCTAACAAAACGTTTAAACATTATCGTGTACGTAAATCTTAAAATGTGGCCAAACAAAGAAGAAAGTTTATTTAGTAGAAGAGAACGATGGCGAGTTAGTAAGATAGAGAAACAGAAGCTGCATTTTGGAATTATGATCATCGTCTTTTTCTATGGCATTTTTGGAAGCTTTGCGATTTTCAGAGCCAAACAACGGCTGGACGGTTTTACTGAATATTTAGTGCTTTAATTTTCATGCGGTTATCAAAATCATTGTTTTAGTTACGAACTCATTAAAGTTTTGTTTCTTTAAAGGCCAAATGGGCAAGGTATCCTCTACGCAGTTTATTCTCTTACTACATTTCTGGTCATTGACAGTAGAGGAATGATTTCTGAGGATACTTCTGGAGTGATAAAAACCGAGTGGTCAATATTTGAACATCGGTAGTTTGATTCATGTCGAAACACAAGAAGAAAGAGAACGGATCTTCATGAAGTTAAAAAATATAAATAATTTGCTGACAAAACTCTATGTTAACGCTAAACAAGTGGGACTTACAACGTGTTCTAACATTTTAAAAATTATCAGAAAGACTTTAATGTTATGTAAATACTTATACTGATAATCATCGTCTTGTGGGGCTTTAGAAAAGCGTTTCTGAAGGAAAAACAATTCAGCGTTTTAAAGTATAAATCAATTTTCTTGAAAAAGTTTCAAACTACTAATTTATTTTCACTTGAGAAATGTGGATTTACCCTTAAAATTAAGAACGAATCTCTAAACAAGGATTTTAGAAATTCTTTAAAATTCCGTCAAGTTTACACCAAGAGTTGAACCATCATCAAACGCGCTGAGAATGAAATATCTGAATTACGCCTGTGAGAGCTTTTCCGAGTAACAGCAACTGAAAAAAGAATTTAAGTACGAATCAGAATAAAAATAAGAGAACATTTATCCAAACCCACCGCTTCGCCTAAATATGCATAACAGTTTCATTTAAGAATATAAGTTTTCCGAAATATAGTTACGGAAGAAAAGTGAAAATCGTTCGTTCATAGTCTAGGTAACAACTACATACACGTTTTTGCCTATAGTTCAAGTAAGGCCGGAGGCCGCTCACAATTTAAATTTAATTCTAGTAAAGGTGCCGTAGCACTCCGCCCGCAAGCGAAACTGAAGAGGTGCCAGTCATACGCTGAAGAAATTCGTAAATGATGAATTAATTCACGTTTTACTTCAGTAAATGGTCGTATAAATCATGAGTAGCCGCTGGAGTAGTTTATCGTTGCGAGGAACTTCATCGACTGAGTATGAGCATGGATACGCGAGAGTAGTTAAACGTACATGTGACTGAGAGTCGCAATCTGAGTGGTCAAACATACTCATTATCTACTTATCAGCAATTTTAAAATACATTGAGAAAGGAATTGTACGAAAAAACTGGTAAGTAATGAATTAGTTATAATTTCTTTTCGTAATAAGTATTTCTTCGAACTTTAAACATAATTTTAAAAATGCATGTCATCATGAAATCAAAACCTGTATACATTTCAGATGAGTTTTATGAGGACGTCTGAAATTTTTTGAAATATGAAGTACAAAATTTCCGAAGTATGTGACAGTCCAACCTATCTAAGCTCGATTTGTTTAAAAGTTGGTAAAGGGTAGTCACACATATTTTTAAAATGTTTTCAGCGATAAATGCTAATATTCATCGATAGCTATGACAAGAATATCATGCATTTGTTTAGAAACAAAAAGAAAGTATTTGTGAGATTTCCTGTGTGGACAAGTTTCAGTTTTAAAAATCTTATATTAATTTCTACATGTGTGACATAATTTACGTGAATGAACTAGGTGCGGAAAAATTATTCTGATTGTAAAAAAAATTGATCATTCAAATTTCACGATTACTGTGTTTTCTCCGGCCAGTTTTGTAGTCTTGTCGGCCTCTTTTGTAGCTTCCAGTCTTTCTTCGGAGTGCCTCCGATATGAAAGACTCTACTTCCATCGGCTTTTACGCATCTTTATATCATGAAAACCTTGAAAGCAGCATGTATATGCGCACATTCCGTCTGTTCCGTCTCTAGGCACTGACTTGGCTTGTTAAACTGTTTAGTTGAGCAATCATTTGTTCGACTGGCTCCTGGCATTGAGCAACTTTGACTAGGTGGCGGTCTTGGCGAGTTGCGGTTTTTGATGGTTCGAATTTCGCGGCAAATATTAAAACACATTTTAAATCCTTGACATCAGCAGTTCTCAGATTTCTTTGTATCACATGATCTGCGATACTAACGATGAAGTGCTGCAAGACAGTATTTCCTTTATTTCTGTTGGACAGTGCGAAAAAGCTTCCTGGCTTTCTGTTAGCGAGGGGTTAACTGAAGCCTGCTACAATCTTCTAAACACTCTTCTCCAAAACAAAACTCCAACGCTCCGGATACAGCTTTGATGGCTAGCCTGTGGTTTTCTGGGAGAGCTTGAAGCATATCTGCTAAATCTACTCTCAGATATACGGCAAGATGACAGACGTTTGCTTCGGAATCCCATCCATTTTCGTTTTCCATTGTAGAAACCTGCGTCTTGTACACTTGCTGCGACTTTTTTCCATCATATATGTAAACATCTAATTAAAAGCAGTGAAATCTGCCAACAACTAAGTTATTCCTTTATCTCTCTTGTCACCTGTATCGAACTACCACTTCTAACAGCAAAGCTTGTTACGCGTTTACTGATTGGTAGCGGACTATATGACACAGAATCGATGATGGCCTGATAGAATTGACTTTTCCAAGAGAAACATTTTATAGTTCCGAGGCGTTCCACAAATATACCCGTAGAGCTCTTTTAAGTACAAGAGTCCGCAATCAGTAATTACCATAAGAACCTACTCGGAACAATAAATACAACACAATGCAAAGCGAATCTAAAGAGCCAAGTTCATACGGAGATATCTCAATAATTCGAAGTCAGCTCGTAATTGAAGAACTGAGAACTGTTATTACCAGTATTGAATTAATCCTGTGTTATGAGGCAAAACGCGATTTTAAGAGACCTGCCAATATACTGCCGTTGATCAGCTCATGACTTCTGAAATTTAATAACGTATAAAATCGAGAATTGACGCCATCCAGTTTCATATAGTTTTAGTCCGGCCGCAGAAAAGTATCTACTACCTTCCATTTATGGAAGGCTTGAATTGGTTTGGTTCACTTGCTACCGCAAAGCACACGAGAGCTATCTACAATCACGCTCTAAATCACATTTTTTAATTACGTTCCTGACAGCTTTAGCCGTGAACAGCAAAACGAAGAAAGAATTTAAACACAGAATCCAACACTAGAAATAAGACAACAACAACTTATTCCACAATAACAGCTCTGCCTGAAATAGGCAAAGCAGGTACGTTTAATTTAATAAAATATATAACACTCACATCTTTGTACCTACCTTTAATGTTAAAATATATAGGATGCAAAAGTGTACTTGAAAAGTAGTAAGTAATGAACTAGTTAATTTTGCTTTTCCTCGTGCGTATTTGAATTGAAACTTACTTTCATGTCAGAGGCATTTAATGAAGAGATTAAATTTTTTTTTAATTTGAAGAACCATATTTCTGAAGCTTTTAACAGTCCTTAAAAAGGTTTCTATGAAATATGCTAATATTGATCCATAGCAATGAACGAGAAAAATCATGTATGTGTTTTGAAAGAGAAACGAATAATTTCTGAGATTTTCTGCAAGACCAAATATCAAATTCCTTATACTTATATTAATCTTTACAAATCTGACATAAATTACGTGACTGAACTAGGTACGGAAAACTGATTCAAACTGTAAAAAACTTGGCTGCATTTTGTTACAAGATTTTATTCTAAAATATTTTTTTATCACCATGTCTGTAATCAAGTTGTTCACAAGACTTCAGTCATCATTCTGCAAGCTGCTGTAAACGTAAAACATAGTAATGAAAATAAAATATTCCAAGTACGTTCACAATCAACAATCAAATCTATTAATATTTATATATAAGTTGGTAGATTTTCAAAGGCGTTACTCACCTTCGTTTTCAATAGTAATTCAGTTTAATGTAAAACTGGACACAAAAGTATTATAATCATAAAATATCTCCAAATTATTGCCATAAAAATTTGTGTCGTGATTCACTGAAGGGAAAATGTTTATGCTGCTCGCGTAAAATTGCTTTAATGGCTTCAGACTGTTAGCTTTTGTTCACACGGTGATTTTGTATTAGTGTATTTTTCGTACTATGAAATGCTAATTCTTTACAGAGTATCAGTCTACCAAATCATGAACTCTACTGTGTTATATCAGCAACCCGAAAATTACATTCTTTTTATTAACCTGAGAATGCTCAAAACGATCGGGGGACTAATTTGCAATCTATGTTCTCTTGAGCTGCGTAAATTTTATTACAAAGCTAAACTATATGTGAACATACGATTTAATGTCCAACATGCATTTTGATCTTAATTTGTTGAAACACTTGTGCGCTTGAAAACTATTTAACTGTTATCGAAAAGCACGTTTGATGACAATGCAAATAAATATTCATTAAGCCATTCTTGTGGTTTATAACGGAAAATATAACACAAATCTAAATCGATCACTTGTTGTAATAAAAATAGTTGTTACTAATCTCGCTTTTCTGTATCAGATCACACCCACGAAATTCATCTTTGCAAGGAATCAAGATTGCGCTTTTCCTTGGTAAACACCTTACCCATCATACAGTAAGAGTACGACTTTCCTCGGTTCTACCCCCAATTTTGAAGGATAGTACCTTGCGGTGACGCGTTCCAGAATTTGCGAACCCTTTTTCCTTACATTCAACCGATTGAGAGAACTTCCGGCTTGTCTAATATTTAGAGTGTCCCATGCCGGACAGACACTATATATTGACAAACATCCATGCCTTGTCTGGGATTTGAATCAGGGCGTTTCGGTGCGGCACTCAACGTCGCTAACCACTATGCCGGGAGGCATAAAAATAAAACGACAGTAATGAGGCTATTCTCTCTTGCACTTGAATTTCAAGTATTTATAAATAAAACGTTTAGAGAAAACATATGATAGGTCTACATTAGACTTGAGCCCTTACGTAGCTTACCAGTAGCACAGCCACTATCTAATTCTGGCCGTCAGTTGCAATTACCAGGAGCTACCATGGAGGTACCATTTGAGGCAGTGGCAAACACTCGGCTAGCCGAGCTAAACTCCTTTTAAGCTCCGCGGCACTGAGTTTAAATTTTTAATACGTTCTAATCTTAGCAAGCATTGTGACACGAAGAATGAGAGAACACCTCTAAAAGGAGGAATTACAGAATCATTTGAATAGTTGTCACAAACCATCTGAACGTGAAATTCCTTTCTGCTTGTCACAAACTCAAAATTTGCTTGTTTTGAACAGAAGGTTGCAGATGGAAACAAATTAATCCTATTCGTTATTTAAAAAGCCCGAGGATTTAATTTAATGATGATATACTTCGAAGAAATTGATGTCTGCGTGACAGAACACCGGAGACGTGGTCCAGCCCTGGTTAAATCCTTCAGGAAACATCGTCGAATTTCTAAGACATCATCCAAGCGGGCGAAGCGCCCCTGTCCCATCCGCGCTTTATACATAACGCGGGGCGAAAGAAACGCTCAGTCAATAAAAAGCACGATGTCACCTTTGCAACCGGGCACGACACTGGTCACAACGGTTAAAGTCGCTGTGGTGTTTCATCTGCTTAGTTTGTCAGTCAGCAGATGACCATATGGAGCATATACCCCAAGGAAAGCATCATACCTAACCATGCTGCGATTCCGCTATCAAGGAACAGATAACATAATACCATATGGTTTCTGCCGCGCCTGAACTATCCTCCGAATGAACGGAAGTTTTTTTATTCGATGAAGACTGATTATATACCCCATGACCGACACTGCCTAAGTACAGATCCTGCCAGAAACTTAAACGGTTTTCTCACAACGAACCCCGGTGGAGGTGTCAGAGTGACAGTTTTACGCCTGTACTTTGCGGATACAATGCTTAATTTTTACTTTTCGCCAAGAGAAATCTGAGACTTTACTCGCAGGTAATCGAAGTAATCGTTCTTCTTATACTCTACACTTCTTAGACTTTACTTATTTCTACAAATGTCTAAATATGTAACATGTGTAAGTTTATGGATTTCACTTAATAATTGAGCTTCATTTATGTAATTCAAAAGTAAGGGAAAATTTGTTCAAATTTAAAGTTCACACTTTCGAGTAGAAGAATGTTGATATACATTATCTTCATAAATTTTATTAAAATAATTTTTAATTGTATTTAAATACAAAATCTAAGATAACATGTATAATGGAAATTAAAAAAATAACGAGAAATATATTGGAAATTCGTGAATTTATTTCTTAGCCGCGAAAATAAATTTATTCGCGAAATCTCTTACATTTTCCTAAAATTTGCGAAATACGCCGAGGAAGCAATTTCTCAATAATATTGCTTCAAAGTATGCTTTCGAGATTCCTCGTCTGTAAAATTGCTGTCTTATCTATTACAATATCCTCTAGGTCGACATATTTTAAAGATTATTTTAGAGTGAGAAGGAGCTAGAACTCTAGCTAAAGCTTCGGGATTTTAAAAATGGTACTTCCTCGTTCAAAAAGAAATTGATAATCAACCTAGTAAACAATTATGTCAAATTATCCTTAATTTGGCACCCGATTGTCTCAGTTTAAACGAAGATTCTTAAGATACTGTTCATACCCATAGCAGTTGCATCTGAGCTCGTATTCTTAACCTCTCTTTTAGAAACTTTTTACAGCTGAGATGAAGTGGAAGGAAATGGATGAAGCACTGACTAAAATAAGTACTTGAATCCCTGCTGCAAGAAGTTCCTATTTTAGTAATCATCTTAAGATAGTTCACTGTAACCGGAACAATATTTTGGTAATTAAATATATATGTTCGCAGTAAATTCCATATCACACAGATATTCTTCGCTAGACCTTTTTTTTTAATGTTCTGCAAAGTTTTAAAGTATACTTGCCTCAGCATACAAGCACATTGCTATTTAAGCATTCGTGCAGTATGATCAAACCTATCAATCATTTAGCGGACTTATCACCGAAAACAATTATCTAAAGAGCACCGGAAAGGGCGAATCACACTCGAGATAGAGGAGAAATTCAGCTCCAGGTTTGCTAAAGAATATCTCAGAGAATGGATCCAAAAGTCACATTGTCTTTCTTCTATTAATATCCTCTCTAGAGATCTTCTCCTCTATAGCAGTTTGCGCTCACCAGTGGCCGAGCGTTAAAATGGCTGAACGCTGGTAGTTCCCAGCTGTATTCGATTCCAGGCAAAAGGGACGATTTCTTCCATGTGTAACGTTTATACGAAGCAGTTTCCTTTAAAAGTCCTCTACGATGGCATTTTTCTCCTTAGTCATATGAACTTAGTGCTTTGAGATAGACAACTAAATGAAACCATACTAAAGGATAGAAGTTCAAGTGCCTCTATGCCGCATAGAAACTATACACGTAACGAGGAGCCGTGCCTTCTTCAGGACTCGATCACGAATACAAGGCTTTGGCAACAGCATTCCCTGTCTTCATACCAGAAATGGGACCAACAGAAATATTTTAAAGGTCTTTTGACGTCAGTAGGTAAAATAAATTTATAGATTATCCCTGTAGTCACATTATAATCATAATGGGAGAACGATATATTTTCATTATAATCTTGATCAACATTTGAAAGGTAATAAAAGAATAAAACTGGGTGCAAGCTTTTTTGCAGATTTCACTTTGGCTGCCAAGAAACAAAATTTACATGGGTACGAAACAGAATTAAAGGCTTTGATAATTCCATAAAAATTAAAGCAATATTCACTAACACACTCCAACGGTCCTAAATTTTCACATTTGTATTTTACACTTTTATTACAACCTGTATAATGATGATTGAAATCTCAATATTTAAGAGGAAAAAAAATCGTGTAACAAAATGGAGATCAATATTATCGCCGTAAATTCAATTTTCTGTACCTAGTTGAGTCACGTAAATTATGTCAGACATATAGAGATTAATATTAAAACATTAAATTTGAGATATTCTCGTTCATTGGTGATACTGCTGTGCTGTTCTGAGTGTCTACTGCCTGAGAATTACTTCCCAGCATGGACTTTATAAGAAATAGACTAAACCAGTGGTTGGGGCGTGCGTCACCGGCATGTCGACAAGAAAGAGTAGGGACGATCTGGTTTACTTTAACACTGAAACCTATGGCAGTTGTATCACATGACTCTTTTTAATTATTAAATGTGATACGCTGTATACTAATGATACGCTGATGTGATACGCTGATGAGATAGATACTGATGATGCTATAAATGTGATACGCTGATGAGATTATGAAAGCCACAGTTTTTTCCAAATAGGATTTAATATATCTCATTAAAGCACTTCTTACTGCATTTCGCGCATTTTTTTCATGCGTAATTCTTATACAAACATCTTTTGGTAAAAACTCTAAGGACAAAATTTATGAACTTAATTTGGCGTAAAAATAAAGTAAAATTAAATAAGATTGATAGTACGTGATGCTTTGAAATAAATAAGGTAAAATTAAACAAGATCTGATATTTTTTTTTAATTTAATGAACATTTTCAGGCAGTGATTTTCAAAAGAATAATAACATTACAAAACGATTATTTATTTTATTACATCATCATTAAATTATTAATATTAAAGTGGATTACTTATTTTAGTATTTTAAAAAATTTGGAGCATAAAATTTTCTAAGTGTCATGAAGGGGAAAAAAGATTAAAAAAAAATCTAGAAGCACTCAGATTTTATATTAAACCCAAAAGGAACCTTTTTTTTTAACGTTTTGTATGTTACCTATATTTATTGAATATCATGTTCTTCGCCCGTAAACCACATACATTTGAAAATAGCATATCTTTAAAATTTCCGCACTGATGATAAAACTGTTGTTTTTCGTACAGTGCTCTCTCTAAACTCGTTGAGTTTGTTAATTAAAAAAAGTTTTACAAAATATGAAATAGATTAAAACAATTCGAAATTCGGCAGTTCAGATGCCCATGTTTGGGTGGAGGATTCAAAATTTGAATGGCTCTAGATACTGTCGTTTTTGTCACAGTGCTAGAAACACACATGTATTCATGCAGATTCTTCATTATTTAATTTCTTTACATATAATACAGGGCGATAATATTTTGTAACAACAATTTAGATACGGACACGGAGACACGGACATTTATAGTAAAACAGCGCAAAATGCCGCTTCGAAACTAACAGCCTTTCTAGGCTACCGCCTCTTCGGGCTAATAAATTAAATTAACAGTAAATAGAAAAAATCTTATGCAGAATTAAAAATAAATTTAAAAAATAATCACTATAAAATACAAGCAAAGTTAATTATTACGGTTAAATACAATTTTAATATTAGAATTAAATGTATAAAAATTTTTAAGGAGTCAAAAGTGTTAATCACTATGATGTATTAGGAAATATAATTGAATTTATAAAAATTTATATACCTTTATAGAAATTGTTCTATGATACTCATCTATAATTTAAAAAAAAGCAGCACAATTTAGAATTTTAAACAAAACTTTCAAAAATTCGTTTTTAAATATTTTAGTTTTTTTACTTATTTACACCAATAAAAAGCATAAAAATTGCAAGAGAAAATTGCTTGTTTTAAATTTTCTATTAGTTCTGATTTTAAATATTATTTTCTAAAAGAAGAAGTAATTTCCTTACAACATAGAAAAGGCTAAAAAAATATCCAGCACTGAAAGCATGCAACAGCTTTATAATTATTTGGAACGTTAGTTATGCTTGATAAATATGCTAAATTTTTAAAATCCAATCTCAATTTTAAAAATATGTAGAAATTTTAATTTGTGAAATGAGGCGCTACAACCAGCTTTATCTTAATTATTATACAATAGGCAACAACTGTTAAATTTTTGCAAGTCGTCCCTACTCCTCCGGGTGACAGCCGGGAACACCTCAGACGAGGGAGGAAACCCATTTAGGTTAGTCTATTTCTTATAAGGTCCATGCTACCCAGACATTCAAAGTAGAGAGGCTTATGCGATGAAAAAAAAACCTGCTTATTCCTCTGAATGAAAAACGTGATGATAAAGCCTTCATTGGTATAGATCAATATTAGCATTTATCTTTGATTATATGTTTAAGAAAATCTGTGATTATCATTTACGTACTTTTAAACAAGTGAATGCTGCTTATACAGTTGGACTGTCAAATACATCGGAAATTTAAATATTCAAGTTTTAAAAAATTTCAGATTTCTTCATTACATGTATCTGACGTGGAAACAAGTTTCAATTCTATACAGCCATAGGTTTTTAAAATTATATTTAGTTTGAGATTACACATATGAAGAAAAGAATTGACAGCCACTTTGTTGCTTACCAGTTTTTTCGTATAATCGTCCGCTACATAAGTTTTAAAATTACAAACCTACTGGAAACGTGGCGTTTCTTGTAGTTGTATAAATCAAACTGCTTCGCCTGTTTTAAGCACAGCGGTGGCTTTGGGTCTTAATTGTAGTGATGCTATTTTTCCTGGTTGCTGTGTGCGTGAATGGTTATGTTCAGTTTGCTATTTACGCCAAGAGGTTTCAGGAAAGTAGAAAGGTTTCCGGAATTTTAGAAACTTGAATTAGAACGTCCGTGGCAATGATTTTACACTTCTAAAACATTCTGATTTGATGCATTTTCAAGTATATGCGTAAATGCACATTCTTCAAGTGAAATGAAATTAACAGTTTGAAGAACTTAAAAATTTTTTTAAAGTAATTCATTTAGGCTTTAAAAACCTGAATTATGTTTCATTCAGGAGCGAGTTTCAAAACCCCGACAGGAAGTGTTTGTCATTTGAAGTTTTAAATAACAGTAAAGGCTTTCTGCTAAATTTTCAAATGTTAAAACCTATTGTAAATCTAACGTGTTTAGTACTAATAGGGATTTGATAGCAGATTTTTTACATTTTGTAAGTTCACGAAGATAAGCCCCATCTCTTTTTGTGATTCGACAGGGATCATACTACCTGTTTTTACACGCACTCACCCTTCGGCTTCTGGTTGGGCCCGACTATAAGCAAAAAAGATTTAACATTTAATTTTCTACGAGTTACACAATAGTACACGAAACTGCATACTTATTCTAGCCAATAATCAAAGAAACAAAATCTCCTGATACTCAGGCAATCAACAGCTATAGCATAGAATATCTTTACTTTCTGCTGCTTTAATGCGAAGGAATCCAATCTTTTAGCTACCCTGGGCCACACAGAAAGAAAATGAGATAGTTTGAAACAGGCAAATCATCTATTATAAGTAGCAACTGGTGATCTCCAAGTAAGCAAATCACATAATTGCATAAATTTCATTGAAAAGATTTTGATTTCTCAGGTTTGACTTGAGAAATATTTTAATTTGACCTGTAACAGAGAATTTTAAGGGTTTGTCTGCTTTATTTCAAATTTTCTTAGTGAAGGAACATATAAGGAAGCGTATATAAAACACATATATAATGAATGTTTTACTGAGTGATTTACTTGATTTATTTGGCAAGCCGTCACTGCCTAACGATAGCTGACATATGTTTGTGTACATGTCATAATCATCATTGAGCACTTATGCAACATATAAAAACGATACATTTACTATAACCGAACTATTGCACAGGGCAACGTTTCCGGCTCTGTGGCTCAGGCCCTGAGGCTCATCACATAGTAGAATTCCAGACGTGGGAATGTCAAGAGGGAACATCGGAGACAAGCAGGTGATAGAGAAAAGGATGGCCACAACCACGCTGGGCGGAGAAAAGCATGACGTCATAGAGAGAATCTGTGTAGTGTCGTGCCATTTGTCAAATTGCTGTGCTAATTGTGTCAAATTGCTGTGTGTAATTATTAATACATCACATGATATATTCCCGAGATGCGGAGACTGCAAGCGCCGCCCACTCGCTTAGATGAAACTTGTATTACTTTATTTTCTAACTAATATTCGCGTTATGTCAATATCGTATAAAATTATTCATACATTGCCAATTCACAAAACTGAAAGTTTAATTAATTCCAAAATTTTCCAAGGGGCCTTAGTGCATACGGCGCATGCGTGGTATTCATATAAATGTATAAGTATTTACATATTAATAAAATACATTATTAAAGTACTCTTATCAAGTACTCTTAGAAACTGTTTTATCTGCAACTGTGCACTAAATAGCTGAACAAGAGTGAGATACGTCTAAGTCACTCTTAAGAGTTTGGTGCCAAAGCGAAACGAGTTGCGAAGTATCACTTCTTATATCTTTCTACCCATTCCTCATGGTAAAGGGATTGTGCATTTTGAAGGTCGTCAGCATTTAGGTGGCGAAATATTTAACAACGGACAAAGCGAACTCCTCACTTTTTCATCCCCAGTTCGAGTGATTGCAAGAATTTCGTTCTCCAGCATACTATCCCGTCATAGCTACAAGGGGAGATTATTTCGCAGTTTTTCATTGAATTTAAAATAATTTCTTGCTCATTTTGTACCTTAGAGGCACATTTTTCTGTTTTTCTGCATTGTGCAATGCATTTAAGTTAAACCTCTGTTAGTACTCCTTGCAAGCTCTAAAATCTAAAGCAGCATACGCAAATAAAGAAAATTAGCCGGTTAGTAGTTATGATGTCACTTTGAAGTCATGTCTCTAGAAGACTTTGTTCCCCTTCGAGAAGACTGTATAATGTTGCATGCGTAGCACCAACGTCGGAATATTCCACCACAGGCTACGTTACGTGTGAACTCCTCTCATAAAAATTATGGTGGAAATATTCAATTTAAAATTTGATATTAATATTAAACTTTAAAGTAAGCAAAACACATACTCGAACTTAAATCTTGAGTATTGTTTTTGAAGAAAAGTGTCCCTTGTCCTTTCTTCCCTCGAAAGTCACTGCGCTTTATTCACAGCTTTCTCTTCCTTCAAAATGCTGTTTGTCTACACTTTTTTAACGAAGGCGCGGCTAAAACGCCCAGGATTACTAATATCTGATTTAATTTGCATTTAATTCATTACAGATCGGTGATATTGATGATAAATATATAAACTGATCGATAGAGTTCTTTATTAGGTTTTATCCTAGTTCCCACACAGCAAGATATAAATTTTCTTACAATTAACTTTTTGTCTAGTTTAAAGCCTTTATTTCCAAGATTTTGTTTCATTTCGAAGATTTGCACATACAGTATTTCATAACATTAAATGGCTCGAAAACCTAGCGGTCTCTACAAATATATAGGGAATATTTCTGTCTAACCTGAGTGTTACGAGGTGTATTATATAATACATAGTTTCGTAGGTTAACCTAATGTTGCAAACATTTTGTTCATAAACAATTGGTTACAAAGAATGTTTTTGTGAGGAATGATTTGTTTTCTTCCAAATATCTGCTAATTACGACTACGGAATGAAGCGTAATGAAAAACCTGGCAATATCTATTTTAAAGTTATTTTATGTCACTACAAGAAATGCTGCCTGAAACAATTTCGTAACTGCAGAATCCAATGGAAAGAATATAAAACCCAATATTTACATCCCCCACAAAACGGGCCTTTTTCTAGGCTTTATTTGAAGCAGTCGCTTCTTTAGATCCCAAAAGTCACTGGAATGTTCACACATTATTTTACTGGTTGGATTCCGGCCATTCCGGGAATGGGAGTGCATAGAGCGGATATCCGAAAAATAACCTCTTTTGGTAGATAAAAAAAAAAAAAAAAAAACGATTGCTTGTTTAATTTAGGAACGAAGTTATTGCAGAAAATGATGTCAAACGATTTTCTGTAATAATAATAATTTATCGAGGAATTACTTTGCGACGTCTTTACTACGCCTTATGTTACCCGGAAAACATGCTTAACGATCTCTGTCTCCTCTTTGCTTAGTTATCCGAAAAGAATAGTGGTTTTAAAATTCTAAAATTTTACTGTTGCTTGAGGTAGCTATCCTTTTAATTTAATGCCTGATATTCGGGTTTTAATTCCTAGAATTTTTAGTGCTTCCATGTGTATAATATTATCACTTGTAACTACTCTTGCAAGTATTCCATGTTAACGCCTGCATCGTGGTCTCTATATCTATCTATTTATCTATATGTATGTGATATTTCGGCAGTCGTGATGAAGTTTGGCATCAAAGTTCAGGCATGGTTTTTGCAGATTAGTAAGGCTAATCCAAATGACGAGGCAAGTGGATTTAGTTTTTTAATGGTACATCATTGTTCCATAGCTCTAATTCAATTTATACCGTAGATCATCCTTTACTTCATATGAAGTTCTCTAAATTACATATTCAATAGTAGTTTAAACCAAGTACGGCTGAATTTAGATTTTATGCGTCAATTCTATTTCTGACAAAGGAAAGATAGATCAAGTAGCAACGAGATGTATAGCGCAGGAGGAGAGTCGAGCTTCTGACGCAAAATGGCGCGTACTCAGTAGTTATAGTAGCGGTTGCGTAATAGACTAGCACATTCTAAGGGGTACTGGTCTAGAGGAAAGATTCTGAATTGCAGAAAGTTAATTAAAGGTTGCGGGTTCGAGAAAAGGAAAGCCATCGATATTTTTTATATTTTACATCACCCTCCCCCCTCAAAAACAAGAGGCCGGGTGAGCAAAGCAGTAGTAGATTAGTGAAGCAGGAAGTATGAGGAAAGACATGAAGAAACATCTAGGACATAGATTACAGGCTTTAACTATATCCTATCATAAATCTTGAGCTTTTCTCATATATTTATAAAGTTTTTGAATTATACGATTGTACAATGATTCATAAATAAACATCTAACTAAATTTTAATGGAATAATAATAATAAATAAATTAAAAGCATAAAAGTCCTCAATTTTTCTTAAAATTTCCATTGAAAATGAAATTTTAGTTTTAAAGTCCTTTCATAAAAATAATTGAAGTCGAATGAAATACATTTTAATGTCTCTTGATGCGAGTAAGTCCAGCTTATGTTCTCCTTGTGGATTAATAAGTTCATAGATATTATGACATTTTCCAATAAATATGATTCAACAATAATTTTTGAATAGAAGATATTTAAAATTTTCTTTTCATGTAAAACTTAGAAAATATACAATTTATACAATTTATGAATAATGTATTATGTGCGTTCATTCTTCTCTTCGTAGGTAATTAACAATATATTGGTTGGTTGGTTGTTTATCTATGGTTGGCGCATGTGATGCGCACACTACCCTGCGCTATTTAGTTGATTCATGCAATCGTGCGAGTGCAGTCTTGTCTAGAATTTGTTGAGAGGTGATTGTGTTATAATATTATTCACTTAATTTCATATTTATTTATTAATTAAAATAATTATTGAATATGAGTGCTACTAATAAAAGAAAAATAGACCTTGAAAATCGAGAATTTCAAGATCGCTGGGAGATAGATAATTTATTTATTCTGAACAAGAATGGTAAACCACAGTGTTTGGAATGTTTACAAACCATAGCTGTGTCCAAAGAATATAACTTGAAGCACCATTATCTTTCCATGCATGAAAAAAAGTATCATTCGTACACGCGAGACATGAAAATACCACTAGTGAAAAAAATGAAAAAGCAGCTGGATCATCAAACGATTTATTTTAATCAAGAACCAAAATTTCAAGATAATCTGTAGCTGCTTCAGATTTCAAGGTAATCTGAAGTTTGTTTAGAAATAGTAAAGGCAAAGAAGCAATTTTTGGATGGAGAATTCAATAAGAAATGGCTCAAGCATTTAATGGCGACGAAATGGTAAGAAAATTTCAAACAGTATCACTTTCTCACCAGACTGTAAGCCGACGTGTAAACGAGATTAGCATGCATGTCACTAATAAATTAGAAAACCTAATCAATAGTTGTTGCTATTTTTCGGTAACATTGGATAAAAGCACAGACATTTCCGATACAAGTCAAATGCCTATCTTTATATGACCTGTAAAGGAAATTTATAATTATTCAGAAGAACTTTTAAAATTACAATCATCACACGGAACAACAAAAGGTGAAGATATTGACAAACAATTAAAATGTTCAGTAGAGCAGTATGGCGAATTTGACAACTGCTTTGCTATTGTAACCGATGGTGCTAGAGCTATGACGGACAAAAATATTCGGCTCGCGGAACTTTTGCAAAAAGAAGGAATAACATGTCGTATGTTACACTGTATTAATCCATCAGGAGCCATTATTTTGTTTATTCCTACAACTAAAAGACGAAATGGACAAGTTTTGCAAAATTACTAATTTAATTCGCGGCTGAAATCGTTCTCTTACACACCGAAAATTTAAAACATTTTTGAATAAATTGGAAACTGAGTATTGAGATCTGCTTTTATATCGTTGGTTAAGTGCTGGAAAGTGCTTGATGATATTCTTTACACTTCCAAAAGAAATTCATCTTTTCCTCACAGAAATTGACGTCGATTGAAAATTTGACAGCAAATTTAGTTGATAAAAATTGCATTTATTCATTTGCTTTCCAAACGGTCATTGCAAATTATTTAAATATATTGAATAAATCCTTGCAAGGACAAGATCAAAATGTGTGCTACCTTTGTAAATATGTTACTGGATTTAGAAACAATGCCATATATAAATCTATATATCGTGGGTCTCGCTTCCGAGACATGAAAAATGCAAGTTGAATTTCGTCAATCGGCCCAGTAGAACTTCCCCATTTATTTGCGCAGCTTACGTATATGCAACTTATTAGTATAATGTTTTTTTTTATCTCTGACTGTATGTAACTTTTTGCACATAATCTTTTTCTGATATAGTTATTTTTTCGTTTTTTACAACATCTGTAAAAGGGCTCCAACATTCGTTTCACGTGAGGCATTCTAAACTGCAGTTCTTTATTTAGAAGTTGGTAGGCACATTGTTTAGAATATTTACAGAACTAATATTAATTGCTAGCCGCTACGCGACCAGCCTTCGCTTGACTTTTAAATGTATCAGAAAAATGCCTAAAAGGGAACACCAAACATTAAATTTAAGAACTGCACAGAATTATACTCTGCAGAACAACTTTATCAAAAAAACATACAACAAAAACGAATAAAGCAGAAATTTCAATAAAAATGCATTATATATATAAACATTACAACGAAACAGGAAATATCTTTTAACACAAATATTAATTATCCTAACAAATAAATTAACCAAATTCCCGTTGCAAATCTTAAGAATTCAAATGGTATCAAGGAAATTAACTTTGTTTCCTAAAACAGATCATGCAAAACTTTTTATAAAATTAACATTATATATAATTAAAACATAACATAAAAAATTACAATGAAATAAGCAATAAATCTCATATTTTCAAGAGAAAGCAGTCAGCAGTCAATTGGAGGGCAAGTCTGGTGCCAGCAGCCGCGGTAATTCCAGCTCCAATAGCGTATATTAAAGTTGTTGCGGTTAAAAAGCTCGTAGTTGGATCTCAGTTCCAGACGGGTGGTCCGCCTACCGGTGGTTACTGCCTGTTCTGAACAGCCAGCCGGTTTCCTTTGATGATCTTCACCGGTTGTCTTGGGTGACCCGCAAGTTTACTTTGAAAAAAAATTAGAGTGCTCAAAGCAGGCGTGACGCCTGAATAATGGTGCATGGAATAATGGAATAGGACCTCGGTTCTATTTTGTTGGTTTTCGGAATACGAGGTAATGATTAAGAGGGACAGACGGGGGCATTCGTATTGCGACGCTAGAGGTGAAATTCTTGGACCGTCGCAAGACGAACTACTGCGAAAGCATTTGCCAAGAATGTTTCCATTAATCAAGAACGAAAGTTAGAGGTTCGAAGGCGATCAGATACCGCCCTAGTTACACTGGGTTCTGGCAACGTCGGAGTGATGGTTGCGTGGAAAGTGTGTTGTTCCTTTTTTAAGGGCTTCTAAATCTATGCATATTGATTTTGTGAAGTTCAAAGTAAGTTTGTGTTCGTTGTGCTCTTGGCTTTTAGAATGTATCAAGTTTTGGGCGAGAAAGTGAATACTTAGGATTTTACAAGTGTTTTTCGTATTCGACATTGCGGAAACGCCCACCTGGCTTGATCGGGTAAGTTTTTACTAATTACTCCTCAAATTTTATATGTAAATTTTACCTGATTGAAGATTCTTGCTCTGTATACTTGTATTGTGATCTGTATTTAAAAGCACAACTTTACCTTGCATATTAATTGAGTTATTGAACTTTGAAATTTTCAAGTGTACGAAGCCTAACGTGGAGGACTTTGTTTACACTCCATGTAGATGTGTGTTGAACATAGGAAAATCTGTTGGTGCACCACTTCTTGAAGTCCTTCAGCCCGGTAAAAAGGAAATTGTAAAAATTTTTTGGTGCACCAAATTTCTGATTTTTATGCCCTTTGGACGATTTGTTCAATTTCAATGCCAGAACTTTGGTTTTTACTATAAAAATTATTTTAGATCATTTTAAATTTCTTTTACATAGTGGAATTGGAAAATTTTGAATTTTAGTGTTTTTATTCAGATTTTAAAGAAGGTCCAGATTGGGATTATATGTTTACTTAAATGTTTTAGTATTTTTATTATCTCCCTCGCCGCAGTTTATATAGTAATACAAATTATTGTTCTTGCTGTCTATTATATCTTGCGTAATGAATGAAAGAGACAGAGAGATGTCTAATATTATTAAGGAGTTTTATAGAATCATTGATGAACTTAAGACGAAGCGTGTGCCGAAAGATCTAATAATGGAACTCAATAATCAGGTTGAAGCCGTTACGAAATGGGCGCACACGTCTTCTCTTAAACTTTTAGAGATGGACATGGTTAAGAGTAATGAGGAGACCCTCTTGGAATTTAAGGAGGAACTTAAACAAATTATTTATGATAGATTTGATGGTAGGAATAATAGAGAAATCGATGATTTGAATGGAAAAGGTAAGAAAAAGAATACTGAGATACGGTCTAGAGCTAATAGACTGATAATAAAGCCAGTGGAAGGAAATGTAGATGTTTATGATGAATTGAATGCACAAATCCAGCCTCAAGATATTGGAGTTAAAAGTTTTAGTACTTATAGAAGGAAAAATGGAGACATGATTGTTAATCTAAAGGATAGGACAGATGTTTCTATAGTAGAGAAGGCAATTTCAGAAAATCCGAAATTGAATACAATTATTCGAGCACATAGAAGTAGGTTTATTAAACCAAAGATTATTATGTACAATATTAGTGATACAGTAGACGATGATCTAGTTATAAATCATCTTAGGGAATATTGTGAATGTGACGGAAAATGTGTAAGATCCCTGTTTCGTATTAAGACAAATGAATATGGAGTGTCACATAGAATTTTTGAAATATCTGCAAAATGTCAACAAAATATCTTAGATGATAATAGAGTTATGATTGGGTGGAAGTTTTATACGGTGAAATTGTTTATACAACCTAAGCGTTGTATGAATTGTCTCCGATTTGGCCATGTTAAGAAAAATTGTAAATTTGAAAAAGTTTGCTCTGGATGTAGTGGTAAACATGAAAAGAAGAATTGCCAAAGTGATAGGAAAGAATGTATAAATTGTAAAGAAGCTCTGGATAAATTTGGTATTGATATTGATTATGAACATGATTCTCTTTGGAGAGGTTGTCCCTCACTTTTAAGGGAGAAGTTTATTGAGGAACATTTGGATTTAGAAGTATGATTCGTGTTTGTTGCTGCGGTGGGGAGAGTTATTTATTTATTGGATTTTAGATTTTTATTCCTGAATTTTAAATTATATATAATTTTTCTGTGCACCTTGTTAATAAAGGATTCATATTTGGACTCATTTTTCTTGCCTCCCCCAAATTTTGATTCTTATTGCTCTAATATACCTGAAATTTATAGAAAGATCACTCACAGGAATAGAGTGGGTATTTGATTTTACATTGTACATATTGTTTTTAGGATTGAGATCTGATATTGTTTCATATCAGTGGTTTTTTAGAGTTTATCAGGATTTGGTAAAGATTTTACTAAGTTTATAATATTTATTTGATTTTATATTGTATATATTGCTTTTATTGAAATAGGTTTTTAGAGACTTTATTTAGAGTTTTATATGATCCTCTGATAGAGAGTTTTAGAGGTGAGAATTTAATTTTGGAATACGTATTTAACTATTTGTGAGTGATTTTATTGAATTAGTTGTTTATATTGATTTTATGATGAAGCTATTGAATATTAATTTAAATCATTGTGCAGCAACTGCATGCAGGCTCTCTGCGTTTGGGAATTCAGATAATTATATGCCAGAGATTATTATGATTCAAGAACCGTATTATTTAAATGGGAAGATTGCATACTCCTTGGGGACTTGGCAGACGATTCATATGAAAGGAGGTAGGACGGCTATAATAATTACCCGAAAGGATATGGACTATGTGGTGGACCTGGTTTCGGATTGTATTGTGGCTGTAACAATTAATCTAGGGAGAGATAAATTTGCATTTGTATCGGTTTACTTCTCCCCAGCGGAGGACCTTAATCAACATCTATATAATTTAGAGAATTTTATTAAGGACTATGGATATGCCTATATTATTATGGGCGATTTTAATGCGAAGAGTTTTAACTGGGGGGCTCCGATTCTGGATGAAAGAGGGGTACTGGTTTATGATTTTATTCTCTATAATGATCTCTTACTTTTTAATGAAGAGAATTCCAGACCTACGTTTTTATCTCCAATTGGTGAGGGTTGGACCGATCTAATTATTGGTTCCAATAAAATCGATTTTGAAAGTGTGAAAATGGACATTTTGGAGGAAGAGTCACTGAGTGACCATAGATATATTACTGTAGAACTGTTTCATGTTAATGTGGTGTCTGGTCCTAAGATCATTTATACACGAAATCCCTATAAAATTAGAAGATTTTCTGGACTTTTGTTTAGGGATATGATGAAGTTTGAGAATGATTTATCTAACATTAAGAATAGTGGAGATTTAAGTGCGTTGGTGGAGTCTTATGAGGTTTTTCTGATTGAAATGGCTAACAGGATATTATTAAAGAGGATTCAAGAAAGAAGATTTGGGTTTGGATGGTGGAATGAGAAGTTGAATATTATTAGAAGAAAAGTTCGTGCTAGTAGGAAAAGTATGCAAGTTAGGGATTTGGAAGATCATGTGAGGTTACAAAGAAGGATTAATTATAGAAAGTTGTTGGCCGTTTATAAGAAAAATATTAAAATTGAGAAGAGAAGACATAGAGAAAATTTGTTTCGACAAAATAGAGTGTATTCTGATTCTTTTTATAAAAATGCCCGTAATAGAAGAGTTGATGACATGAAGATTTATAGGGAGAACAGTGGTGATACCAGGTCCGCCATTGAGATTTATGATACTATAATTCGTCAGACCCTAAGACTAGATGAAAATATGAGTAATGATGATTTTGAGAGTATTTTTGCTAATAATAGCGAGGAGGAGCGGGATTTTACGTACATTGAAATTTTAAATATAGTTATGGGTCTGAGGAAGAGATCGGCTCCCGGCTTGGACGGAATAGGGACTGCTATTATTTGTACCTTATTTCATGACTATTCTTCGTTTTATATTATGCTTTATAACAAATGCCTTCAGCTGAGGACATTTCCCAATACCTGGAAAGTTGGCAGACTCATCCTTCTTACGAAAAGTGAAAATAGATATAGACCTATATGTTTACTAAAAACACACGCAAAAATTTTGGATAAATTGATTACAAAACGTCTTGAGTTTATTCTCTATCAAATGAAATATATTTGTAATAACCAGTATGGATTTCAAAAGAATAAATATACAAATTTGGCCTTGTACTATGTTGTTGATGGGGTCTGCCGTATACGAAAAGCCAAGCATACTGTCCTTGTTTCTTTTGATGTTAAGGGAGCTTTTGACTCAATAAAATGGTCGTCTTTATTAAATATTCTTAGGGATCTGAATATTTCAGTTACATTGTTTGAATTGATAAAAGATTATTTGAGGAATCAAAAAATTATTTTTCAAAATAAGGCCAATACAAAGAGTTTAACTTATAATACCTCAAAGGGCTGACCCCAGGGGTCATGCAGCGCTCCTCTGTTCTGGAGTCTCATTGCAAATCAATTATTAGAAAAGGAGATACCGAATGTTGAAATTGTTTGTTATGCGGACGATATTATGGCTTTGATTTATGGAGATTCTTTGGAAAAAATTGAATATTCATTCACTGAGCTGGAAAGATTCTTAAGGGATTGGAGTTCTACACAGAGTATTCAGTTTAATTCAGAAAAAACAAGGGCGCTATTCTTCCCAAGAGGTGGAAGACAGACGCGTTCTCCACAGATTAAATTTGATGGCAAAAGAATTAAATTTGAAAATTATATTGAATATTTGGGTATAAGAATTGATTGTAAACTTACATTTATAGAACATTTTAAAGAAACCCAAAGAGATGTGGAGAAAATTTTAAATTTTTACCGTAGATCTTTCAATTCCGAAACTATGTCTATGAAATATAAAATTTTAATGGAAATTTATAAAAATGTTATTACCCCAAAGATCCTCTACGGAATTGGTGCATGGGGCTCCAGGGCGGGGGAATTGGTTCGTCTAAGACAAAAATTAGATTCTTTGCAGAGAGCCTGGCTTCTTACCATTACTAGAGCATTTCGTACGGTCTCGACGGAGATAGTATGTATCTTAGCAGGCGTTCCGCCTTTCTCGTTGCAATATAAATATGAATATAATAAGTTCCTTTTACAGTACAAAATAAAAGAAGTTCTTTATGATATTGGAGCTGATGCCTTTGACTTGATACATTCATTGGAAATTCATCCAAGTCTTTATAGAATGGTAAATTATGATAAAAATTTGATAAAATATGGGGAAATAGATATTTTTACAGACGGCTCAGGTATTGATTGATGTATCGGCAGTGCATTTGTTGTTTGCTTTCATGGTATTGAAATAGACTCAGCGAAAAGTAAACTTAATAATTTAAATTCGGTTTATCAATCTGAACTCCTTGCTCTTAAAAACGCTCTGAAATGGGTGGAGAAATTAACAGTAAAATATTTCATTAATATTTACTCAGATGCTCTATCTGCATTGTCGGCACTCTCCAGTCCTCATAATAAGAATAAATTAGTAGATGAAATCAAAAATTTATATTTTAACTTGAAGAATAAACATATTATTTATTTCCATTGGATTAGGGCTCATGCTGGAAATATAGGCAACGAGAGAGCGGACGTTCTTGCGAAAGAGGCTGCCCTGGGGGAGGAGACGGAAGATAATTATCTACAACCCTCTAGGAGGAGATCATGTACTGTTCTTAAAAATATTGTTATTAAAGAATGGAAAGATAGCTGGGGATCTTCAGAAAGAAATACTGGATATATTAATGAAATAAAGATAAAAAATAATATGAGAATACATCATCATATTGATTGTAATCAAATTTTAACCGGTCATGGCAGATTCCCGGCCTACTTAAATAGATTCCACCTCCAGGAGAACGAAAAATGTTTAGTATGTAATATCTATGGAGATGCACGTCACTTTGTCGAAAAGTGTATTTTAACGGGGGAGGTGAGAGTGAAATACAATTATAAAGGATTTAGTGGACTTTTTAAAAATTATGAAAAGTTTGAGAAATTTTCAAGAGACATTTTAGATATTATTAATAATAACAAAGAAATCATTGGTATTTTAATATGAAAGAATTAATGCAAGAAAGAAGAAAGAATATATAATGAAGGTGCTACAGAGTTTGTATGTGTATATGTGTGTTTTATGTGATGTGTTATTTCTTTTGAGTTTCTTTAACCAACTTTAAGAACTTTTTTGGTTTTTTTTTTTGGTTTGTATGTGTGTTTCTCTGGTTCTGAAAGATTAATAGCTTGCAACCATTGACCAGAAGTTTGTTTAGTTTATTATGTTTTCGTTATACTAACTCTTTTGTTACTCGGTTCTCGGGTTTTGGTTCTCCGGGGCTTTACTTAGATTTGCTAATTTTTTTAAATGTTTAAATTTAATTGAGCTTTTTGTGGGATGCGGCTGGATCGTTGGATGTCCTCGTTTGTTGTTGGAATTGCCTTCTACCTTTTTTTAACCTTAAGGCCGGCTTTGCCGGCTAGGTGGGTTTGGGTTTTTGGTTTTCTTTCACCGCCCTAGTTACAGAGTTCATTAGCTGCGACTGTTGTTTTCAGTTTTTGGGCGGTAGTGGGTGGCGTACCCGGCCGGAGTCAGGAGTGATCCGGTTTTAAAAGGGACATAAGCTGGAACGGGTTCTTTGTGAGACTGGAATACTCCTATTACTGCTGGATTACTTGCGTGATATAGAGACATCTTTTAAAGCGTGTTGGAGACATCAATTGCTGGATTTTATGCGA
Organism: Stegodyphus dumicola; assembly: GCF_044657685.1. Classification (NCBI taxonomy): domain Eukaryota; kingdom Metazoa; phylum Arthropoda; class Arachnida; order Araneae; family Eresidae; genus Stegodyphus; species Stegodyphus dumicola. The sequence goes on from NC_140772.1 coordinate 7,110,874, forward strand.
AGTATTAGAGTATTAGCGAGATAGAGATTCCCGTGAAAAAACTGTCCTGTTTCCATCCATGTGGCATACTGTGATACTGCCCTGTACGGGTACGTTTTTAATTTAAAAGCGTTTGATTGTGATTTTTTATTTTTATGGCATTTATGATGTTAATTTTATGGCCATTTTGAGAATGTGAGAGATTCGAGTATAATTGGTGTAAAACACTTCATATGTGGCAATGTTATCCTTATTGTAGGACAGATTTATTGTCAAATTTGATCAATGTGTTTGTATTTCTATTGAAGCGTTGTTTGCCTTATTCTGTACTGGCTAAAGGCATATATAATTGATTGTAATAATGTTACTTGTGTAAAGTACAGGATACATTTGTAATGAAAATTTGAAAGCGTTGTTGCCATATCTGTACTGGCAAATGGCATTTCTGTAATTGCTTTGATTTCTTTGATATTTTATCGTCTTCGTTCTGTATTTTCTTGTTTTATATTTCTTGTCTTGTATTTGTTATTTGTATTTTCTCTTTTTTGTATTTTGTGTATTGATGTTTTGTATTTTGTTTTCTCTCGGGTTTTGGGGGTTTTTATTGTGTTTTATGTATGTGTGCTTTGTATGTTTTTAATTAAGTGTCTTAGTTTTAAGTATATTTAAGTCCGTGTTAAAACCATTATGGGTGCACGGCACCTCCCGTTGTAAATCCTTTTAAAACTGCGTTTGCGCGCAGGTGAAGGTTGTAGGCCCTGTGGGCACCCTATTTTTTTTTACAAATCTACATGCTTAGAGGTTCTCCTTGGACTGAAATATTTCTATTGTAGAGATTTTATTGTAATTAATAGAGTTCAATCTTGAACTTGTATGCTTCTTTTTATTTTTCTTGTATTTTATGATTTTTAACTAAAATTTTTTTTGGAGTCCCACCACTTGGATCTAAGTTTTTTTTTTGATTATGCCTGGCTCTGAAATCAGAATGGAGGAAGATTGTGTCTCACCAGGAAAAGAGGAGAGAGATGTGATAAAGATTATTAATGGATTACATAAGGTGGTAGACAAAATTAAGGCCCAGAGAAAGATTGGTTGTTCTCTTACAGATAAGTTGACTGAGGGACTCAACTTGATCCTTACCTGTATTGGTGATTTTGGAGAAGGAAGAAGTCCACAGACTATAAGTACGTTAGATAATACTAATGATATTATTGAGATTAAAAATGAGATGTCTAGACTTAGAGAAGAATTAACTGCTGGAATTCAAAGGATTTCTGAAAATATCTCTCCTACCTATGCAAAAGTGGCAGCTAAGGGATTAAATGAAATTATTATTAAACCAGCTGCTCCAGATATTAATGCTTATGACGAGATATGTGATAAATTCAAACCAGAAGAAATTGGTATAAATATTAAAAGATCATCAATTGGAAATAATGGGGAGTTACGACTCCGGCTTGGCGATAAGAATGAAGTTGAACAACTCGAAAAAGCAATTGCAGACAACAAGGATCTGCATAAGAACCTTGTTACGAAAAGGAAATGATTTATTAAACCCAAGGTCATTGTTTATGATGTAGAAAATAGTGTTGAAAATGAGGAAATAGTGGAGATTTTTAAATCCACTTGCACATGTGGTGGAGATTGCGTAAAGCCTCTCTTTGGACTTCCATCTAAGAACGGAAATAAGAGGCACCGTGTTTTTATTGTTAGTGGTTTGTGCCAAGGTGGTTTTATCTCTTCCAAAATTATCAATAGAGGATGGAGGCACTACAATGTTAAATTATTTCTGCGACCGCGACAGTGTACTAAGTGCCAGTCTTTCAGTCACACGAAGAAGAACTGTCAGGCAGAAATCTTTTGCCCCAAATGTGCTGGACCACATGTTGGTAAAGAATGCACAAATGATAATTTATGCTGCATTAATTGCAACTATTCAAACCAAAAACTTCAGACTAGCTATGATGTTTGCCACGGTGCCACCGATAGAAAATGTCCATGTTTGATTAACGAACAGAATTTCTTAAAGGATCATTTGGAAGTTGAGTTCGATGTTTAGTTCAGTTTGGAATTCAGTGGTGGGTTCCAATCAATGCTTTTGATTGTACTTTTTAATTGTAATTGTCTTGTTTTATTATATGACTGTTCCTTGATTTTAACTGCACTTTTATATATTTATTATATTTTATCTTGGAGAAATTTGATTATGATTATATTGAGTATCAATTTGAATCATTGTGCTCTAGCCCAGGCCAGCTCCAGGTTCTTGGTGATATGATGGGTTCCATCCCAGACATTATTTGCATGCAGGAGCCCTATGCTATACAGGACTCACTAGCATTTGTCAGCCCTGGCTGGAGATTCGCCTATTCAGGCAAGGGTAGGACAGGCATACTTGTCACTCGATCAGATATTGATTTCACGAGGGACTTAGAAACAGACACTATTACTGCCATCTCTGTGTTTGACTGCGACTTTAAGAGATTGGGTATAATCACTGCTTACCTTTCTGCTGCAGAAGATATTGACAGTTATTTATCGAACTTGGAAATCGTTTTAACTAAATATGAAAGTTTTATTCTGACCGGTGATTTTAACTCTAAGCACACATGTTGGGGCGCGGGAGTCATTGACTCTCGGGCCCGACTTGTCTGCGAATTTATTATTTCAAATAATTTGATTTTATATAACGAATCCGACTCTGTGGCAACTTTCAAATCGGCTGTTGGTGAAGGTTGGACTGACCTGGTTCTTTCCTCCTCGGATGTTTATACCCGCTCTGGTAAACTGGAGATTCTGCTGGATGAAAGCCTGAGCGATCACCGCTATGTACGCTTCGTTTACGATGTGGACCTCCATATGGATCCCGGAATTAACATTTCCAGGGACGTCTCAAGGATCATAAGATTTTGCAAAAGCAGGCACAAAAAGATAAATGATTTTAAATTAGAGCTTGATGCTTGCAGCAATTCTAGAGGTCTCGATTATTGTACCACGGAATTCTTTAAAGATATTTCTCGAGACGTGGTAAAGAAATTAAGGGTTAGACATACCAAGGACAAAAACATTTCTTGGTGGAATTCCCACCTTACCTGCTTAAGACGTAAAATAAGAGCCCTGAGGAAAAGTTTCCAGACTCCTGGTATTTTAGAAGACGTCCGTCTAAAAAGAAAAATCCTTTATAAAAAGGAACTTGCCATTTATAAGCGAACTATTAGGAGGACTAAGTTTGATATCAAAAGACAATTTTTCATTAACAATATGAATTATTATGATGGTTTTTACCGCATTGCTTCTGGTAAAACCAGACCTGCTTCTACCTTTGATAATCCTGTGGGAATTAATGATTTGAAAGAACTAAACCGTCAGACCATTACCGGGACCTTGAAATTGGGCTGTTTTGATAACTTTGTCTTTGAAGATGAAGGAATCGTGAATAATGTTGAGCCCAAGATTACTTCTGTTGAACTCAGATGTGCTGTTGATCAGCTGAGGAAACGAAGTGCGGCTGGTCCGGACTTTTTTAACCCTATTTTTGTACAGGTTTTTATCAACACATTTTTAGACTTATTTTTACAACTTTTTAATTTGTGTTTTAAATTCGGCACTTTTCCTCGTTGTTGGAAATTGGGCCGAGTGATTTTACTCCCTAAGCCAAATGGAAAATTGAGACCAATTGTACTCTTGAGTGTCTTTGGTAAGGTCTATGAAAAAATTATAGTGGAAAGACTTAGACACCATTTAAACATTAATGCTCCACTTAGTAGGCGACAATATGGGTTTGTCACTGGTCGCTCTACGGACGACGCTCTTTATGATGTAATGGACTTCATTAGAACCCATAGAAAGACACAGCACGTAGTCTTGGTCTCTTTGGATGTATCCTCTGCTTTTGATTCGGTGCGATGGCGTTCTCTCTTGCAGACCCTTGTTGCTCTAAAGACTCCAGGGAATATTGTGCGGAGCTACTTTGATTATTTTACTGGGCGCAGGATAATTTACAATGGTTTTGGGAATAGAGAGGCTTTGATTGAACTTGACATTTTTGTTGGTTGTCCGCAGGGCTCCTGCAGTGCCCCCCCGCTCTGGAATATCATTATAGATAAGATCCTTTCTTTGGAGTTACCCGATGGAGTGGAACTTATTGGCTATGCAGATGATCTGGTCATTTTAATCGCAGCTCCATCTTTGGCAAAAATAGACAATTTATTCGACCAAGTTATGGAAAAACTTGAGAAATGGAGAATAGACGAATGTTTAGATTTCAATATAAGCAAAACCTCAGCTATTATGTTTCCGAGGGGTGGAATGAATATTAGAACCCCGCAACTTCGTTATTTCGGTCAAAGAATCAAGTTTGGCACTACTATCAAATACTTAGGTGTGAGCATAGACCAAAAGCTCACCTTTACAGAGCACTTTAAAAACATACATCGATCTTCCGATAATTTGCTCATGTATTATAAGAGGACTTTCTCTGCAGACACTCTGGCTGTCAAGGCTTATATATTGAGAGAGATTTTTAGGAAAGTTATCGCCCCGAAGATATTTTATGGTATAGGTGCCTGGGGTTCCAGAGCGGGGGAACTCGTTAGACTGAGGAATAAACTTGATACCATTCAACGGAGCTGGTGCCTATGTATTACCCGTGCCTTTCGTACAGTCTCTACCGAAGTGCTCTGCGTTCTTGCCGGTACGCCGCCCCTTTCCTTATTATATAAATTATTTTATGAAAAATTTCTCTTAAGGACTGATAGATTGGATTTTATTTTATATGATGACATTTTAATTACTAAATATATGTTTGAAAATTTCTATACGGGCTTTTTACACCCATCTGATTCTATTCTTATTGATTTTGATAAATGTTTGCCTACTGTAAATGAAATAGATATCTATACTGACGGGTCGGGACAGGTTGATAAATTTGGTGCAGCTTTTGATGTTTTCTACTATGGTATCGAAATTGCATTTGAAATGTACAAATTAAATAATTATAATTCGGTTTATCAGGCAGAATGGTGTGCCATTCTTAAAGCCTTAAAATGGATCCAGAAATATTTACCTTCTGTAACTAATGTAAACATATTTTCTGACTGTATGTCCGTGCTCCAATCCCTGTCCTCGACCCGTACCAATAATTCCTTGATTTTTGAAATTAAGCAGACTTATAAATACTTGAAATGTAAAATAAATATAAAATTTCACTGGGTTAAGGCCCATGTAGGGTTTTTTGGCAATGAAAGGGCCGACGTGCTGGCTAAGCAGGCAGCAATAGATGATGATATTCCGTTCCTTGAGGTGTCTGGTTCCAGGAGCTTTGCCATTCGAAATATGAAGAGTCACTATATGAAAACATGGTCTTCTTCATGGCATGAATCTGAGAGGTGCGTGGGTCTGCTACAAAATATTAAAATCAAAAAAGATATGTTACCCATTTCTGACATAGATGTCAACCAGTTTTTGACTGGTCACGGTAGATTTCCCGCGTAGCTCTCCCGTTTCAACTTGCAGAACACTGATTCATGCAGTTTCTGTAATACAATTGGGAACGCGGAGCACTTTCTTTATTACTGTCCTCAATTAAATGATTTAAGAAATAAATATTTTGGCATTGCACCAATCGATTTGAAAGGATTGAGAGGTTTTGCAAAGAGTGCTATGATTATGATCAATGGTAATAGAGCGGCCTTTGGTATATATATTTGATGACATGTTTTTACTTTTGTATTAGACAATTTTTAGAAATCTGTGTTTTATTATGAAACAAATACATTTGATTTTATATTCAATTTTTACTGAGTTGTATTAGTTTTTACTTAATGATTCTCTGATTTTTCTTCAGATCTTGATTTTATTGTCTGTCAAATTTTATTGTTTTAATGTAAATTTTGAATATTGAATTTTATACTAAAACCCGGGAGAAATTTTACTGTTGTATGTTTTGTCTTGTCTTATTTCACTTTATTCACGTTTTAAAACATTTTATGCCGAGGATTTAAGAAGTTTTATTACACACTGTCTAGCTCATCGAGTACATTAACCAATGTTTCAATCATTGTTGCTTTGAACACTATGTATGTTCTTCAGAGTTAAATTCTTAAAAATTTATGTAGTATAAGTTTGCTAGATTTGTAGAAATTGTTGTTTTGTAATTATATTGAAGTACCACTGAGAACTAGAGTAGTACCACTGAGAACTAGAGTCTCAGTGGTCAAATCGGAAGTGATCCTTTTCTGGTTGGCTTGGATATACAGAACAAATTAACTACTTTAATTAAATCCTTTTAAATTATTGATTTGAATTGAGATGTAATGGTCACGAATTAAACTAATTCCGATTAATCATACCGGAACTAGCAACTAGATTGAACATTTATAATTGATTAAATCTTAAATGTTTAAAAAGTTTATTGGGAGTTCCTCGGCGACTCTATTCCTGGTCCTTCCAGATATTTTAATTCTTTGATTGCGTTATGTGCTTGTATGTTTGATTATTGAGAGTCAATTGTTTGTTTGAAGTTCTTCTTCCTTCTCTTTTTAGTTATTATTAACAAAACATTTCTTGAGTTAGTTATGTTATGTTCTTCTCACTTTCCTATTAGTATGCGTGAAATTCAGCTTTGTGACCTTTCATTGTAAGTTTACTTTTTCCTTGGTTTCCTTATATTAATGTTTTTTCGTTGCCCGAGCTCATGCTTTGGTCTCTCGGAACAAATTAATTACATCTTTGGCTTTACTGGCAGACCCATTTCGATCTTTTATCTCTTGGAGTTCCGGCTTTTTATTATGTGAGGAGCCACGGATTGCTGGTAGCCGTCGTATTGGTTCTTACTTTGGGGAGAGACCCATACATGATCATACGGTCTTTAATAAGACTAGGCGGATCGGTCTCTCCTCGTATCTTACCGCCCTAGTTCTAGCCTTTCCGCCCGTTGGTCAATTTGTTCAATTTTGATGCCAGAACTTTAGTTTTTACTTTAAAAATTATTTTGAAGTGTTTTAAGACTATTTTATTCTTCAGAATTAGATTTTTTGAATTTTATTGAGAATTTTAAGAAGATATTGATTGAGCTTAATGTTTTTATATATGTTTTAGTGTTTTTAGTGTCTCCCTTACCGCAGTTATTTAGAATTTTATTATAATACTCTTATTGTCTATTTTATAAACATGGGTGAAAGAGATGGTGAAATGTCGAATATAATTAAAGAATTTTATAGGATTATTGATGAATTAAAAACGAAGCGAGTACCCAAGGATTTAATCTCTGAGTTAAATACTCAGGTTGAGGCAGTTGTGAAATGGGCACATACGTCTACGCTTAAGATTATGGAATTAGATATGCGTAAGAGTAGTGAGGAGACTCTTTTAGAATTCAAAGAGGAGTTAAAACAAATGATTGATGAAAGACTGGATAGTAGGAGAGATAGAGAAGTTGATGATCAAAGAAATAATGATAAAAAGAAAAACAGTGAAAAGAGATCTAGGGCTAACGATTTGATTATAAGACCAGTTGATAAAGATGTTGATGTCTATGATGAACTTAATGCTGAACTCCAACCACAGGATATAGGTGTTAAAAGTTTTAATACTTTTAGAAAGAAAAATGGTGATATGATTATCAATTTAAAAGATATGTCAGATATACTTGCTGTTGAAAAAGCTATTACGGAGAATCCGAAATTAAACACACTTATTAGGACTCGAAGGAATAAGTTTATTAAGCCGAAGGTTATTTTGTATAATAGTAGTGATTCCGTTGAAGAAGACTTGGTTTTGAAAAGATTTAATGAATTTTGTGTTTGTGATGGGAAATGTTCGAGATCCTTATTTCGTATTAAAACTCAAGAACATGGAGTTTCACATAGGATTTTTGAGATTTCTGCTAGGTGTCAGCAAGATATCCTTGAAGGGAATAGAGTTATGATTGGTTGGAAAGCATACCCTGTAAAATTATTCATTCAACCTAAGCGTTGCATGAATTGTCTTAGATTTGGGCACACCAAGAAGAATTGTAAGTTGGAAAGGGTTTGCTCTGCATGTAATGGTAGACATGAGAGGAAAAATTGTCATAGTGAAAAGAAAGAATGTATCAACTGTAAAGAAGTTTTAGATAGATATCTTATTAATGTGGAATATGACCACGATACCTTTTGGAGAGATTGTCCCTCGATTATAAGAGAGAAAAAATTTATTCGGGAACATTTAGATCTAGAAACTTGAGGTGATTTGGCTTCTGCGGTGGGGAGATTTTTATTTTTATTTTAATTTTAAACTTTTTACTTATTCCTGTGGCTACGAACTAATAATTTACGTCTTTTACACTGTGTGAAATAAAGACTTTTGAACTATTGTGTAATTTATTTCGAAAAAGAAGACTTTTAGGAAAGGATATAATTGAAAATCTTGGAAGAAACTCTACCCTTGCCTCCCAGGTACGTTCAGGATAATTATTGCTGATTTTAACTGTATATATTGTTTTTAAACTGTATATATTGGATTTTAAATTATATTTATTTATATTGAAAGGTTTTATTTTGGATCCTTTTAACTATGTACATTTTAAATTGTAATCTTAATCATTGTAATGCTGCAGCATGCCGGCTCTCTGCAATAGATAATATTTCTGAGGATATCCCTGATATTGTTACAGTTCAAGAACCTTATTATATTGGAAAGAAAATGGCTTATATTAAAAACAGTTGGAGGACCATCCATGCAGATAGAGGAAGAGCTGCTATTGTTGTCGTAAATCCTGGGATTGAATTCATAGTTAAACACGCTTCTGATATTATCGTTGCCATTGAAATACAGAAAGAGGGAAGGAATTATGGTGTGATTTCAGTTTATTTTTCCCCTGTGGAATGTTTGAATACGTATCTTTTAAAATTAGAAGAAGTTATATCTGTTTTTAAAGACAGTTTTATTATTATTGGAGATTTTAACTCAAAGAATTTTATTTGGGGGGCTAAGAGTCTTGATGAAAGAGGGGTTTTAACTTCAGATTTTATCATTTTAAATGATTTGATTTTATTGAACAAAGAAAATTCTAGACCCACCTTCTCTTCTGCATGTGGAGATGGATATACGGATTTGGTGTTGTGTTCTCCAAATTCCCTTATTGAGAACTTTGACATGCAAATATTGGAGGAAAATTCCCTTAGCGATCATAACTATATTTTGATAAGTATAAAGGATGTTAGTATCAAAGATAAGAGGGATATTATTCTGTCAAATAATGTTAAAAGAATTGATAGATGTTGCGTTAAGATGAGAAGGTTTATTTTTGAGATTGAAGACCATATTGTCAATACGAAGGATGCTGGGGAATTTAATGATTTAATTTTGTATATGAAGAAGCGAATTGAAGAAAGAATGAGAAGAGATTTAAAATGTGAAATACGACAACGTAGTGGTACTGCTTGGTGGAATTATGAGCTGAATACTCTTAGAAGGAGAGTCAGGGCTATTCGCAAGAGTTGCCAGGTGAAAGACTTGGATGATGAAACTAGAATACGAAGAAAAATAGAATATAAAAAATGTTTGGCTTTTTATAAAAAGAAAATTAAAAAGGTGAAGGGTGATTTCAGAAATAGGGCTTTTATTCAAGACAAGGGATATTACGAAGGAATTTTTAAGGTTGCTACGAATAAAATTAAGAAACAGATTATATTACGAGATAGTGATAATAGAGCGGCTACGGATGTAAAGGAAGAATATTTGAAAATTGTTAAAAAGACACTGAATATTGAAACTGATGAAATTGATGATCCTGATAATAATGGTGATAACTTTGGTAATGACGACTTAGATGGTGAATTGGACTTTACCTACGAAGAAATTAGGGAAGTCATTTTAAGTCTTAGAGACAGAGCCGCTCCAGGATTGGATGGAATTCGGGCAAGAGTTGTAAAAAGATTGTTTGTGAACTATCCTTCGTTTTTTATTATTTTGTTTAATAAATGTTTGTCTTTGCATGTTTTTCCTATTGCCTGGAAGATTGGAAGATTAATTTTGTTGCCTAAAAATGAAGATAAATATCGCCCAATTTGTCTATTAAAGGTTTTTGCTAAGGTATTGGATAAGCTAATTGTAAATAGACTTTTATATGTCATAAATGATAAACAACATCTTGCGGAAAATCAATATGGATTTAGGAAAAGAAGATCTGCTAATCTGGCACTCTTTAGGGTAGTTGATAAAATACGTAGAATAAAAAGTATTGAACATGTCGCGGTTGTTTCTTTCGATGTCAAGGCTGCTTTTGACTCTGTTCGATGGTCCTCCGTATTAAATAAATTATTTGAGCTGAAGATTACAAAAGATCTTTATTTACTTATCAGGGATTATTTTAGTAATAGAAGAATTGTTTTTAAGGGATTTTCAGAAGATTTAGATATAAATTTGGATATGTTTAAAGGCTGTCCGCAGGGATCGTGTAGTGCTCCCCTGTTCTGGGCCCTAATAGTTAATACTCTCCTTGTGGATTTTGATGTTTCTAATGCAGAAATAATTTGTTATGCAGATGATATTCTGCTTATTATTAAGGGCTCCTCTCTGGAAAAAATACAACATACCTTTATAAAAGTTGAAGAGCAGATGTTGAAGTGGAGTAAATCTGAAAATATTTATTTTAATGTGGAAAAGACTTTTGGACTTTTCTTTCCTAGAGGGGGTGCTAGAACTAGAGCACCAAAATTGAAATTTGAGGGTAAGAATATCCGTTTTCAGAGAAATATAAAATATCTGGGTGTTATTATAGATGAAAAGCTAAATTTTATTGAACATTTTAAATCTATACATAGAGAAACTGATAGAATTTTACATTTTTATCGTAGTACTTTTAATACAGAAACTTTGCATAAAAAAGCATCGATACTGAAGAGAATTTTTAACAGTGTTATCTTACCTAAGATTTTCTATGGAATAGGTGCTTGGGGTGTTAGGGCAGGGGAGTTGATCCACTTGCGAGACAAATTGAATATTTTGCAGAGAAGCTGGATGCTGGCAGTTACGAGAGTCTTCAGGACAGTCTCTACAGAGGTGGTCTGCCTCCTTGCTGGTGTCCCGCCCCTCTCATTCCAGTATAATTTTTATTATAAAAAATTTTTACTTTCGAATAATTTGGTTGATCATATAGATATAAATGAATGTGTTATTAAAAGTGAAGCGTTTCAAAATTTTGATGATGATTGTATTCATCCTAGTAATAAGATTTTGATTCTTTATGACTGTGCATTTCTCGAATGTCAGGAAATGAATATTTTCACAGATGGTTCAGGACTCGAGGGGGGTATTGGAGGTGCGATCGTGGTATTCTTCTATGGAATTGAAATACAAAATTGGAAATTTCGTTTAAATTCTATGAATTCTGTCTATCAAGCAGAAATGTATCCTATTTTTGAAGCTCTCAATTGGATTAAAGGCACATTGAAAATTAGATATAATATAAATATTTATTCTGATGCATTGTCGGTGCTACAGACCCTCTCGGGTCCTGAAAGTAAAAACTCTCTTGTATTTGAAATAAAAAAGACATGCACAATTGAAAGATATACATAATATTAAGCTTCACTGGATAAAAGCACATGCAGGATATGAAGGGAATGAGAGGGCGGACGAATTAGCTAAGTCTGCAGCTGTGGATGAAAATGTGATTATTAAAAATATCCCAGACTCTAGAAGAAGGGCCACCTCTACTCTATATAATTATGTATTGAACGAATGGAAAAATAATTGGGAACAATCTAATAGAAATTGTGGTTTACTGAAAAATATAAATATTGAAAAGAAAATGAAGTTATATAAAGATATAGATGCCAATCAAATGCTTACGGGACATGGACGCTTCCCTGCATATTTGAAACGTTTTGGATTGCAGGACAATGATAAATGTAATATTTGTAATGTCACTGGAGACTCTATGCATTTCTTTGAGAACTGTATTATTACTGGGAGTGCAAGGGATAGATATCAAAAATATTATAGAAGTGATTTCAAGAAAAATTATAAGAACTTTGTGGAATATTCTAGACAAATTATGAAGATTGTGAATAGCTCAAGAGAAGCCATAGGAATCTATGTGTGAATGGTGTTTTTGTATTGTATTTCCTTGGTTATGTGTTGTCTTATTTTTATTTTCTAACAGTTCTTTACTATTTTATTATGTTTAAGGTCCAGTGAATGTTTAAGGTCCAGTGATGACATGAAATTCACTGGTCGTATTTATGATTTTGTTTAGTTCTCTTTTTTCTAACTTTTTGTTACTCGGTTCCTGGGGCTTTTGGTTTCCCGGGATTCATAGTTTAATATTTTATTTGTTTGTTTTTCTTTGTTAGTTTTTTGAGCACGGCCGGGTCTCTGGCCCCTCGTTTGTTGTTAGATAGGCCGGCCCTTGTGATAAGTCATATGACCAAGTGTTCTTGGTTGGGTGGGCTGAGGGCTGCGCCCCCGTTAATTCACCGCCCTAGTTCTAACCATAAACGATGCCAGCCAGCGATCCGGCTGTGTTCCTCAAATGACACGCCGGGCAGCTTCCGGGAAACCAAAGCTTTTGGGTTCCGGGGGAAGTATGGTTGCAAAGCTGAAACGGCCTTTTGGCTAAGATCAAAGTGTAGTATCCAAAGCGATGAATGAAAAACTGTTGCCAATACTACATTTCTAAAAGAATGAAATTATCATCAGACAGCAATAACCAATCGAAATTGTGCTTTGTGGATGACATAATTAAAAATGTACAAAACTCTTTGCCATTAGCTAATAAAGAGAGAGTTAGAGAGTGGAAAAAAAGGAAATTCTTTCTGTTGTGCCTCGCGAGACACATGCGCGTCAGAATAAAAAAATTGCGATGTGCATATAGCGTGTATAATTAGTAATCCTATTTTATCTCATATTTTCAACAGTCAGCGATCCAGTATGCAAAGCACTGAATGAAAAACTGTTGCCAAAACCACATTTCAAAAAGAATGAAACTAATCAAAGTGATGCGATTCCATTAAAAAGGATAAAATAAAAAAAATCTGATTCAAATTTTGAAAAAAAAAATCGCTTCTAGGTGCACTGGCTCTTGTCTAGATGCATCTATATATTAAATTTCGTAGCCCTGGGTCTATTAGCTTACGCGCAGCATGAACGAAAGCCATAGAGACATATTCGTTCTTTTATTATATATAGAGATTTACCTAAAACTTACGTCAAAATTAAACATGAATACAGTTACGGGTTTGTTTAATGGACGTTTTCTTCGTATCCAATCCGGATATGAGGCAGTTTCTCTTAAAAAGTTCTCCCTTAAGGCACATTCACTTACGCAGATACACCTCGGCGTTTTCCAGTTATGATATAAATCAAACGAAACTTAACGAATCGATAGTAATTACAGACGTGCAATATATTCCATAACCACAGTTTAAGGGTAAAGAAACAAAAGTTTAAGGGGTTTCAAAACCTTCTTCATGGATATCATGGATTTAGTGTCAAAGATCTTCTTTAAGAATATTGAATCGTTACATTCGAGTACCACGCATTCTCATCGGTTGTAATGCTCAAGTTTGTGCAAAGCATTTTCTCCCCTGTCTTCCACAGTAGAATCCTTAAAATGTACATTATGAATATTAACACTTCTTAAAACCGAAGCATTTTTTCTCTTTTAGAATGGATGGTCATAAACGCACCAGAAAGGTTCTATATTCCAGTTACCTAAGACAAATTAACTAGTTAATGATATAAATGCATTCCAGAGTCCACCACTCAAACTTAATTGTTTGTCATAACAGTTCTACATTAATTTATAAGTCAAACAACAAAAATCAGCATTATAGTTTCAAATTTTCACAGGACCAGTTTCGATGGTTTTACCGAACAATCATCCTCAGCTGCAAAAGCGCAAATGAACGAGATAAGGTTTAGTTATTAGTTCATATAAGTTAAGAAAGACGGGACAGGAGTTCAGCTACTGGTACCATCTGTTGATGAAACGGAACTGAAACATAATTTCCTTAAAGGCTGAAGGCAAAGATGGATTGGAATTAGGGTCGTTAACTAGAACAGAAAAAAATTTTTGAATGTGGAATGCCTTTAAAAAATCTAATTGAGCAATGGAAGATGTTTTTTAAATAATTATGGCTGCAGAAAAATTGAAAGTTAAATTTTATTTTATATATTACTGTTATTCTTCAATTTAAAATACTTTAAAGAATTTTTTGGAGTGCGAAGAAGCTAGAGCTTTATCTAAAGAAATGTGATTGGTAAAACGGTACTGTTTCGTTCAAAAAGAGTTTTATAATCAACCTAATGTTAACATATATTAAATTAATCTTAACTTCGCTGTGAAACAAGCTTTGTGTTTATATAATTATTTGAAATTTAACTGCAGTAGAAAACAGCTTCATACTATTTATTATATTTCAAGTCATCGTGTTAGATTTCTGTTATATATTCGGCTATAAACCACAAGAATAGATTACTAAACTTTAATTTGGATTTTCACCAAACTTGTTTCTGATTACAGTTAAATAATTTTTAAAGGCACTAATGTTTCAAAAGGTTACATAATTTTGAATATTAGTTTTTAGGGTGTGTGCTCACAGATAGTTCAGCTTTATAGTAAGCGTTAAGTTTTTAAATTAGGTGCCAATGCTGTTTGCGCTATTTGAGCGAATATGATTTCTGAGTGGTCGATACCAACATAGTAGAGTCCATGATGTATTACATTGAATCTCCTTTCATAATTAGGATTTCATAGTGCGAAAAACCACTAAACCTAATATCGAGTTGTCTGAAATTAGAGGCCATCGTAACAATCTTACGTGGCAAGCGAATACATTTTTCTTCAGTTAATTAGCATTAATCTGACATTTATGATTATGGCAACGATTTCCAGAAATTTTAAAAATTTAATGGTTTTGTGTCACGTTTTACGTTATTTTAATTGCCATTAGTAACGAACATGAGCAACATCTGCCAAAATCTACAAGCTGTGATTTAAATCTTATTCAAAGATTTGATTATTTACTACTCATGATATTTATATGACTTG
Organism: Stegodyphus dumicola; assembly: GCF_044657685.1. Taxonomy (NCBI): domain Eukaryota; kingdom Metazoa; phylum Arthropoda; class Arachnida; order Araneae; family Eresidae; genus Stegodyphus; species Stegodyphus dumicola. Next base: position 7,125,890 of record NC_140772.1, read on the forward strand.
TCCTCCAATCCTTATTAGAATATTTTACTTTCATAATAAAAGTTTTGCTTTTATTACAGCTAGTGTAATGGTGATTGAAGCTTCAAGGTTTTTCCAGCATTAAATCAGTGCGCACATTGATTACAGACATTATGATTAAAAAATTAAGTTAAAGAAACAGTCTTATAACAAAAGGCAGACCAATTTTTAAGTGTCGGAATCAATTTTCCATTCCTAGGTGAGACATGTGAATTGTGTCAAACGCGTAGCAATTAATATGAAAAGGTTATAATTGTGATTTGGTCTTAGGAAATCTCACAAGTACTTCGATTCTGTTTCTTAACAAATGTTTGATATTCTTATTCACTGCTCTTGATCAATCTCAGCTTTATCTCTGATAAATTTTCATGAAACTCTGTGATAACAGTTTGGTTACTTTTAAAGTTTGAATGGAACTCATACAGGTTGGATTATCAAGTTTAGTTCTTCGGATTCGAAAACATTTCAAATTTCTTTTGAAATATATCTGACGTGACAAGTTTCGCTTGGATGGTGCCATGGATTTAAAAAAATACATTTACAATTTCAGATTACAATACTTATGATAGGAAGCGTAACCAATTTGTTACTCACTAAGTTTTTCGTATACTCTAGTGATTTATGTATTTTAAAAATGTAAATATCACCCAAGTAAAACCTTAAATAATGGTAGATGTTAAATCAAGCTGCTCTGCGTTTTTTTGGCAGAACGGTGGCTTTCGAATAATCGTTATTTTTGTTGTTTCGTGCTGTTGTTCACCACGACGTAATTTAGGAAATAGTTCGGAAATTTGGTTGAAACCGTGTGTTTCGATATCTGGGCACTTCACGCTTAGTTAACTGAATTTTAAACAAATTCTACAATCTTTATCTAGGGACGCATTCGTTGATGTTTAATTCAACACATCCTTTCTAAAATCGCCACAGGAAGTTCTTATTAATAAGTATTTAATTAAGAGTTTAAGCTTCCTGCTGAAATTTCAAATATGAACACGTGTTCTGAGCCTAACGTATTAATTATAAATATAATTGATCTAGCAAATTTTCTACGATTTTTGCCTTCTCGAAGATCCGTCCTTTTGCTTTTTGTGATTCGACCTGGATCAATCTACCGGAGTTCAGCAATTTACCCCTCCGCTGTTGATAAGTCCCCCACTATAACTAAAAAATCTGATGCGTACACCACATGACTTCCTTGTACGGAATATTAAATTATACGCATTCTTCTTGCATTTCATTTAAACTTATTGGATTGAATTAAGTCTACTTCGCCGACAGCGCATAAACCACAATAGAAAAAATGCATTATTTAAAATTCACTCTAGTATTTGTTTACCATAGCGACTCTCTGGCGCTAGATTCACTTAAAAATTATTATTGTAACTAAATAAAATATAACAAGAAAGATAATCATCTATGTATAAAGATGACACACTGAAAATTTCATATATATATGACAAAAACAATTTGACTTATTAAAACTCAAAAATCAACTAAAATTCTCACTTTTTGTGTTGCGCAAAACTGATGACTCCCCTTCAGTATTACATTTCGTTCATATTATAACCCACAATGCACAAAATTTATATCATTTAAAGAATAGAATTATCTAATCGTTGCCACATGTTCTATTCAAATACTATAATAAAGCTAGAATGATGTATAAAGGAAATTAAGAAAAAAAAAAAAAAAAAAAAAAAAAAAAGAAAGAAAAGAAACAGTTTTTCACAGACGATTGAGTATTTCTCATTTAATTAATTCAGTTCTCACTTCGCGAGAAGGCAAAAATACAAAAAAACTCAAAATATCTATATTAAAAATTACGAAGTAAATCTCAAACACTTTCCAGAAAGAATTAAGCATGATTTAATTGGCAATAATAAATGAATGCGTTATCTTTGTTGTTGCCTAGCTAAGTTTCTCTAGATTGGCAACAAATCCACTAGTCTCCTGTTTCAAATGTAAACATCAATGGCCGCCATTAAAAACAGGCTTAGCGGCAATTAAACAACTTTAAAATTGCTGATAATTCTAAAAATATTGCACACAGATTTACTAAAGACAAAATCCTTAACCGGAAGATAAAAACAACATAATTCAATCATTTTTAAAGCAAAAAATGTACAATTTACAAACTTATAAGAGTAAAGAAACTGAGATCACTGAGCCGGGTAACAGAGTGGATATATATATAAATATATTTATATACGTTTGGTGCTGCCGATTGCAACCAAAATACGAGGTGCACATCTACATGTTATAGCAGTCCTATATACAAAATTTCAACGTTCTGAGGCTACTCGTTTTTGAGTTATGCGAGATACGTACGTACGCACGTACGTACATACGTTCGTACAGACGCGACGAAAAATTCTCTTCAGAATTAATTTTAAAGCAGTTTTATAATTTTTTTGAAGGAAAAGAGTATTTTATTCTGTCCTTAACGTACAGATATCACGCAAAAACATTGTTAAATTGCATTCGATAGCGATCAAAATGGATATTTTCGTTGAAATATGCTGCCTGAAAATTTTCGCAATTACAATACTTCCTTTTTCTCTTCTAGTTCTAGTCTACTTCCTTTTTACTTCGTACGAGGAAGTAAAAAGAAGTAACATTAGTTATCCACCTGCTCCAATAATACACGAAGCTGCATATTTACGGTGGAAAACAAAGAAACAGAGAAACTCAGATACTCGCTTGAATGTAGGGTTTCAGCAGTTATATCATACAGGCTGATTTTTTTCTTTGATGCTTTAATCCAGAGTTGTCCGACTTTTTAGCTCCATTCGGACATACACTCAAGTAAATGAGATATTTTTGGCTACACATATATTTTCGAACATTAGTGGCAACTCTTGAGCTTCCAAATAAGCGAATCGCAAAATTGTGTACGCTTCATTCAAAATTCTCGGATTGGCTGTGGTTTGATTTCTGAAAACAAATTTAAAAATAAATATATACATACTTACAATTACCATTATAACAAATTATGTAGGTAAATTTTAGTCATTTTATGACACGTTTTGTCGCGGTGTCATAATTAACGAGAACTTCGGACATATTACAGGGCATTTATGGATTTGACTCAGTTATTTGAAATTTCCTCAAAGTGGAGTACAAATAAGAAAGCGCATATATAGAAAATGTAAGTGAATCAACGATTTACTTAATTCAGATGACGAGTGGTCACTGCCTAACACTAAAGGTAGCTGATGACAAAAAAAAACTTCAAAGTAATATTGCAAATAATTTACAAACTTTACCAATTTATGTTATTTTAATGTAGCTACAAAACACAGAATTATTTTGACATTTTACTTCCCATTTTATGAAAAGACTCCTATAAATTTCTAGGCATAATAGTGGATAAAATGCTTTCTTTCAAAGAACATATCTTTTACATCAATGACAAGGCTAATTCGGCTTTCATGGCCCTAAAAATCTGAGAGGAAGAAAATCAAAATTAAGGATTGAAGTTAAAAAGCAATCTTCATTAATTTCCCCATCTATCTTTATGCAATACCATCACTGGCCTACAAAATAAAATTCTACCAGCATCTGTAAATGCCCCGTTGCCCCGTGGTACGTCCGAAGTTCTCATTAATTATGACCCGCGACATAGCATTTAGTAAAATGACTAAAATTAATCCACATAATTTGTTATAATGGTAAGTGTAAATACGTATATATTCATTTCTTCGTTTTATTCGAGATTCAATTATATGTGCTTTAGTATTTTCTGACAACGCAGAATTACAGACATTGTTTTCCCTCTCTCAAAGCAGGGCAGTACTTTGAAGTTTAAAAAATTATTACGAAACTAAATTGTCTATCTTACGAATTTATTACCTGGCAAAGCAGGTTATGGATTACCTGGCAAAACGGTTATTGATTTACTTGACACGGGAGGTTTAGTGATGAGATTGTATGCTCGATTATAGTGCCAGGGCGCAAGGCTTCTTTTACTGTCTTTCGTTTGATGTCGTATTTGGACAGAGAGACTGTGCTATTCGAGGATGGTGATTCAGCAGTTTAGCTTAGAGCCGTCCATCAATCGACTAGGTTTTAGTGGCAGAGACCATTCACGTTATAAGAGCGATTTGTTTTTTCTTTTTTTTTAACTTATTTAATATATATAAATAAAAGAATTACTGAGCCCTAAAGTTACTTGTCATGGTGGCATCCGTGTAGTGATCGATCTTCAAGCATGAAAGTGTGAGCTGGATACTTCTTTTGATCAAGGGGGAAGGAAAGTAGCGAAGATTCGAGATTTCTGCGTTGTTGGGGGGTGAAATAATTTGAATTTTTTAGTAGAATTACTTTGTAGAGTAATTTCGTTTGGCATGCAGAGTACACTGTGTCGACCTTAAAGCGATTGCATTGTGGCTGTTGAGGTTTAAATTTGTCTGCTTTTGCAAAAACATGGTTTTGAAATTTCTTTTGCTATCCAGTGAGACACTAAGATATTTTACATCGCTAGCCAAGTCGATGTCATTGTCAAATAGTTGGGGTAGTGGGAGGGGCGTAATTTGAGTTTCCTTTCCGAAATATAAGTGCTTTTGATTTGTATGTTTCTATTCTTCAGAGGGTTGGCCAGTGTTCAAGTAGCTTAACGTAGGTTTGTAGTTGGAGATGAATATGATTTGTGTTAATTGGCTCAATTAAGCTGGCTGTAATTGGGGCAATTCACCCAAATAGAGCCCAAGTAATTGTGGGGTCTTTAGGAACGTTATGAGTGTACATGTTCGAAAGTGGGCGTAAAGAACAGGAGCGTGGAGGACACCTGCGGTAATGGGGCAGGCAAAAGAGTGAGTTTTATTACTTTTTATTGTGAACGACTGGTTATTGTAACAGGATGCAGTTAATCAAATATGATAATCAGGTAAATTTATTTTAATTAGTTTGAACATAAGGCCATCGTGCCGTACTCAATCAAATGTCTTAAAGACATGTAAACAAATCCTTTCTGTGACAGCTTGTAACCGTCTGTGATATAGTTTACAACAAGTAGTTGATGTAGTGCATTATGTGGGTAGGGAAATCCGAACTGCATTGGTGGTGGGCAAATATTAAATGGAATTTCATTGTGTATGAAATAAAGGATGATTTTTTTTCAGTGAATTTTGAAAGGCTACAAAGCAAGTATGTGGGCCGGTTAATTTTGGGGAAAGTTATGTTTTTGTTTTCGTTTCTTAAACACAATTATTGTAGCTTGATACTCGCTCTAGCTTGATCTGTGCACTAGCCGAGGTAATTTTTCCGGTGTTTTTGCAAGTGGAATCTGACAGGTGCATCTGACCTAAACCTGAAGATTATGAATATGGTGACCTTGCAGATATACAATCCTTTTAAAACGAAACCGATGCACAGTAAAACGGAATTTTAAACCTGCCTAACCTAAATGGTATATGCAGGGTTTAGTGGAGCAATTTATCCCACAAGCAATAGCTTTAAAGCACTATACTAAATGCTCTCTTAAGACTGAATTCATAATTAGGCCTTTCAATAAAATTATTTATTAATAACAAAATAAAATAAAGCTTGATATACAGAAGTTCAATGCATAACAAGCAAATAGAATCTGAGTAACTAACTTCGAAACGTTACACAAACGTAACTAGATATCTTGCATAAAAATTACATGCCAAGAAATATTGTATGATTTATTAAGTACTCATTATTTTTAATTAAATTACGACTTAGTCGATAACAGTCAACAAAAACATACATAATTAATTTTAAATATAATTGTGTTTCTCTTTTTATTTTATTCCTTCAAAGTTCTGAAGAACAAATAATGAAAAACAACTATTTCACATTCTCTCTAAACAAAATTATTCAGCAATCATTTTCAGTCTTTAAAATTTTTCATTTTTTAAACTTCAAATTTTTCCATATTCTAAGAACGATAATCCGTTTTTCTGATTTCAATTTGTCAAAAGTAAACATATGTGCTGTCAAGACATGAGTGTTTTATACCAAGACCAGTTTTTACAAGAATGCATTTAGAATCTTTCCTTCAATGTTTATGCCCTAAACTTTCACATCAGACACATCGAATTTCTTTAGTAAATTTCTGATGTAAATGTCTATATTCTTGGCATTTAAAACATCAAGTTAAGATATTCTCTCAACGTCATTCTTCGACTTCAATTTTTCAGAGCGTTTTGTACTTTTCTGGTTGTATTTCAGCAACCCAATGTAACTTACTATTTTTAACTTTTATAGAAAACAAAAGTTTAAAATCACCATCACAAAATTCATCATTTTGCCATATGATAACATCTTCAGTTTCGTGATGAGTAATCTCGGTATTATCATCGTAAATAATTATCTTAGATTCCTTTTCAGCTGGTAACTTCGAATTTCTTCTTCTAATACATGATACACTTTTATTTCTTCCTCCAAATTCTTCGTCTTATCTTGATTCATACATTCAGCAAGTAGATTTTGTTAGTTTTTCTACGAACGACGGCGTCGACTGGTCTAAGTACATTATTTCTTACATTCCTCATTCTAATTTTAAATTTTGTATGATTTATTATATCCAGATTTTCTTTTAATTCTTCGGATAAAACACTTGCTTTATTCTGGTACAAGAACCGAACAAATATGCTGTTCAGTTTTTTTTACCATATCACATTTCATTCAAAACTCTTTTCCAACTGCCTTTTGCACTTTGATAACCTCCGCAAAAGAAGGTTAAACAGTTTTCTTTTATCTGATCTTCTATTCTTTCTTCGAGTTCTGCTTTAGAGATCTCATCTCCAATGATTGTGAAACAATTATGCTAAATAAAATCTCTTGTGCAAAGATAATCTTCTTTTTCATAGTTCCCCTTACTCTTAGTTGATTCTTAAAAAATGTCTCTATACCACGTGTCTATATTCCAGCCTTATTAACTTGCTCAGTGTCCATCACGGACTCAGTCTGAACTATCGATGTTTAGATCTATTTTCATGATTTTGGTGTGAGCCACCTCCCTAAGGCTTCCGTTGCCTCCAAACTCTGGAAGTTTAATCACTAAAACATTGAAAAATTACTATAAATTTTTCATTAATTTTCACAAAGAAAGGAATCACTTTCAATCTCTCATGTATGGGGGACATTCCTTGGGGGACTGTGTACTAAATAACGCAAAGAGTTCTGCTACTTGGAGATAAAGAACCAAATCAATTCCCAATGGCCCACCAGCGGCAGAGCGGTAAAAGTCGCTGAACACTGGTAGTTCGGTCCGAGGTTCGAATCCCGCGGACGGGCTGGCTGCATGGGCGTTTTCGTGGTTTTCCCCATGTGATCCAGTTTCCCTTAGAAAGTCCTCCACGAAGGTATCCCTCCCCTTAGGCAGATAGCCCTCGAGGCTTTGCCCTAATCACACACACACACACAATTCCCAATGATAGGCTCCCCCACCCCCCTTCCAAAAAAAATCGAAAATGTCGCAAAGATGCACAAGCGACGGGTACATTATTTTTCGCCGAATCATCTCCAAATATACCTGGTATTCTTATGGACATTGAGCTCGTGATAACTTATAATACGATTTTGCTCAGGTAAATTCCAATTAGTTTTGCATATTATGCTTTGTCAAGGAGGTTAGAATGCAGGATGGAAGTGTTTCTAACATTCTTCACTACGTATAAATGGAATTTGTGTAGGAAATGGCGACCATGGTTGCAAAATCGAAACATGCCCATAAACCACTGAAATGTACATTTTTCTATAACGTTGACTGAACAGGTGTTCAGATAATAACATACAACAGTTTTCAAAGAAATAAAGGCGATTGTTATTTTTTTTCTAATCTACAACCAATAGCATATAGTACTTGAGTAATTGATTATTACTATCCTTTTAATAACAGATTTAAATAAATTATAAATATATCTTTTCTTACCTAGACATAAGTAATTATCATTTCTGTGACTTTTTCTTCATTAAGAGACTGTTAAATTTCACACTTTAAAAATTTCGATAATTTATAATTTAATAACTTGCCCTAATAAGACATAAAAGTCTATTTTACAACTCATAATGATAGCGTTCCATTTAAAAACTGTTACTAGAAATGTAGGCACTTTTTTCCTGTTATATGGGCGCTGGAAAAAACAGTGTTAAAGTATGTGATAACTTGCTGAAGATAGCAAAAATGTGATCAGTTAAAAAATCTTTGTTTTCTGAGTGAACTGAGCCAAATATTCATGTGTTATTGTTTGTTTATTACACTTTCTTATTCTCATTAAATAAATATAATTTACATAGCGTACAGCTTGGGTTTTGCATTTTTCCAATACTAACCGTAGTCTTTGTGCATTGGACTGCAATATATAAAGCATTTGTAATGAAATCTGGAAATTGTTCCTTCTGATGTCATTTCAAAACAGAAGATGTATTTTATTTCCCAGTCCTCTATGAAAGCATGCAGAATCTATTTATCGGGTCCTATTTGACATTCTCATTCTGAACATATGTCACAGAAATTAAAAAAAAATTATGCACGATTTCTATCGATTTAATTTAATGTCTGCTGGACTTGTTTTTGGCTGTGCTAAGCAGCATTTCCGAAACAACAAAATGTTGTTAAGACCATGAACATCGTTGGAAAAGAAACTGTCAGTGCAATTTTTTATATCCTGTATAGTATGGCTTTATACTGACTGCTGTTAGAGATATAGTACAAAGTCAAAGATCTAGAATATTCGTGACATTGGCAATTTCAGATTTGGGATTTTGCTGCATATTAGATCTTAAGTTTAAATCCAGTAAGATGTTAATTATAAAATTAAAAATATGAAATGGTGATTTATGAAATAACAAAGTATGTATGACCTAAAGGGAATCAAAATGTCCAAAAAAAAAGCTCAATATTTATTTGTTTCCTTTATTAAGCATTTATTTCAATGTAACTTGTATAATTTTTTGTGAAAACACTTTCTCTTTAATTATATAGATAGAAATTCTTGTTCAATAGCTAAGTTGCCTGGGATTTACAGAAAAAAAAAAAAAAAAAAAAAGGAGGAAGCAGTGAAATTACTACAGAGAAAAGGGATTCTCATAGCTAAAAATTTTATAAAAATAATCCTGAAATGATGTGTTTTACCAATTACGATACACCAAAATAACGTTTCAATCTTGCATCTTGCTCAGAAAAAAGTCTCGGATCTCGGACTTGGTTTGAAGGATCGCATCTAAATTTCCTTGGAGCTGTAAAATTTATGTACCATTGGTTTCATGGACTGACCTCAGTTGAGTTTTGTAATATGCAATACAGTTGTTGATTGGAACAATTATTTATATGCAGAAATATTTTTAACCATTTTATATCTAGGTATGTCTCATGTTTGTTTCTGAAGTCTGTTAATGAATGTTATTTTATCAAATCCTAGTTGATTTCTCATTTAAACTACAAGAGTGCACAATCCTAAATGTTGGAAATCATGTCTTGCAAATTTTAATTTTTACGAAAATTGTTAAAAAATATATAGAAGCATTTATCATGCCAGCAAATTGGAGTTAATGGCAATCGTATGGATATTGAACAGGTTAATATAATTCTTAATCGACATAAGATTTACAATATAGAAGCATTTACTGCAAGAGGAAAAGGTCCACCAGCGGCCCAGCGGTAAAGACCCTGAACACTGGTAGTTCGGTCTGAAGTTCGAATCCCGCGAACGGGCTGGTTGCATGGACGTTTTCGTGGTTTTCCCCATGTGTAAAGTGTATACGAGCCAGTTTCCCTTAGAAAGACCTCCACGAAAGGCATCCCTCCCTTTAGGCAGATAGCCCTCGTGTGCTTTGCCATAACTGAATAATCCTAATCCTGCAAGAGGAAAATTATTTCTAATGTGTCAGGTACGTAATTTGATAATTGTAGCGTTTAAATATTAATTACATTGGCAAAATGACAATTTTATGTGCTACCTCTCTTGCAAAAAATATATCTCATTTTAGAAGCATGAAAATATCTTAAGACTTGTTTTTAATATTTTTTTCCTCTTATTATACAGCAAGGATTTATACACCATAAGTTTGGCATATTGTTACTATCTTAGGCTATGTGCTATTAATATGCACTAATTTAAAGTTTAAAAATCATGGCAGTTATTTTAATTAACAGTGTTAAGTTGATATAATTACAGAACAATTTCCAAATTTTAATTAAAATCAGATTTTTTAATACATAATGAAAGCAATCTTTCATTGAACATTTTTATAAACAAATTGGTATATATCAAAGGACTTTTTACCATTAATTTAAATGGAAAAAGGTTCTCGGATTAGGAAAAAAAAAAAAAAAAAAAAACTTACAAATTACATTTAAACAAATTAAAATTACTAAAATATAAACTGATGTAATAAATATATAGTCTAATTAATATTATATATATTATTAATTAGCATTTAAAAGGCCAACAAGTGCATTATAATTACAGGTGGTTGATTAATGATTATGTTTAGTAGCCTAAGTTGTCAAAGATCTGATAGTAAGATATGCAATTTTTTTTATGCAGAAAGAAGAACGAGGATCATTTAGTAGTATCTTAACCACTGCTTGAGTGTGTACTGTTCCTATGATTTTATGCCTGTTTGCTCCAGCACTCGCAATTCAGGTTTATATTGTGTTATGGTTAGCATAAAATATTAAAATTAATATATTCAATAAACAAAAATTTGTTTTCATACATGATCAAAGCATTTTGAAAAAACTGTGTTAGATCAGTATACTTTCTTAAAATTAAGGCGTACATTTTTGCAGTCATTACATTAAATAAAAATATTAAATAATAATTTCACTTTTTCATTCTAGAAAAATGAAAATCCACGCTTTCTTTTACTACCCTTAGTTCTTTCTGAGAGTAAATTTAAGACCTTTGTAAAGGAGAAGTGGCATAAGGGATTTAATTATTATAGTCATATAATTTGGGAATAATAAATTTCCAAATATTAAAAATATTTATTAATACTAAATATTTATTTTTAATATTTAGAGATCGAGTGGGCTTTCTAAAAATACAGAACTTGCCATTGTTCAGATATAATTTCATTTTTTCTTTCAAATTATTGAGGTCACATAAGAGATTTTTGAAGAATGAACAAAAAACAAAAAACAAAAAAAATTGAGTATCACATATATTTTTGTTTTCATACACTCTATTCATATGATAAATCTGTATTTATTTTAAACATTTTAGAATGAGAATTAAAGTTGTGCAAGTTGGTGGCATTTAAATTTCACTTCACTTTGTGGCATTTGTGTATATAGCAGAGCTTAAATTGCGTCGGTACATTTTAGTTTTCGAGATAAATAATAATTTCAGCCGGAGACCTAAATAAAAGGGCTCAGGCACTTTTTTTATGCAAGTGAACTACAATTTTAACACAGAAATTTTGTTTTAATAGTAAACATGTCTTAAAAATCATTCTAACTTCTGAATGCAAGCCTGTCTTTCCATCGCACTCAAGCCTTGCAAAGGGATTGAGACTTTTGAGGAAAGAAAAGCCTCCAATTATATGTCAAAGGCTTATTCTCTAGGATATGCAATGAATTTATGTGAGCGGGTAAATTTTGTATTCCCTTAAAGAACTAAAAGTGACACCCTGGTCGTGGACGTTCCATACGAGTGACTTCCTTCTGCAGAGCTGTAGACTTTCTGAATGATGTAACCAAACGGGGGGCTGCCACTTGTACCGAGAAGTTATATATTTATTCTCACATTGCATTCAGGGAAAGTAATCAGGGAAAATTTCTGCTTGAAGGCTAGAATTATATCGACAGGACATCGCGATCAGGTAATCTTGAACTCTTCCCTCTTTATCTTCAAAGCTACACTTTTCAGTTAAATTGCTTTCCATACCCTCATAATCTTTCTAGAATTCTCACTTTAATGTATAATCAGGGTTTAAACTCAGACGGAGATTACCTGAGCTGCTTCTCAGCATTTAAGTGGAATTGTAATTCCGGACAATGCCTCACATTAGACGAGGTCCGATACTTTTTCCTATTTAACTATTCAAAATTAAATTAATAATTTATTAAATTTCTCTTTATCTTTACATTTTTCTTAATTTAATTAATTAAATTAGTTAATTTAATCAAATTAATTAATTTAAATTTATTATCTAATTATTTATTTATTTTTTCTTTCCTTCGTCACAGTCTTCCATAGGGCTCCAGCACTTCTAATTTTATAAATTAAGCCCTGGTATGGAAAAATAAGTCCTTAAGAGTTAATGGGAACGGAAGAGGGGTAGATGATCTTCGAATCTATCTCCTGGTCATTGTTTGAAAATGAGATAGAGCTGGGCAAATTCATATCATCACCTATAATGTGTCCAAGGTTTAAACTAATGACAGACATAATCAAGTGCACTCTTGGTCAATGATTTCGTGGATGTTTTTGATATTACTATCAGAGGAGTCTGTGATTATATTTAGAATTTAACTAAATCAAAAGTTAGTATGTGTTATTAATTGCTTCAACATTCAATTAATTTATTATTAAATAATCAATTAGTTAAGTGATTTCTCCTTCTATCGTGTCTGAATAATTTTATATTCTGAAGCTGTCATTTCAATATACATAGAGAAATTATAAATTTATTCATTATTCCATAATGTAATGGATAATTCTAAGCAACTGCAATCTAATGTGCTTTCAGCTGTTGCAAAAAATGCCTTCAAAGCTTCTTAACTAAAGCAATTAAAATAATGCCGATATCTTAAGTAAAATTCATTGTACGAAATATGAGGTACTGAATATCACGAAAAGTAATAAACATATTGCTCATTAGGTAGAACAGTTCTATGTTCAGATACATGTTTATGAGACTGCCTTTATTGTCACCATTTTGACGGTATTTACTAACAGTGAATTCTGTGGATGTATAGCAAAATAAAAATATTATATTATTAGTTGTTATTTTACCGGCACGAATGTAGTTGATGAACACTTCTTTCACCGAATCAATTGGGCGCAAGCAATTCCACGCTTCAGTAACATCACACCGATGTGTATGCCGAAATGAAATTTTAATCGAAGTGCACAGATTCCTTTTTTACATACTCATCACGACATCTTGTATACTTATTATTTTTTAAATTTCTGACATGCAAAGCAGCTAAACATTCTTTATTTCTGAAACTAGCGTATTTCTTATTTAGTCTTGCATGTTGACACACATACACCACTTCGTAGGAATACCCATGAAATAAAAATTTTATAAAGTTCATTTTACACCTTCTTTGAGATAGTCGCGGCCATCACAAATTTGAAACATAAACCGACAGAGTTATTTCCTTTTGCGCATGCGCTTGGTGTCACAATTTCGCCAAGACCCGATAAATTGGCAAATTTAGTCGCGGGTTGCGTTTCCTATGGAGGAAGTAAAAATACGCGGAGGTTATTGAAAACGAAAAAATTTCGATTGACAATTTAGTCGGTATTCTCGACACAGAAATTATAGGACTTGAACAGCGAAACTTTGTAACTGAACAAGAAATTATGTCTGTTTATAGAATTAAAGAGAAAGTATTATCACATAAAACGAAGCAACTTAAACAACTTACATTGACAGAAATGTTTAATAAAGTAAACAAATAAATATTAAGCTTTTTTTTTTGTAAATTTTGATAACCTTTAGATCATAATTGTTCTTTATTTCATAAATTACGGTTTCATATTTTTAATTTTATAATTTCTGCGTGCCATCTTACTAGATTTAAACTGATGATCTATAATCCGGGAAAATCGATAATCCGGAATCGCCGAAGCAAGGCCAACTAGATATCAACAGGCCTGCTCCAATCCGATGATCACATGATCTGACGTCATAATCTTAGACCTTCAATTTTGTAGCTTGAGCTTGCTTCGCTGTAGGACTAGTGCTAGTGAGATATTTGTTTACATGTGTTTTTTCTTCTGAAAAATTTTGTATTTTACCGGAAAGTAAAATATTATATTGTGAATTCGAATTTATAAGAAAAGTGTGTTTTAGAATGCCAAGAAAGTGTAGTGTACCTAAATGCCTATCAAATTACGATAGCACAATGAACATGTGTCCACTTTCAAATTTCCTTCGGATCTTGTACTCGCTCAGAAATGGATAAAAAATATTAATCGCGAAGCTTTTGTAGCTGGCAAACACAGTAGTGTATGCATTAAGCATTTCGAAGAAAAATTTATCGTTCGAGAAGATAAAGCTGTTCGTGATGATGGAACAGTATTAGTAGTTCCTAGAACTATTCCAGCTTTTAAAAAAAGATGCTTATCCAACGATTTTTCAAAACCAGCCATCTTATTTATCGAAGAAACTTCCCACAAAATGAAAAACACCGGAAGAAAGAGAAGCAGAAATTGATATTCGTTGTGATAAACAATTTGAACAGTGGAAAAAGAATGATATTATTTGCGATTCTGAAAACCTAATAAATGGTTTTGCAAGAAAAATAGATCTTCCCTCTTCATGGATATTCATAACTAAAGGTAAGATCTTTTGGCTATCGAAATTAGAATTTTTAAACTGTCCAAAAGTGTTTGTATCTTTAAAAATATTGAAAGATTTAAATGTAAGCGTTTTTTTCAATGAAAACGAAATTCCCATTGAAAAGTTCAAATGGATATTTGGAGAAGAAAAACTATGCGATAAATGGTCTAAACTTGAGACAATGATTAGCCATTTGGATGGTTTTTCTGCTTCTGATATTCATGATGACTGCAATTTAAATTTAGATAAAATATCAAAACTACTGCTGAAATGTGCAGAAACAGAAAATAATCCACATTCTGAGAAATTTAATTTTTTGTATAAACAGATTCAATTAATGCAAATGAAACAGCCTTCGTATAGTGCAGAATTCCTTGCCTGGTCTTGTTATATATTTTATTGTAATCCAAACAGCTACAATATTATACGTAACAGTAAGTATTTTATATTGCCTTATCCGTCATACTTAAGGAAGTTGACTCTGAAAATTGGCCGAGCAGATTCTGGATTACAAACAAGTCACTGGATGTATTTGAAAAAAAAAAAAAAAATGTGAAATTTTAAATGATTCTAAAAAAAATTATCAATTATTATTAGATGAGATATATATAAAACAACAAGTTTCGTACAAAAGTGGTCGTATTTTAGGTTTTTCGGATAATTCGCAGATGGAGGCCACAACTCTGCAAACATTTATGATAAGCTCTATATTATCAAAAAACAGAGATACTGTAGCAATGTTTCCCGTAAAAAACTTATCATCACATCAATTATTAATATTTACAAAACAAGTAATTGAGCATGTACAGTCTTGTGGCTATCGAATTATAACTCTAATATCAAACAATAATAGAATTAACAGAAATATGTTCGAAATGCTTTGTGGTGGTGCATTAAAATCCTCATTTATAAACCCTACCATGCATAATCTTCCTATATTTATATTATTTGATACACTTCATTTATTGAAATCTATACGAAACAACTGGTTCAATCAGAAAGATTCAAATCAAACATTTTTTATACCGTCATTTTAAAACTCAAATATTGTTTACAATTCCAGTGTTCTACATTTAAAAAATTGTATGAAATAGAAAAAAAATGATAATATTAAAATGGCTCCAACTTTATCAAGAAAAGTTTTATTTCCGTGTTCTTTAGAAATAAGAATGTAAGTACTGCTATTAAACTTTTTGATGAAAAGACTAGCTGCTCTGCAAATTGAATCGCAGAATAATCGAAATGGATATGGAAAAGACGTCTTAGAAACTAAACATTTTATTGATATAATTTTAAAGTGGTGGAAAATTGTGAATGTTAAACACTCTAAAAAGGCCTTACAGTTTCGAGATGTATTTATGCAGCCTATAAGGACACCAGAAGATAAAAGCTTAGAATATTTATCACAGTTTTGTTCGTGGTTTATATCATGGAACGATGTTTGCTCAACAACAAAAAACTGTAAGTCACAGATTGGGAAACTGTCAAAAGAAACCCAAGTTGCTCTTCTGCATACAACAGCAACACTGAATGAACTTTCAAAGTATTTGTTAAAAGAATTTAAATTACCTTTTATTATTTTAGGAAAATTTCAGACAGATAACCTTGAGGGACGTTTCGGTCAATTTCGACAAATGAGTGGCTGTAATTATAATGTATCCTTACAGCAGATTATAGAATCGGAAAGAAAACTAAACTTAATTAGTTTGCTTAAAATGCAGTCTTCTGAGAAAGGTACATTTATTTTACAACATTTTTCTTGTAATGATATTGAAGATTTTAATGATGATCAACTTATTGATAAGGAATTTGTTGATGTTTTGCATCAATCCAATGATGTTAATGTTACAGAAAAAGATGCAATGTGTATAATTTACAATTCTGGATATGTTTGTAGATCTGTATTGAAGCATATAAATTGTATACTCTGCAGGAAAAAAATTAATTCTTCACAAAGAATTGATAGTTGAATATTGTGAAGATTTTGCGTACTTAGCTGCTATTGATTGAGGTGGTTTATTTTGGCCAACAGAATTCGTGCTTTTCATTAATACCTCTGCATTTAAAATATTTTCAATCCTAATATCTGTAATGTATGAGGAATTATATATTTCATCAAAAAAGTCAACGTTCTATATTAATAAGTCTCATCACAGAGAAAGTTGAAAACAGGATTATTTGGGATGACAGTATTTGTGAGTGTGGCAAAGCATTGCATGATTTGTTGAAAAGTTGTGCCACATGCATTTCCAATATATTGCTGAATAATTACTGTAAGGTTCAAAATAACAATTTAAAGGAAACCAATGACCAAAAAAGAAAAATGAGTAAATTAAATAATTCTGGAATTTAGGTGAATTTTTATGTAATTTTAAAGTTAAATAATTAGTATTTGCAAACTGTGCATAACTGAGCCATAGAAACATGTTGCTGCCTACTAGTGGCTGAGTAGTAAAATAACTGAAAACTGATAGTTTGTTCTGTAGTTCCAATCTCGGCGAACGGGCTGGCTGATAATTACCTTATACGGGCAAATAGAATTGATAATTACCTTATATAATCAAATAGAATCTAAAGTGAATTAAGTTTGAAAATATGGAGAAGTGCGATAGAAGCTGATGAACCACCAAAACCAACAAAAAGGAAGATGTTAATTTTAAAAGTGAAATAAAAACTTGGGAAATATGGGATGATAATAATGCGATAGCAAGAAATCTAATGAATCAAACTATGACAGCTCCATAAGCGTTAAAATATGTGAATGAACAAAATACAAAGAAAAGATGGGAGAAAATAAAAAATGAAATGGCGGCAAGAACAGAAGATATTCATATCAAATGTAGAAAGAATTAGCTCAACTGAAAATGAGTCAAAACGAATCTGTAGATGCTTAACATGAATACAGCTGTAATTCTGAAAAGTAAAAGCATTGAAGTTGGGAATGAAATAAGAGATAAAAAATTAATTTACTTCATACTAGAAGGACGTTAAAGGATTGTTGTTAAAATTATCAAAAGCAATAAAGAGAGAGAGATAGTTTCAATTAGATAAACTTTAAGATAAACACATTTATGATTTAAAAGTAATTTTACCAAAACTAAAGCAGAAGAAAAGACGAGCGAGAACAATGAAAAAAGATTATGTAGTTTGATGTATGAAACGATAGAAAAACTAAGTTCAATGGAGGCTCATGAAGTCTGGAAATTAGTTGAAAGATCCATCAATAAGAAAATTACGATGTTTACGAAATCTACAAAATAAGATTTTTGATGTAAAAACTGCATATTTAAATGAATACTTGAATAAACCAATTTACATGGAACAACCACTTGGATTTAAATCAGATTCAGACTGTCAAGCATTAATAGATTGGATAAAAAAACCAAAACAATGTGGTAGTTCAAGGCACATTAATCGAAATCCTTTGCCATAAACCAAATCAATTAGCTAAATCATGTTTATTTTTGTAGACCTCAAATCAGGGGCTACAATGATAAGCCTGTTTTGGCATTCATATTTCAAAATTTGAATGGCAAACTTCTTGTTGATGTGAATTAATGATGTTTAACTTAATAATTAATATCTTATAACATTGTAATGATTTGCTGGATTTTTCATTGCTTAATACTGCATGCATCTTTTACTATTTGTCTATTATTAAATAAATTTACAGTGTATATTTAATCAGATGTTCTTTCATAAGAATTTTTAATAGCATGATACGGTGCTCATTGGTGTAGATTGCATAGTTATGATCTCATTTTGTTTTCAGGGAATTTTATAACATATTTTTGGATATGCTACAAGGTTTCTCGTATAATGTTCATGCTTTAAAACATCTTTAAAATAAAACTTTTTTTCTCATATATTTCCCAAAATGTTCACTTGTATGTTTATAATTAAAAAGTACCTTAAGATATTGGATTGAATGTTGAAACGTCCTTATGAGGAAGAAAAAAAAATGGCTTTTGCATCAATAGGATTGCATATAAAATCATAAATGTAAATCAAAATCTTATTTAAATTACTATGTTTATGAATTTTGTTATGAAATATCACATATCTTTTTAATATTTAACCAGTATAAATCAATCTAATTAATTAAAGCAATACAAATTTATGTAGTAGTATGTGGTGTGCAAATAATTTAAATAATTTTAAAAGAAAAAAAAAGAATGTCTAAATTAATTGAATACTTAGCATCTGTAAACTATATCCATGTTGGTATATAGAATAATATAGATTATATATTGTAATATCAGTGAGTCGTAGAAACTTATTCAAGTTTGTGAAGTTTATTTTTGTGGACCTCACATCATAGTCTACAATACTAATGTTCCATTATTAATATTTAAAAAATTCAAAGGACAACTTATTGCAGATGTGAAATGATAATTTCAACTGGCTAATCAATATCTTATACTATCGTAATGACTCGCAGGATTTTTCATTGCTTAATATTGTGTATTTTTATTGAGATGTATTTAAGAGTGCATTTTTAATCAGATTTTCTTTCATACGAATATTTTGGAACATGATATGATGCTCATTGGGATTGATTGCTTAGTTATGATCTTGCTGTTTTTAAGAGAATTTGAAACATCTTTAGAATGAATATTTTTTTTTCAATATGTAGACTAAACTTCAGATATACTTTTAATATATTAATGTATTAATAAGATTTATGTATTTCACTTAATGTCCACATGTGCATTTATTATTAAAAAGCATCTTAGGATCTCTGATTGAATCTTGAAAAATCTTTATGGGAATAAAGAAAAGAAAGAGTTCATTTTGCTTCAATATCATTGCATCGAAAAACAATTATAAAGCCATATTTTATTATATTATAATTAATGAATTGATATTAATTTTATTATGAAATACTATATATGTTTGTTTAGTATTCAAGCAGTATAAATCAGTCTTCATAATTTAAGCAATATAAAATCATCTGACAGGCTTAACATATTTTTTTTTTATTACAAAATGATTACATCTCATGTTTAGTTCATTACATATGTTATATTTTCATTGATATTAACATACCGTATAATTTTTATAAATAATTTTGTGTCCATTTTATTTCCGTATAAAAGTTCAAATATGTTTCAGTTTATTTAAATCAGCTCTGCTAAATTTACAATATCACTCGAATCTTATTTTTATTTTCTGTTTGATAAATCGGTAGAACGGTATTTAGTATTTAAATATCATTACGATATAACATAGTACGTTATTATTCCTAAAATTCGAAACATTAGTTGTAAAAATTAATTTAACTAGACTTGTTTTTGAAATAAAACGCTGCGTACTACATAAATGAATGAGTCGGCTGCGTCTACCGGGGAATGATCGCCTTCGATTGTGACGTCACGAATCGGTGGAGCAGGCCTGTAGATATCTAGTTGGCTTTGGACCAGCCCATCTAAGTTCCCGAAGGTCACGTCTCAGCCCCCTTTCCAGCTTTGGCAAGAATAATCTAAAACACCATAACAATGGGTCACTTTCTTCTTTTCTACCCACTCAACCTCCCATTTATGTGGATTTACCTATTATGGAACATTCCACCAGTTCGACAATTTCCTAGGGGCAAAATTCTTATCGGGTGTGGGGGCTTCACGCCTTATAAAAGTTATTGTTTCGCAACCTATTGAAAAAATGTTTTCGACTTGGGGTAGGGTCTTGACCCCAAGCATCCAGGATTCTAAAAGCCCTTTGACATTTAGCAAACACCTGTCTCCTTTGTGACAAGGTCAAGTAACAATGCCTTTGTTTGATAGTATTGGTTTCCGCTAATGCAATCATCTTCTCTGACTTCCTGAGAAATCGGAGGAAATGCAACCTTCATGAAATATCCAATCCCTCAATGCAAAAGAGCATTTGCTCTCAGCCCTGTTGGAGTTTTGTGTGTTTGGCTGCCCAAACGTGTTTAATTTCCTAGCAGAATCTCTTCACCCGTGGTAAGTATAAAACATTTTTTATTCAAAGTAATCGAATAAGCATTTAATAATCTAGCAGAAATAATTATGCCTACTTTTTGCGAGGTTATTCATGTAATTTTAGGAATTCCTGCGCGTCTTATCAAATTTTTCAGCCTTGGAGGAATTTCTGCACTAGATTTTGTTGTTGAATTTAAATTTGTAAGTATAATACACAAATGTTGGATAAGGGCACAAATTTTTTTTCGGAACCCATTATGGTCCGCTGATGATCCGCCCAAGATGTTATGTATCCGCTGTATGAAATTATCTTTTATTTCGGAAAATTCACTTAAGTTCCTTACTATCAAGTGTTTTATTTGTTGCATGTTAAAAGTTTTAGTTGGCAATAAATTTTAATAATTTAGAACATGACTTCCTGCAGCACAAATTTAATGGAAGAATAAATTTTATGCATTTTATAATGTGTGGCAAAAGGCCTTCTTTCTTTCCAAATAAATAACATGTGATTCTAGATATTACAATAAATTGTTATTATTGTTAACTATTATATTATCCTTTAATCACTAGATAGCATGAAATTTATGTCTAGCTACAAAATCTTTGTTTCACGTTCAGAACAAAATTCAAAGCTATCTGAACGTAATTGATATCTAGTTATTCGATATTTTAAAACATTCGAAAGATTAAGCATTGTTTCAATTATTGGCTATAAATCCGTGATTCCAATATAATTAGTGAACCATTAAGGTAAACTATCACTACGGCAATTTCAAGCTTATGATAAATTATAGGCAAAATATTGTAAACCTAAATTTCATACGATCATTTTATATACAATTTCTTACTTAAATTCTTCACTTTGATAAAAAAAATTTGACCTGTTGCTTTTATATGAAGAATCTCAAAATTGCATAGTTAACCACTAAATGAAACAGTGATAACATATATTTAAGAGGTTGCATAGAAATTAAATTTCGTAAGACTTAAGATAATCATAAAATTTATAGAAATGAACTTTCTCTAATTTAAATAGTATCCTAGAAAAACGTTCAACCCTCGTAAACTTATTTTATAGAAATTTATGTTATTTTAATTATCTATTGAAAATATTAATTACTATATCCTCGTAAAATTTTAACCGCATAAAGCTATGGTCTTTTTCCCTCTTCTTCTTCCCACTAATTAAAAATACAGATCCTTACAAAAACTTGCGTTTAAAAATTTTAAGTGAAACGTTTGGCTAAATTTAAAGCTTACACTTTCCTGTCCATTTGTAGAATTGAACGTATCACTAGCAAGAGCGTTAAGAGATGTGCAACCTCTCTAAACACATTTTCTCAAATTTAATTTTTCATAGTTCATAATTTAATGCTTTAAAAGCGTAATGCGGAAGTTCCAAGTTGAATATTACAGACAAAAATAGCATTGAGTTTTAGCAATGTAGGATATATATTTGCTTTTGTGTCAGAACTAATAGTGCATGATAGAGATGGAACGATTTCAATACTGCAAATCTTAAAAAGGATTCGAGATTCGAGCCTTTTTTTTTTTTTTTTTTTTTGGCCATTCAGATCATTCCATATCTTAAGTTGAAAAACCATTATATGTTTCAACACAGAATTTTGAAAAACTGAGTTTATTATTAAAAAAACGAGATTGTTACAATTTCAGTACTACTACATGTCATGTCATTAGCGACCATGAACACTATATTGGTGTCGAACTCCTCTTTAACAAACTTCAAGGTGCCGAGAATTTGGTTCACTCTATCCGATCTGAAGGGTCGAAATTGATTGATAAATTACATAAGAACGTCTGCTTCTTTATAATTAGTATTGTCATATCTCCTAACAAATGTTAATAATAACTATAATTAAAAAATGCATTAAAAGTTAATTATTATTATGCGAAACAGCTAAATTTCTGGTTCGTTGTTTTTCGGTTTCAACACAGTTTAATAATCTCACACGAAACATTACTTAGCATAAAAACGTGTCTTTCCGATTACACATTTCCATTTAAAACGAGTATTTATAATTATAAATAAACATCGAGCTTGAACAGAGTGCTGTTTGATTACTCAGAGAAGTAGAATGGAATTAAAAGCATCTTGTCTCAATGGATCAAAGTTTCTTTGGCTTGGTGGGTGACACAATAGGTTTTCCTAAGGTATATTGTGTATTCTGATTTTCCGAGGATTAGTGTTATATTTTACTCTCATAGCCTTTTGTTTAGAACACAGCCAAGGGTAAAGTAATCCAAAGATAGTTTTTCGTATTCTAACCGCAAAGAGGGGAATTAAGGAGTTAATAATTTTCCAGTTGAAAGTTGCAGAAAGACCGCAAAAATGTTTTATACAAAATTTTTCAGTCCAAGATTTCCACAAAGTGTGTTATCTGATTTTTGAACGACTGAAACCGTAGATAACCGTATAAAGTAACATTAAGTGTAAAATGTATAGGAAATTGGATGGGACCAGATAGTTTGTTAGATCTGGGGGTTTAGTATAAACTGGGTTCGCTGTACAGGGCCGTTCCCACTGGGGTTTATCTGAGCTAACGGAGTCAGTTCCATGTATCGTCTAGCCGAAGAACGTGCATGTTCAATTCAATAATTGACAATACATATTCTTTGGACTAGCACCGCTATGCCTGCAGTTCAGATTTTTCAACTTGCTGCCCTATAGAAAAAAAAATGGTTTTGGAGATGCGTCGGCTACATCAACTGTCTCCGTTAACTCAGATAAATCCCAGTGGGAACGGCCCTTTACAGTTTGATTGTATACGAGTCTGCAATATTATGAAATGCATGGGAATTTCTAATCAATCGGTGCGCTGCCCTTGCTCGAAACTAAATTTTAAATCTTGACGATAACTCTGGACATAAACCATACATATTGTTGAAACCATTCAGAATTTATTTGTTGTATTTTATAATCTACCAACAAATAAATTCTGAAATGTTTCAACAACTCACGGTAAGGCATAAGTAGGATAGAAAGTGCTGCATCTCGTACGATTCGTGTTGTTTACCAGATAGACAACTCAATCACGGTTGTTGAATTTTAAAATGTTCATTAAAATCTGAATTGCTGTTCGAATTCTTTATCAATTTTATCGAGGGAATGAGCTCCGGGGCTCAAAAGATTAAATTATACGTGTTTTTTTTTTCTAATTTGTGTTTTAACAAATGCAGAAATATTTTTAAATCATAATCTTAAATTTATATTTCATTAAATGCAGGTTTTTAAGTTTTCTTTTTTTTATTAAGCAGCTTTTAGAAATTCAGTGATATTTTTCTTTATTTGTGTTTCTCGAATTCTTTTTTGATGGATTCGCGAATTGTTCAGAGCTCAAATTCAAGAAACTTTAGATTTAGGTTACTTATTCAAATGAATTTATATGTTTTTTTTGCCGAAACAGAGTTCGAGCACCTGAATTTGGCAGAATTTTAGCTTTTTTTAAGAGAAGCACATTTTTAGGAGATTATTATATTTTTATGGCAAAGTTTTGTTTCCAATAACTGATTTAAAGTCTGGCCGACTGTCCGTGTTACGAGTTGCTAACATTCCATGAAACAACATATTTTTAATTTGTTTGCAAATTATAACAGTAATATAGCAATACTTATAACGAACTGAGTGATTTGAAAAAATATGTCTGCTTCTTTATAATATTATTAAATTTTCGAAAAATTTATATACACAGGACTCCAAATTTTATATATAACTGTTTTCCGATATACATTAAGGATGTTTTTATTTTATTATCATGTAGCATTGGAAATGCTATCTCTAAAGCATATACCATGTACACATTGTACAATATACTAATACAAATTATATTGTATATATAATAATATAAATGCATAGCAGTTGTAAAGTATGGGAAGAAGCGATGAATGGTGATGTATTATTACTTTCGAAACCTATTTTCTCTTAAGTTAAATTTCAAGAAATTTTTAATTAATTAATATTGTTAATTTGCTGAATGAATCTGATTATTTTTAACATTACATTATTTAACTGTAAAACAATAAAAAAAATAATCAGAATAGCAGGAAAGAGGAGTATGGTTTGGTTGTAGGCTTCCAATTACACCACGAAGGCATGCGGAAAGGAGGAAGAAAATACCTTACATCCTCCCCCTTTTAAAGGACGACTGGTGACATGGAGGTAGGAAAGAAAGGAGGGGACATTCCGCGCTAGAAGTGAAGCACTGCTTTGAAGCTTGGGTCACCAGACGGGGTGTACTTTGTTTACATTCAGAAGCTCGCTTGACAAGATTCTGATAGTATTTCGACACACGACGACAGTTCCATAGAAATCGAAAAAGGGACACTCTCGCATGAAAGAAACATTCATAGTTTAATGGATAATAGCAATTTGTATAGTTTACTGACATTTACACAAAAATCACATCTTGGTTATTTTTCGATAACTAACAACAGCGATTTTGATTATGAATTTGTTTTATAAAATTATAAGCTGTTGCACTACAAAAATATAGATTTTAAGAAAATTGCTAAAAGAGATCTGCCAAAATTTATTTTCTAGAAGATTTGAAAAGTTTGAAACCTGATGGCTAAATGTAAATATAAAATTATGTATGTTAAAATATTTGTAATTAGGCACATAGGTCAGATTACGTTTTTATTAAATAGAGTAACGCATGCAAGGGCTATCTGCCTAAAGAGAGAGATGACATCGTGGAGGAATTTGAAGAAAAACTGACCTTTGAGGGGGTATTAAAAATAATACTTATAATTTTCATTCAAATTATATTCATATATATTTTTTATGTAAAACTTTCGGGTGTATGCTAAATTAGTGTAAATTACTTTACACGAAAAATATAGTGAATGCACAGAAATTAAAGATTTGTACATGCCGGAAATGATAAATAGGAAATATGTATGGGTATTTATGCATGTGCTTGCAAAAAGCATGTATCTGCCTTTGACAAAATACTTAAATATTCATTAAATTATTTATAAATGTATTTGAAATGAAGAATTTATTCACTTATAAACAACTGTGAAAGTACTGTGAAGAAATCTAATGATTAAATGTATCTAATTTATAATGATTATAAATATTATCTAAATATATAATAACCTTAATATTGAATTGTAAACATAAATTGAAATCCTGTTGACAAATACGTTATAAAACTATTTAAGCAAGAATTGTTCGCATTGGAAAGCAATCTGTTAAAAGGTATTGTAAAGCAAATGCTACGAGATGCGCACTTAAGAACGTAATAAAGAGTTTTGGAATATGTATTGTTGAAATGAAGGGTAAAAAAAAAATCTGATAAGTATAATTAAAAGAATTATTCACTTTACATTTTATAATAACTCAGTTACAAGTTTTAAATAATACTTAAAAAAAAAAAAAAAAAACTTATTTTATTCCCTTTCAGGAATGATCCAGAGAAAGTCAAATACTATTTAATACATATTTAATTATTAGGAATTAGCGAAATACTTGTTTAAAGTATTTCGCTAATTCCTAATAATTCTCTAATTTAAAATGAACCGAATAGAGCATTAATTATAAATTGACTTACATTTTTTGATTTAAAAGAAGCCAAAAAATCATGTCATATTTAAGAAAGTATTTTAGGAAGAAGCTCTATAAATAGAAAAGAAATAATGCATAATTTTAATATTAATAATACAATAAACTTTGATCTTAATTTTTGTACCTTAACCGAATAAAATCGAATTACCTTAATTTTTTTTTCTAATGTAATTAACGAAAACTTGTGAAAATATTTCATTCAAATTAAACCATTCTGAGAAAACTGTCCTGTGAAAAGTATAGCATTTAATTCCGTTCAGAATGAAATGTTGTTTAAAAATATGTTCTTTTCACATACTTAGAACTCTGAAGTGTTGTAGAAAAAGAAAATATATACATTTATATGTATATTTACGACGTAATTACAAAATATTTACATCCGAACGCGTCAAATCCCATAGAACTCAATGGTAAATGACCCAATGTTTTGGTCACCACGTAGGGATCGCCGGTGCTTCAGAGCAGGGTACGGAGAAACTTGTTTAGGGCGACTTCATCTTACTTCCTACCTCCATGACTGGTGATTAGGCGAACCAGTCGTCAAATACTGGTGATTGTGAATTATCATCCACCACCTTTTAGTTCGGGGGTGACTTGCAGAATTGTTAAGATCTTTTGATGCTGGAGACGTGATAAATGTTCAACGCCCCCGCCGGATTCGAACTCCGGACCTCCGAATACACGTTGTGTATGCTTCGAGTTGTACTGCGAAAGCATGCGGAAACGAGGGGGAACCAAACTCACCTTGGACTTTTGTGCCGTAGAAGACGAAAAAGAATGTTGTTAATGCAATAAGTAATCTTGGATCATTTTCGAATATCTGATTATTATAAACTATAGATTTCAGTTTGATTTATCTTTTAATATTTTTTTCCTCCTATCAGTACTACGGCCACAAACGGTTATTATTACTACTACTAACAACGTACTACGGTTGTTATTTTTTACAACTGTGTAATTTATACGTTTCATTAATCCTCTGCTGTAAGATTTATGAACGAAAAATTTTGCGCGAAATAACCGTTTAATTAAGATACAATAACACGCCGAACAAGTATTAACTTAGAAGTCAAACAACAAAAAGCAGCGTTATATTTTCAAATTTCGATCACAAAATCAAAGTTATATTATTAAATCTGAACATATAACGCTCATTTTTGTTGTTTGACTTCTAAATTAACCGTTTAATTATTATTTAAAAAAAAAGTTTCATTTTATAGCTCGGATACATTGTTAATTAGAATTATAATTTCTTGCGTAGTATCAAAAATGACGAAAAAGTAAAGTTAATCTTAAATAAGATATACCCAATAGTCTTCAAGCCTGTGATACTTCTGAAAACGTTATCGTAGGTGCAAAGGAATCCTCCATTATTTAGTACACTGTCAAGGTGTCTCACTTCTAATTTTATTCTTCTAACACTACGTCCCCTTTTAAAAGGTTTTATTTTCATTTGAGTTGTAGGAATGTGCTCTGAAAATGTCCCCACTTTTGGCTTTCAGTCTAACTGGGGTGCTAGTTTCGTTTCAAGGAATAGGGTAGCCCCCTATTATTATTATCATATTCAACAGTAATTTAATCATGTGACGAGTATAGCTCGTCATCTGGTTTCATGACATATAGTACAATAACGAGCTACGCTCCTCATATGACTAAAGTTACTCTTGAGTTTCATAATATGGAGGCTGCCATATTCGTCAAATCGAAGTTTCGGAGCAAGAAATTATATAATAATGTTGTAGTAATACGCAGATTTCCAGTTTAGCAAGGAAATGATTTTACATTCTAACGTAGCACATAATTCAATTCGAGAAAATATTTTCCCCCCCTCGGATCAAATTTTATTTCTTTTCATTTTGAAATGTGGCGATACTGATGTTTCAAAGAATAAACTGCAGTGGCAATTTTGCAATGTATAATTAGATATCCCGGATAATGGAAATTCAAAATACAATAAATATTGCTTAAAACTATAATAGGCTACCCTAATAATTTCCCATAGTAATGCAAAACGAAAAGATTTTTTTAGTTTTATTTCTAAACCAAAGATTGAAATTAGCCCCATTGTTAATGATAGTATAAATTTTTATTAACAGTATGATATAAATTTTACAAGACACACATTTTTATTAGCATATGTGCTAACTGACGTGTACAAAATCTGACCCTGCTGTTAGCATTTGTACTGAAATTGATTACATTACTGCATTTAAAGGATACAGAGTATGAAATATCTTTTCTACATGTTTGAACAATTTGCATTAAAAATTAAAAATTGCTCTTCCAGGTATTAAATACTATTTAAATTTAATACCTTAGTTTTGAAAATATGTCTTTTTATATATTTGTTAAAACCAATTTTGTCACTCTTCTTGTTTCTTAAATTATTTAGTCCCATATAAAGTAGAGTCCATTTGGTTTAGTCTGGATTGTTAAACAGATCTAGATTGTTTAACAATCCAGACTAAACAAAATGGACAATTTTGACAATTGATTGACAATTTGCAAACCAAACAACAATTTGATTCTTTATTTCAAAGCTTGAAATCTAGAAATACGGTATACTGTTAATTAATCTAACACATTTCAGTAAGATTTGGATTAGTAGATGTAGCAGTAAAAACTGCTGTTAAAGAAAGGTATGGGCATCATGAGGAAATTTTACTTCTTTCTTAATTCTGTTTCTTTAATACATATCTAATTAGTTGCTTAATAATGACCTTTAGAATTGCTTTTGGAGAGGACTTTTTCTAATGCTAAAAAGATTCAAATTTATTTGTTAGAAAATGAAAAACTATGATCAGAATAAAATATTGAACTATAATGGAAGATTAATAAGAATAAAATGAATAAAATATTAAGACACTCGGAGAATTCCCTTAAAAATTCTCAGATATATTACATTTTTAAAACTATTGAGCTACTATTTCCATGCATTTCATTAATCGATTTAGGAATAGATTAAAGATTCTATTAAAAATATACAATAAAAATTCCATTTAATCTGCACATGATAATAGGCATATGTGTGAAGTTACACACTGAACTGAACTAAATGGGAAATAAAATTAAAATTTGAACTTGAAATAAACAAAATAGCAAATTAGGTAGGTTAATTTATTTGAATTTAGCAAAGCACAAGATGGCTGTCTGCCAAAGGCAAGTTATGCTGTCATGGAGGATTTACAAAGGAAACTTCCTCATATTCATATTAAACATCCTCGACATTACCCACAGCAGCCTCTTTGGCCAGCATGTCTGCCCTCTCGTTACCTAAAACACCAATATGGGCTTTCACCCAGTTAATTTTTCTTCATGTAGTTTCCTAACTTTTACAAGTTGATCTTTTATATACTAGACCAAAATATTCCCAGAAAGCCTTCCACGAACGCATCCCTCTCATTAACAGATAACCCTCGAGTTACTTTGTGTCAATCGATTAATATATATACATTTACAAGGCAGCAGCTGTCGCCAAATATAAATGTTGGCACAAAATTTGGATTGAAATAATTATGAGAATGCTGAAGATACATTCATGTCGTACCTGGACATTAGGTAAAAAAATTACAGAGTTTTGTGAAATGAAAAATTCCCTTCAAGCAATTTTGTGTTTTTGCAGTCTTTTTTCTCTTGGCATGATCGTTCATTTCGAACTTGCATTTAACACTTGAAAATAAAGTAAATTTTTCCTTTTCTTTTAAAAAATCAGATACAGAGTCTTTATTATTTGGCAAAGTCAGATCGTAAAATCCATCTTTAGTCATTCTTAAAATTTCGTACGAACCACGTGTCTGGATCGAAACGTAATGAGTCATAATGTTTTGGGTGGTTAATCGTGTAAGGCTGCTGTAAATAACGTGCTTGACTATATTTTGGCTGCTCCTCATTTAATGGTTACGTTATTTGAGCACGGCAAAGCACGCAAGAGTTGTTTGCCTAAGAGCAGGGATGCTTTCGTAAAGGACTTTTTAAGGTAGACTGACTGGTTAATGTAATTATCAGTTACACGGAGAAAGTCACGAAAACAAACCACACAGCCATCGGTGGATCGCTTCATTAATGGAAAAGTACAAAAATACCAGCTACTGCAGTCTTGCATGCATGTATGCGGTGTCTCTGTAGCTCGGAAATAATCACCTCAATACTGTAGATTCATACATTTATTTTTAGACAATAACTATAATTAAGGTTAATTGAATAAATGAACAGGAAGAGATTACATACGCCAATGTCGCAAAAGAAGTTAAACATCTGCTCGTACCATTAAATTACAGACGGACGCGGAACATTATTGAAGCGACCTGCTATAAATGTCTAGACTTGTCCTACTTTTAAGTGTCAGCATCTTTCCGCCAATTTGCTGTCTCTGTTCCGACAGGAAGCTCTCCAACACTCCAAGAATACGATAATAAGTCCATCTGCTGACTGAGAAAGGAACGTACGTGATCCCAAATGCATTGTTTAAAGGACATATGATTAATCTTCAGTTAGAAGCATAAGTTTAGTGAATTTTGGCAGAATATTTATTCAACGACAACTATAAAATTGATAACCCATGAACCGTAGCTAACTACAATATTGAATGAAAAAAAAACCTATCGCCAAAAAAGCGTTCAAATGACATAAAAAATCTCCAAAACAATTTGCATTTTATTGTTGACATCTGAGGGATTTCACCGATTTGAGGTGCTGACGAGTTTTAGATTTTCTACCACATTAAATGTGGCGAAATTAGTAATAACTTTTCTGGAGTAAATAAAATTTAATTTTAATATGTTTTTTATCGAGAGGGGTATGTCATTTTTGTTCTGAAAATAAAAGCATTATTTTTTTAATTACGTAATCTTGTTGAAATAAATTAAAAATGTACACGAAGGAATATATTTTTCTTACTAGCATTAAAATAAATATATATTTGGCTTATAAAAAAGAGATTACCCGACTATCGAACCTTATTTTAATATCCAGATGGGTTTAACTTCCTCAAAGTTTCGATATTCCAATTCGATTCTTACAGTCCATTCAATTTTGATGGACAGCAGACGGGGGTGGGACGGGTCCGAGGGTCTTCCACCAAACAACACGAGAAGACTTTCGGCTCGCCGCATATTTAGAGTTCCGCCATGCCACACCGACACTATATATTTACAAACACCCATGCCTTCTCCAGGATTCAAATCCGGGCTCTTCGGCATGGCAGTCAGCGACGCTAACCACAATACCGGTTGGACAGCTAGACCTTAAATTCGTAGCACATACAGTTCCTTTGAACTAGACCTTTAGCACTTAAACTAAAGGTCGGATATACGTATATCTCTAGATAAGTTACATTCGCTTAAATTTTACGCCTTATTTTCATATTCAAATTTAAGGCAGAATGCGCAGAATCGAAACGGAAACTGATTGCAATAATTTAGCACATACTCGCAAAGTTTTATGATAAAAAGCTGGTGTTTTCACTATATTCAAGTGCATTGGGATTCAATATATACAAATGCATTGCATTATTTCAAGTGCATTAGGAAACTAAAAACGAAGGGAAAGCTGAAAAAAAAAATGGATTAAAAGGATTTAGAGTAGGGGGAAGGAATAAATAAATTCTTACAGGTAGGAAATATATTTTTGCTTTATATATTACATTTCATTTTTTATATTATTTTTTGATTACGAATCAAGTAATAAGCTTTTGGAAATAAATAAGTACAGAAAAATTCTCAGAAGTTACATTTTATAAAGGATACCATAAATTTAAGTTTAATGATGATTATCCCATACTCATAAGTTTTTCAAGTGTCTAATGATATTGTGAACGTTGGCTGAAATTATTATTTCTATCGGATAAATTTCGCCTTAAATCAGTAATACATTATTCATATTTTTCAGTGTTTGCATTATTTATAATTGGAAAAAACGGAGTGGTGTTACAAGAAACTTTCGAAATTTGTTCTTTTAACTAAACCTTTTCCACAGTTGTTTTTATAGGCAAAACTATAAAAAAAAAAAAAAAAAAAAAAAAAAAAAAAAAAATATGTGATTTGAATTGCTTTTACGAAATAAAAGGTTGTGAGGTATTGTCTCCCAACCCTTTCCGCTGCCTTTGTGACGTAACTGGAAGCACGTCCCACGGATAATCGGGAAGTAAAAAGTTCGAATCCCGTTGATGGCACTGCGTATTTCTTTGATTTTCTTAGTTAAAAAATTCTTAAAAAAACAAAGAGAGAGAGACTGTACAAGTAGTCGTAACTACAAGGTGGTGGATGACATTTTGTCACCGCCAGAATTTGGCCCGTGCCTTCATGTTGTAACTGGAAGGATGTCCCACGCGCAATCGAGAGATTCGGAGTTCGAATCACAGCGAGGGCACTGCACACTTTTCCTGTGTCCCGTAGCGACGAACTCCATGTCTCTGCGAGGTAACATACAAATTACATTTTAAGGGTTTATGAGACAGTTTTCTTCCCTTAAAAATTAATAATAGATGTGTGCATAATTAGGCTATTTCTTGATTAAAAAGTGTTGCCCTTTAAGTCAGTAGATTAAAAAATTTAACTCTGTTCCATGTAGTACTAGGAATGAGTTTTATTATCACAAAAGTCAGATACAATGTAATATTACATGTTCTTTAGACAATAGTGTTTTTAAAAACGTTCAAAAATAAGTTCAGAATTGCTGAATTTGTTTAGTTTATTTTGTTCAGAAATATTCAATATTATATATTCTATATATTAAATATTCTATATTAATAATTACTTCATTTTAATTTTTAGGCGAAGGAAATTTTCAAAAAATTATTGTACGGAGAAAGCTTCTTTGACGACTGTAATCGGACTTTTTTGGGAAAAGAATTTGTTAATAGAAAGTAAAAAGAGGAAAAAAAGCTAAAAATGATCTTCAACAAAGCGTACGTTGATGGACTCATGACAGAGGGTTCTTCCAAAACCCCAACATTGTTAAAGGAACAGGCGCTTCAAAAAATTGCTTTGCAAATGTGTCATAACTTTGAACTCAAGAAACATATTTTTTCCATTAAACTGAATTGGGCACAATTTTATTCTGTTCAGCTCGTAACAATGGATTGGGAAGAATCTATTTCGAAGCGCTCTACAGAAGTGTGCAAGAATCTTTTTCTGCTATGCACAGTGCAGAAATGCTTAATTGATAGCATTCGAGCAACTGCACAAGAGCTATTAGTTTGGAGTGGAGAATGGAAGACAATGTTTAACATCCCTTGCGACTTCACTGCACAGTTTTGGACGCCGGCAGACTGGACAAACGGCCATTTAGATGAGAAGAAAATCGCCGAACGCTTGATTCGGGACAACAGAATTTCAAATGATCAGCGGTATAGATTATCATGCATATACGGTCTAGAAGAATCCGTTATTCAGTTATGGAATCAAATGTCATCGGAAAAGAAAGATTCACTAGTTGCAGGTATTCATCATAATTTTACAAGATCATCAGTAGTCCATCTGTGGTCTAAATATATGAAAGATCCCGAATCGTTCGTATGCCAGGAATGTTTTTTTCTTAATTTGTTTCAAAAAGCCCTTAGCAAGTCAATTCTAGCGGCAGTTTTGTTTTCTTGGCACAAATTAAGTAGCAGAATAAAACGAAAATACTTACGAGGGAATTACGCATCGACGAAGACGCTGATCTTGACAATGATGATATTAGAATTTATGTTACTGATAACGATGACAATCAAGATTATGATAAGGAAATGTTCAATAATGAATCAAATGTTCAAATGTTCAAGTGGAAAATAAACCATTGTACAGATACCTATCCATTTATGAATTCCTGTAGTATAAAGCTAATTTTGTCACCGAGACGTTTGGATATTTGATGACATTTTTATTAGCACTGGCCCATTATTCCGGATGAAAGAAATCCCGATGAAGGAATACGAATGCATGATAAAGAATTTTCTAGTATGGTATCCCAATAACCACCGATCTCAGAGTATTCTGCTTCAGCATATATCTACTAGTCAGCTAGAACAGAGTTACACAATTTATCGTTTTCATCGCTATTTCACTTGTACGAGTTGGTTTTAAAAACGTTATTTTAACAGATGTAAATCATATGATTTGTAAATTTTAAGCTTTTTTATATGTACTTTTTGATATTGAGAAAAGAGTAAAACTAAACAACTGTAAAAGAAACAGTTTTAATAAATTCTGAATTTTTTAGAAAACTATGAATTTAGTGTTTTTTTCCTTGAATCGATTCATAATATTAATTATCGTAATTAGTGGCGCATTTTTCTTCTCATCAGGCTCTGAAATTTTTAAAATTGTTCACCCAGTTTTCCCATTCCATTCCTCAAGGAGTTCAATAATCGAGCTCGCTTAAATTTTAGAATGTATTTGACCTCGCAATGAATGTTTCCATTTTACTGATTTGCTCACGGAATAAAGGTGAATGGTTTTTTTTTTCTGATTAAGAAATCGTGAAGAACTTCAAGAAAATGGAAATACCTAATATTCTTGATGGTTCTCTATATCTTTACACACACAGACCACACAGACATTACTTCCAATAGCATTAAATAATTCAAAGCTTAGGCATTCACAGTAAACAACAATAAGAGCGAGTGAAATAAGGGGAAGTAGAAATGAAGATAGTTTATTAATTTTAATTTTATTATGAGTTCTTATTGAAAAATAGGATTAATTTAAATTAATAATATTGTGATAGTTACAGATAATGTATTCAAGAACGCTTTACTTTTACTTTGTTTTTACTGTAACTGCTACCACCGTTTAACCACGTTATTCGGAAAATTAAATTATTCTCAAAATGTTTCCCTCTCTATTTTCTTAAAAAAGGGAGTGGATGCATGAGTCAATAGGCTAATTATTCCCAGTTTATGCTCTTGAATTCTTTCTAGCACTTTTAGTTTTGCTTGTAACGTAATAAAGAGATTTACAAGAAAGAAAACTTAACGTACATTTATATTAAATTTTCTTTTTATACAAGAAATGTTTCAATAAAAGACAGCGAAACAATCATTCATCAGAATACGAACTGTTCTAATATAGATTATTTATAATTACGTGCTTATAACAGTAAAGCAACCCCAACGAAAAAATTAATTTGAGAGCTTAACGTTGGAAATTCAAATATCTTTTTATACAGCAGACAAGCAATGAATAAATTTATCATTTAAGTAACTTAAAATTCGTCATTGAATGCAATGTCACTATTACGTGTAGTGGGATACCTGGAGTTCCTGAAATATTTAAAAGAAATCTCCAGGAATATTCTAGCTTTAAATTTAAATTTAAGTGACCTTCTCAAATGTAACTATCAATTTTTAAATGACTATGTACTCATAATCATTTATTTATGAAAACAACTTCTGAAAGAGATCAGTATTTCTAGAATGTAAATAAACATAAGTACTAATAATTACAAAAGTACGCTCTGAGCTATCACTTCCTACATCGGTAGAGACTATTCTATGCATATATATATATCAAATATATCGCGGTCTTCAAAATATATATATAGATATTTAACAAACATTCTATATTCGTAAAACGCAAATTTAAAGTTCATTTTAGTTTGTAGCAATAATCAATCATTTATTTGTAATTCCATTTTATTTTAAATTTAATTAACTTTAAATTTGCTTTTTACGAATAGAGAATGTTTGTTAAATTCAAATTTCATTCCTTGCAGCAATGACGCAAGACTTAATTTCGCAGTAAAACTAAAATATCCAATACGATAAGAAAATTAATGAGTCATGTTTTCAATTCTGAATATAAATGCACAGCTATTTTTAAGGCAAGCAGCAATTAAACATTTTTAAGCTATTAATTTATCTTTACTATGTCTTTATGAATAATTTACCATATAAACTAGATTCAGCGATTAGGTTGCAAAATTCCTTTCGTGGTTAAAATCATTCCTAAACATTTTACAACACTGTTCCATTTCGTTTCTGTGCAGCTTTGATGATTCTGTGCATAATATGTTAAAATATCTGACACGAACCTCTGTTTATGGCTTCGACTTTCCAATTGATTTAGATTACAACTTTAGTAAAGTACAACTTTGATATCTTCATTAACTGAAGATACAGAAGTATGTGATTATAAACGAAGTCGCTAAAAATAAATCTTAGATACATTGCCAGAGGCTGTCAGTTATAAAACTTGGAGTACCGTTAAGTATCTAATTACCGTAAAATGTTCAATTATTCAAGGTATTTTTTACTTCTCTTTTACACAAAGCATTTGAAAGAAAATATCGTGTTTGGAAACGCTATGTATGGCTAGAAATAAACCGAAAGTTATACGAAGATTTGCATGGTCCAAGTACATCTCTCCTTCGAGAGTCATTCCTGAAAATTGAGTGGCTAAACGTGAATGAACTGCAGTTAAAAAAAATTAGCATGTTAGGAAAAAACCATAAAGACTTCAAATTGCATTAAAAAAATAAGACGCCGCTAAATTTAGTAAATAGAAAATGACGGAAATAAGTACTAAACCTGCAAAAGTTTACAGCTTAAAAATATTTACAAAATAATATGAGTGTTTAAAAATGTATAGTTAAAAATTGTTTGAAAATACATAAATTATTCCTAACTGAAATACCAAACTTGACTGAAATAAAATATCTAAGGTGATACCTAGGGAAAACAAAACACAACGTCTGTTTAATAGATGAAAAGTCTGTTGCTGTTGTTGCTTGTTGTTGTGACTTATCTCATTTATCCGAGAGTAACATCAGGACAAGCCCACGAAATTCATCGGGGCAAGAAGTGCAAGATTGCGTCTATCGTTGGCAAGAGCCTTGACCACCATGCAGAGAACAGTAGGACTTTGCTCAGTTTCCACGCAATTTCGATAGACAGCTTGCCCGGGGTGACGGGTCGGAAAGTCTTCTACACCTTCTTCCCCTACCATCGTCGTCTCAAGAGGACTTTTGGTTTGCCTATTTATATACTTGCTTTGGTTTGCCTATTTAGAGTGCCCCATGCCACATATACACTTTACAAACATCCATGCCTTCTCCGGGATTCGAGACCCGGGCCTTTCGGTCCGGCAGCTCCCGGAATGCGATGAAATCTTAACCCAGCATCCTAATATTAGATTGCTAGGTATCTGAATTTTAATTTGCTTAATGTAAACATTCTTGCAATGGGATCCCGGTCTATAATCTGTTTAATGTATTCGTACCTTGACTCGCTTGTCATTCGCCCTTCTTTTGTTCCACTAGAATAATTTATTCGCTTACAAAACTAACATCCTCTGTCCTTGTTTTTTTGTATTGTTTCAGAAATGTATTACGTCGTAGAGGAATTCCTGTTTGCTTATTCGAGTCCGTAATGTAGTGATGTGGAAAATCTTTGAATGTTTGAAAATAAATTATATGTTTTTCTTTTAAAATAATATAGAGCGAGAACACTTGGTGGCAACAATTTCAAAAGTGATTCTGTCTTTTACAGTGATCCTACGCAAAATCCAGTTTCCAGACTAATAACACTTCTGAGCAAACTCTCCTGTGATCTAATAAAGAAAATAAGGTAAAAAAAATCAGAAAGCTTTCAGATTTTATATTACGCCCAAAGGGGCGTTCTCTTAACGTTTCGTGAGTTGCCTTATTTATTTCACGTTCTTCGCTCTTAAACCATAAAATTCAATTCAACAGCAATATCACAAAATAATTTAATAAAAAGAGTCTTTAGAATTTCTGATACACAGTCTCGAGCGCTAAAAATTAATCAACAGTTTCAAAGCGAGTTGAGGCAACACTGTTCAGAATAAAATATTTTAATCTCCACCTCGTAGGGAAGTTGATTTCAAAACTATGCTGTTTTTTAAATATTTTAGCCCGAGCAGCGTTAGCCAGAATGCTCTTGAAAGGACTGTCATATAAATTTCAAGAGCACCATAGTTGTACATGTTTGAATTCACGATGCGCCGTAAGTATTGGCATACATTTTTCTGTTCTTTTCAGTTTTTTTTCAGTTCATCATATGAATTCGGCTTCAAGAAACTCTGTTTTGTCTTTTAATTATTAACGTTCTGTGCATTCACTTTATTTATTAAATATCACACTCCTAGCATCACGCCGCA
Source organism: Stegodyphus dumicola (assembly GCF_044657685.1). NCBI lineage: Eukaryota > Metazoa > Arthropoda > Arachnida > Araneae > Eresidae > Stegodyphus > Stegodyphus dumicola. Next base: position 7,164,025 of record NC_140772.1, read on the forward strand.
TAAAATTCCATTCAACACTAAAATCACAAAATATTTAAAAACAGCACATCGTTAGTATTTCCGATAGAGAGACTAGTGAGTTGCAGATAAAAATGTTGCACTTCATACAGTGTTGCCACAGTTCGATTTGAAATCGTTGAATTTGTAAATGAAAAATTCATTATTAAAATTTTACACAATATGAAATAGAAAATAAAACAAATTGGACATTCAAAGTTTGGACTTCCAGGTGTCCATGTTCGGATGGAGGCCTACATTACTCAGAACTGGATGGTTCTAGGTACCGTTGTTTTTCACAATGCTAGAAACATGCAGTTTCTTTATTAAATTAATGTGTTCTGGACAGAATTTGAAGACGACATTTCCTGATTACGATTTGTAACTGGACGTGCTCCCAATTAAACCACGACGCCTAAAGGCTAACAATTTTATACGTTATATGAAAATGCTATTTAATACAAATTAAACATTTCAGTTTATAAATATACCGGTTACGTATTTATTTTATGATTTGATAAAAAGTTCGCATTGATATTTAAAACTGTCCCTGAGTGATATTTACGATAATCGTAAATAAATATTAATACAAGACCAATATTTTCCCAAATTATGTCATTCTGTGACATGTTTTAGTTATACTTTTCTATCGTGCATCGCGATTAAGAAAAAGAAAACTATTTGAGTTGCCATGGAAATCCCGGACGACATTTTATTTTTAGTTTTCGGAATCTATTCGAAATTTAAAATTATATATTTTCATATTGTGTAAAACATTGATAATGAGTTTTTGATTAACAATCTCAACGATTTTAAAGCGAGCAGCGGCAACACTGTACGAAATAAAATGTTTTATCTGCAGCGCAAGAGACTGTTCATCGGAAATCCGAAAAAATGTGAATAATAAGCTTACTATGTCTGGATAATTCTCTAAAGTATATTATGCATTGGAAAGGTGTTTAAGAAGAATGTATCTTAGCCTTGTTATATATGCAACAAAATGTTTTATTTGTCCAAACGGGTAATTTGCGCAGAAGGAATATTTCGATTTGACATTATATTTGTGTTTCTTTAATTGAAAAAAAAAAAAAAAATCTATGGTTACCTGCGACCCTGTTACGATGAGCAATTACATTTATACTTTTGAATAACAGTTCAATAACGAAACTGTTCGATACTTTTCTAAACTGCTTATAGCTTTATTTTTGTACGACTGCAAACCTTAATGAATTCGCAGTGATGTAGAAAATATGCGCTGCGGTACAAAGGGCAAGATAAGAACACGGTCTATGGAACGCATTATCACGTAAAATGAAATCAAGAATTTACATAATTCAACATTTGCTACTGATAAACTAAATGTTTATTAAAAAATTAAAATTAAATTAAATTAATTAAAAATTAAATTAAATTAAATAAAAATAAAAAAAATTAAAAATTCAGAATTTTAAACCGGTTTAGCACATTGCAATTTAGCACATGTAAAGTATTTTAAATCAGTGGTATTCAAATTTTGTAGCAATGCGACTGCATAAAAATGTAAAAGACCCTAAAACACAATTTCACGATCACAATCACGGACCCACCCTTAGTTATTAACCATGAATTATAACTTTTTAGTTCTTTTATTCTCTTTGATAGGCTACCGCAAATTTTCGAGATTCCGAAGTTGGGCGCGACTGATAGTTTTAGTAACACTATCTTAAATAATTTTCAACTATGACTAAGTGAATCTGCGCGTTAAAAATGAGTGATCTGCGGATTGGAGAAAATCATCTAAAGACTTGCGATTCTTGCAAAGCCCACAACTACAATATCCTTCGTCATGATCGTCTTCACAATAAAGGAGGTGACACCGCGTTTTAATTATAAACCATATTTCTTACGATTCAATTAATCTCAACCTAAATTCCATAGAAGCTACAGATGCCAAGACCACTGATCTCAGTAATACTCCTCTCAATATTTTGGCAGTTTACAACGCTCCAAGTTCCATTTTAAGCGATTATACTGCCCGGGACGTGCAGTCCTTGAGAAGAGGTCAATGTTAGGTATTTTGAACCTAGGTAGTTGATTTTAGTGTAATTATATGTGACATTGTTGTATTCTTCTGTGCGTTGTAACATGAAAAAACTCGAAAGAAAAGCTATGCCGGAAAATTAAGAATACTGGTTCAAGTCTATTTAACATTGCGTAAATGGGTATCTCGATAATTGTGCGAAATATCGCCGAGTAACAACGATTTTAGCTACTCAATTTTTGTCTAAAACGTTTTCGAGAAATCTCCAAAATTTGCCAAACATTTCCCAACATTTTGGTCTGGTCCCTGTCTCACCGTAATATCTATTGTAATTGAAAAAATACAATTGATCATTATATTATCTGTAACCGTAATTCGACCGTCATATTGCCTTCCTGTAGTTTCAAATAGCAGAAAGTCCTAGAAATGTTTCGGCGGGCGGCTTAAAGTTATTTAAGACAAGAGAGAGTATCTGCTTTTAATTGCTCTGGTTAGCTGTTAGCACACGCTAACTAACGCTATCACACGCTAACTATTAACCTAACTAACTCTCACATGGCTAATGCGCTCACGACAATGATGAAAAATTAATAAACCCGAACTGACCGCGAAAGCTCTTAAATATAACCGTAAAATTCCGCTATCTTAAACATGAAAACGTTAGCTGCAGTTGCGAAACGTCCACTTACCTAGAGCCGTGGTGGATTAGAAGTAGCACAATTTAACGATCGGTCGATAACAAACGATAATAAAATTAAACAAGCGCATTTAAGGCCTTGCCGCCGCACGACCTTGCCCATATGGGCGGTGCGTCTTTGAGGACTCTTAGGCGTTATGTGCGCAGATGCTTTGTAATCAGGTTTACTCAACTCAAGCGAACAGATTGAAGTTTGCAAATTAGGCGCCCTTCCGTTGGTGCTTTTTCCGAGCCGCTGTTACATTACGGAAGAGTCCCAAAACACTACTATTTTGCAAAAACATTTAATGACAAAGATCTGGAGATTTTCAAAGATGTTAATGGTTTTGACTTCAGATTTTTATGTGTTTAATTACCATTAAAAACGAACATGAGTAACTCCTCTCAAAATCTGGAACTGTGATAGGAATTTTTTTCAAAGATTTGGTTATTTATATGATTTGACATTACAATCGTTGTTAGGAAATTTAATTTCATAATTTGGTTTTATTTCCACTGCAGCTTGTGTAATGATGATTGAAGTATTTCGGCATTAAATAGGTGCACACACTAATTACAGACATGTTGATTAAGAAAATTAATTTAAGAGGAAAAAGCTTGTAACAAAATTCAGATCAGTTTTTTCACAGTGAGGATCAATTTTCGTATTTAGTTCAGTCAGATATATTATGTCAGACTTGTAAAGATTAATTTAACTCTAGAATCACGAGAACGGTCATTTTAACCGTATCTACATTTTAATTGGACATAACTTTTTTAATTATTTATTTATAATTTTGATATTTTTTGACTTTTTCTTACCTTACGAATGATATTTTTTGTTCATTTTAAATAATTCTTTTCGTCAATATTATTGTTTATGCCTAGAATTACGGCTATCGATCATTTTGACCGCATCCAGAAAATTATTCCAGAAATTCTATATATTTTTATGACTTTTTAGCTATTTCCGTTTTGCTGATAGATAAATAAGCGTATTTTTGATAAGGAAGACTGCATATTTTACAGAAATGAATGGGGGAGGAGAGGGTGTCATCGCGACAGGTTTAAGCCTTTAATTTTCAGAGAAAATGCTTGCTTTCTACTTCACGACAAGGAAATTATAAGACTTCACTCGCAGATGGTAATCGAGTCAATCATTCTACTTATACACTAGTTCCAAGAGATAATAATCGCTGGCACAATATGAGCTTCTACGAATGTCTAAATACGTATAAAATTATGGAATTCACTTGATAATTGAGCTTAATTTCTGTTATTCAAAACTAAGGGAAGGTTTATCATATTTAAGGTTCACACTTTGGAGTAGAAAATTTTTGATATACATTATCTTCATAAATTTTATTAATATAATTTTTAAATATATTTAAATATAAAATCTAAGACAGCATGTATAATGAAAATTAAAAAATAATGAGAAATGTATCGGAAATTTGTGAATTTATTTCGTAGCCGCGAAAACAATTTTATTCGCAAAATATCTGAAATTTTCCTAAAATTGACGAAATACGCCGAGGAAGCACTTTCTCAATACAATCGCTTCAGAATGTGTTTTCGAGATTCATCCTCGGTAAAACTGTTGTCCTACCTATTACATTGTCGTCCAGTTCGACATATTTTAAGGTACTTATTTAAAGTGAGAAGGAGCTAGAACTGCAGCTAAAACATTGCGATTGTAAAAATGCTACTTCCTCGTTGAATACGAAACTAATAATTAACCTAATAAACACTTATATCAAATAATCCTTCATATCGTGCTCAATTATCTTAATTCAAACGCATATTCTTAGAAAATTGATTATACCCATAGCAGTTCCATCTAACTTCGTTTTTTTAAACTTTCTTTTAGAAACTGTTTGCAGCTGAGATGAATGAAAAGAAGTGGATGAAAGAGTGACTAAAATAAGTGCTTGAATTCTTGCTGCAAAAACCTTTTAATTTTAGCAATCGTCTTAAGCTAGTTCACTGTAACCGGAACAATATTTTGGTCATAAAGTACACATGTTCGCAGCAAATTCCATATCACACAGAGATTCTTCGCTAGATTTAGTTTTTTCATTTTCTGCATAATTTAAAGCATTGGGGCAGTATGATCAAACCTATCGATCATTTAGCTGACTTAGCATCGAAATATTGGTCAAAAAAGAGAAGGAAGGGGCGAATCACATTCGCGATAGAGGGGAAATTCAGCTCCAGCTTAGCTAAAGAATATCTCAGAAGATGGATCCAAAAGTCACCCAGCACTTCTTTTATTACCACCATTTCTAGAAAACTTCTCCTCGATCGTATTTCGCGCTCACCAGTGGCTGAGCGTTAAAATTGCTGAACACTGGTTGTTCCCAGCTATATTCGATTCCAGGCCAAAGGGCTGACTGCATGGACGATTTCTTCATGTGTGACGTTTATGCGAGGCAGTTTCCTAAGTACTCTACGAATGCATCCTTTCCCTTAGACATATAACCTTAGTGTGCTTTGTGATAAACAACTAGACGAAACCAAGCTAAAGGATAGAAGTTCAAATGCCTCTATGGCGCATAGAAGCTATACACGTAAAGAGGATCCATGATTTCCTCAGGATTCGATCACGAATCCAAGGCCTTGGCAACAGGTTTTCCTATCTGCATACCAGAAATCGGCTCAACAGAAATATTTTAAAGATCTTCTTAGATCATTAAGAGAAATATATTTATAGATTATCCCTGCACTCACATTATCATCATAATGGGACAATGATATATTTTGGTTATAATTCTGACCAACATTTGAAATTATCTGTAAGATGTTTGGACTGGTTTCGGTTTATAAGATTTATGGTAGAACTGTTGGCACTGAATCACATTTGACTATCACTTAGAACATTCGTCTAAATATATTACAAGACTACACAACTAAGGTCAGACCGTAGAAGTGCCGATGCTGACCTTTCTAAACTCAATTAGTTGACCAGGGATTTGTGAAGATTTGCTAATTTCGTTTATTCAGCAAGTCGTGATTATTCTAAACGTGATTTTCTAGTACTGCAAGAACAATTGATCGAAACGTCGCAATTTAAAAATTCACTACAAAGAGTTTCATGCACAAATCTTTTATTAAAAGTTAACTGATGTATTAATATTTTAATAAAATCACATATTTTGATGTATATAAAATGAAAAAAGGTTACAAAAATCAAGGAAAAAAAATTGGTCTAAACAATAAATCTTTCACTGCTCTATAATAATTGTTACTCAAAAATAGAGCGTCGGAAACTAAAATGCAACACGTTGTAGCAAAGGAAATTCTAAAAATATGTAAATGTTTCAAAACAGAATATACTCTATTTAGAAATATTAGCTAAGCGAATGAGACCTATCAAAAAACAATTTACTTCTGAAGTGTGTAATTTGTGTAAGGGCAAATTGTAAAGCATATTTAACAGTTACTGCAATGGCTGGCTTGTTTACTTGTAGGCTGCTATCAAATATTTTCCTGGCATATTTAAAGAGCTCTACATGCAACAAAAAGAACTTGGCATACAGAAGTTATTCTGAGTATTCTTTTCGCTACTGTCAAGGGCAAAAAATGTAATAAGAGAATAAAACTGAGTGCAGTAGTTTTTTGCAGATTTCACTTTGGCTGCCAAGAAATAAAATTTATATGGGACTTAACAAGATTAATGGTTTTGATAATTAAATAAAAATTGAAGCAATATTCACTAAACACCACCAACGGTTCTAATCCTATGACATTTGTATTTTACACTTTTTTTATAGCTCGTATAATGATGATTGACATCTCAATATTTACAATACAAAATATTCTAACAAAATGCATATCAATATATTCGCAGTAGATTCAATTTTCCGTACCTAATTGAGTTGCGTAAATTATGTCAGACACATAGAGTTTAATATAACAGCATTGAGACACTGTCGTTCATTGGTCCTTACTGTGATATTGTGTTGTTCTGGGTTTCTATTGCCTGAGCAATACTTCTCAGACATTCAAAGGATAGAGCCCCATGTGGTGAAAAAAGCCTAAGTTTATTCTCTGAAAGGAAAACGTGATGATGAAGCGTTCATTGGTATCGATCAATATTAGTATCGATCAAATTAGCATTTATCTTTGATAAATGTTTAAGAAGATTAACGTCAACCGTTACGTACTTTGTTTAACGTCAACCGTTACGTACTTTTAAACAAATGAAGGCAGCTTATACAGGTTGGATTCTCTAATACTTCGGAAATTTAGTTTTTCAAGTTTCAAAAAATTTCAGATTTCTTCATTCTTCACATGGAAACAAGTTTCAGTTCGATAAAGCTATATATTTTTTTTAAATTAAATTAAATCTAAGATTATTTATATTAAGAAAAGAATAGATAGCCGGTGTGTTGCTTACTAGTTTTTTCATATCATCTCGTGCTACATAAGTTTTAAAACTGCGAAACGGACGAACGGATAATTGCGTGGCTGTATGTTTAAATAAAACTGCTTTGCCTATTTATGCAGAGCGGTGGCTTTGCAATTAATTGCAATTATTTTATTTTTCTTATTTGTTTTGTGCCCGATGGTTTTGCTCAGTTTTCTATTCACAAGAGCTTTCCTGAAGGTGTTTAAGGAATTTGAATTAGAGTGTGTATGACGATCATTCTATTCTTCTAGAACACTTCTGAAAACCTTGTCTAGAGATACGTTCTGAAGCATATGCGTAAATGCCTATTCTTCAGGTAAAAGAAAATTAACAGTTTGAAGATTTTAAATTTTTTGAAAATATTATAACAAATTGACTAAGGCTTTAATAACAGAAGCATATTTTTAAACTTCACCGGAAAGTCTTAAAAATTCAAATATTTAAAATACTAAAGGCTTTTTGCTTAAATTTCAAATGTAAAAACGCATTTTAAACGTGTTACGTATTAATCTAGTTTTGTCAGCAAATTTTCTTCTTTTTTTCGTCTCAATGAAAATCCATGATAAATCCTTTGTTGATTCGAACTGGATCAAAAGTTCTAGTGATCAGCAATTTCATCCCTCGGCTGCCAGTGACTTCCCCACTGTAATAAAAAAATAACTTTTTATTTTCCACGTATTCCAATAAATGACGAAGCTGCATATTTATCCAACAAATAACAAAAAATATCTGATGTGAACACCACATGAATTTCTTATAGGGAATATTCAGTTTATACGTATTTTGTGCGGCATTTCATTTAAATGTTTTCCCTCTAATGAAATTAGAGGAAAATATATTATATTTCTCATTAAATTAATTCAATTCTTGCAAGGCAAAAATACACGGAAACCTCAAAATACCTTCATTAAAAATTTAAAAATATCAAAAGTATAAAACACCACATTCAGTTAAAATGCTTAAAAAAAGAATTTTCCAATTAAAATTAAAATTCCTAGGCAAAAACCAGCAATTCGGCCAGCGAGTAAGAAGGCAAATTGTTCGGTGCACAAAAGTGAAACTTTGCGTTTGGTCCTCTACGGGAAAATGACATCGAAAGAACAGAAAGTGACTTAATTCGTTATTCTACTAAGTTTCAAATGTAAACAAATATGGCTGCTGTGGTAAACAAATTAAGCTTAGAGGCTATTAAACAACTTTTAAATTGTCGATAATTCTACAAGTATTGCATGCAGATTATTTAAAGGAATAAATACCTTATCCATAAGATAAGAACAATATAATTCCGTCATTTTTAAAGTAAAAAAGGCAGAATTTACCAACATATAATGATAAAAAAATTGAGCTGTTTTCACAATATATGTACTGTCATATAATGATGACAATGAACAATGCATGACCATGCACTGAAGCATATTTATCTCACGGTAGGTATGATCTATAAAATTCTCAGAAAATGAGGCATCCAAAGGGGCATTTTTTAACGTTTTGTGTGTTACCTTTATTTACTATGTTCTTCGCACTTAGCCATAAAATTCAGTTCAAAAGCAATATCACAAAATAATTTAAAATGAGCATATCTTTAGAATTTCCGACACACAGTACCTCGCGCTGATGATAATTTTTTTTTTCTGTACAATGTTGCCATTGCTCGCTTTGAAACCATTGATTTTTTAATCAAAATCGTTAACGTGTTACAAAACATCAAATCCATAATAAAACAAATTCCAAATTAAGGCTTCCAGACGCCCATATTCGGTGTAGGATTCCGTTATCACAATGCGAGAAACATACATACATTTATGCAGATTCTTCATTATTTAATTTCTTTAAATCTCACACGGAGACAATGTTTGGTGATAGCTATTTAAAAAGTGATTCGCCGTTTATAGTGAATCGACGCAAAATGATTACATGTATAATTTTTAGTTTGGTTATAAATATATCCACATAACACTGTATCTCATTGCATATATTTCTATAATACTGTATTACAGTTTTTTAATTGGGAAATGAAACAATGGTTACATATCACATCAACTTGTTTAACAATTTGAAACTTAGGAAATGTATTGCCAAAGGATGGTACGTTCTAGCATCTGCTTAAATTTTATCTGCAATGCAGTAAACCAAATTTAAACAAAACCGTAATTTTCAGAAAGAGGAACACTATTATAAGTAAAAATATTACATAAAAAGCAAGCAAAACGAATAAGGTGCTTGCAAATTAGGAATTTAACACAGAGTTCAAATTTTGCATACTTGCTCTCTCCTTAAAGCTAATATAATTTAGTGGAGAAATAATAATATACGAATATTGCGTTGACCACTTCTTTACTTTGGATGATATCTGTATTTCTCAGAATATAATACATCACTATAAAAATATAATAAGTTTTACAAAATATGAAATTCATAAAATACAAGTTCCAAATTTGGGCTTCCAAATGCCCATTTGGGAGGAGGATTTCGCTATTCAAAATAATATGGCTCTAGGTACCGTTGTTCTATCACAATGCCAGAAACATGCATACATTTATGCAGGTTCTTCGTTATTTAATCTCTTTACATATAATGCAGGACGATAATATTTGGTGGCCACAATTTGAAAATTGAAATAACATTTATAATGAATCGACGCAAATTTCCAAAACGAAAATAATAATCCTTCTGGGCAAAGTGCCCCTTTGAACTAAAAATAATAATAATACTTATTTTAGTTCGGTTAATTTGAAAAAAAAAAAAAAAACATGATCCTGATAGCACTCTTGATGCTTAAATAAACGAATTACGGAACAAAAGATTGGGCATTAAAAATGTTTGGCCATGTTATTTTAGAGTCATTTAACTGTTTAATCACCTCTTTCAGTGCCTAACATTTGCAGTCGTTTATATACTTCATTTGATAAATTTGTTAGAAATATTTCTGACACAAGAATGTTTCTGAAAATATTTTAATCGTTTGCAACATTTACATTAAAAAAGAAGGACATAAAAAAATTAATTAAAAAAAAAACAAATTAACGTTGTTATAATTTAATTTAGCATTTTAAATTCCGTTTTTTCATTTGGCAACAGGAGTAATAAATTTTCACTTTTAAACAGAAACCAATTATTTATGTGCTTATAGTATTTCACTATTATGCTTTATTGAGATATGTATACATTTCGCACTTCATTTTACTAAGAAAATTTATTAACAGGCATTAAGAACGCATGGTAAAATTTTTAGATAACTTTCTTACTTTTATTTAGTTTCTTTCAGTTTCTTTTTATGATCAAAAGTGTGTAATATGCTTTTATTTTGTGAAGAAGTTGGGGATATATAACTCTCTTTCGTAATATATTAAAAGTGTCTACTGAACGAAATTCAAGACATCATTGCTTTTTGCCAAGCATTAAATTTTAGATTTGTCTGCACTGAAAAAAATGGGTAAATAAATTATCCTAAAATATATTATCTGAAAAATAAGCAACATCTTCGTTCATAGTCAGTATCTTCCTTCCTTGTTTCATAACAATGACAAACAAAAATTCATTAGTAATCCCTTTCGTAAATTGATTAGTCATATACGTGTTAACACATTGTAAGTATTTTACCTTCATGCAACATTATCTACACAAATCTTACAAGCAAGCAATCAAAGAATGCTAGCAAACATCAAATATTTGTGTGAACCTTTGGTTAGCAGTGCATTATACAAGCAAACACATATTAACTTAATTCTACGTAGTTGAAGAAAATCTGTGAGAGAGAACAATTTATTTACAATGCATGGATTATACATTATGGCTTCAAATAATAAGTTTGTCTAATCTTTTAACTTAACCTTTAAGACAAATATATACCAACTGGCAAGATCCTTTGTGTAACACAATAAGTGTTTAAATTGATTATGGCAAAGCTAACGTGGAGACCGTCTGCCTTCTTGGAAAAATTTTAAAGTGAAACTACTTAGTATATTCCTTAAAAAGAGGACATATCATGAAAACGCCCATGCCATCCTCTCGTCTGTCTATCATCAAGCTCAATGTTCCGTATCATTATTGTTCGGTGTTCAGCATCATTATTGCTCGTTAACCAGTGTTCAGCATCATTATTGTTCGGCTGCTCATAAGTCAATGCAGCTGGATAACACATCAGCACGGTGTTTTAACACCATCTCAAAATAAATTTGAAAGTTCTATTCTTTTGAACTAGTTAAATTTCAACTGCAATGAACGTTCACATGAATACTTTAAAATAGAGATTAAAGGGCCGAATTCCGTACGTTGATGCAGATGCATTTCTACTGCACATAGCAATACTTCCCTGTAACCTGACATACTTCTACACTTGCGCAGAGAAATTTCCTAATTAAATACCAAAGGATCAAGGATTATAAATTTCGAAGCACCTACTACCTTAAAGATCGCTCAATCCACATCAGATATTCAAAAAATGAACAGAAAGGAAAAAATAGACAAGAGCTAAAAATGGGAAAAATTGATTGTGAATATTTCACTTTATTGTTGGTCTGCTGCGCTTTACCAGCTCAGATGAAGTCAGAGATAACCGATATTTTGACACATATGTGATTATATTGAATTTCTAATTTTTAGGTTGTCCTCGGTAGTAACATAAGATTATCCAACTGTGGGCGTTGTGGTGAGAATTTCCTTACTCAGTTTTCAAGCCGAGGGAACTTGAATGCGAGTAAGGGCGTGGGAATGCTTAATGTTGTATTGGTAATAATTTTGTGGAAACATTTGTGTATAACACAGTTTATAAAAGTATAAACAAACAATTACATTCAGAGAGCAAATCTAAATTATTATTAGTTTTCAGCAAAATATTTGCATATTAAAACTCCAAATGGTAACTATAAGGAGTATTTTATTCATTAGTGCAAGCATTTTATTTACTTGTATTCCAACGAGTTCTGATGAAATATCTCCATACCTTTCATTATTTAATTATTGGCACTTGTTGCAAACGTAAATAATCAAGCATCTGAATTAAAATCCCATCTTACATCATCACACACATTCTAAATCAGATTTCTGAATTACCTTCCTGAAAACGTTTGCGGTGAAAAGGAAACTGAAGAAACAAATCAAGCACACATTAAAGCATTAGACAGAAAAGATATATATTTCATTCCAAAAAGTCACCGCTCTGCCTCAAAGGATCAAATCAGTTTGATTAAAATAAATTACCAAACTGTAAAACATTGCTGATTTTTGCAATTTTCAAATACATGAAGTGCAAAAGTATATGAGAAAACTAGTGAGTAACACATTGGTTATAATCTTTTTAATCTAAAACTGTGAATATAATTTTACATATCGGAGGCGTCATCGAATGAAAACCTGTTTCAATGTCAGACGCATTTCATTAAGAAACATATTTTTAAAATTTTAAGAACACAGATTCCGAAGTATTTGACAGCCCAGCCTGTATAAGCTCCATTCATTTGTTTAAAAGTTAGTAAACGGATTTTGACACCACCTCTGAATACATCAAAAGGACCAATGATAAATTCTTTACTAAAGCCATCCAATGCGACTTCGTTAACTATGCATAAGTTTTTAATTACAAGATACATCACGAAGACAAAAATATTAGACCTCTTGCTGAACACACTGTTATCGATGGCGACCATAATTTTGGTTTCGTAGCACCTCGGTCGGTGGTTGTCTATACTTTTTCAAATATCTGATTTGAACTGTGTTGATTTTGAAATTGTATAGAGTTAATTTCTACATATGTAACTCTATTGTTTATATTTTCCTTTTTTTATCGTATAGTATCGTGTTTTAGTATGTATTCCTTTATGATTTTTTTTTGGTATATAGTATCTTAACTGTTTCTCGTATTTGCATTACTTGATCATTGCATAACTTTTGGTTTTTCTATCTCGTCTGGTTTCCAGGTACTTGTGTGATTCACTCTTTGGCTTTTGTTCCTTTTAGGACAACCTCCTTTTTCTTTCCCTTGCCTCTGATTTCTCCTCCGAGATTCACTCCAATTCAAGTGCTCATTACATCATGTACCTTCGGGCATCACTTCATGAACCGGCAAAGTTGCATCTTGCAATAGTTCGGTAATAATATAGAGTCTAAGTGATAAACGAGAATATCCTACATTTTCTTCGAAAGATAGATGAAGTATTTGTCTCAGTTTTAATATTTTAATACTAATCTCCACAAGTCTGACATAACTGATGTGACTCAAATATTTACGAAAAATTGATTCACACAGTGCAAAAATTGATCTGCATTTTCTTGTAAGATTTTTTCCTTTTTAATTATATAGCCCACCAGCGGCAGAGCGGTAAAGACGCTGAACACTGGTAGTTCGAATACCGTGAACGGGCTGGCTGCATGGGCGTTTCCGTGGTTTTCCCCATGTGTAACGCGTATACAAGCCAGTTTCCCTTAGAAAGTCCTCCACGAAGGCATCCCTCCCTTTAGGCAGATAGCCCTCGTGTGTTTTGCATGATTAAATAATTCATTCCAATCCAATACTTAATTAAATATAATTGATTTGTAACTTCTACTAGAGCCGACGGTAAGAATTGAAGTGTAAATAAATAATATCGTGTGCAGTCTTCATTAATATAAAATTAAAAATATTTGCATAGAAAAATATTTGCATTCATACAGAAAGGTTTTTGAAATATTTTCAATTAATTTATAAGAAGGATTTATTAATATTCGTAATAATTACGTATTCTATTACTGATGATTAGGATTCAGTTCTTGACAATTACATTCTAAATTAGAATTTTAAGGATATAATGAAAATACGCTTCGCACAAAAATACATTTTAGGATAAAAAAAAATGAGTTGATTTTTTTACGTTTTAAAACTTCTTAAATTCATTTAATAAACATCATATCCTCTTGGTTAATTGAATCCAGAATGCTGGGTGTCGTTTATATAATTATTCTTACTTGTCCACAGAACCTGCTGAATTATCCAGCCATTAAGTAGGCGCAGATCATTTCTACATAAACACTGAACTTCCATTAATTCAGTCTCTAGAGGGTTGTATGTTTATATCATAATTTGACTTTTATAAAAATGATTATTCTAAATCTTATGTTTCTATAAAATATAGTGTGCTTTAAAAATATGGATGACAGTATCAGCCGCTCTTTCAGCCACTGCATAAGCAACAATTTGTTTAGAAATAAATTATGCAGTTAATGTCGTAAAAAATTTCATATAATTCAAATAAACATCAAACGAAAATTCACAGTTTTAGATAATTCGATTTAAACGAAGTTAAAGTAAAGTAGCAGACGATAAAACGCCGAAGGTAAAAATTTACTCTTACAAAAATTTACTCTTATTTTTTTTAAAAAAAAGGAAGAAAGAGAGAAATTAAAAAAAAAAAGTTAAAAATTTGAATAATATCATCTATAATTTTTAAAATATAGCTTTTCATATAGTATTAATAAATATTTACTACGCATGATTGAGGGAAAATATTTCATATAATTAATTCTCCGTAATATTTTACTTAAAATTTAAGGTTAAAATTAGCTGTGACAATTCACTGTAACAAAAATCCATAGACCCCATTTGGCGTTATTATCGCTCAAAAAAAAGATGCCAGATTTCAAAACGCGAAAATATGTAAATTCGTATATATCTTAGAAAATTTTGAATAAAAAAGTCTAATTTTTTTGCAGATATGCTTAAAAATACACCTATTTAAGATGACGGTAAAAATTTTATAGGTTATAATTCAAAATTGTTTTCGAAAAATTTATAAAAATTATTTAGAAATAGAAATTTAAAAAATAAAACACAAAAAATGGGTAACTTTTATTTGGAATGAACCTAAATTTCGAAATGTGGAAAGAAAAATAATAAAAGTTTAATAAAAAAAGAGATATTAATAAATATTTACCAAATTCAATTAACACTGAGGAGCTAAAATTTTGAGAGCTAATATTTTAAAAACTATTCGTACCATTTTTACAAAACTTGGTATTTTAGCATACTTTGAGTCGTAGAACTGAAATATAGAAAAATATTGATATGTTACTTCAGAAAAAGTCCGATTTTGTGTCAAAATGCTTATGTTAGAATAGTTCTATGTATAAATATAATATATATCCAAGTCGGGCTTTGGAGACATGAAAAACGCAGGTTGAATTTTGTCAATCGGCCCAGTAGAACGGGAGAAATAGCAGTCCCCCCCCTTTTTTTTTTTTTTTTTTTTAGAGCAGCGTACATCTAGCTTGATAACACATCAGCACTGTTTTTCCACCATCTCGAAATAAATTATGAAGATTTGTGCTTTTGCAACTAGTTGAATTTCAACAGAAATACACGTTCATATGAAAACGTTGAAGCTATTTTAAAGGACCGGTTTCATACCTTTCTGCAAATGTAATTCTACCGCATATAGCAGTACTTCCCTGTTAGCTGAATTACTTTCACACTGAGTCTTCTAATGAGAATTTTCCTAATTAAATACCAAAGGATGAATGATAATAAATTTCAAAGCACCTACTATCTTAACGATCGTTTCACTCAAAATCAAATATTCGAAAAGTGAGCAGGAAGGCCAAAATAGGCAATAGCTAAAATGGGAACATTGAATGTGAACATAGCACTTTATTGCTGGTCTGCTGCGCTTTACCAGCTATAATAGTACTTGTAGGTAGTACTTGCCAAAAACCAAAGATTATCCAACTGTGGGCTTTGTGATAAGAAGTCCTTTACTGAGTTCTCCAGCCGAGTGAACGTGAATACGATTAAGGGGGGAATGCTTGAGAACCTATTGTAATAATTTTGTGGAAACATTTATTTGGAAGAACGTTTATAAAAGTATAAATAAACATTACAATGAGAGAGAAAATATAAATTATTATCAGGTTTTAGTCAAAATATCTGTATATGAAACGTCGAAATGGTAATATGAGGAGCATTTTATTCATTTGTGCAAGCATTTTGTTTGCTTGCATACCAAAGAGTTCTGACGAAAATTCTGCATAGATTTATTACCTAATTATTGGCACTTGCTTGATTAGGTCTTATTTGCATAATCAGAAAATAATCAAACATCTGAATCAATCACCAATCAGTCATGTACACGCACATTCTAAATCAGATCTCTGAATTACTCTCCTGAAAGCGTTTACTGTGCAGAGAAAACTGAAGAAACATTTTAAACACAGAACAAAGCAGCAGAAGTATGAGAAGTACATTTTACTATAAAGCCACCACTCTGCCAGTAAAAGACAGAGTAGTTTGATTAAATAAATTATGAAAACAAATAACACAGTTGCATCTGTTTGCAATTTTAAAGTACATAAAGCGCAGGAGTATATGAGATAACTAGTGAGTAACACCTTGGTTACAGTTTTTATTATAACAATCCGTAAATATAATCTCAAGCATCGGTGGCATCATCGAATGGAGACCTGCTTCAGTGTCAGACGCATTTCATTAAAAGATATGAAATATTTTTAAACGTTTAAGAACACAATTTCTGAAGTACTTGACAGCTCACCCTGTATAAGCTTCATTCGTTTGTTTAAAAGTCGGTAAAGGGTTATCACAGATTTTCTTAAAAGGTTATCAGAGATAAATACTGGTATTCATCTATGATAACAACAACATACATTGTTATGGAAAGAGAGACGAAGTACTTGTGAGACTTTCTGAACGACCAAGTCTCAGTTTTAATATTTTAATATTAATCTCTACAAGTCTGACCTAACTGACACGACTGAAATAGTTACGGAAAACTGACTCATACTGTTCAAAAATTAATCTGCATTTTCTTACAAGTTTTTTTCCCCCCTTAAATTTTATTTTTTTAAACAACATGTGTGTAATCAATGTGTGCACCGCATTCATGCTGGTAAAACATTAAAACTTGAATCATCGTTATAAAAGCTCAAAAAACAATATGTAATTGTGAAAATAAAATATTCTAACGACTATAATGATAAGTCATGAATATAATCAAATCTGTAGCTGCAAACCTTTAACAAGATTTATATTTCTGATTGAGACGCTCAGAGTTATAGTGGTTAGGGAAGATTGAGTGCGATACCGAAGGCCCCGGGTTCGAATCCCCGACAAGGCATGGATTTAAATATGTCTGTGCATTCATACGAGAAAATGGTGGCCCACCTATTAGGTGCCTCCATGATAAAGAGGCTACCGATCTGGCCTTAGGACAGGACGATGCCGACATAGGCAAGTGCCAACCATTAGAAAAAAAAATTCTGATTGTAATCTTATTCAAAGTTTCGTAATATTAAGACGCAAATTTTTAGACACCTTTCTCATGTTCGCTTTTAATGGTAATCAAACTAATGTGAAAGTGGACTCAAAAGTCATTTTTAAATGAACTCTAATCTTATACGTCTCTGGATATTTGCATAAATCCATACTGGGCCAGGTATTATTTTGCCGAAGGACTAGAGTCTAAATGGAACGATTACTTCGCTTGCTTGCGAGTGAAGTCTAGAAGGGGTCCGACGAAGAAATCGCGGACGAAAACGTCGCGGAGAAATCAACGTAAGGCGGAAACTTCGCTGTAGAAGACATGTGGGAGAAAAGAAAGCAAGAAAACATATCGTAGGTCTAAAACATCATCGAAGAAAACAATCGTGGTACAAAACATCGTCGAAGAAAAGAAAGCGGTTCCAAAACTTCGCAGTTTAAAAATACCGTCGTCGAAAATATATTCCTATAAAATAAAGCAACTTCAAATCATCGCACGACGATAATTCTAGCAGATATGTCTTCTTTTTTACTTTTAAAATGTACTGGTGCGTATTAGAGTAATGAATTCTAAGTGCGAGTAAGAATGAGGAATATTTTTATCTCTATATTTCATATAATAGATTTTATAAATTTTTTTTCTAATATTCCAAGAATCAAACTTTTGCATTCAAAAGTTGAAAAGAAGTAGAAAATTAATGATACGTATGTGAGTACTACGTAGTTTTTTATTTTAAGAGAATTTTAAATTTATGTACTTTACTATTAAACGTCATTATTTAATTAAATCCTTTCATACAGTTGTACTGGAAGTTCTTCATGAACATTATATTTTAAAAAATGAAAAAATGAAAAAGTAGCATTTGCATGAGATTAAATATATTAAAAAGTTTTATGCATGTCTGAAATTTCTAATATATATTCTAATAATGAATAAATAAATATAATAAAGTCTTCTTTTGTTCTTTTTCCTTCAACTTCTTCAAAGTGTAAGTAATCCTCTTATATAAGTATCCTTTGGATGTTGCGATTCGTTAGTTGTGATGAAACAAGTCAGGATGAACTAGGTAATATTTCAGTACCGTATTTATATTTATTGGATTATTGGAAAAGCACATTAGGGCTCTTTGCTAAGGGGAGGGAAGCCTTTGGGGAGGATCTTCTCAGGAAAAGTTTCGTACCCAAATTACACATTAGGAAAACCACAAAATTCTCAGGCAGCGTGTTCGTGTGCTAGGTCAGGCTACCAATGTTCAACGACTCTACCTCTCGACCACTACCGGCCACGTGAATAAATTATTAACGGAAATGCATTCATTTTCACACTATTTATTCAGAAAGCTCAAATTTAAAATTAGATCTAGAAAATGAAAACGCAGATTTTTACAAAAGGAAAATATAGGTACAATAAATCCTCTTGTCGACTACCATCCTAAGATGACCAATGCTTCTGAGAAAATAAGTAAATATAGCAATGTCTCTCTAAGATGACCACATCCACGGAAGAACAAAGGGATATGGAATCGTCAATGATCTTGAAAAAAAAAATTATATTTAACTTTACATTTAGATATTTTTATAAATAATTTTAAAATATGGTTAAATGTTTTTGTTCTATGATATGCAAATTATATTTCTCCCTTTGTACCGAGGAGCGGCACAGACACAAATTTGTTAGGATCTTAAAGCTCGCGTTTAGAGCTTTTAGGTTGCTGAGAGTTTCAACTAAGCAGAAGTTCTTCTGAGTTTGCTTGGTGAGCCGCTACTTAATTCGGAAGTTTCAACGTGTTCTTCGCCGTTCCTCAGCCAACTTAATGTTTGAAAGCCAATAAAGAACTTTCGGTCAACATTATGACTCTGAGGTTTCTTGAGTTCTACACTGATGGAACATCAAGTGAATTTACAGTCCACCTCTTTTGAATGACGGAATATACAGTTTTCAGACACATTTTATTCGAAAATGTTTTAGTTATTGCTTGAACTTTTAGAACGAAGTTCTCAGCGAACCACATTTTTTTTTACGACCACTTCTTAAAGTACAGCTGTGAAATTTTTGTACTAGTTCTCATCTTTCTAAGATTTCCCAGTTAGGTAATACTTTATTACTGCCTTTTACAATGTGAAGGAAGTATTATAATTACGGAAAATTTCAAGTATCAAATTTCAGTGGAAATATCCATTTTGTCCATTTCTGAATTCATTTGGATGATTTTTGTGTGACATCTCATACGGACAGAATAAAGAATTCTTCCTTTTAATAGCGTATTTTATAATGAATTCAAATGGATTTTTTGTGACCTCTGTATGTGTGTATGTATCTCGCAAACCTCAAAAACACTTAGCCGTAGAATATTGAAATTATCTAAACAGTAGGCGTGCTTCTCCCTTTTATACTGCAGGTTAGCTGTACCAACCGTAAATGTATATGCTTACGTATATGTACACCAACATCCTTTATCCGGCTTAAAAGTCCTTACACAACCTTTATTTTGGTTATTATCGTTGGTTGTAGTTATATACTTCCAGTTATCGAAATGTTTTTGAATCACGAAAATATTCATGTTTTGGCGATGTCAAATTTAAAAAAAAACTGTTTTTTGACAAATAAGTAAATCCGAATTTTAATTCAGTCTCGCGGTTCGTATACTTACATTTGGGAAAGTTTCATACTTGTTATCTATATAGTATATAAAGAAGAAAGTTTGTGTGTTTGTCCTCTCATAACTCGGTCACTACTATAGCTATCACCACCAAACTTCCTACAATTCTTTTATCGGTCCCGGAATAGGTCAACGTCACTTTTCTCAAAAAAAAAAAAAAAAAAAAAAAAAAAAAAAAAGTAGCTAAAATCAGAGCTATAAATTAAAAACTCGGAAAAACGATAATTTTCTTCCTCATTTTCCGAGTGGCAACAGTCTCGCAAGCTGGAGACGAAAATCTGCTTTATTTCGAAAGTTGTTACCATTGCTCTCTTTCAAATCCTAGAGTTTGTTAAAATACGAAAATAGATAAAAGATGAAATAAAAATAGCTTTCCCAAACATTAAATACGTTATTCCCGATTCCGAAAATTCGAGGGAAGCCATTTCGACTATTCTCGTCTTTACCACTTTCATGAGCCAAAATACTAATTAAAAATTCTGAAAGTTCTAATTTTCGCACTCATTTTTCCTAGTGGTAACAGTCTCGGGCGTTGGAGATAGAATTGTTTTATTTCGAAATGTGTTGCTACTGCTCGCTTGCAACTCGTACATTTTGTTAATAAAAAAATTTGTAAATTTTACATAACCTATGTATATAAAGAAGAATGTCTGTTTGTGTGTTTGTTTGTTTGTTTGCGTTATTGATTTCTGATCAATTATGATAAATATTTTGCGACATTGAATCGACTAAAGTTGAATATAGGTGAAATATTGGATGGAACTTGAGCTGTTATGGCCATTTGATTAGAAAGACGAAAATCACTAAAAGCTGAGTGACATTGCTTCTGATACAATGAGAGAGAATTATATTTTTCTATCGAAATTTTTTATGTGGGGTTGCATATCGCACCAGACTGAAAAATGTATAACTATGAATCGTATTTTTTACATCGTTAGAGAAGGATTACAACGGTATCGTTCTCTCTGTTGTTAAATACATTGCTTTCAATCTAACTTAATTGACATCGGGTATTTCCGCTAATAAAGAAATGATATTAGAAAAAATTCATAAACGCACGACCAAAATTGTGCAGTATACGTAATTTCAAAATCAGCAACTTTCGGGTATTCAAGTTTGAAAGAGCAATTCGAAGAAATAAACTTAAATGATCAGCAGCAAAAAGTGTGTATAATTTAATAGGCCTTATAAGGAAGTTCACATAACTTATAAGGAACAACACATAAGACCTTATAATGCCTTATGTGTTGTTCGCCTCAGATTTTTCCTTTAGTAAGCATTTAATTTTTCGATTTTTTTCATTCGAAAAAAATATGTGTCTGTTTCTCGTACTTTTCTCATATACAGTGAATTATTTCATAAGGAATTATTTCATGTGGAAGTTTCCAGTAATCATTTTATATATAGTATATAGACATTGTCAAACATTGTTTCCTCCAGATGTAATCCAGATCTCGACCTGGCCCAAACAGCGTTTCACATATTGTTAACTGCAAACAATCATTCGAGTTACTGCATAGTTAAATGGAATGTATTCCGAGAGCTGAAAAATGTCATCTAAGCAATTTGCAATTTGATTCATTTTTAGTAAATCTGAAATCAGTTTCGTTATTTTAACAAGAAAGGGCATTTTTATGCATAGTGCTGGAAATAGATTAAGGATTTAATAAAAATTAAATTTTAGGTTCGAGTTCCATTTGACGAATATCAAAATGTTTACCTTGAAAAATTAATAAAAGTATCTTGAAAATAGGAATGTAATTTTTAATTATTTTAAAACTATTTACTCTAAAGCAAAATGCCGTTACATTAAATATCAGAGGCACAAGTAGAAGATATAGAACTGGATATAGATGGCTAGAATTAAGAAAAAAACAGAAAAGAAAGAGAGTGATCAGAGTAAAATTATTCATGTTGAATTCAAACGGAAAGAATTTTAAAATGCTATATTTCAATAGCTAAGATTTAGTTAACTCTAACAGGGAGAAGTACCTCATATGGGCATAGTATACATCATAAGTGAAGTGGTGAAAGCATACGGTATCGTGTTTTTACTATTTGAACACTTTCGAAGATCTGAATGATGAGTTTATACATTGCAAATACTCTATTAATTATCTCTATCTATCTGTAATTATACACGTACTGTCCAGCAATGAATGTTCGATGTATAGATGACAGCCACTATCCCACCAAAAGAGAAAACTTTCATTTATGAAACTTCCTAGTACGTCTGCCAGGGAAACGAAACCAGGCTTTACATTTAACATTATCCTGCACATTTTTATGAAACATTAACATTTTGATTCGACCCTTTTGTTTTATTTTGTTTTGAGTTTTGTTCAAGCAAACGTTTCGGAAATCATTCCTACTTGTAAATACCTGTTTGTTTCTTGTATGTTTGGGGCACCATTGGTCATGTGTTTAGGATTGCAGAATACTGACAGTTTTATGGAACTGATCATCCCAATTGTAATTTCCATTATTTATATACAAAAACAATTTAGGAGCATGTAAAACACCAATATGGATAGTTTAATAAGACGAAACTTCAGCCCGTAAGTGCTGATAAAAAACAATGTATAATAACTAAATGTTACTGTATGATGTTTATTATAGCTTAAATAAACGATATTCTGCTTTTGCTCAAACACAGCGTTAAAAACAGCATGAATGCATTATATGAAAAAAACACGGAATTTGCATTATTTTGCTGTAGAATGTTATACTATATTCTCGATTATCCGTGTGTGGAATACCCGTCTTGCAATTTGGAACTACGTATCGTTGAAGCAATTTTAAGCGACCAGCGAATATATATTTCATTTAGTCAATTTGTCGAAATTTTAATGTTTTTAATTGCAGTTTTACATTATTTTGATTACCATTAAAAACGAACGTGAGTAACTCATCTGAAAATCTACAAGCTGTGAGAGAAATCTTATTGAATGATCTAAGCATGCAGAGGAGATTAATTATATGCCCTTGGCTTTACAATCCTTGTTAGGATATATTATTTTCAGAGTTATGATTTTGCATTTATTGCAGCTTGTATGATGATGAGAGAAATCGCTAGGAACTTCGCGCATTAAATCAGTGCAAACATTGATTACAGACCTTGTTAATTAAAAAAATTAAACTTTACAAAAAATAATGTTACAGAATACATATATATATTTTTTTTTACATTCCGAATGAATTTTCCGTACCTAGTTGAGTCACATAAATTATGACAAACTTTGAGAGATTAATTTAAAACAATTAAATCTGAAAAAAAGAATGTAACAAAACAATTATAACTTAGTTGTGCAAGAAATCTCACAAATACTACGTTTTTATTTCTGAACAAATGCATAATATTCCCTTCATTTCTATCCATCAATTTTCTCATTAATCTCTCACACTCTTTTTTATGAAAATCTGTGATAACACTTTACAAGCATTTAAGCAAATAAATTAAACTTATACAGATTGGACTGTCAAATACTTCGAAAACTTAGTTGTTAAATTTCAAAAAATTTCAGATTTCTTTACGAGATATATCTGACATCGAAACAGGTCCAATGTCATGGATTTTTAAAATAATGTTTACAGTTTGAAATTATACTTATTATATGAAAAATATTAAATACATTTGTTAATCACTAGTTTCCTTGTACACTCTTGTGCTATATGTACTTTAACGTACGAAGAACGTTATAGAGTTGTGTTATCAAGAGTTATTTAAATCAACACGTTGAGCACGGCGCTGAATTTGTTGTTCTTTCCGTTCAGCCGGCAGCGAGCTAAGCCGTATTTTTGTTTAGAATGTTTCAATACATTTCATTAAAACTAATTTTGATCACATTTCTTTGAGACTACATTTATTTTTTAACTTATACTGTAGGTCTCACGGACCGACGCCAGCCAAACGAAAATTCCAGGACCAACGCCGGCCACACGGAAAGTTAACTGCCGGGCCCAGAGACCAGCGCCACTATCAACGTGTTAAGTTTCGGGCCGGTAACTAAATATGTATTTAATTCAAGTATATGAATTGATATGTAATCTATATAGATGATTGATTGCATTTGAGTTCCATTTCGAAAACTCAAACTTTAAACACAAAGAATTAGAGCCAGCAGATACATAAATCAGTTTATTGAACGCAAATTAACAGAATCGTTACAGGTGATGAGGTGTGGGTCGCTCACTTCACCACAGAAACCAGCAACGCACGATTGATTGGCGTTACAGGGATCCAAGAGCCGGAGGATCTTCAGTCAGTCTATGCACGGAAATTGATGTACACGGTATTTTGGGATAGTAAAGGCAGTCTACTCATTGACGTATTGGCGAGTGGTGCTCCGGTGAAAGCTGATCTTTATTGCGCATTAGTAGAGAACATCTGAAGAGCCATTCAGAAGAAATGGTTTGGGATGCTCAGTGCTGGTGTTGTGGTGTCCTACGACAACATCTGACGCATACGGAGAATTCCACAAAATGTTTCGCTGGGAGATGTCTGACCATCCATCCTATGGCTCCGATCTTGCTGTCAAGTATTTCCACGTGTTATTGCACCTGAAGACGTTCTTGTTCGGGCACATTTTCCCACAGTTGCAATGTTGCAGACAACTGTGACGGGCTGCCTTCCTTCCCAGCCGACAGACTTCTACGACACTCTAATGGAAATAGGTAACTGACGCTATGACAATTGGTACAGTTCCGATGTTTCTTATGCTGAGAAGTAGCAGAAATATAGCTGTATCTTTTGCAATAGGTCTTTCCAGGTAATTAGGCTTTCTTTTTTAACGCTTGCGGCAAAGTAATTTTTCGGACGACCCTTCGTATTGTTTAAATAATCATTAGCAAGGGAATTAACCTTCATCTAAATCAATATCTAACTCATTGAAATCATCATCTATATAAATTTCCTTCTAAATCCAATCAACTTCATCTGCTAAATTTAAATCATCATCTAAGACATCTAACTAAGCATAACTACCCAAAACACATCTTCATGTTAAACCATCATCATCGTAATTGAAAACATTGCCAAATTTAGAGAAATCATCATCGCTCAAATCAACTAAATAAAAAGCAGTATCATCTAAATCACCACCATCAACAGTATGATTCTCATTTGATCATCGTCTTCATCACCTCAACCGTCTAAATCATCATCAAAATATTATCTGAATAACCAAGAAAGAAATTATAAAATTATCACCAGATAATTCAAAACCATCATTTAAATAATAATCATCATCGAAATCATACCATCAGTGTAAGCCGTCATATATGTCATCATCACCATTATCATCGTTGAGATAGATAAATCATAATCCTCCAGAACACCTAAATAAAAAGCAATATCAAACAAATCATCATCTTCTTCATCCTCATTTAATCATCGTCTACATTGTCTAACTCCTCTGAATTATTATATAAATCACTCTCACATCAGGTATAAAATCGTCATCTGTCAAAACTATATAACTATCAAATTCATCTAAATATTTATTATCACTTAATACACACCGTCATTTTAACCATCATGTATATCGCGTCACCATGATCATCGTCAGAAGAAGATAACCCATCATCACCCAAATCACATCAGTCATTCTAAACCATCCTATGTATCATCTTCATCATCATCATTGAAGTCGTCGACAAAATAAAAGATCTTCACCTAGATACAAAGCCCAATCACCTAAAGTTTTATTATCATGCTACTCAATTATTCCTACTCTTCAGCACTAAACCATATACTCACGATCACCTAAATAAAAAATCATCAGCAGTTAATCTAAATCCTCGTCCTTAAAATACCAGTTAAATTATTTAAATAATCGTCTTTTAAATCATGATTTTTTAGTGTTTCGCTAGTGTGCCGTCAAAAAGAGCCAGTTTCATTCAGGTACAGACAGAAGGATATCACCGGAAGTTCACTATCGTTGGTACAGGTGTAGTAACCAACCGCGCTCAGGATATTCCAGAGGCTTGGGTACGTAGCCGAAACCTATACCATCTTAGATAACGTGACACTCGGAAGGGACGTAAGAGTTTGAATAACGTAATGTTTCAAAAAGTTTTGCTTTTGTGACAACGAAAATATTTTTAAAGTTTTATTTCTTCCGGAAACGACGAATTGTTTTCTTTATTTTAGGCAACGGCCTCTTGAACCTCTTGAAATCTTGTTTGTAATGACATTAAAAATTTCCCTTTTATCTATAATCTGTATTTGTTTTTAATTGAGCATCTCATTATTTAATATTTGTTCATTTTGCATAATTATAATATAATATTAATAAGCAACATGCAAAATGTTAATTGCTAAGGAAAAATGCGACAAGAGATATAAAATTAAAAATTAAAAGACAAAGAATTAAATTTATGTATCAAGTTTTACCAGAATAGAAAAAAGAGAAAGGAATTTAAAGATTAGAATAGTTAAAGGGGAGTTGAAAGCCAAAAACCTGTCAAAAAATGAGGATTTCTGATATTTGCATTTTCAAATTCTCTACAATTTTAGCTTTCTTAAAATACCATTCTTTAATCTGTATGAAAATTAGAACTGTACAAAATCTAGCATTAATTTGTTATTGAATGCTTTGATAATTGAGAATTTTTACATAAAAACGCGTTTTTCTCCGAACGTGATTTTTTTATACTCGATGTACCTGTTCTCAGGATCTACTGCTCACAGGTATCTGAAATTTTTATACCTTATTTACTACGTTTCCAAATATTTGCCGAAATGAGCTTTTTATTATAATTAGTGCTAAATTTTACTATGCGTAACAAAATATTCTGTAAAATACTCTAAAATTTAAAATGATTCAAAAGCTCGTTTCAGGATACTCAGCTAGGTATTGTGATGTTCTTTCACTTAGCGGAAGACGTTTCCAGAACATTTTATCCTCGAGGGGCGAAAGACGGTTAATGGAAGGTACGTAGTTACGGAAAACAGTGTCGAGGCAAGCCGGTGGGAGGAATACGAGACTTGTGATTTTTGCGGTTGGACCGGCAGTCATGGACCGGACTCATGGGTGCATAGAGATACCTTAAGCTAAATGTATAGTAGTGGTATTTTTTTATTGTGTATTGTGTAATAAATTAGTGGATAAAATTTCAAAGCTGATGGAGATTATTTTCCTATTATGGCGAGTGCATGAGAAATAGACGAACCCGCCTCGGAGTTGAAACGGCGCGAGTTGCAAATCGACGCAGTCGATAGGATAAGATTGTGAAAAAGGAAATCACTAAATAGTGAAAATAATCAATAAATATGGTCGTAAAAAGTTACTGAAAGTTATAAAATGAAATTCGGTGATAGTTCACGAATGGATCTACGATGTGAGAAGATTTTTATGACCAAAGAAAATGGCGCGTTTAAGGCCATGTGTGCGAATAAATTCATCAGATTTGTGAAAGCGTGATGTGCTAAAAAGTTAACAGCCAGTGTGTGGTAAAATGTGATCATCAATGTTCATCATTCTAGTGAAATCGTAAAAAGTTAAATCAGGGGTAATGTGAATTACCGGGTTGTAATCATGGCAATTTACGTGCTAGTGCAGTGTGCTCATGATTAAAGTTTACAGCGTCAAGTTGTGCTTTTCGTTCGACATTTCCACTATCTGGATCAAAGGTACGTCCTTCTTAATTTATATAATAACCATATTAACTGAGAAAATTAAAATTGTTTTTATGTCTGTTAATAACAGGATTAGAATGTCAGGCGTTAAAGCCAGTAGACACTGAGAAGGTATATTTTATATGCAAATGAGAAATTATGGTTCTTTTTTTATCAAAATATAGGAGATATTGCATGTTAAATGAAAGTTAAAGTAGTTCGAAAATATGATATCAGAAGTGATTATGAAGCATTTGATTGTTTACTCAGGTTACTAAGCAAGGTCGAAAGGACTTGTTTGTTGTCTTGTTTTACCAAAATGTTTTAGTCACTGAAGTTAATAAGTTGATTAAAAATTAATTAGTTTAACCATTTGAAACAATACGTTTAATATGTGTGTCAATACAGGAATGCGTAAATGCGTTACGGCGCAATGCCGCAGTATTCAAAACATTTTATTCTCAGGCTAATTTATAAGATTAGCATATTTCTTTTTGTATTTATGTGTTTAACAATATATGGTTAAATATATGTTAAAAGTTTAATATGAGAATCAGTCATTATTGTGTTCCCTAATGATAGTGTATGCTAAGTGAATAATGGTAGTATTCAGTAGTAATGAAATATGTATGTTTGCCTGTAAAATCAAGTGTTTTTATTGTATTGCATGTGTAAAGCTGAAAAACGGAAATACCACGGATTAATAAGGATCTTAAAAGGAGAAATAGGGTGTCAGAAGAATCAGACGAAGTCATAAAATCCATGCAGACTTAAATTAAGTTAAAGGAAATGGGGCTACAGGTAGAAAAGTGTATGTTGGAGGCACATGAGGCTAAAAACCGGTTAAAAGAGATGAGATTTTGGGAAACACATTTAGAGAGAGAGCGAGATAAAAATTAAAGAAATAGAGCGTAGGAAAATAAATAAAGAAGGAAGTATATCGGAATCAGAGGATGATGGGATTTCACATTCTAAGAGCAAGGGAAACGATTATTGAAACATTTGAAAATAATGAAAGAATTTATGACTGAGCTACCATCGTAAGCTGAGGAAAGGCCGTTCTTTTTACATCATGCTGAAGGGATGTTTAATCTCTATAAAATTTCTGAAGAAGGGAAAATTATTTTGCAGAGTTTAAAAACAAAAGTTAAAAGTTTGATCGCGACTCTCGATGAAATGGATTGAAATAACTATATTATGATTAAAGACACCGTATTAAAAGAATTCGAGATTCCTCGGAAAAACCGATCGAGGCAGGCTGGTGGGGTGAATACGAGACTTGGTACTTTAGCGATTGGACCGGCAGCCATGCCGTGTGGAAAGAGATTACTTAAAACATGTTTTGTGTGCCTTTGTATTATGTATATAGTTGAATGTATACTATACTAGTGATATGTGTTTTATTGTGTAATGTGTACCGTTATGTGTAATAAATTAGAGGATAAAATTTCAAAGATAGAGATTATTTTCCTACTATGGCGAGTGCATAGACGAACCTGCCTCGTGGTTGAAATCGCGCGAGCTAATAGATGTACTTTAATTACGTAAAAACCTTCAAGCCTGTAAGAACAGCAGATTTTCAGAAAAGGTAATCCAAGAATGGCCAATTTAACATTGTCGCTATAGGGTTCCCAACACCCCTTAATAAAAAGGAGTAAAATATTTTTTTAAAAAAATGGCATTTACGGAAATACAAAAAAGAAATATATTTAGCTTATAAGAGTATATAATATTTCTGTAAAATAAATAAAGTGAGCATTTAAAAGCAATTTTTTAAAATAAAAAACCAAAAGGAAATATTTATAGTTTTTAAAATCAGTATTACTTTTGTAAAATGAAAGATGTTAAAATCTTTTTAAAGTAAAAATAGCGAAAAAAAAATTTAAATT
The DNA here is from genome assembly GCF_044657685.1 of Stegodyphus dumicola. Lineage (NCBI taxonomy): Eukaryota > Metazoa > Arthropoda > Arachnida > Araneae > Eresidae > Stegodyphus > Stegodyphus dumicola. Next base: position 7,193,536 of record NC_140772.1, read on the forward strand.
AAAGATTCACGTTATTAAACTAAATATTGAAGAGAAAAACATTTTTGACACGAGAAAGGGAAAATAAAAGAATTTTAAAGTCAAAATTGCATTTACACAAGTTGCAACTTTGATAGAGATTCGCGTTCCTCGGGTGTCTCCCTATGACGGTCGGTTACTATTAAGCTTGTTATTGTAAACTGGCTATTCAAATTACAGTCGGTATGCGCAAAGGGGGCCTGAATCTTCATCCTGAAAAATAAACAAAATTATTGTTACACATCACATAAAAATATCAGTTAAAATGATAATTCAATTCTGAGTCACAAGCATGAGAATATTTGAGAAGGTTATATGGCATACGCAAATAACCAAAATGAAAGGTACTCGAAACGCATGTCTGTGCACTGTCTGCAAAAGTTCAGACCGGATCTTGGTCGTTTGTGGTAGGCATTGACTTGCAAGTACAAATGTGTTTTGAAAAACGTAAATGTTTGCGCTTTGGTACTTTTAAATTTAAAGTCATTTGTTTTCTAAAAATTACGAAGCCTAGCTCTTCATATGTTTCTCCGACACTCATAATTTTATGAGGAAAAAGTTTGCACTCGTTATGAAATAATTTTGAACATAAGTATCTCCGTCTGATTTCGATTGACATCAGTCAATTGTTTTGTGATTTATTTCTTATAACCAAAAGGAAAGTTTCCGAAATGAAGTCTAGGTATTGGAGGAAAGAATAGTTAGTAAAATGTAGAAAACTGATACTTTTATTTTCAGCTGTTTTGAAATGAACTCATTATGCAGCGTGCCAAAAAAATTAAAAAGACTTCTCTCAAAATTTAATTTTCAACGTTCTATTTTGGAAATGAAAATACCAATTAACAATAGACAGAACTCTTCCTTGACTTTGTAAATTATTCTAGAAATCCTTGACTTCCTATAGCTGGTAAAAACCTGAAATCTCTTACTAAATTTGTCATGGAATGTGCCAGTAAATTTCAAACGTAAAAATGTGCGCCATTTGTTTTTACATAAAATTTTATTATATAAATAATTCTTGGATTAGACTTTTTTTGAAAAGTATCTTGACCCAAAACGTTTAAACTGTTTTCTTAAAACATTCGTTTGCTATTGAAAATTTTATAAATATAACTAGACTGAGTTTTGAATAAATGAAATTACAACGCATAAGCACATTGTTTTAACATTTTGTATAAGAAAACGTAATCGCATATAAATCAAGTTCTTATATCGCTTAATTACAATGCATGAGGTCTTTAGTAAATAAAGAAAGCAATAAAATACACATGGTGGTTTGGCAATACCAAGAACATCATATCCCGCTACAGCTCTTCTTGATTATTTCATACCTTAGGAAACACGAGCAAATATGTCAATTGCGGAAACATTGCAGTTTGGCAAGCGATAAGGTGGTGCGCAGGAGAAATGATTATCGGGGAAAATATTTCTGCAAGGTAGGAGGTGATTTGTATTCATTCTGGATGTGGAAGAGAATGTTATTCTAGGACTTCGAGAAATAAGGAACATAATTTGGATAAGAGTGCACTTTCGACCAAAGTGAATTTGCGGAATTAGGAGTCATGGTTCTTCTTTCTGTAGTCATTTGAAGCCGTGGTTCTGATGTCAACATCAAAGACTTAACGATATCACATTTGATTTTAGTGAAGTGCAGTTCATCCAGTGCTTTCTTCAGCAGTAGTTATGGCTTTCGCCGAACGAAACAAACACAATGCAAGTTTCAAATGTTAAGTCATTCAGTTTGTGAAAGAAAATGGAAATCATGCAGTTTGGTTTTCGTGAATGCTTCGTACACGAGTGGAAGAGGCATGAAATTTTACAATGATTATTGCGCCAAAGAATAAATGTGTATTGCATAAAGAAGTAATGAAATAGCTTACCGTCGGCGAAAGTGTTGGAAACTGCATTGTAGAAAATCCCCATCATCACTAGAATGGATTAAATGTAACAAGAAACAGCGTACGTTTCTTTGCCTTCAAAATAGAAAAAAATGAGTGCAAATGGAAGTGAAAACTCTAAAGCAAACTGAGTTTGTCTATTCGATTTGCTTCACGGAATAATTCAGTTCTCCGAGAAAAAAAGACACAATTTTTTTAAAGGCTTCGGAAATACAGAGATAAAACTTTGATGAGTTTTTAAAAATATGGAAAAATTTAATTACTATCACGTGCTGCAAATATGGATGTCATTCCAGTAGCTTTGATACTGTAGGAGATAAATAAACAATGATATGAAATAAAAATAACGGTTAACATAGAAACAATAGGCCAGCGAGAAATCTCAACTCAACGTACTGATCTCCTGCTTAGCCGACCGTACGAAATGTGCAGTTTCCCGAAAGTGTTTTCGCCCGTATTCACGAGAAATGATCGGCGGAGAAAAATGTTGTGAAACTATGGATAAGAAATATTTGGAAAAGCTTCCTTTTCCCTCAGATAATCAAGAAAATCTAATACTTGTTTGATAATCAAGAAAGTGTAATACATGTTCATCCTCCATCTAACGGATAACACAAATATGTTGTTGAAAGAGTGTTATACAGATATGACAGTTTATCCAGGCGGATTATTGCCATTAGTTCAGATATTAGACATATATGTCAATAAATCATCGATAGAATATTTTAAACGTTAATAGAATAATCGAAGAAACGTGAAGGTGAAAAAAACAATTACAAATGGAGACCAAATACGTCATGCCAGACCATAAATAGCGTGTCAGTAAATAATAAAAGCACGGAATAAAATTAAACCCATTTAATATATGGGGTATATCTGACGGTCTAGATGAAACAGAAGATGATTATTTATTTGTGGATCAGAGAAAAAGTGACGGCGAAAATGAAACAGAATTCGATGATGTGCTTGAAGGTATAACTTAAGCCGAATATGAGGAACTTGAATCTATGGAAGTATGGATCAGATGTGAAGGTGAAAATGAAACAGAATTTTTATAACGAAAATTTTTAAGTACATAAACTGTGTTATTTCTTTTAAATAAAAAAGAATTTAATTACACGCAGAAATCTAATTTTCGTATGCTCACTTTTTCCATATTTCCAAACATAACATTTTTATAGCTGGCGTACAGCGCGCACCCATAAATTTCCATCTTACATTTTGTTTTAAAAGTGCGTCTTATACGCCTGAATATACGGTAACAAACAGAGTTGAAACTTTAGTGATATGGATATTTATATGCTTGCTGAACCATTATATTCTGTTTTTTTCCCTTCTATTAGTTTACAAATGTTTTCAAAATTTCGATGTTACGTTTTCGATCTTTGTGTTGAGAAAAGAGATAATGAATTCAAATTTTTATCTCAGAAAACAAAATTCCAAATCAGATTTCTAATGAAGAAGTGAAATTTTCTATAGCTTTACTTTCCGGATTATTTAAAATTAAGAAAAAGAAGAGAGGAAAAAAAGAACTGGTTTGGGTAACCAGAATATTTAGCCATTCAGTATCTATTGATGGGAATGTATATAACTCTAATGAATAGTACAGAAATAAGATAAAATTACGTTTCGGTTTGTAGGCCTTACATTTCAAAATGGTTTTATATATCTTAAAGCGCATAGCAAAAGATTAGGCTCTCAACCGCTTTTTGAGTAATAACGTCCGAGAATAATTCTTACAGTTACAAGGTTTTCAAATAATCCATTCCTTCAAAAGTAATCTATTGTGTTAAGATAATGTGTTTTCGAGGTCAGAAAATGAAGGGGCGAGAACGAGGGCGAGATCCTTCAGAGTATGATCCTGTAATGCTTTAAAAAATCTTTCGCGGTCTTAAGTAATAGAAAAATGTGGTAGAGCTTCATCTTACACTATGGTAATGTAGTCAGAATATTTATATTATGTGACTATGTGTCTCTATTCGAAGTGTGGGAAAAAAAGTCTCCAACAGGTTTATATATAAGATACCATTCAGATAAACGCAGAGAAAACCAACATTTCCATCTAATAATTTTTATTTTATTTTAATTATACCATTTTCTAGTTAGATAACCAGTTTGTGAGCAAGAATTTGTATCGTAACAGTGAATCATATTGCTGCCAAATTCCAAATATACACTCATGTCCATAAATTAAGGATAATTCGGAGTCACGCGGAAATCGAACTCTAAAATAAATATATCACCTGTAAAATCACTACACACAATCTTCAAGAATCATATGCAAATTTCAGGAAGTAACCAGATGACACCGATGGTACGTCACAATGACGAGAGTGTAAGAAAGTAATATATAAGGAATACAGGCAAAGAAGTAAAATTGGTCGCAGGAGCTTTATAAGCATTTCAGTGCAATAACCGAATAGTTATGACACAAAGGACACATTTGGATGATTTTTTACGTGGTAGAATTATCGGCCGTCTGGAATGTGGGCGTATCCAAGTGGAAGTATCAGACGAACTTGGAATTGCTCAGAGTGTCATCTCCAGGCTTTGGCAACGATTCCAAGATGATGGTAATGTGAGTAGAATTTACAGCACAGGTCGCCCCAGAGTTACAACGCCGAATGAGGACCGGTATTTGGCAGTTACTGCCAAAAGAAACAGGCGGAGCACAGCCTCAGACCTGTCTCGTCAGCTCTCTTCAGCCACTGGTACGACAATTTCAAGGCAGATCGTGTACAGACGCTTAGGCCTGATTGGTCTATTTGCTCTTAGAACTGTCAGATGCGTTCCACTTACTGCAACTCACTATCGCCTGCGGTTAGCCTGGAGTAGAGAGCATGCATTGTGGACACCGCAACAGTGGGCTTGTGTGATGTTTTCCGACGAGTCTAGATTTAGCTTGCAGTCTGAGTCTCGCCGGATTTTCATATGGAGAGCTCCAGGTACCCGTTACCACCAAGAAAACATCATTGAACGACACCGTTACGGTGGTGCATGAGTGCTCGTTTGGGGTGGAATTATTTTGAATTCCAGAACTGAACTGCATGTTCAAATTGGAACCATGGCAAGCCAAATCTATCGGGACGATATTCTGGAACATCATGTACGTTTGTTTCAGGGCGCCATGGGCGCACAATTTGTGTTTATGGATGACAACGTCCATCCTCACAGTGCAAACATCGTCAGCGAATGCCTTCAATCATAGGATATCACCCGTATAGACTGGCGAGCATTCTCACCGGACTTGAATCCAGTAGGCACGTGTGGAACATGCTTGGCCGACGAGTTGCAGCCCGTCAACCTTCTCCTACATGTCTACCGGAACTTCGAGAGCATTGCTTTTTGAGTGGTGTAATATCCCCCAAGATCAGATCGATAATTTGATACTCAGCATGACTAGGCGTTGTACGGACTGTATTGCATCGTCTGGGAGACATACAATGTATTAACGATCATACCAACCATGTAATATTGGTTTTTTTAAATAGGTTTTTTTTGTAATTTGCTCCAGGGAGAAAAAATCGCTAATTTTTTTAATAATATCAAACATAAAGCATATTTTTTTGCTCTTTACCTTTTGTTTAATAAATAAGCTTTACAAATAAGTCAAATTTGTTTTGCTTCTAACTCTTCCTTTGCCTGATTTTGCATTATCCTTTAATTTATGGACATGAGTGTAAAAAACTAAAGCTCACGAATCACAAACCTAGATTTTCTGTGGGATTTGTGAGGTGCGAAGGAATCTCTATTTTGAAAGAAATCGAAATTGATATAAATTCGCTTTATAACATATTATTCAGTTTATTTATCTAATTATATTATTATTCTGATTTAATGTATACACACATTTTAAAAGTTATTTCTTTCGCTCATTTCAATATTTAATCTTGAATTTTTACACTAGAAAAATCCTGAGTAGACACGGAAACTGTGGTATGTCAAACTACATTTAAACAAGGTGAAAGCAAATTAAAAGCTAATGTACATTCTACAATAGCTTTTAATTTGTTTAGAATTACAATCTTAGTAATGCAAATCAAGCTGATTAAAACATAATTAAAAGCGGATAAACATTCCTTTTTGAACGTTTCTTTGAATCTTGATATAAAGTTCTATAAATATCTTCAGTTTGATAATACAGCTCAGGGTCAAACAAATTTTAAAAAGAATAATTATTTAAAATATCACCAGTGTGTGTATGAATGAAATTTTTATAAATTAATTTCATGAGTTCAATTATGAAATATAAGCGCTGCAATATTTGCACAATTTAAAGCCAGTTGCACAACATAAATGTATTGTTGAAAAACACTTTCAGGTGTAAAGCTATGAGTTAAAAAAGTCAATAAACTGGGACTTTCCAGGTTAAACCGAAAGATCTGGCAGCCATGAAAGGCACTGAAAACATAGATCTGAACTACGAAAGAGTGTACTTAGTTGCTGCTAAAATAATGCTGATATCTTAAAGTTAGCATGACTAATTACTAGCTAATAATATATCAGTACTGTATCAGTATATACACTTACCGAGCAAAATATTATCAAATGCTGTCCATATACTAAGAATACGATAAAGTTCTTGATAATAAAAATGTTATTGATAAGAAATTTTGGTAAAATGAATCAGGTATATGATTTATTTGTTCTATTTTTCTTTTCCGGGTCTTGCTTCGTTTGGTCATTAAATCAATCGTTCTAAAGTCGTTATCGAGTTCTGGATCTTTTCGCAGTTCATCCGGTTTCCTTTTCGGGTTTGACAATTCTTTTCCGGTTCCAGCTTGTTTTTCAGATTAGGATTCTTTTCCGATTTTTGCTTCTTTTCCAGGTATTGCGTCTTTTCAGACTCGTCTATATTTTCCATTTCTGGCATCTTTTCCGGCTCTTGCTTCTTTTCCAGTTTTTACATTTTTTCCAGTTTCTTCTTTTTCAGTTCTCCTTTGTTTGTTGTTTTTTGCATTTTTTCCAGTTTCTTTTTCTTTTTCAGTTCTTCTTTGTTTTCTAGTTTTTGCATTTTTTGCAGTTTCTTCTGCCTTTTCAGTTCTTCTTTGTTTACTAGTTTTTGTATCTCTTTCAGTTGTTTCTCCATTTTCAGTTCTTCTTTCTTTTCTAGTTTCTGTATCTCTTTCCGTTTTTTCTTCTTTTTCAGTTCTTCTTTCTTTTCTAGTTTTTGAATCCATTCCAGTGTTTGCTTCTTTTTCAGTTCTTGCTTCTTTTCTAGTTTCTGTTGCTTTTCCAGTTTTTGTTTGTTTTTTAGTTCTTCCTTCTTTTCCAGTTTTTGCTTCTTTTTCTGCTCTTGTTTCATTTTCAGTTCTTGCTTCTTTTTCAGTTCTTGCTTCTTTTCCAATCCTTGTATCTTTTCTGGTTCTTGCTTCTTTTCTAGTTTTTGTATCTTTTCCAGCTTTTGCTTCTTTTTCAGTTCTTGCTTCTTTTTTAGTTTTTGTGTCAATTCCAGTTTTTTCTTCTTTTTCAGTTCTTGCTTCTTTTCCAGTTTCTCCTTCTTTTCCTGTTCTTCCTTTTTATTCAGTTCTTGATTCTTATCCAGTTCTTGCATCTTTTCCTGTTCTTCCTTTTTATTCAGTTCTTGATTCTTATCCAGTTCTTGCATCTTTTCCGGTTCTCGCTTCTTATCTAGTTCTTTCTCGTTTTCCAGTTTTTGCTCCTTTTCATGATCACAAGGAGGGTTTTCCAATCTACAAAATAATCAGTATATCTTTATTTCAAGAGTAAAAAAGTGAAAGTAATGCAACGACGATCACGTTTAACATGTACAACACTTCCTTATTTAGATACTATATAACACTTTTGACTCAGTTTCATAGGGAAATACCTCCCCGTAGATTTATTGCCTGACAAAGTTTTTCTACTAAGGGCGAATTTGTTGCTTTCGCTGTTTTGACCTAAATCCTAGCAGAGAAGTTAAAGCATTTGGCATGATTTGTATGCAATAAGCGATCACTGTGAATCTCACGTAGAGCGTAATAATTTGCAAAGTTTCAGTGCCTTACTTTTGCTTACTTAATTTTTACATAAGTTGAAATAATAATAATACTAATAATAAACAGGTGGCTTAAAACAGAGGGAAACAATGGCGAAAATTGCAAAATAGGAGGAAAAATGAAACTGAAATGAAAAATGAAACAACTACAAACAAAGGATGGAAAAATCGTTTTAGAAGATATACACGTAACGTTCTTTCTGAATCAGCAAAACCTGTATTTAAACGAGTATAAGTTTGAGAACTTTGGATTCATTTATTTTTTGAATCAATTACTATTTCTTACGCATGCCAGATATTTTCAATTTCTTCAATTTTTGTATAATTTACTTACGTATTTTGTATTTTAACCTTTTCTTATTATTATCCCAGTAGAGTTAACCTTACATATCATTAAATTATCTCCGAGTTTCCTCATTTAAATCATCTTTCTCTCAGATCAATCTCTTTGCATCGCTGGCTGCACAGGTTTAAAATTTTCTCTCGTTATTCCAAATTTGGAACATATTGCTGGTCTTTTTCGTTTTCCAGCAGAGTAGCACTAGGATTTTTGCCACCATTTGTTTAAAACTGAAAATTTTATTCTCATTCTTCAGTTGCATTCTTAAAGTTTTAATTATTTATACAGGAAGAAAGAAAGAAATCAAACAAAGCAAAACAAATTAGGAAAAGAAATATCTCTATTCTCCTATATATATTGTTCCCTGTAATTTCTTTTGCCTGTTCCATTAAATTTATTGAAGCAAAATTTGCAAAGTCTTTCAAAATGTATTTCCTAAATCCTTATGCGAATTAAGCCTTTCTGAGCGTTTCGGCTACACTTTAATGGCTTTTACAATTTGATGTTTGAATATTGACAGCTGCCTATACTGAAATATTTTCTCCATTGTCCTCGAAAAAAGAAGAATTAAAGCTCCAGGAGATTTTACAATTAAGGACACATATTTCTTATTTGAAGGGCAAGAGGATAAAAAAAAAATATTTTCAGATGGGAATATGTAGCATTTTAAACACCGTGTTTGTAAATTTCATCATATAGTAGCAACACTTGATTCATAAGTAATTGTGCACATATATGAGAGAGACGACGACGACGAAAAATGAAATGGCAAAACATGGCCGAAAACACTTTCCTGGCCGGTGCAAACAACACAAAACAAAAGAAAGATCGGACACCAGTTATGCTTAGCACAAGAGAAATTAAAAAGTAGGAACAAAATTAGTCACTTATGGACCTCAAAAAAGGTGTTCGAAATTACGACCTGCACCCTGACGCAGGTATCACATCTCTCGCACATCGAACATAAGATGTTCTGGAAAATACCGTGCATCCCCAGGACTTTCCCAGCAGCTGCCTCGATATGTGCCACAAGTTCCTGTTGGATTTCTAACAGGGGTTTCGTGCACTAATGTGCTGACGTAACTCGAGAGGAACTGATAATGCAAGTGAGGTCTCGTGATCTTGCTGAACAATGCACTGGACTACCCCTGCCAAACCCATGTTTAGGATACTTTCCGAAGGAACTTTCGAATACTTTCTTTGATTACGATCCCCTGTTTTTGTTATTATTTCTTAGTTTCCGCTGCGCTAAGAATAATAAAGAAATACCTTTACACTATTCGTACCCTATTTTTCTTGTGTTGTCTCTCGTCACAAAGGCGCCAGGAAAGCGTTTCCGAACATGCATTGCAATAAACGATTATATATATATATATGTCATAATAAAAGCACAGGAAAAAGGAAAGCCGGAACACTGTAGATGCGTGATTAGACCCATATTGAAGAAGATTTTGATTGCGTAGTATGCTAGTAATGCTAACTTGGTAACATCTAAAGAACTTGGTAGTCGAGGCAGTTTTAATTCCATTTTTATTTCCAATTGATATTTGTGGCCACAATCACATGGCACTCTAGTCGTGCCTTTCCACAGAAGATTTACATTTTTGATATTGTTGGGATAGAAAGCAAGCCAGCGAAATCACATCTTAGCACAGTAGCGAGCAAAAGCTGAAGTGCGTAGTTATGAAAGATGGAAGCACGCGAAGAGAAAAGTTTTGGTTTACAATTCGGTGATTGGTCGTCAAGAGGCATATGGTATTAACGGTTACGTAAGATCGCATGATTAATTTGAATGACGCAATACAGATAAGTTATTACGATTTTAGAATAGAGAGGAAGAATTAATGTTTTTAGTTATTCTGATTAATATAATTTTATCTTACATATATATATATACCAAATACGTCGGTGAAAGATCGAATATTGCATTACATTCTTGTACATTCGGATCCTCACCGGTGTATGTCGACAATCACAGATATCCTCAGGTGTAGGTCGGAAAGAGAGGAGTATATGTACACGCTCTCATTGCAAACGGAAGTGTTCCACGAATAAATGCAGTTGTAAAAGCAAGGCCCTCTTGTGCAATTGAAAGTGTCCTAATAGTTTAAGTTGTTGCAATAAATAAGACTTGAATCACGTAATTTAGTAAATTTTTAACTTCTATTATTTTCCTTTCTCATTTTGAATGTACAGTGTGTTTCAAGTTCTTATATTCTTAAGTTCTTATTTTAAGTCTGGAGGTCGTTTTTTCGAGACCAAATTACGGAGAAGAAAATATAATATTCTTATATGTTCAACATTCACCATTAATAGATGGTGAATGTCAACATTTACCGGTGTAAGTCAGAAATAAGTGTATTTGGAAAATATTTCGGACATACAACAAGCGACTATGTGAGTGTTGACATTCACCGGTGAAAGCCGACATTCTCCAGATTTCGGTGTTTCACCGTAACATATATACGATAAACGTATATATATATATATATATATATATTTGTGAGTGTGAATTAATGTTAGGAATTCTGATCGCACATATTAATCTATAATACAGAGCAAATTTGGCAGATGAATAAGATAAAATATTCAGATTTATTTCAATTCACATTTGCGGCCCCAATTAATTTGAAATTCTAAACTTACCTATTTCTAGAATATTTATATTTCTCATTATGTTGGAATAGGAAGAAAGTAGCACGACGCCGTGTCAGCGGTGACAGAGATAGAAAAGATGTGCATAGTTCTACAATATGGTGGTTTAGTAAGAGAAATATTTGATTCAGGAAATTTTATATTCCCACTTAGTTAAGTTATCATCTTTAACTGAAATCATGTGATGGGGATATATATATACATAAACATAAATTTTAATTAATTAATTTTTATTTTTTAATTTGTTATTAATTCAAAATTATTTAATATTACATATTAAAAAATAATTGCAATAAAAAGTTAGAATCCCGAAATTTTTATTATGTTGGATGAGTACATTCTCAAAACTCGAGATAAATATTATCATAAATCTCTGTAAATGTAGAAATATATATTCTAACAGAAACAGGTGAAGAAAACAATTTATATCAGTTTTGTTCCGAACAGAGTATGGGATGGATTTCAGTGTTTACTTAATTTGTTTTACATACATATATACATGCATATTATTTATAAACATAAAGTCCTTTTTGTCTTAGTTACTCTAATTATATCAACTATTTGACACTTGCTTCTCATTCACAAATTTTGCAAACTGGCAGTTTAAACACGTAACACGTGTATTTTGTATATTAGCTTTCTGTTTAGATATTTCATTAGATAATGCAATAAAGTTTCCTCATAATCAAAAGGTATTACAATAAATTTGAATTCTTCACAATGTGATTTTCCAACTTAAACATTCATAATCTATTTTTGTAATGAATGAATGAAAAAAACATTACGCATTATAAATCTGAAAACGTATTATTTTCCAGACCAGCGTTTTTGTCAAAAAATTATTAAATGTATAATTAAACTGGACCTGAAACATTATGTTTTGTTTTATTATTTTTTCCAAAATGACTTACGTCTCTGAAACGTATTGCAATCTTAAACATTGGGGATCCAATTCTTCTAGTAATTGTTCGCTGTAGTATATTTCTGCTTCTCCATCTTCTTCTTCAAATATACGTCGATAATTATTTGAGCTGAAATATTTTTTATTTTATTAAATATAGAATTAAATAAATATATTAAATAAATATAATAAATAAATTCCAGAGAAACGTTTCTCTGCAATATAAAGTGTGTGTCTACACTTCAACAATTTATGAAATATATTATTGAAAGTGAAGGAACTGTCATTATAAGTATCTAATCATATTAAAAGAGTTAATAAGCAAGTATTTAAGAACATGTAAATTTTTTAAACGGTGGCTTCCGTTGACCAGGCTGATCAAATTTCCAGTCGAGCGCAATTAAGCAATGTTTGGGCTCTCAACCTTATGGCTGCGTATGCTGAGCCGATGACTGATCAATCGTTTGGACAATTTCCGCACAGGATTAAAAATTGCCTTTCTACAAACTTCTTCACTTAACGGGCCATGCGTTCAAAACACATTAACTGAAATGTATAAAAAATTAGCGAAAACAAAAGAAGTAATAAACGCACAATATCTCTTCGGTTCTTCCTATGTTCCTGATTATTACATATGCTGAAAACAGTTTAATACGTTTAAATGCAATTACATTTCACTGAAGTAATCTATTAATTGTTTAACACATTTCTGCTGTTGACTTCAATAAGTTTATGATGTTTGGTATTTCTCAAATTATTTGTTTCCAGCAACACCTAGTCTCCTTTGCAAAGAAAATTAATATTAACTTTTGTAATTAAGAAATGATTTAGATGAAAAATTAAATTGGACTGGAGATAATGTCTCGGTTGTTTTCGTTAAAAGAAGTTGGTGCTTTCTTAATTCAAAAAATATCTCCATATATATACATAACATACATGTAATTAATTTACACACTAAAAAAGGATTCTTCACATGGTATCTTGAAATGGGTAGATACGATAGCTAAAAACAAGTGTCGGACAAAAGCGGAGCTGCAAAGAGTGATTTTTCCGTTTAAGTAATTCTGTTATTCGATGCATGTAATTTTGTTGAAATTCGTGTTACAAATTGCTTTATTCTCTGATGTAGAAGGAATTATCCCAAATTTTATTCAGAAGATTTAAATAACGGTTTCGATAACAATACGCAGCAGTTACTAGTAAAATATCTGGATCAGTGACTTTCTGACGTCATTTCAAACGCTTAATTACAGGGCTGTAGTACAATTCACAACCCCCCTAACCCCAGGAGTATAGCGATATACAATAGTGACGTGATCGAAGTTTCTTTGGAAATAATCGTTGTCATCGAATGACATGCATATTTTATTTAAGTAATCCTAGTCATCAGCTTTTAATATTCGTTGCAAATAATCATTGTCATCGAATAATCATTGTAAAGAATCATTCTCATCGGATAATCATTGAAAATAATCTTTGTCGTTACATAAAGGGGCATAGTAGCTGATGTATAAAGAATTGTACTCAAATTCTAATCAAAAGAATCGAATATGTATTGCAATTTATCATATGATCATTATTTACAGCAATGATTCTTAAATGATTTTGACCTACGGCTCCTAATGACGCCGCGGAAAACTTGCGCAACTGTGACAAAAAGAATATTTAAAAATACAATAAAAGCTTGTAAGCTAGGGAAAATGTCTGAATTTAATTTCCTTTCATTTAAATGAAGCTTAATATTTTTAAGGAAATTGAATATTGTAAACAGGAATCAACAATATAAATATATGTGGGTTTTTGCCTCTTTGTTTTTTTCCTTCGTAACATCATATCCTTCGGAACGGGTGGGGGAATTTGAGTTTGGATGGAGGTACCCTCGGATATCAAAAATTCATGGTAAAAATTTCGACTATTGTTATCTTCCTACGACTATCACTCGAGATATTATATAAAATTTCTTAAAACGCTAATTTTTCGCCATCATTTTTCCAAGTGGCCGAAGTCTAGCGCGCTGGAGATCAAAATGTTTTATTTGGAAAAATGTTGGCCCTTCTCACTTTCAAATCGTACAGTTTGTTTAAGAGAAATTTTTAAGTTAAAAAAAAATTTAAATAAATAGTATTGCCAAACGTGAAACTTATTGTTATTATTATTTACGATTATATTCTGAAGTTAAAGAAAGCACGTGATTCCATATAACGTCATTGTATGTCGAAAATCTTTTTGTTAATGTCAGTATTTTAAATGAATAGTTGCTTTTGGCAACTTTTATGTTTCACCTTTAGATACGTGACACGATATGCTATCTCTACGTTAATTCTTTTATTGAGATTTTGAAAATTTGTTATATTAAAATTAATTTAAATCATAACCTCAAATGTATTACCTGAAGTGTCAAAGGTCTTTGTTTCCTGACTTGGCAAGAAAAATTTATTTACGAATCGCTGGTTGCTTGGAAAGAATGAATACATTTTCTTCATAATGAAATGTTTCTATGCATTTTATGCTATTCTAATTTTATTTATAAAAAATCAATTTCTTTTACTGTACAGTTCCTTTCTGAGTAGAAGTTTAAACTTCTGTAGGTATTTAACGTATTTTAGATGCAATGTTACTTTACTACAGTTACATAATTTTTTTTTAATTTACTAAAATGTCTGAATGCAAGAAGACAGCACAAATGTTACAGCGAGCTACAGAAAAAATGAAGTTAAAAACACTAGGAGCCTCAGTAGGCAAGTACAAGAAAACTTGCGTACTTCGAAAATGAATGAAGATACAACTAGAAACTCAGCAGGCAAACATAGTGACAAGAAAGCTTACGCATTCAAGAAACTGAAGAAGAAACGAATAAGAGTTCCAGCAGACAAGCAGCAACTCAAGAAACTTCGCGTGCTCAAACTGTATCAGAAACTAGTAGAAGACACAAAAGAAATTCAGAAAACCAAGAAACACTGCGTGCTCCGGAAAGGGAAGCAGAAGCGAAACGGAAGCCCATTAAGCAAGTGGAACGTCAACAGAATATGCGCGATGAAGAGAAGGAGTTGCAAGTCAACGAAGGATACAAGACTCTTCGCGTCATCGTCAGATTCGACAGGAAATACCAGAACAGCTCAAGAACCTGCATAAACAACTCAAGACGCTGCAAATTACGGACAATTTCGGTTCGAAGAGGCAGAGCTTATACGAGGAAACAAGCTTCGCATGAACCCATCACGACATACACGTAGTACTCTTCACAATGCAGGAAGTTTACTTTGAACAACACACTGTATACCTAGAGCTCGTAGATATATATAGTAAAGATTTTGCTTTGGCAACAGCCCCCTAGTAAAATGTATGAAGTTTATATTGACATCTCACAATACGTGAAAGAATTTTTTCTATTTACTTCTTCATTTACTATTTTCTTAAATTTTTTATCAGTAATCCTGTCTATATATTATAGATATCTTAATCAGAAAAATTTTATTAATTATCTTTAAATGTATATAAGTGATGAATACTTCGCCCCTGTTCATACCGAAACAACACGATGTAATTGTAGATAGCTAGAAAGTAAAATGTATTCAGCAGGCTGTACAGCAAGCGACATCTATAAATGGTGATAACACAAGAATGTCATATAATGTTATATAGTGGCAGAGGTTTAAAATAAGAACATATACATCAGTGTTTTAAAAATACGAATTTTGCATCAAACTGCAAAACAAATATCTTAAAATCTGCCTTTCATGCATAAGAGTTCAGCATTCGGAAAATTGTATTTTCGTAAACGGTTTAGCAAAAATAACAAACATAATTGCCTTGAGAAATGGATAATCTTGGTATGAATCCGAATTACGCCAAGACTACCCGTCAGGGGTGTTTTTGAACGCGCCCTTAATGTATATATATAACCCCTTAAAAAACGTAAAGTGAGTGAATCTACTATCCGAGTGTGTCTTTATATCTTGAGTATTTAAGAAATAAGAAATGCATTTATCTATCTCGATAAAGCTAACCCTATTGCCCGAATAACAACGTTTATTTAACACTTGATATAACCAACTTCATATATATCTTGAAATAAAACATAAATTTCCTAATCAGATACTACCAATTGCAGAAGAAATACAAAAATAGTGGAATTTCTAATAACACTACAGGTAACTTACCGAGGAATAAATTGCGCGGCGAAACTGATGCAATCTACAATATGTAAACCAAAAAATTTATGTACCGCTATAGAAATGCAATAGAATGAGAAATGAAACTATGATGAGATTTATAATAAAAATTTACCATAAACTCTTAATATACGACTTTAGTAAATATATACTTTTAATACTATACATTTAAATATGCTGAAACTTTCATAGTATTCATTACTTACAAACGCTTCCTCATCCATCGAAGCATAGCACAAGCCATTCTCAATTCAGTGCTGGTGCACATCAATAAAATAAGGATAAATCCAAATTTTTACCAAAAAATCAATCGCTTTGACTCGTTTCTTAAAAAACGTATATCTACAAATGCAGTATTAATATATCACATCAATATAATTCGGGATCATAAAATCTCCAAACAACGCATTAAACGCAAAAAATCGCATTAAGGCAGAATGAAGAATTTTCACTCTTACAATGACTTTTACAACAATATAAAATAGAATCGAATTTCTAAACTAAGTGTTCATTGTTACACTATATTTCATTCTTGGGGATTCTTTCATGGTTGTTCAGCAATTCTAACTGTTAACTGGTTTAAATAGAATTATGATTTCATATACATGCACAGACTTATATATGTTTACATTTATACTTATCTTTAGTAACATACATCATCTTATTATATGTAGGCGCATGATTCTAAATTAATTATACTAGTCAACAAGAAAAAAGGAAAAGAAATTCTGTGTTGTTTAATAAATTAAGTATTTCTAAAATTTATTCAGCAACTTTGTTTTTATTTTGTTGAGTACCAACTTCTAATTCTGAATTATTGTATGTAGTATATCATTGCAAGTTGTCTTTGCTTTTGAAAAACTGCTACTAGTATACGCACTCTCTGATTTTGTAAAAAATATGTACAGACCTACCCTGGTGGTGGCGACTGCTGCTCAGCGGGCACTATTCTGCTTGGTATACACCTTAGGTCAGAAGCCTGCTCAGAAGTGATAAATAAATAAATAAGTAACAAAATGTATATACTGTATCGCAGATAGAGAAAATGTAAGTGAATCTCTTTTTTATTCGATTGATTCGATGAGCTGTCACTGCGTAATACAAATGATGGCTGAAGACAAAAAATAACTTTAAAATATATTTAAGCGAAAGAGAATTATTTTCGCATTTTATGCATAACCTTTCATTGTAAATGTTGGTTGTAATTACAATAAATCATAAAGATAAGATACTATTCGACCTTAAATTTAAGAAACTATTACTTTAATGTCTGGTTCTAGTGAAGTAACTGAAATAACTGAAACTTTCTGGGATTTCTCAAGACCTGGTCCTGGTTCTAATTTTATTCTTAGCTTGCTTCACTATTCAAAATATTCGCTCACAAACATACGTACTGCCAAATAATAACGCGTTACTATACAGTGAGGCATTTTTATCTCTTCCTAGGGCTTATTTAAAAAGTCCAGCAAAGGAACGTCATCAATGCTTCTTTGAACTGAATATGTGATAGCAAATCCGTGCATTCTTTTCAAAGATTTGAAGCAAACCTATATCGATTGCACGTAGAGTAAAAAAATATAAAAATTTTGATTTCTTTTCCAAGAACCTTGAAATTCCTTTTTTTAATCTTCTACTAAATAAAAAAGAAAGGCTACATATTTCTTCCCATTTTTCATATTATGCTTGTCAAACGTGTTGAAATGCGTAATTATATGCGTTTATTTGGGTTTGCTTTTTCTGACCAGTCACAGAGCGTATTTTTTAATCCATTTCGGAGCGCTAAAGAGCCATTCTCGTAAACTCCAGCCATAAGTCACGATCGAATTATAAAGTACGTCATCGGAGATGAGTTTTAGTATTTATTTTCCGCTTTGCACTCTGTTCTTGGGTCTCATTCATACTTGCTTTGGTCCGCCCTTTGGATGCCCGTGTTTTGATTCTTCGTTGTTAACGCTGTTTTTGTGTGGTAACCTATACACCTCTTATCGCACCATGACTTTACCATGTCCATGTCACGATCGAAGAGCAGTCGAAATGGGAAAGAGCTGGTAATATCGTAGGCCATTGCGATAGGCCTGTAAGAGCAGAGCTAACGTCGCTGCTTTCTAGAAACTATCAGCGAAAGGTTATTAAGAAGATTTGATTAATCTTCTCTACCATGCTGTCTGACTGTGGATGTTAAGGTATCATTTGCGTTTTGTCGATGTCGAATACCTTGCAGAGTTAATTAATTACAGCTGATGCAAAATGTCCTCCTTGAACGGAATGTAGCTGAAGAGACACTCCGAATTCGGAAATTCAATGCTGTATCATTTATCCATGGAAAACAAACCCTAAGATACGCTTCAGGCCACTTGGTGAAGTTGTTATTGAGAAATGGGATCTGCTGCAATCGGGGCAGTTCGTGCATGAGGTTACAGGATGTCAAAAGCGATGCGTTCAGATTTACATTGTAACGTTGCAGCTTCCCTCGGCTTCGGTCCTATCTGACCGGCACAGGCATCGAATGATCAGCATTACTATGATGTACTATACTGAAATTCTATGAAATGATAATTCTTAATTCTGTTAAGGGTTATCACGTCATGTCTAGATACTATGAAATATTAATTCTTTACTCTGTTAAGAATCAGCATTTCATAGTACGAAACAAACATGAATCCTAAGAGTTACAGGTTTAAATCTAAAGACAATTGGACTGATTCTAAACGGCCAGTGAATACATTTTCCATTGAGTTAACTAGCATTATAATGACATTAATTTTTATCGCAAGAATTTGGACATATTTCAACAGTTAAATGGTTTTGATTCCAGTTTTACATTAGTTTGATTTCCTTTAAAAAGGAACATGGGTGACAGTTCTGAAAATTTACAAACTGTGATACAAATCTTATTCAAAGATTTGAAAATACAGATTTTAATATTTATATGACTTTCTATTACAAACGTTATTAGAATATTTTATTTTCTTAATTTTGTTTTACTTTTGTTGGAGCTTGTATAACGATGACTAAAGTTTGAGGAACTTCTGGTATTAAATTAGTTTGCACATTGATTACAGATATGTAGTTTATGAAGTTTAAGAAAAAAAAAATCTTGAATTAAAATGCAGATCAATTTCTTTCACAGTCTGAGTCAATTTTTCGTAGCTAGTTGAGATACGTAAAATTTGTCAGACTTAATTCTCTCATAATTTCCATTCATTGTCTGTCACATATGTCAGATTTTTATTAAAATATACAAATGGAGACTTAGCCGTTCAGAAAATCTGACAAAACCTTCATTTCTGTTTCTAAAAGAATGTGTGGTATTCTCGGAGATTGCTGTTGATCAGTATTAGCATGTATGCTTGATAAAGGTTTGACAAAAATCTGTGATAACCCTTTAATAGCACTTAAAGAAATGAATAATATTTATACAGGTTGGCCTGTCAAATGCTCTGAAAATATTGTTTCTCAAATTTTAAAAAAAAATTATCAATTTCTTCATGAAATGCGTCAGAGATTGCAATGGGTTCCGATTCGATGATGCAATGAATTATATTTACAGCCTCTGTTTGCTTTTATTATGGAAGAAATTCTATAAGCAAGTTTTTACTTACTAGTTTTTTCATATGCATTTGTTATACATGTATTTTAAAAACGCAGAGAGTTTCAGGAGTCGGTACATTTTAGAGGTTTTTCTTCTTAAATAAAACCGCGACGCCTGTTTTGGCAGAGCGGTGGCTGTGAAATAAATTGTACATTTCTTCTTTCACTATTTGATTTGTTTCTAAATTGTTTCCTTCGTGTGGTTTTTACCGCAAAAACGTTCAAGTAGCTAATTCAGAAATGAGATTCAACTCTTTATGTCAAATTGACGGAAATTTAAGGAAAATTCAAAAGCCATTTTCTAAAGATGCTGAACATAATGCTGAATGTACATTTTTCAAGTGAAACAAAATTTGAAGTTTGAAGATTTAAAAATTTTTCAAAAATTATTTATGTATGCTTTGAAAAGCAGAATTATGTTTTCTTTAGGAACGATTTAGACCACCACAGGAAGGGTCTGTCACTTAAAATTTTAAATAAAAGTACAAGCTTTCTGCTATAACCCTTCAAATGTTAAAGCGTATGTGTTAAACATTTATATAGGTTTCTCGAAATTTCTAGATTTTTTGAATTTTACGAATGTCCATCTTATTCCTTTTTTTTATTTGACCTGGATTAATTTACCAATTTTCGGCAATTTCACCCCTCACCTGATTTTAGCTCCACCACTATAAACGAAAAGAGCATAACATTTAATTTTCCACGAATTACAATAATTCACTAAGCTTCATATTTATCCCGGCAAGTTAATCGAAGAGTAACATCTCATACTTTGATTCTTGCTTGAATACAGGCATTCAGTAGGTGTAGCACAGAGTCTATCTGTTTGACGCTTTAGTCCAGAAAAGTATCTGACAAAACGTTTAATTTCCCTGTGCCACATTAGAAGAAGAGGAGATGTCCTGGACTAAACAATTAATTTCAAATATCAGTGGCAACACATGACAACCCAAATAAGCAAATCACGTAATTGCAGACTTTTATTTAAGAATTCTCGCACTTGCTTAGATTTGACTACTGAATGTTTTTCTAAATTTTACCTCTAAGAGATAATTTACGGGTTTGGCTCATTTACGGGTATGGCTTATTTCAAATTTTCTCAGTGTGTAATTTATAGTGAAGGAATTAGTAGAATTGTACGCGGGTTGAGAAAAAGTTATTCGTTTGATGGAGGCTTAATTTTGGTAATTTCGATATACCTAATTTTAGAGAGAGAGAAGAAATGCAATGTCATCTATTTCTATGCGATCCCATTATCAAATATGTATGTACTTCAGAAAGTGTATTTATCTTCAAAAAATGGTTAACCAAAGTGAAAAGGGGTACTGTTTGTAATTTGGTGGGACGGAACTGTTGAATCAGAAACATCTCCATTAAGTCTTAAAATGAATGAAAAATTAACGACTGTATTTTCTGATGTATCTTATATGAAAAATATGTTTAATAATTATAAATGTGAGTACAAGGAAGTGATTTCATGCAGACAATCACATTTTACCTTAAGTCGTGTAAAATCAATGAAAACTAAAAAAAGCTGTCATTTCTGATGTGAAAATATTGCAAATATGCTTATTAATTATAAACGTGAGTGCGAAGAAAATGAAATGTTACTGATACATTACCTTTATGATAAATGCAGGTGAAAGGATAATACTCATTTTCAACCATTTTGATAAATAGCAATTATAGCTGATGCAAGGATTTATTAAAGAGAATGACAAAAACACAACATTTTGTGATATAAGAAAGACATAGGATTGTTCAAATGAAAATATGAAACGTCGTAACAATAAAACCGTTTGAAATTTGAATATGCCGTTTTGGCAAAACGTAGTGAATGCAGTATCCGACATGGTTGTGCGCATGCATATGTGCCCGCACATGACACCAGAGTGAAGTAGGCAGTTGTGTGTTCTGTCCAATTGATGCGGCAGTACGTGTGATGTCATCTTGGTGTTCTCAATGCAAAATTCGACGACTAAGGGGCAGCGAGATATTACCATATTTCTGTGGAAGACGTTAAACCGACGGATATTCATCGACGGATGATGGCCGGAGCAGAATAGACAATCTAGTTTTTCGTTGGCTTGTCTAATTTAGAAAAAAAAATAAAGATCGAGAACCTGTCATGAATGCGAGCAAAAACTAAACAAAGGCAACAAGTCATCAAACTCTGGTTACACCTAATTTCTAAACCCACCGATTGACTGATATGGTTAGGTTATTTAATTACGGCAAAGCCTCGAGGGCTATCTGCCTAAGAGGAGGAATGCCTTCGTGGAGGACCTTCTAAGGGGAACTGGCTCGTATACACGTTACACATGGGGAAAACCACGGAAACACCCATGCAGCCAGCCCGTTCACGGCATTCGAACCTCGAACGAAGTTTTTAAAAAACGTTAGATAATATCTGGAGTTGAAATGTCTGGAATATAGAAGGATGTTAAGCACTGCTCTGACTCCGATAAGAATAATTTTTATTTACATTGTTTCATATCGAATTTCACAAACAGAAAAACCAGCCTTTTTTTTTATTTCATGGTGACTTAATGTTGCCACTCCACTTCAACTTAACTGTATCAAAACCTAGATGTTGAAGTAATAAATGAATGTGATTGAAGCGAAGCTACATCAGCAGTATTTCTCTATATGAAATTATTAATATTATAGATACTAATAAATCAAATTTTATGCCGCTGTTTTTATCAACACTCACTGCGTTTGATATTTTATTATAATTTTTTTAATTTTCTCTTGCATTTAATAATTTAAATCATGCCTTAGTATATATATATCTTTACAGTTGTATTGCTTTTATTCCTGTGATTGCACGTTTCTATAATTAATGTCCTGTAGCCCACCACAAATCCTATAGGGTAATTTACGTAAAGTTTTCATCATGATTTGCAGGTCGATACTCAACAACGCAAACCGGAGACGGCAACACAGATAATTTCTGGAAATAGGCCATCCTCACGAAACGCACTATAATACAACCTCTGTCCTAAATCAGTTGCGACATTTGAATACTTTTGTACTGTTTATTGATCCTGATTATGATGTCCCTAGAACATTTTTAAGCAATTTCAAGGTTCTACGTAATCAATCAACAACATTTAAGCATTCCCTTCTTAAATCAGTAGCAAATTAATGTAAAAAATCTAAGGTTCGCACATCCTTTAAGCCGCGCCCCATTTCGTAAGGACGTTTCCACCAGTAATCACACTACCTAATGAATTGTGAATTCAATGACCTTATTGCGCCCAGAGAGAGAGAGAAAGAACGGAGGACGTGGGCACTATCCCCTTATCAAAGGTTAATTAAAATAGCACCACGTCCACTACTAGCTATAGCTTCCCTTCAAAATACAAAATGCCACCTGAAAGGTATTCAACGTGCACAACAAGGCATACAAAGTAACATGTTACAGAGTTACAGATTAATATTCAAGATACATTACTGGTACATTACTGATGCAAATATGATAGATGCAGAACTGATAAAAGGCTGATATAATACTGATATTAACACTGATTAATACTGCTACAGTATTGATTCATTGATATAACACTGAATATTATTACTGATTAAATGGAAAAGATTTTGCACAAGTCGTTAAATAAATCCACGAAATAATACCTTACAGAGACTCAAAATATTGCGAATTAAAATGTCACAGATCAATGTTCTACTGTTACATTACTTGTACTATTGTACTATCTATAACACCTTTACTTGTACTATCTATAGCAACCCTTCAAAATACAAAATGCCACCTGAAAGGTAATCAACGTGCACGAAAAGACATACAAAATAACATGTTACAGAGTTACAGATTAATATTCAAGATACATTACTTGTACATTACTGATGCAAATATGACTATCGCGCCCAGAAGCTGACTTTAGACTACCCCAAATTAATTTTGCTTTCACATTCCCTAATGGCCGCTAGACACTTTTTGATCATAACCTATACCGTTAGACACATTTTAAGAGGTTAGTTGTCCTATCCTGAACATTTGGGCATTAGGTGCCCCTAACTCAAGTTTTATGCATCGTATCTACCTGCGAATGCCATGACATCCTGCTCTATAACTATATTCATTATTACCAGTATATACTGCTGGAAATATTTATGTATTTTACAGACTTGTTATTTAATTTGATAGACGAAATTTATGTCTTACCTGGCCTGTAATGATCTGCGTCCGCCCTTCTACCCTCACTGCTTGCTGTTCGGAGATTCACGCTCACGAACACATGACTATCAAGCGGTCTCGGGCCTAACTTTTATGGAGCCGGAAAACGTTGTACCATCTGTGCGATATCTCCTTCATAATGTGAAAACTGTAACTAATCTTTACTGTGTATACGAACCAGTTTCCCTTAGAAAGCCCTCGACGAAGGCATCCCTCCCCTTAGGCAGACAGCCCACAGAGCTTTGCCTAAATCACAAAAAACATAATCTTTGTAATATGCTAGCGGTAGATTCCTTAAGAAATGGGGCGTCATTTAACAACGTGCGAAAGCTATAAATTCGCGTCAAAAGGTTTTCCTAAATTAAGCGCTACAATGGATGAAAGTAGAAATCGAGAATGAAAATGCCAAGTTAAGATAAATTTAATCGCAAAGAAAACAATTTTCATTGATATTTAAGGAATTTCTTGTTCATGATATAGTTTCTGGACGATATGGCAAGTTTCGTGGAAGAACAGTTTGACGACGAAGTTTTTCCTTAGATAAATTATTTTGTACGAGTTGACATCATAATGTTTTCCTAAATGTAGCTACTAATTTGGGACGACGAGAGTATTAAATTACTATATATAGAAAAACGTTCTTGCATACCAGTTTTCTAATCAACATATACGGTATTAAAATTCAGCTACTTTTAACAAAAAACAGCATTCTAGCTGCTTCGAAGAATTTCTTCTTAATGAAATTGCATTGCCCGTTAGGCGTTAAGCGGTGGTTTTATAACAAAAGATGACGCAGTTGGGAGAATTTTCTGCATTTTTATTAGCTGTATATGTTGCAGCAACATACTTCCGATCTTTTGTTGCAAAATATAGTGCCGACAATTCTCCATTCAGTGTAAAGTTTGCGAATTCATTAGAATACTCGAAAAGCCTGATATAGAGAAAGAAATATTTCACAAACTGAGCGCTTTCCTCAACTAAGAAAAAATAGCAATGTCAACATTTTGGCAGTTTTTCGCAAAGTGTTCTTTTTCTGGAAGAGATTGCACTAAGATCTAATTTTTATTGATTCCATTGACGGGAGTCTGTTAGGCTAATGAGCACCTAACTGATTGAAAGTTTCTATCGATGGCGAAATGAAAGACACTAGCTGATATAACTGCTAATTAATTTTAAATTCTCGATTTCGACTAAGAGCTTTTTCTCCCTTGTTTTTTTTGATGCAAAAATATTACACTGTATACATTTGAGATGATGGGGTGAACATAAAGCTGAAAAATATCTGAAAGAGGGAGACATGATTAATTGTGAAAGATTCCTTGGGACATGTGTTGTATATGGCGTATGTCGGTTTCTTGACATTCTCGTTAACAGTAGTTTACAAATGAAACTACTATTAATTTTTTTCAAGAGCGCCTTATTGTTTCAAAATTCAGTATCTCCATGCAGTCACTTATTTCAAAATTTAACAAAGCTGAATTTCTTGTACAAAATTTCAAGCGGCAGAGCTAGCGGTAATTGTGTATAAAATTGATGTAATTTTGTTCCGGGAATAAAATTGCTTACAGTAAACAAAGTAGTAATATTACATTTTTCAATATTACAATTAAGGTTGGTCCTTTCGTTATATACATTGCTACAGTTTTAAAATATTATTTTCATTCTTTCTCATTCCAGTCAAAATTATCAGCGAAATTCAGTTAATATCCATTGTGATCGTGGGTAAAGCAAATAAGAAAAGCTATCTTCACTCTGGATGCAGTGGTGTATAGTGCATGCTGGATGCAGGGAAAATTTGACAGAAGCAAATATTTAGAAATAAAATATTTCGAAATAAGATTATTCCGAAAAATATAGGAATAATACTCCTATGGACGAATGTAACTTCAGATGGATATTGCAAGGATGTAATAAAAACTCGCAACAAATTGAACAACAAAATTTAGTTTTCGGCCATCTGCATATCTTTCCATTTCAGAAAATTCGAAACTCTAAAAATGCATGTGTGACTGTATGTAATAGTGTCACCTTCTTTATATATGTACACATACAAAGATAGATTTAAAATGTATATTTTTAATACAGAAATTTTACTATCCTGGAATTTAAAAAAGAATATTTAAACTGTAAATTACGTTAAGCAAACCTCGTGCATCTAATAAATCCCTTTGAACTATATGTTAAGCAATTTGATGGAAATAATTAAAGAGGAAAAAAAGGACTAATTAACTTCTTTTTAATTAAGAAAATCTGGAACCCAAGAGGTTTTATGCGTGGAGTCACTACAAGATAAAATTCGCAAATGATAAATGACAACAGTAAGAAAATTTTAAGAAAAATTATTTTTCGAAAAACAATAACTGACAAAATATATAGGGATAAACAATGCCTTCAAGATTTTGAAAGGAACAGAGAGAGAGAAGAATAAGTTTCAACGACGGGACAGGAGTTCTGTGATGTTTGACTTCTGCCTTTACGCTTTTACATGACTAGTAATTCTTTCTTTTTATGATGTGATGACGCATACCTTCAGTACCATGTAAGTTTCAAAGGAGGATAATAAAATATTGAAGAAGATAATAACGCATAGAATTATGGCATTCTGGTTAAGCATACTAATTATTCATATTTTAATGATACATATTATCGGGTGATATTTATTTAAAATATTAAAATTGAACAGATAAGTATTACTGAATACTATAGAGATTCAGCACATCCTATATAGATGTTCAGTCTGCTATTGCCCTTTCTGTCTGCTTAAATAGTACAAACACTCCCTTTAAAAAGTATCTTCTTTCAAAATAGTATCCCCTAAGCTAAGAGAAAGTGATTCTGAACTTGTAGTATCAAAATATCTCCTAAGCTAAGACATTTGTAATGTTCGTCGGTTGTAGCAATGATCCGGAAACATCACGTAAATACACATACGAAATGACACACGAATTTTCACGCCTCCATAGCACACATATTTAGAATTTAATTGCAGGTTACGGAGAGACTGATGAATACTCGTATATGGTGTGACACAAAAAAACGAGCTTAATTGTGTAGCTTGAAAATAATGTGGTGTTTTGGCAACAACTGTTTTGGTGACGTTATGCCTCGCACCTCTTCTATCGATGCAGCCAGTTTCGACCTAACCGAAAACGCCATTGAAAAGTACATTGTCATTCATTAGGGAGTACGTTCATTCTGCCGGAAAAATGCCTAATGCAAACACGGAACAGCGAATCAACATCAAGTTTCTTGTTAAACTTCAGAAATCAGTCACAAAGGAAGCATTTTAAATGTTAACCCAGGCTTATGGAGATGCAACTTTGTCTCATGCACGTGTGTTAGAATGGCATAAGCGGTTTTCAGTGGGAAGGGACACTATGGAAGGTGATTATGATTGACATCATGATTGAATGGGTTCTCAGTGGTCAGACTGTTAATCAACACTACTACATTGAAGTACTAAAAAAGGTTTTCGTGATAAAATGGTAAAAAAGGCCGCAGTTGTGTAGTGATGGATGCTGTTACACCAGGTATAATGCATCCCCTCACACGGCCTTATCTGTCAAGCGGTTTCTGAACAGTGTGTATTTAATTATGGCAAAGCACACTAGAGCTATCTGACTAAGGGGAGGGATGCCTTCGTGGAGGACTTTCTAAGGGAAACTGGCTCTGGTTTCTGACCAGAAAAACATTACTGTGCTGGTGGCATCTCCTTTTTCACATGATTTGGCACCCCGCGCCTTTTTTTATTTCCTAAAGTAGAATCTTACTTAAAAGGTTACCTCGTTCCAGAACTGTTACCAGCTGGCACTTAGTTACGTTCCACATCGGAAAGACCATGAAAATGCCCTTGCAGCTAACCGATTCCGGACTTGTGCTATTTTTTATTATTTCGATATATCTAATCACCTCTAAGAGCTTAACGACTGGGAAGTTGTTTATATGTACTCTTGAAAGCAATTGTATATTAAGTAATTACACAACTTTTTCTGTTTGAGGGTGGGATAATTTGTGAGTGGCAATTTCAGATGGACGGTGATCTGCTAGAGACGCCTCTATCTCAATTTTTCTGTATTTGATCCCATTAGTGCTATTAAGAGGTTAAATATTTGTGTTGCGCGTTTATACTTAAAAATAGTATTCCAGACAGAAATATAATCCCTTGAAAGTGATTCTAAATATCTGGTCCAGTCAAATTGAACTTGTTTTCTGATAAAGGTACTGACCTCATTGAGTGTATTCATGATTCTTTCGTATTGCGGACATCATGATATTTTCCAGGTTTTCTTATCATGGTTTGTATTTTTTAATCAGTTCTCTCAAGGTTTTACGTCATTTTTTTTTCTGCATCTTCCTTGCTGTTTTTAGTGTGTGCAGAGTGCGTAACATATTCGTATATTCTTTAGTGAAATCCTATAAATCAGCGGTACTCAATATTTCAACTAACGCGTACCATCTAAACAAAAAATTGAAAACCTGTAGTACCATCACTGCATTTTACAATTATTATGCTTGAATTTCTGAATAGAAATATTAAACAACAACAAAAATAATAATGATAATAAAATCCGAAAGATTTTGCATTACGCCCAAAGTGACACTTTTTAAATCTTCTGCATGGTTACTTTATTTATTAAATATCATGTTCTTTGCACTTAAAACATAAAATTCAATTCAACAGGTATATAAGAAAATCATTTTAAAATGAGCATATACAGTCAAAAGTCGTTAATACGGACTCGTCGGGAATTCGACGATTCCGGATTATCGATTTTTCCGGATTATAGATCATCAGTTTAAATCTGGTAAGATGGCATGCAGAAATTATAAAATTAAAAATATAAAACCGTAATTTATGAAATAAAAATCAATTATGATTTAAAGGGTATATAATTAAAAAAAAAAAGGCTTAATATTTATTTGTTTGCTTTATTAAACATTTCTTTCAACGTAAGTTGTTTAAGTTGCTTCCTTTTATGTGATAATACTTTCTCTTTAATTCTATAAACAGACATAATTTCTTATTCAGTGACAAAGTTCCGCTGTTCAAGTCATATAATTGCTGTGTCGAGAGTACCGACAAATTTTTCAACTGAAATTTTTTCGTTTTCAATAACCTCTGTGTCACTTTCTTCACTATCGGAAGCGAATTATAATGACGAGGAATTTGATTTAAATCATATCAAAGACGGTGTAAATAGAGATGAAATACTACATTTAGTAAGGAATTGTAAGCCGAATAAAATAAAAACATCTGCCCTGAAGATAAGGATAGTGCTGACAGATCAACTTCCAGTTCATTGCATGCCGCGACGTGCCCCCCCCCCCGCAGAGCAGCGTGAAATTGATAAACAGATTTCGGAATGGTTAGAGAAACAAAGGATATGCTTTTATCCATTTTTTGCAGCAATTCTACTTTTTGTTTGATGGACATCGAAACAGGCTTTCGCTTTGTAGATCCTTTGGCAGCTCCAGAATCGGAAATTCTTTTTGACATAATCGAAAGTTCAAGCTTACTTTTATAAAATTGCTCTAACAGTCTGCAAAAAATAATAAGCCGGATCCAATTAGAAGATTATAGAACAACACAATCTGCAACATTAACTGAAATAGATAATTAGATAATTTTAGGTTATACCGTCCGTTATGCATTAAACGCGCATGCGTAAACGTATTATGAGTATGCGCACACGCATATGCGCAGCAGTAAAGGTCTTACGCTCATGCGTAAACACTTACGTGCATGCGTCAGTCCGAATTAACGACTTTTGACTGTATTTAGTTTTCCCGATACACAGTATCGATAGCTGGAGATAAAAATCTTGTTTCACTCTGTGAAGTTTTGCCGTTACTCACTTTGAAATCGTTGAGTTTGTTAATCAAAATTTCGTTGTCAATTTAGTTTCAGGTGCGGCTTTGTTTACTTGAGAAATCTCTCTGTTAATTCTAACTGTTTAAACTGTTAATTTTATCTCACTTGACGGAAGTGCAGACACATATGCTTGAGAATTCATCTCTAGACAACGTCTTTAGAAGTGTAGAACCATTGTCACACACGCTCTAAATCAAATTTCTTAAACTCCGGAAACCTTTCTACTTTCCTAAAAGCTCTTGTCGTGAACAGCAATTTGAGGATAAACATTCAAGCCCAAAACAAACAGGAAAAACAAAAGAACTACAATTAAATTCAAAACCACCGTTCTACGTAACAGAGGCAAAGCAGTTTTTTCTAAGCAAATTATAGACAACATCATTTCAGCAGTGTGTGCGATTATGGCAAAGCTCCGAGGGCTATTTGCCTGAGGTATGCCTTCGTGGAGAACTTTCTAAGAGAAACTGGCTCGTATAAATGCTACACATGAGGAATACCACTAAAACGCTAAAGCAGCCGGCCCGTTTCCGGGATTCCAACCTCGGACCGAACTACCAGTGTTCAGCGACTTTACCGCTCGGCCGCTGGTTGGCAGTTATTTCACGTATTGCTGGCTTGTAATTTTTAAATTTGTGTAGCACATGGTTATACGAAAAACCTAGTAAGGAACAAACTGTGTATCCCTTTCGTTTCCTAATATGTAAAATCTCAAACTAAATATAATTTAAAAATTTCTGGCTTTATCAAATTGAAACTTGTTTCCATGTTAGATGCATGTAATGAAGAAATTTGAAATTTTCTGAATCTTGAAGAACTAGATTTCCGAAGTATTTCAGAGTCCAACCTGTATAAGCTACATTCATTTGTTTAAAAGTACCTAAAGGGTAATAACAGATTTTCCTAAACATTTAATCAAAGATAAATGCTAATATTGATCTAGACCAAAGGGTTTATCATCACGTTTTCCTTTCAGACGAATAAGCAGGGTTTTTTTTTCGCATAAGGACTCTCTACTTTGAATGTCTGGGAAGTAATTCTCAGGCAATAGAAACCCAAGACAAAAACAGCAGTATTCACAGTATCACCAATGATCGAGAATGTCTCAATGCTTTAATACTAAACTCTGCGTGTCTAACATAATTTACGTGACTCAACTAGGTACGGATAACTGAATCTATTATAAAAATTTCCTTAAAAGATTTTGTCTCATAAACAGAGATGAGATTTTAATCACCAGTTGGCCCACCAGTGGCCGAGCGGTAAAGTCGCTGAACACTGATGGTTCAATCCGAAGTTCGAATTCCGCAAACGGGCTAGCTGCATGGACGTTTTCTTGGTTTTCCCAATGTGTAACGTGTATACAAGCCAGTTTCCCTTAGAACGTCCGCCACGAAGGCATTCCTACCCTTAGGCAGATAGCCCTCGAGGATTTGCCATAATCACACACAAATTTCAATCATCAGTATACAAGCTGAAATAAAAATGTAAAAACCAAATGTCAAAGATTGGAACCGTTGTGGAGGGTGTTAGTAAATATTGCTTCAATTTTCATGAATTATCAAAATTGAACCCATTTAAGTTTTGTTTTTTGGCAATTCAAGTCAAATCTTCAAAAGAGCCTGCACCCACTTCTTTTATTACATTGTTTTCCGTTGACAGCAGCGGACAGAATGCTGAGAATAAGTTCTGGATGCCAAGTTCTTGTTGCTGCATGTACAACCCTTAAAATATGCCAAAAACGTATATGATAGCAGCAACCAAGTAAACAAGCCAGCCATTGTAATAATGAGGAAATATGCTTTACAATTTGACCTTGCATAAATTATGCACTTCAGACATATTAAATGGTTTCTGAGAGCTCTCAGTCGGTTAGCTAAAATTTCTAAATAGAGTTAATAGAGTTTAAATATAGAGTTTATACTTAAATTAGTCTTAGGTTTCATATTTAAAAATCATATTAATAAAATTTAATTATGTTTATCAAATTTTTTATACTCCAAAGATTGAACATTAAATTTGATCAAACTTCCATTAATTTTGAATCGCAAAAATCAAGCTCAATTATCGAGTGAAATCCATAATCTTATACGTATTTAGACACTTGTAGAAACGTACATTGTGCGAGCCATTATTTTTTATGGAACTAAAGTTTAAGTAGAATGATTACTTCCATTACCTGCGTGTGAAGTCGTATAATTCCCTTGTCGAGAAATACAAATCAAGTATTCTCTCTGCAAATCAAAGGCGTAAACCTGTCGCGATGACAGCCCTTCTGTAAACTATGCAGTCTTCCTTATTAACAATACACTTATTTATCTGTCAGAAAACCGGAATTAGCTAAAAAAGTCATAACAATAATAAGAAATCTATAATTTTCTGGATACGGTCAAAATGACCGATAGCCTTAATTCTTCGTATAAACAATAATATTGTCGAAAAGGATTATATAAAAAGAACAAAAAAAAATAATCATGTAATCTTTGTATGTTTTATAAAAATTCAAAAGAAATATCAAAGTTATAAATAAAGAATTAAAAAAGTTATGTCCAATTAAAACGGAGATACGGTCAAAATGACCGTTCTCGTAATTCTAGTGTTAAATTAATCTCTACAAGTCTGATATAATTTATGACTCAACTAAATACGTAAATTGATTCTCACTGTGAAAGAAAGTGATCTGAATTTTGTTAAAAGCTTTTTCTTCTCTTAAATTAAATCTCTTTATCAACATGTCTGTAATAAGTGTGTGCACCGATTTAATGCCGAAAGACTTCAGTCATCATTACACAAGCTGCAATTGAAATAAAATTTAATTATGAAAATAAAATATCCTATCAACGATTGTAATGCCAAATCATATAAATAATCAAATATTTGAATAATATTTATAATAACAGTTGTAGATTTGCAGAGGCGCTACTCGTGTTCTTTTTTAATGATAATCAAACAAATGTAAATCTGAACTCAAAACCATTAACGTCTTTGAAATTCTCCAAATCTTTGCCATAAAATGTGTTTGCCAAATAGTAGTGTTTTGTGACTCTACTGTAGTGTATCATCAGCTCGGACAAAGTGCAAACCGGAAGGGAGCCTAATTTGCAAACTATGTTCGCTTGAGTTGAATAAACCTGATAGCAAAGCTGAACCATCTGAGAAAACTCCACGTAACGACTAACAGTCCTGAAAGATGCCCCATCCATGTGGCCAAGGATGTCAAGGCTTTCAATGCGCCTGGTTAGTTTTATTATCAACTAGCCGCTACGCGGCCATTCTCCGTGGAGCCTTTAAATATACCGGATAAACGATAAAAAGCGAACACCAAACATTAAATTAAAAAACTGCACAATTTTACTCTGCAGAACAACTTTATCAAGTAAAAAAATCAGTAAATATGTATTATGTATAAAAAGAAATTACAATGAAATAAGCAATGCCCCTTAATACAAATATTAATTATCTTAATAAATAAATTAGTCAACTTCCCGATGCAAAATCTTAAAAATTTAAATGGTATAAAAGAAGTTCGGAACTTGTTTCCTAAAACAAATCCTGCAAAACTTTTCAATATCTTAAAAACAGTGAAATAAGCAATAAATAACATGAAAGAAACACACAAAAAATTCTGAAAAGGAAAGTATAATCTATATATATATGTAAAGAAGAAAGTCAGTTTGTTCGCTAATAACTCAGTCACTACTATAGTTATCTTTATCAAACTTTCTACAATTCTGTTGTGAGTCCTGGAAAAGGTCGACGTCCGCTTTTTCCAAAGAAAAGGAGCTAAAATCAGATACATTCATTAAAAACTTGAAAAAACGGTAATTTTCGCCTTCATTTCTCCGAGTGACAAAAGTTTCGCAAGCTGGTGATGTAAAATCTGCTTTATTTCGGAAGTTGTTGCCACTGTTCGCTTTCATATCCTAGACCTGATAATAAAAAGTTTCTAAAATTTACAATGAAATAAATGCCCTTAAAAACGAACATCAGTAACGCCTCTGGAATTCTACAAACTGTGACATAACTCTTATTCAAAGATCTGAACCTGCAGATTTGATTATTATTATGCATTGGGATTAAAACTTTTGTTAGAATATTTTATTTTCATAATTATGTTTTACTTTTATTAGAGCTTGTATAATGTATATAGTCTCAGAGAACTTTAAGCATTAAATCGGTGCGCATATTGATTACAGAGATATGGTCAAAAGAACTGAATTTAAAAAGACAATGTAACAAAATGCAGATAAGTGTTTCCACAGTCTGCACCCATTTTGCGCACCTCGTTGAGCCACGTAAATTAAGTCATACTTGCAGAGATTGATATTAAAATATTAAAACTGAAACTTGGAAGTAGAAGAACTCTCATAAATGATTTGTTTCTGTTTGTAATGAAATTTATGACATTTTCGTTCGTTACGTCGGAAAACGTCGGGAATTTCCAATGTTAAGCGCCAGTCTGTGACAGCTCGTGTGGTGACTGTTTCAAGCTTGATTAATCCGAGGATAGCCATGACTCGCAGGCGATCAGAAGACATTTCTTGTAACTCATTAAGCATTATATGTATTGTCGTTTTGGGCAGAGCTATGTTAGGAATGTCCGACTGCTCTAGCCTGTCTAGTGGAAAATTAAATTCATTAGGAACATGTATAACTACCGGATCGCTAAGGATGCAGTCGAAGAATTTTTCCATTTGCATTACTTTCCCGGCAATTCCAGGGTACACGTTTGGCTTTTACCAGCGAGTATAGTCGGTGTAGCATAGGTAATAAGGAGCCCAACACGCGTTCACTGAATCTAATTTCGGGGGAGGAAGAGTTATAAAACCCACTGAAAGTTATATTACCTTAAGTAGGTACATTGATGCACAGTAATCCGTTCACAGCTATTATCCCTGCATTCCTTCATTAAGCAATATTGAGAGTTAAGCGTGTAATAACTGTGTGTGTAAGAAGTTGAATTATGTTTTTTTTTTTTTAATTTAAAAATAATATCATTAATGCATTCTAAATTTCAACGGTTGCTGTTTGCCTTTCTTCATTGTTTTTACTTCCTTGTAAAGGAAGTACTCTAACCGCAAAAACTTTCGGGTATCGTATTTCAACGAAAATATCAATTTCCGCCACCCTCGAAATCATTTTGCCATATAATAGATGGAGAATTACTTAGCATTCCTTTAGTTAGCATAGAGGTTCTGAAGACTGAAGAGTCCTAAAGCAAACATTTGTGCCGTGTAAATCCATAGCCAATGAGTCAGTTCACGTTAATCAGAGTAACTGAGAACTACTGAAAACACAACAAAACTGTGTTTTAAAATTTTAAATTTTTCAAAACAATTTTGAATCATTTTTAAATACAGTTTTCAAAGTAAACTTATCGGCTGCGAGTTAATACCAGAACAAACGAATTACGAATTACACAAGAATATTTTATATGATTTCTGTGCACAAAAATATTGGGGATTGAGAAACTGACTGACTGCAAATTACTTATGTTACAGATTTATTTGGAAAAAAAAAAAAAATCTTCTGTTGACATTTCACAAACACCATTCACTGAAGTACTGGAAGAAACTTGCTCTTATAACTGATACCAATCACATAAGTGATTATAATATATCTTACAACTGGTACCAATCAAAATTCTGAATTAAAGCATTTTATACATCCAATGTGCTAATCGGGTTTAAAGTTTTAAGCTTTTCCTAATTTTTATTTTTACTTCTTTGAAATTATCAAATTTTTTTAAAAAAAACTTTTAAATGATAGCCGCAAACGCTAAATTCTGTATTTTTTTATTTTATTTTACGTAATATTGACTTTTATAGACTAATATGGTCTTTGTTTGTGCTTTGCATCGGAATTCATACGTATTATACAGATCACTGCAAATGCGTAAGAAGGTTTTGAAGTATAGAAGATATTCCTCGTTGAAATCGTCTCGGTTAAGTAGACAGCCTTAAAATGCGAATGTCGTCCATTTTCAGACATACAAAGATAAATTTACAAAGAGTTTAGAAAATTATCGAGCAGTTTTTAATGGAACATGATTAGTTATTCATATAAAGTAAGTAAGCCATTGTGCAAAAGCGGAGAGATTCCAAATAAACACCAAAATAATCCAATGAAGTATTAAAGCAGGGCCGCCCAGTCGATACAGTAGTCAGGGAAGCTGACTGCCATGCGGAAGGGCCTGGGTTCGAATCCCGGAGAAGGCAAGGTTGTAACTGTCCGTTCCTTCATAGGAAAGGCGATGGTGGCCCACCTATTAGGTGCCTCCATAACAAAGAGACCACCACATCCGGCTTTTCAGAAAAGAAATAATAATTTCTAATGTTATTTGACTGTGTTGAATGATAAATCGTTCCGTTTAGCATTATATAAATTCCAGAATAAAACATACCGCGGTATCTGGCTTAACTTCATTTAAAGCTTCCAAAATCGCAAATTGCTTGTTGTTTGTCACTTGAAAAACAGTGCTGCTTTAAGCATACGTCTTTGGGAAAATGTACAGGCTATTTGTTTTTGTTAAAATATCCGTCAGTTTTAAATTAGTTGAATTGTTGCTACGCATGTTCCAAATCAAAAATCCGAAACATAGCGTTAATACACTAGGAAGCTAAAAGCGCTCTAGCTAGCAGGCAATTATTCAGCATATCTACATATTCCAAGACCACCGCTTTGCTTCAAAAAACAAAGCGGTTTCATTTAATAAATTGAAAGCGCATAATTTTAAATGTACTGCGAATAATTTTTTATTTTTTATATCACAAGAGGTTACGAAAAAACTGGTTGTCAGCAATTTCTTGGATTATATTTGGTTGTAAAATTATTTTCTTCTTCGAATCAAAGCTTATGTCGAAAAATTCAATTTTACATTCTTCTCTCAAAGTAAAACCTCATAACTTGACTTGAAAAATACTTTTGCCCAGTTTTCCATTCACCAAATAATATAAGCAGGCTTCTCTTTCGTTATATATTAATAAATAAATAATGTTCCTTATATCATTTATTATATACGGAAGCTTCCATAAATATACTCTACACTTCGTAAAAGCCAGTGTTTTTTAATTCGGAATCCAAACATTTCATCAGTATTGATATTTTGGTTCTGGAGGAAAAAATTCAAGTGTTTAAGCCAAGGAGGTTAGAATCCATGGAGATGGCGTCTCTGCTATTACAGTACGAAGAAAGTGAAGCCAGGGGAAGGAAATAAGCCACGCCACCTGAGGGCAAGGAAACTATTACCTTACTAAGTGAAGTGAGGTAAAACGACAGCTGGTTTCAAGTTCTCAGTGTGTTTTCTCATTTTGTATGCGTAGATCTGAAAGGCCTAAAAGACACTGAATTGTTACAGCGAAATAACGTCTACATTTCCGACTTCATGTCCATGTAAAAGAATGTTTTAGAACTTGCATAAAAAAGTAGAAAAATCGAAATGTGCGTTTGAATGGCCTTCAAGAAAGTGTTTGAGTATTTTCTTTGTATAAAGTACATGAAGAACCATATATAGTTCTCAGATTTACCTTTTCATAATAATAATAAAAGTTGTATTCGTAATTAACTTATATGTGATATCAAAACGATAAGTAAATAATGGGAGGGGGAATGGCTAGCTCTCTATGAAAAAGAAAACAGTTTACTTTAATGTCTGATTATAATTACATTACAGATGCGTTAACTCTTATGTGTTTAACTACATTTTATTTTGTGCTCAAGTAAATATATAATAACTGGATTTGATTTTTAGTCGCTTTTGTTGTGTGAATTTTAAAATAACAACGTAAAATTTACATGTTACTATGATTGTTTATTCAAATTAAGTTTTTTCGAAACATAAGTAATATTTATAATATGCAAAATTTGAGAATTATACATACTTAGAATAAGTCAAGTAGAATCAAATTATAATTTGAGTACACAGTTACTGTTTTGTGTTTACAATACTTTTCATGCTATTATTCATTAATTACAGGATGCAATTACATAATGTAGAAATTATAGCAATTACATAAATAATGTAGAAATGAAATGAAATGGCGAGAAAAGTAAAGGAAAGAGGGCGTGAAGAATCTGCGAACTACCAGGAACGAAATTGGGTGTGGTTAGAGCTTGTCAATCTGTCTAAGCCACGACTACTAAAGTCATGCTTTCCCCCTTTTTTGGCTTCACTTTGACTGGAGTTGTAACCTACTTGGTTTAAATAATATAAATTAATATCCCTTTGAAGGTTAATATACCTTCGAAGATAGAAGATTGCTAGGTCTGTAAGTTTGAGGGTTCGAATGGCACTGGACAGGTTTGGAATAGGCTTAATTAATTTACGCTTCTGCCTTTTTGGAAAGTAGCAATGTACTTAATAAGCAACTAAAATTTTTATGGAAATAATAATACTAATTTCTAATATGTGCATAAAGTTAATTAGCAGTTATCATTATTATGGAGGGGGAAAAACAAATTTAGAGGGTACGTTTTTGATCATACTACTGGAGGAAGCGTGCAGTCAACGTACAAGAACTTATGTTATTATATTTTTCTGCAAGCGGTGCTACTGCAATTGCTCCAGGATCTTCCGGCTCTTCGTGATCCCATGTGGTTCCAGCATGATGGTGCACCAGCCCATACCCACGTGCGGGTCCGCAAGTACTTGGATGGGACATTTCCGGCCCGATGGATTGGCCATGGTGGACATGTTCGATGGCCACCCCGTTCGCCAGATTTATCCAGCTTGGATTGTTTTATGGAGGCATCTGAAGAGCATCATTTACGAGACTCCCATTGACTCACCGGAGGACATCGTTGCACGACTATCCATTGCGGTTGGAAGCTTGCGCGAAATGCCTGTCGTTTTTCAAAATGTTCGTCAATCCCTTCTGCGACGTTACCAAACATGTTCAAATACAAAATTGCGACCACCCTACTGGTGGTCGCAATTTTGAACATTTATTGTGAATACTGTATTGCTCTAAAGAAGCATTTTGCGTTGATTTTGTACATAAACACGTTTTCCTGTCGTTTCGTTTGTTTGCGTTCCTGCCTTAATCCGTCACTTTAGACCATACATTCCTATAAAAAAATGCACGTTTTAGTAGGCTCCACTACCTCTCCAAGTTTTCCCCATGATCTATGAAACACCCTGTATATATTTCAGATTTCATTTCCATGTAAAACAATGTTTTGGAACATGCATAAAAAAGTAAAATATTCAAAATGTGTGTGTAAAAGGTCTCCAAGAAAGAGTTCGAGTATTTTCCCTGTGTCGCGTGCACGAAGAAATACATATAGTTCTCAGATTTTCTTTTTCATAATAATAATAAATGTGATACTCGTAATTAACTCAGATGTGAAAGCCCAAAATGGTAAGTAAACAAGGGAAGGCTAGTGGGTAGCACTTGATGGAAAAGAAAACAGTTTCCTTTAATGTGCAATCATATTATATTAGACGTCTTATCTCTTATGTATGTAAATTTATTTTATTATGTGCTCAAGTAAATATATAATAACAGAGTTTGATTTTTAGTCATATTTATTGTGTGAATTTAAAAAATAACGATGTAGAATTTATACTATCTTTTTATCATTGTTTATTCAAGTTTATATTTATTCAAAACATAAGCACTATTTATAACATGGAAAGAATTATATATATTTAGAACAACTAAAGTATAATCAAATTATGGTTTGAGTACTTAGTTATTATTATTTTTTTTATTTTTTATTTATTTATTTTAATTAATTTTTATTTTTTATTTATTTATTTTATTTACTTACTTATTTATTTATTTTTCTTCACAGTACTTTTAATGCTAGCATGCAATTACATAATGTAGAAATTATTGCAATTACATAACATAGAAAACGTAGAAGTAAAGTGAAATAGTGCGAAAAGTAAAGGAAAAAAGACAGGAAGAATTTGCGGTCACTAATTTATGACTGCCAGGAAGCAAATTGGGTGTGGCTATGGCACGTCAGTCTTTCTAAGTTAAGGCTACGAACGACATGTCTTCCCCCTTTTTGGGGTTCACTTGGACTGCGTGAAAGGTACCTCCATGCATTCTAATCTCCTTGGGTTAATACAATGCTGGGATAAGCAAAATTTTAGATCCTTGTGACATGCAGCCGTATATTGCTATAGTTCATGCTGCTTATCACAATCCGTAACAACCTACAATTAAAGCATGTTTAAGTATTGGTCGATTTTATAAAATATATTTAATTTAATCAAATCCTACATGCTGGAAAATTATTTAGGAAATTCTAATCTACCCGACTTTGTAACGATTAGAATTTTTTGATTCAACTAATAAATAGTAATTATAATATTTCTGTCTTTTTTTTATCCATTTTTAAATAAGCTATACTCAACGGTAACGTGTTTGAATGTTTTTTTACACCACTATTTAGGAAAACACATCATTTCAAAGAGTTTAAAAAAGTAGCGACTTCCAGGTTTACTTTTTGCTAAAAAACCTTAAAACGTTCGTTAAGGAACATTTATCGCACGGCCCATTGTGGACGAACTTGACAGAAAAGGAAAGTACTGTCTAATGCAGTAGAATGCCTGTATAAAACAGATAAGTATCAAAGTATCCCAAGGAGGTTAGAACTCATGGAGATGCCAAAAAAGGGAGAAAGCATGCCCTTAGTAGTCGACACTTAGACTAACCCAAATGGGTTTTCTCCCTCGTCTAAGGCGTTCCCGGCTGTCACCTTGATCACATCCGGAGGAGTAGGGACGACTTGCAGAAATTTAACAGTGGTTGCCTATTGCAGCGTGTATAATTGACAAGAAAAAGCTGGTTGTAGCGCCTCATTTCACAAATTAGAATTTCTCCATATTTTTATTTTTGAAACTGAGATTGATTTTTTAAAATTTAGCATATTTGTCAAGCGTAATTAACGTTCCAAATAATTATGAAGCTAATGCATGCTTTTAGGGCTTAATATCTTTTTAGCTTTTCCTGTGTTATAAGGAAATTTGTAACTACCTCTTTTAGAAGATAATATTTTAAATTCTGAACTAATAGAAAATTTCAAACAAGCAATTTTCTCTTGCAATTTTTACGCTTTTTATTGGTGTAAATAAGTAAAAAAATATTTAAAATATATTTGAAAGTTTTGTTTAAAATTCTAAATTGTGCTGCTTTTTTAAAATTATAGATGAATATTATAGTACAATTTCTATAAAGGTATTTTTATCTCAATTATATTTCATAATACATCATAGTAATAAACACTTTTGACTCCTTAATAAATTTTATACATTTAATTCTAATATTAAAATTGTATTGAACCGTAATAATTAATTCTGCTTGTATTTTATACTGATTATTTTTTTAATTTATTTTTAGTTCTGCATAAGATTTTTTTAATCTACTGTTAATTTAATTTATTAGTCTAAAGGGGCGGTAGCCTAGAAAGGCTGTTAGTTTCAAAGCGGCATTTTGCGCTGTTTTACTATAAATGTCCGTGTCTGCTTGCAAATTGTTGTTACCAAACATTATCGCCCTGTATTATATTTAAAGGAATTAAATAATGAAGAATCTGCATAAATACATGTATGTTTCTCGCACTGTAACAAAAACGACAGTATCTAGAGCCGTCAAATTTTGAATAATGTAATCCTCCATCCGAACATGGTCATCTGTACTGCTGAATTTCGAACTTGTTTTAATCTATTTCATATTTTGTAAAACTTTAACGAATTTTTGATTAACAAACTCAAGGAGTTCAGAGAGAGCACTGCGCGGAAAATAATAGTTTTATCTCCAGTGCGGAAATTCTAAAGATATGCTGTTTTCAAATGTATGTGGTTAACGAGCGGAAAACATGATATTCATTAAATATAGGTAACACGCGAAACATTAAAAAAAAGTTTCCTTTTGGGCGTAATATAAAATATGAGTGCTTCTGCATTTTATTTTACCTTTTCTTCCCCCCTTCATTACACTCAGAAAATTTTATGCTCCGAATTTTAGAAATTACTAAAACAAATATTCCACTTACTGTTAATAAGTTAATGATGATATAATCAAATAAATGATTGTTTTGTAATGTTATTATAGTTTTGAAAACCACTGCCTGAAAATGGTCATTAAATTTAAAAAAAAATTATCAGATCTTGTTAAATTTTACCTTATTAATTTCAAAACATCACGTACTATCAATCTTATTTAATTTTACGTTGTTTGTACACACAATTAACTTTATAAATTTTGTGACTAGAGTTTTTACCGTTTTACCAAAGTAAAGGTGTTTGTACAAGAATTACGCTTGAAAAAAATGCGCGAAATGCAGTAAAAAGTGCTTTAATGAAATATATTAAATCCTATTTGAAAAAAACTGTGGCTTTCATAATCTCATCACTATACAACGTATCACATTTAGTAATTAAAAAACG
This sequence comes from Stegodyphus dumicola, assembly GCF_044657685.1. Taxonomy (NCBI): domain Eukaryota; kingdom Metazoa; phylum Arthropoda; class Arachnida; order Araneae; family Eresidae; genus Stegodyphus; species Stegodyphus dumicola. Next base: position 7,235,579 of record NC_140772.1, read on the forward strand.
CCATAGGTTTCAGTGTTAAAGTAAACCAGATCGTCCCTACTCTTTCTTGCCGACATGTCGGTGACGCGCGCCCCGCCCACTGGGTTAGTCTCATGGAGGTAGGAAGTAAGAAGGAGTCGCCCTAAACAAGTTTCTCCGTACCCTGCTCTGAAGCACCGGCAATCCCTACGTGGTGACCAAAACATTGGGTCATTTACCATTGAGTTCTATGGGATTTGACGCGTTCGGGTGTAAATATTTTGTAATTACGTCGCAACTATACATATAAATGTATATATTTTCTTTTTCTACAACACTTCAGAGTCCTAAGTATGTGAAAACAACATTTCATTCTGAACGGAATTAAATGCTATACTTTTCACAGGACAGTTTTCTCAGAATGGTTTAATTTGATTAATTTGAATGAAATATTTTCACAAGTTTTCGTTAATTACATTAGAAAAAAAAAATTAAGGTAATTCGATTTTATTCGGTTAAGGTACAAAAATTAAGATCAAAGTTTATTGTATTATTAATATTAAAATTATGCATTATTTCTTTCCTATTTATAGAGCTTCTTCCTAAAATGCTTTCTTAAATATGACATGATTTTTTGGCTTCTTTTAAATCGAAAAATGTAAGTCAATTTATAATTAATGCTCTATTCGGTTCATTTTAAATTAGAGAATTATTAGGAATTAGCGAAATACTTTAAATAAGTATTTCGCTAATTCCTAATAATTAAATAGGTATTAAATAGTATTTGACTTTCTCTGAACATTTCTGAAAGGGAATAAAATAAGTTTTTTTTTTTAAGTATTATTTAAAACTTGTAACTGATTTATTATAAAATGTAAAGGGAATAATTCTTTTAATTACACTTATCAGATTTTTTTTTTTTACCCTTCATTTCAGCAATACATATTCCAAAACTCTTTATTACGTTCTTAAGTGCGCATCTCATAGCATTCGCTTTACAATACCTTTTAACAGATTGCTTTCCAATACGAACAATTCTTGATTAAATAGTTTTATAACGAATTTGTCAACAGGATTTCAATTTATGTTTACAATTCAATATTAAGGTTATTATATATTTAGATAACATTTATAATCATTATAAATTAGATACATTTAATCATTAGATTTCTTCACTGTACTTTCATAGTTGTTTATAAGTGAATAAATTCTTCATTTCAAATACATTTATAAATAATTTAATGAATATTTAAGTATTTTGTCAAAGGCAGATACATGCTTTTTGCAAGCACATGCATAAATACCCATACATATTTCCTATTTATCATTTCCGGCATGTGCAAATTTTTAATTTCTCCGCATTCACTATATTTTTCGTGTAAAGTAATTTACACTAATTTAGCATACACCCGAAAGTTTTACATAAAAAATATATATGAATATAATTTGAATGAAAATTATAAGTATTATTTTTAATACCCACTCAAAGGTCAGTTTTTCTTCAAAATTCCTCCACGATGGCATCTCTCTCTTTAGGCAGATAGCCCTTGCATGCGTTACTCTATTTAATAAAAACTTATCTGACCTATGTGCCTAATTACAAATATTTTAACATACATAATTTTATATTTACATTTAGCCATCAAGTTTCAAACTTTTCAAATCTTCTAGAAAATAAATTTTGGCAGATCTCTTTTAGCAATTTTCTTAAAATCTATATTTTTGTAGTGCAACAGCTTAGAATTTTATAAAACAAATTCATAATCAAAATCGCTGTTTTTAGTTATCGAAAAATAACCAAGATGTGATTTTTGCGTAAATGTCAGTAAACTATACAAATTGCTATTATCCATCACACTATGAATGTTTCTTTCATGCGAGAGTGTCCCTTTTTCGATTCCTATGGAACTGTCGTGTGTCGAAATACTATCAGAATTTTGTCAAGCGAGCTTCTGAATGTAAACAAAAAACACCCCGTCTGGTGACCCAAGCTTCAAAGCAGTGCTTCACTTCTAGCGCGGAATGGCCCCTCCTCCCTTTCCTACCTCCATGGTTAGTCTATCTCTTATAAGGTCCATGACTTAGACAGATTGACGTGCTCTAACCACACCCAATTTTGTTCCTGGTAGTAGTAACGGATTGCAGATTCTTCACGCCCTCCTTCCTTTACTTTTCTCGCCATTAACCTTCAAAGGTATATTAATTTATATTACTTAAACCAAGTAGGTTACAACTCCAGTCAAAGTGAAGCCAAAAAAGGGGGAAAGCATGACTTTAGTCGTCGTGGCTTAGACAGATTTACAAGCTCTAACCACACCCAATTTCGTTCCTGGTAGTTCGCAGATTCTTCACGCCCTCTTTCCTTTACTTTTCTCGCCATTTCATTTCATTTCTACATTATGTAATTGCTATAATTTTTACATTGTGTAATTGCTATAATTTCTACATTATGTAATTGCATCCTGTAATTAATGAATAATAGCATGAAAAGTATTGTAAACACAAAACAGTAACTGTGTACTCAAATTATAATTTGATTCTATTTTACTTATTCTAAGTATGTATAATTCTCAAATTTTGCATATTATAAATATTACTTATGTTTCGAAAAAACTTAATTTGAATAAACAATCATAGTAACATGTAAATTTTACGTTGTTATTTTAAAACTCACACAACAAAAGCGACTAAAAATCAAATCCAATTATTATATATTTACTTGAGTACAAAATAAAATGTAGTTAAACACATAAAAGCTAACATACCTGTAATATAATTATGATCAGACATTAAAGTAAACTGTTTCCTTTTCCATAGAGAGCTAGCCACCTCCCTCCCCTTGTTTAATTATCGTTTTGCCATCACATATAAGTTAATTACGAATATCACTTTTATTATTATTATGAAAAGGTAAATCTGAGAAATATATATGTTTCTTCGTGTACTTTATAAAAAGAAAATACTCAAACACTTTCTTGAAGGCCATTCAAACGCACATTACGATTATTCTACTTTTTTATTGCACGTTCTAAAACATTCTTTTACATGGACATGAAGTCGGAAATGTAGACATTATTTCTCTGTAACAATTCAGTGTCTTTTAGGCCTTTCAGATCTACGCATACACAATGAGAAAACACACTGAGAACTTGAAACCAGCTGGCGTTTTACCTCACCCTGGCTTCACTTTCTTCGTACTATAATAGCAGAGACGCCATCACCATGGATTCTAATGTTATTATAGTTTTGAAAATCACTGCCTGAAAATGGTCATTAAATTTAAAAAAAAAAAATTATCAGATCTTGTTAAATTTTACCTTATTAATTTCAAAACATCACGTACTATCAATCTTATTTAATTTTACGTTGTTTGTACACACAATTAACTTTATAAATTTTGTGACTAGAGTTTTTACCGTTTTACCAAAGTAAAGGTGTTTGTACAAGAATTACGCGTGAAAAAAATGACCTCCTTGAAGTATCCCTTAAAACGCGATTGTCAGTAATTGCGTGAAATTTGTATAAACAACTTATCACATGCTATCCGCGATTTTAGTTTCGAAGTAGTTTCACCTACTTCTTTGTAAGAAGGCTTAAATTCTGTTTTTTCCATGTAGTCTACCCTAAAGTGTAATTTTGCGTAATTATGTTATTCCGGCAAAAGCTTTGAGTCCGACTATCGCGCGAGGCAGAATAGACCTGTTTCGGACAGTTAGTGGACAAGACATTTAGCCGACAGGACATTAAGCTGAAAATAAGACTCGCTCTTCCCTATTCTAGTACTTTCGGATTTCACTCCTACTTTGATCAAAATCGTTTCGCTCCTCCCACTAATCTAATGAAATTTCCTTCTCCATTTAGAAAGCAGAGTGATTCGCACTACTCCTCGCCAAACTGAAACTACCTTTTTTTCTGAAATTCTATTTATACTCTCAGAATGCTGTTTACACTTTACACATTGTATATTTATCAATTTGGGTAAGGGCTCCGGCGCAGCGAGCTTCGTCGCCGAGCCCATGAAATGTGCTGCTGTAAAGGAAGGGGATAATACAAATCTCACGTCCGCTCCGGAGCCTGAGACTGAACCCAAGAACGAAAAGCTTTCCCAATTTTCTGCTCAAGACTGAGGTGAAATGAAACGATCTAAGACGTCTTTTTGCCAATAGCGGTGTAAAGAATTATGTAGGAGTCTTGACTAGCGCTAACATAACCTTAATTTTCTACTCTTCACATCATAGAGATGGAAGCCAGCGTCGCGTGTACGTAACTTAAAAACGGAACGATTGTGTTGAATTTTTACATGCCAGTAGATGATGCTAAATGGTAATGGTTTTCACATCGGTTAAGTCATGTGGCTTTGTAATTTCATGTATATGACCATCAGTTTCTGTTCTATGCTTCTGGTTTTGATAGATTTATTGGTATAAACAAGCTGGGAATCACGGCTCTTTAAGTTTAAATGGATACCTACGTGTTTGTTTACTTCGTTAGGAATTTCGTGTTTTTTTTTTTTTTTTGGTTGTCTTCCTTTTTATTCTTTCCGTTTTTAGTTATTAAAATGTGGGGAAATAATGTGCATAATTTTTATTCAACGAAGAAAAATTATTGTGTATGCTATATATGTATATATATATATATAAAGAGAGAGAGAAAGAAGATGATTGTGATTCATATATGTACATATATACTAGAGTTTATGTATTAAGTTCTGTCTACTAATACATAAACTCTATGTGCATACATATCAATCAAACTTTGTTACACTATACAGAACACTTTGTTCTATATTGTTCTGTTTTTCATAAACTCTGTAATAGGGCGACGCTTCCTTCTTCTATTTTTAAGCTAAGAATAAGCAATTAGTCTCATGCTTGTGAAATTAAAAATCTTGGAATGAAAGGCGCGGTTCTGTAACATCAGTTTTAAAAACAAAATATTTTATGTGACTATGTGCTTCTAATGGCGTTTAGTAAGTAAAACAAAAAATTGTTTACTAAACCAATGGCGGACACTCAGCTGACTTCCAATTGGTTGTCACTTCATTATGGAGGCACCTAATAAGAGAGCCACCTTTGCCTCCTATGAAGGGATGGACAGTTACAACCAGGTCTTCTCCGGGATTTAAACCCGGGCCCTTCGGTATCGCAGTCGGCTTCCATAGCCACTATACCGTCTGGGCAAACAAAAAAAACAAAAAAAAAAAAACTTGCTAAAATTAGTAAAAACTTTCGTAAGTTTGGGGGAAGCTTTAAGTATTCGCGAACGATTTTTTGCAGGCACAAGTGCAGGTCTATAGAATTCTTTACTGACCGAGTGATTCCTTTCCCAGTAGCAGCATATATGCTAACAATCTTTTAACTCTTTCAATATAAATATAGCGAATCCTTCCAAGTATCCCGGGTCCACCACCGGCCGAGCACTACATTAGCTCAATACTGCCAGTTCGACTTAGGTTCGATTATTAACATGTTGGATCCAGGAGGGTTTCGGTGCTTTTCCAGTACGTTATACTGTTACGAGCTATGTTGGCTCAGAAATTTCTCAACGAAGTCATCCTTCTCACTAGGCTGATAGCCCTCGTGTGCTTTGCCGTAATCAAACAAACCAAACGAAGCCAAACCTTCCAAGCGACCACTTTCTGCAGACGTTATTTTCCAACTAAAATCAATGACAGCTTAAATAAAGGTTTGATAAAATAATTACAATGCTACTCTTTCGAAGGAGCATTTCTTAATCTGATTGTAATCATCAAAAACACTGCTGGATATCTTCAAGAATAGTTTCTCTCACTACACGATTCCGGTATTTATCTAAACATGCCGAGAGTGAATATCTTTATATTTAAAATAATCGTGCATGCAAATCGAAAATTCTGAATGAAGGAAGAAATTACATATGAGTTCTTATTCATGATGAACGAGTGAATATAATTAAGTTTTGATTTACTAAACAATTAGATAACTTATTTTGATGAAAAAGAAGAAAAGGAGTAAATTTAGTGAGCAATAATTTTATTCTATTAATCATAACTATTTCTCGAAATAGTAGCAAGTTTTATAATGAAAACAATGCGCAGTTTTTCATTTTAAGGGGGGCTTAGTATACAAAGTTTGTGCTTCCTGAAGTAAATATGATTTTAATAGAATATTTAAGGGAATGTTGCTTAAAAATTAATTATTTCTTTAAAGCTGTTTCTGTTTTGCTTCACGCTTTCGTATGATAAATTTGAATATACACTTCCTTCGGTGATTTAAGCTTATGCTGTAATTGTTTATGCAAATTAGGGGAATTGGTTTAACGGACTGACAAAGCGATTCCTGGTTGTTTGAAGAATTATTAGTCTGTAGTTGCCACTCGTGATTTTTAATAATTTTAGACGCTTCCGAAAGGGTTGTGACGAAAGCTTGGTTTACCGGAGGCTTGGTTTATCGGCCTGCCAAACCCTTCCTTTTGGCATGCGGGCCGCTCCTAAAAAGATGTATTAGTGTGTTCTGACGACATGCTTACCCGTTTCTGGTAATAAATTCACGACCTTACCAAAAATGATGTAGTTAATAGAATTTAAGAAAAATGTGGAAGAATGAAAATAATTTGTTAATATACCAAAAGTTTTCTACTGCCGTGACAAACCCCCAGTCGTCATTCAAGTAAATGGAAATTCTAGTTTGGTTTTAAATCGAGAATATATCTCTGAGGCTGTTGATGACTTCGATTGTTAGCTTATTGGGAATTCTAAAAGCGTTATTTATGGACTTAAAACCTTAGTGGTGAACATAAAGGCCGGGTACCTCTAAAAGTATTTATTAGCAAACCACAGAATCGGTTAAAAAAATATCATCATAACAGAACATACACAAAACGGAACAAAAAAATTTTAAAATTGGGTTTTTATTTAAAATAACAAAATTTCTGTAGTAAATACAATACAGACACTGTGTTCACTATGCTACGTAAGATTTTGTTTTGAAAGAGCATTTAATTTTTGTCTGTCTATTTTTCGAGCAGTAGCACAGGCTGGAATTGCATAGAGGATTATTGGGCGAATAAGTGAGATGTATATATTTTTCTTGGTAAGGAGGTTTAACTTAGAGTGTCTTCCAATTAATGAGTAGAGAGCAATGAAAGCAGTGTTAGCCTTATTCACAACATATTGAACACGATCTTTGAAATTTAGGGATTTGTCAATATATAGACACCCAAGTATTTATAGGAGTTTAAAAATCAGGAAAACATTTCATCAAAAGAAAATTTTTTAAATTAAAATTTTACATACATAGTGGTAGATTCAGAAATATTATTCATATACGAGTATTTTATTGGCTTAGATTATTTGATTATGGCGAAGATTCGGGGGATAACTCGCCTAAAGGAAGGAATGCCTTCGTAGACGATGATCTAAAAAAACTGGCTCAATGAACTGAAACTAGAAAAAACTGGATAACTTTGAAAACATCCATGCAACCAGCCCGATTTTAACTTCTAATGTTGAGCGACATTACCGTTAGGAAATGAAAATAGGATGTCTTAAAGAAAATATGCCGAAGGCCTGTTATTAACAATGCAGAAAACAAAACAGTAATACAGATATATTATTAATATTCTCTATTAATAGTTAGATATCAAGTTATTTACTTCACACAGCGGGTCTCCAAACCTGTAGCATATAATTAAATTTGATTTGATAGCAATTCCTCCAAATCTATACAGTCAAATGACTTTAATCCGGACTCTTAGGGACTTCGGCGATTCCGGATTATCGGTTTTTCCGGATTATAGATCATCAATTTAAATCTGGTAAGATGGCATGCAGAAATTATAAAATTAAAAATATGAAACCGTAATTTATGAAATAAAGAGCAATTATGATCTAAAGGATATCAAAATTTACAAAAAAATGCTTTACATTTATTTATTTACTCTATTAAACTTTTCTTTCAACGCGCGCATGCGTAAAGCATACATTGCGCATAGTCGAAATTAGAAAAATGCAACCAGAAAACTATTTGATGTGTATTCGTGATATTTATAATGACAAGGAATTTGATTTAAATCATATCAAAGACAGAGTACATCGAGATGAAATACTACATTTAGTAAGGAATTATAAGCCGAATAAAATAAAAACATCTGCCCTGAAGATAAGGATAGTGCTGACAGATCAACTTTCAGTTCATTGCGCGCCGCGTCGTCCCCCCCCCTCAGAGCGTGAAATTGATAAACATATTTCGGAATGATTAGAGAATCAAAGGATATGCCTTTATCCCTTTTTTGCAGCAATTACACTTTTTGTTTGATGGACATCGAAACGTGCTTTCGCTCTGTACATCCTTTGTTAGCTCTAGAATCGGAAATTCTTTTTGACATAATCGAAACTTGAAGGTTACTTTTATAAAATTGCTCTAACAGTCTGCAAAAAATAATCAGCAGCTTCCATTAAGAAGATTAAGGAACAACGCAATTTGCAACATTAACTGAAATATATAATTAGATAATTTTAGCTTAGCTTATGCCGTCCGTTATACATTAAACGCGCATGCGTAAACGTATTATGCGCATGCGTAGACGCATATGCGCATGCGTTAACGCATTATGCGTTGACGCATGCGCAGAAAGTTTGTAGCTTTGAGGTCCGGATTATAGATCATTCCGTATTATGGACGTCCGGATTAAAGACTTATAACTGTATTTATCTCACGAAGAGGAATATGAAATCGCATAGTAAATGAAGGGCGTCCGAAAATGTCGCTCGATGGCACTAGATGTTGTGATCGCCGATTTGGCCATTAGGTACCGCTCAAGTGCACATTTACATAGCATACTTGATTTTGCATATTTTTTATGGCAACTGTGTTGCACTTTGTCTTTAGAACCGACTGACTCGGTAATAATAATTTTGAACCTTAATTTGTTTGTTACCTTTATTTGTTAAATATTATGTTCTTCGCACTTAAACCATAAAATTCAATCCCAACGATTTACGGTCATTACATTTAAAATCCTTTCCTGCCTTGTTTGCAGTGATCATTAACATCTTCCTAAATGGTAAATCTACAACTGACATGTACATACAGATTCCCCAAAATACCTTATTTCGTCGATTGCGATTGAATTCATTTTGCTATGATTTTGTAACTTGTGCCTATATTGGATATAAATGTCAAGTGTTCTAGAAATTCCTTGCAAAACATAAACATTTCCCGTGGTGTTTTGGCTTGATAAGCAGTACATTATCACAAAATATAATAATATTACAAAATAATTTAAAAGAGCAAATCCGATACACAGTCTCGTGCGCTGGAGATCATTTTATTCGTACAGTGATTCCATTGCTCGCCTTGAAATCGTTGAGTTTGTTAATCAAATATTCATGAAAAGTTTACAAAATACGAAAGAGTTAATAAAACAAATTCTAAATTTGGGTTTTGGGACGCCCATATTCGAGTGGAGGATTACGTTAATCAAAATTTCATGTCTCTGGGTACCATTGTTTTGGTGCGAGAAACGTACATTCATTCATGCAGGTTCTTTATTATTTAATATCTTTAAATGTAACTGAGGGCTCTAATATTTGGTGGCAAGAATTTGAAAAATAAATCGCCGTTTATAGTGAACCTACGCAAAATGTCAAAACGAAATTAATAGCCCTTCTGGGCAAATTGATCCTTTGGGTTAATTATTTTTCGAAGATAAACTGTTTATAGCCTATTTATCACCTACAGTTTTTTTTTTTTTTTTTTTTTTTTTTTTTTTTTTTTTTTTTTTTGCCCACCAGCGGCCGAGCGGTAAAGTCGCTGAACACTGGTAGTTCGGTCCGAGGTTCGAATCCCGCGAACGGGCTGGCTGCATGGGCGTTTTCGTGGTTTTCCCCATGTGTAACGTGTATACGAGCCAGTTTCCCTTAGAAAGTCCTCCACGAAAGGCATCCCTCCCCTTAGGCAGATAGCCCTCGTGTGCTTTGCCATAATTAAATACACATACATACATACACACACACACATACATTTTTTTTTTTTTTTTTTTTTTTTCAATTTGCAGCAGTTAAGGCAGTTAAAAGAGAAAGAGGTATAATTAAGCAGTAAGAAAATATTTTTATTAATGGTCAAGAGGAACATACTTCTGTGTTTAGCACGTCCCAATCATTGTCACTATCGGTACCACTACAGTTACTAGATACTAGTATGCCTGTGCTCAGTGTGCTATCCCTTTTAGAACCACTCTTTAAAAGTTGCTAAATAAATTTGAAAAAGAAACTTGGTAAGTTATAATAATAATAATAATAATAATAAATTATCATTTTTTTTTTTGCTAATTTATTACTAAAGTCAGATGGAGAAAATAAGGTGCTATTCAGCTGGTATGATCAGAAAACCTACGGCGTGGTGACAACAAATGCAATTTGCCATGAGGTGGCACTGCTAGAACAATAAAAATGATGCAACAAATATACAGAAATCGTGATCACTAATTGAGCATAAAAAACAAAACCGAAACTACATACATAGCCATTTTTCACAGATGACTCTTTTGCTGATAATTGACATGGGTCTTACTGTTTTTAACCTTTAAATATCGTGGTTCTTTATATCGCGAAGACGCGATCGCAAGGTACTGATTTCGTCATGTTTTTGTGTCATAGTAAGTTTTCCGTATGTCGTACAGAGTTTAACTGACATATCTAAAACAATTTTAGGTTTTACTTTTACAAATGCTCAACAGAACTTGTGTATTTCAGTTTGTAGGCGAGGCGCGTAGCTAGATTTTTATGTCTTATCGTCTTTGAAAACGCAAATTTAATTTCTTAAATAATTCGAGTTACGTTATTAATGAAAAAGTTAAAATCGTTCTCTATTCTAAATTAACGCTTTGTTGCATACAAAGAATCTAGAGAAGTTAAACGAAAATGTTTGTATCTTTCGTTAGTAATAATAAAAAAAAAAAAAATTATTCAAATTTCGTTTTAAATAATAGCTACAGTTTGTTCACTACAGTGGGTATAATTTTGCATTGATACATGCAAAATATATACGTACATGCATGCAAATCTCTTCCTAATGATTTACGATCATTGCACTTGAAATCATTTCTAGCCTTGTTTGCAATGATCATTACCATCTTTTTAATGGTAAATCTACAACTGACATGTACATACAGATCCCCCAAACTACCTTCATTTCGTCGATTGTGATTGAATTCATTTTGCTAGGATTTTGTAACTTGTACCTATTGGATTTAAATGCCAAATGTTCTAGAAATTCCTTGCCAAACATAAACATTCCCCGTGGTGTTTTGGCTTGATAAGCAGTCTATTTGGGTTTCAATTCACTCTTTTCGGTAGATCTTTATCTACCCACTTCCCAATTTTCTCAAAATGACATTTAAAATAAAATGTCTAAAGTGACTAATTATGAATAAAAAAATGGCAGTATAAGAAAATGTAAGAAATATTATATAATGTTTACTATGAAAAACTATACTAACTTGGAAACAGAAGTAGTATCCATTTTCCAAATAGCAGTGCTTTACTTAGTGATGCTATACAGCCATCTATGATCGACAGTTGAAAGTTCTAATACTATAGAATGAATAAACACAGGAATGGAATCTGCTCAGGCATTTACAGAAGAATAAACAAATTTCAACTTTTGAATAATAGAGTGAACATGATGCAAGAAAGGGTTAACAGTGTATAAGCTGTGCAATTCTCTCACCACAAACCGTCTTTGCAAACTCTCAAACGGGAGGCGTTGTCTATTCAAAAAGCACACAGAAAGCTGGTCCGATTGCCAGACTTCCCTGTACAGTAAACGTTGCTCATTTTTATAAGTTTTTTCAATCTAAATATTTTTACTTTTTTTCTTTCCATAAGTAATGAAAGAAATATTTCAACATTTTCTTACAGAATCAGTGTTCTGTTTTAATGACAAATTTCATTCTATGTTATTTAGATAATTAATAAACAATGGCGAAGATCTTATGATTATCGCATAGTCCTTGATCAAATATATTTTCCTAGAAATTTATTGACTGAAGTAACAAGCTGCATATACTATTTATTACTATTTCCGCCCAGTTTATATTAATCTATGTTAGGATACAAACATTTTTTTACTAATTTTAGTATTTGATAGCATAAAAATTATAAAGCTCTCGCACTTGAAACTCAATTTTTTATGAGGGCATTTTGATCCTTTACGCATGAGAGATGAAAATTATATTTTTTCGTAGGAATAGTCATTACTGAACATAACCAGAAGTGAAATTAAGGAAATATTCTCCCACGAGCGTATAAATAAGTAGTTATTTACAACAATATGTACTTTATATTCCTATTGAATATGATATAAATATTTATTGCTCTCTTCGTCCATTTTGAAACTTAGCCATTTAAACCTTAGCCAAATTTAAAAAATAAAACTATGTGTAGCAAGTATTTGATATCTTAATTCTTTTACAAAATAAAATAGTGTACAATTTTTTTTTTTTTTTTTTTTTTTTTTGAAATTTCAAGCTACTTTCCTAATAAAAGTTTTGTGCATAACAGGTATTATAACAAGTTATAGAAAGAGTTGCATCAAGTACTGTTTTTTGTACTGACTCAATATTCGTCTACAGAAGTGTAAAGAAGGATACCTTATCTTCAAATTTCGTTTTGCCTAAAAGTATTAGTGCCTATATTGTGGGTGCAATTAAAAAGGGAGCAGTGCTGATTTGGTGCATCACTTTAACGTACAGTATCACGAGGACTATAGTCTGAATCAACACCAGTTTTGATCGTATACTGTTAAGCAGATAAAATTGTTTGGCAAAGTTACTTCTTTATAGTAAACAAGAGCTAAAGCTTCTATTTCAAATACTGAATCGCCTTGTGTGCTCCAAATGAAAGACTTATTTTAATTATGCACATGTCCATGTCATGAGCCTTTAAAAAACACATATTATTACCTAAACGCAGATTTTAACTCGTAATGACTTAAAATCTCAAAGAAAACTTTTAAAGTAGTGCTCTTTATAATATATTATAAATAAAAAGTAATTAACTGTCCAAAAACTGAAGAAATTCATATAATATTACAGATCAAAATTAGCACTTAGATGTAGTAAATTTATGTTACTTCGGGCTATGTTTACTAATATTGTGATCTGGAAAATATAGAAGCTATCTTTATATTGGTTCTGTATATTTTTAGTTATGTTTATTTTAATGTTAAATTTTCAACATTATTTTCTCACTATTAAGTAAACTGAACTACGTTGTTTAACTCAGTTTTTATACATACCCGTATTTAGCACAGTTATTTAAATCTTGTTACTGAACTTTTGATCAATTAAAAAAATTAAGATTAACGCTGAGTCTTTTTTCAGCAAATAAGATGTTTTCCGTAAGTGGAGTTATTTTTATTTACCATATGCGACATTACGTCCTTTGGATAAAGGTCTAGGAATATACAGAACAGAAATTCTTACAGAACAGAATCTTTATACAGAAAGATATACTGAGAGGTAAAGTCTGAGTAATAATATATGTGCTGCTTCTGTTCTAGCTTTATTTGCAAGCTAGTCTAGGGATTTGAAACTTATTGAATATTCTTGGCATTATCAATCATCATTTCAATAGCAATTGGCAGCTGCTTATTAAATGCCGAAATTATATTTAATACTGCTGTTTGATAAATCATACCATTTAGCTGCAAATAAATTCCTGAATGAATCGTAACTCGCTTTTGCATCCAACTTAATTCACGTTTTGATACAAAAAGTCTAGATTAGGATTTTTGAGTTTTGTTACAATTTTAAATTAACTGACATTATAGATCAAAGTTCCAAAAAGCATTGCGGATGCATTTAGCAAGCAGCCAAGCCATCCTAAAACAAAACTAACTACAAAGCAACTAATGATCTAATACTTTTCAAAACCACCGCTTTGCGTAAAGAAGCAACGCAGTTTCATTTAAAAAAGGAAGAAAGTTTCAGATTTTACAACGTTTATCGGAATTGTTTTTAAATACTTATATCACAAAAGAATACGAAAAACCTTGTGGCCAGCAATTTGCCAATGCTTTATATTATCGATTAGATTGGCTTATGTTACATTTTAAAATCTATTTACTTCTTCGCGAATCAAAGCTTGCATGGAAAAATTATATTTTAGAATTTTCATCCAAAGTGAAAATCCGTATCTTGGCTTAAATCTCAAAGAATAAATCTAACGAGTTTTGCATTCACGAAACCGCTTAAGCTTGCTTCTGCTTCGTTAAATATTAGTAAAGTCCATCTACTGAAATTTATGTATGTATGTATATATATATAATTTAAAATTAGAGAAAAAGAAGAGAAAATATAGTATCCTACAAAATTTTTTAAATGGATTTTAAAAGTAAAACATCACGAAGTGTCAAATTATAAAGCCATGTAAAATGTAAATTGAAACGTTAGCATACACTGAATTATTTTATGAATATTTGAAACTAAAATGAGAAATAATTATTTACATTTTAATCTAATAAATTTTTATATTACTTCAAATTCACTCATCAAGCAGTAATAATTTAAAACATTAAAATTCGTACAAATATGTTCTTCTAACAACGCGCTTCGTTCCACTCTTCACTTTTTGAGCGCGAACCAATTCAAAAATAAATATAAATACTAAATTATACTATAATAATGATGATATAATATTAATACTACGACTAATAATAATAACAATATATACATATAGTGTAGAGAGAGATAAAGAGATAGAGGTAAATAAATATATAACTAATTAGACGAAAATACACATACGAAAATGCAGGCATTAATCTAGAACAAATGTGAAAGCAATTTTAAGTACAATTACCATGCACATGATGCTGAATATTTTAAATTTTAAAATTAAAATTCTGAATATCTAGCACTCAGCTAAACGTTCAACTTCCTCAAGCAACAAAAAATATTAGCTTTTTAAAATCTCTTACCCCATTTGGAAAACTAAACGACTAAGAAACTCGGAATTCATTGTAAGGGATGTATCTCAGGTAAACCTAGGCCTAGTAAAAATGTCGCAAAATGGTTGCACACTTTTTTGGATGAGGTGGTGGAAGCTTTTATATCCCTCATTTCCTGTAATGATAACTTCGTTCCTAAACTTAACAAGAAATTTTTTTTTTTTTAATCTACCAGAACAGCTACTTTATTCTGGAACACGACAAACAACATTCTGTAGATACAAAAAGTTAAATTTAATTCACGGGTTTTCACATTTTAAAAATGCATATGAGATTTTGCCTGATTTCATAAAATCGGTACTTACCTTCCGGATAAGAGCTCAATCCAAGCCCGTGGCCGTCATTCACCGAGTAAAATAATGTGTAAACATACAAGAGATTTTGAGGGCCTGAGAAGTAATTCCTTCAGATAAAGGCTAGAAAAAGAGCTTTTAGTATGGGGGGTTGTAAATTAGATATGTTAAGTTTATCAATTGGATATAGTAGTTACGAAATAAAAGTTTCAATCCCCTCTCTTGTTGGGTGTGATCCCCTCTCTTGTGGGGACATAAAATAAAGTTAAATATATGCTATAGGTCTTTTATAATGTTTCATTCGGTAAAAGTAATTAACACATTTTCGGAAGAAAACACACCACTCAACACAAAACTCCTTTGTAACTAACGAACAAAATATTTTCAACGTTAGGTAAACCTGCGAAATTATTTATCATTATTCAAATTAGGCAAAACTTTTCTTCCTATATTTATATAGGCCACTGCCTTTCCAAGCCTCTTAATTTATCGCAGTTTCTCAAATAATATTATAAGAAAGTTTGAATTAATGTCTCTAATCATAGAGCAAAAACAAATAAAAGAATCTGTCTGTATATAATAGTGTATAAGCAAAAGATTCACACAAGAACATTTCTTGGAATAAATACATTTTGAAAAAATAAAATGTTAAGTGTAAGAGCATTTATATCTTGTTATATTGTAATCAGGGAATAAAACCTAATAAGGGCTTCTTTATATATTTGTTATCAACAACACGATAATCAATACCATCTATAATGAACAAAAATGCAAACACATTCAGGTACCCATTATTAATCCACGGCGTTTGAGCGAAGCCGTTTTTAAAAAAAGTTCATAGACAACAGCAGTTTGAATCAGGTTTGAATAACGCGCAATGTAATTCGAGGACAGTTAGACATCCTTTAATTAATCATTTTCTACAGAAAACTGCTGAACATGTGCGCCAAAGTATGTTTTTTTATTAATTTTGTACTTAATATTAATAATAATAAATAAATCTAACATTTTCCCGATTTCATATTACAGACAAAGAGCTTTTTTTTCATTTACGCATAGATAAACTTTTCAAGAGCATTTGATATAACAACCATTTGGGCTAAAATATTTAAAAACAGCATATCTAAGACAGTCTCGCTCGCTGGAAATAAAAATATTTTATTTCTTTTAGTTTTGTCATTGCTCGCTTAAATTTTTTAATCATAAATTCGTTAAAATTTTACAAAATATGAAATAGACAATAAAACAAATTCCAGATTCCCGATTCCGGCTTCCAGGTGCCCATGTTCGGGTGAAGGACTATGTTATTCAAAATTTGATTATTCTAGGTACCACTGTTTTTTCACAATGCGAGATATATTCATGTAGATTTTTCATTATTTAATTTCGTGTAATAAAAAACAGTGTGATAATATTTGGTGGCAAGAATATTAAAAGTGATACAACATGTTGGACAATTAATACAAATACAAAGGAAAATGTAAATCAGGGTCCTTCCGTGATTACCTCTTGAATTTTTGTTTAATTTTTCTTTTGGAAAACACAATTTATGTTCCTTGACGATAAATTTCAAACCCTTTTCAATCCGATATATTAAATCAAGCAAGAATAAAACAGAGTGATGGGAATCTTTAACAACAGAATTCTTGATGACAGGAGAAAAAAGACCTTAATGCCAATTAATGTAGAATTAAAAGAAGTTTGCGATTGTTAGAAACATTAAATTTTTAGTGGAGACATAAGGACAAAGTTTACTAAAATCTTGTAGCATTCTCTTGTCTAAATGCCGACATTGTCAGCTAAACGTGCTCTCGGCTACGTGTGTTATCGGTCAAATCATCTATCAGATCTTGCCGGCTAAATATCCTGTTAGCTAAAGGTCCTGTTGGTTAAGTATCCGTTTCAGCTAACTGACTGTGCCGGCTAAATATCCCGTCGACTAACTATTCATGATGAGGAAATATTCCTGTTGGCTAAATGTCCGTATCCGCTTAATGTCCTGTCGGCTAACTGTTCGTTTTGGCGAAATTTCCTGTCGGCTAAGAAGCGTGTTGGCTGAGTGTTCTTTCGGCCAACTGTCCGTATCGGCTAAATGACCTGTCGACTAACAGCTGTCGGTTAAGTGTCTTGTCGGTTACGTGGTTGTCGGCTAATTGTCATGGACCCGTAGTCCGGAGAGCTGCTTTGCATAATATGATGAAAGCGGTAAGTGTGTATCACTTACCGCTTTCATCATATTATATAGCTGTTATAGAAATTGGTAGAAAGGAGCTTAAGAATGCCCTGCGCATAAAGTAAGGCAAGCGGAGTTAAGTTACAATGTCTGACAAAAATGATCATGCACAACAGTATTTTTACTTTTACTTTAGGACGCAGAAAATTTTATGTCAATAAAAAAAGAACCTAAAACTTCACGTCGCTTTCGCAAAATGGATGAAACAAAGGACAACCGACTACTAGAAAAAAGTGCTGTTCGCTTATGAACGCAATTTCAACATCTGACTTCATCTGACGCAAATTTAACATCTTTCGGTTCAGATGAACGAGCGTTGGTGTAGAGAAAACCAAAAGAGGAGTTGCGGAAGGAAAAGTTAGTAGCAGGTGTTAAACATGGCGGAGGAGGAGTTTTAGTATTCCTATCTATGGCACATTCTGGTGTTGGTAATATAGAGTTTGTAGAAGGTATAATGGATAACTATAAATACCTTGACATCTTGAAGCGAAATTTGGTATCGTCAGCACAAAAGCTTAATATACAAAATAGTTTAAAACTGTACCAAGAGAATGATCCAAAGCATACTGCAAGTGAAAAGAAATCGAACCGAAAGTGCTGGAAATGCCGTGTGGACGGTCACATACGAAGGAACTGCAGAACACTCCAGAGCACGGAAAATAAAACAGGCGATAAAAACAGACAATTAAATGATATGAAATGGAAACGCAGTGAAAGGAACTAAAATGCTGGAACTGCGGAGCTGAAGTCCACGTACGAAGGAACTGCGGTACACCGCAGGGCACGGAAAACGATACCATTTGCCAGCAATGACGCAGGAAACAAATTAATGATCATATCGCGAAGCGGAGTTTGAAGAACACTGAAAAATCCCGTTTTAAAGCGCTGAAGCTTTCTGCAGTGAGTGGCAGTAGTAATGGACTATCCAATCAACGGGCATGTCTATGGAATTCCTTGCAGTATGATCATTGACAGAGGAGCTAGTGTTACTATCATTCGGAAAGATTTAACTCAACACTTTAAAGAAAAACTCATTGGACGCCATCCTGTGCTACCCTCCAGACTACGTCTGGTGATAAAATCGACATAAGGGGAAGTTAAACGTAAACATCAGATTTAGAAGTGCGGCCTACTATCACGTGGAATGTGTGACAGATATTACAGATCCTTGCATACTAGGATTGGACTTTTTAAAGAAATACAATTTTTCTTTGCACTTCAAAGAAACTGCCTTTAGAATCAGAAGACATACCTATCCATCTTCAGAAGGCGTCCCAACTGGAAAGGTCGAACTCCTTGTCTGAAAGATCCTGCTAAGAAAGTTGCCGAAATAGCGAATGCTAGAGCACAAGACAAATGCAAAACTAACCGTCTATTCTCCATCCCAGATGCTCTTCGGTCGTGAACTTCGTCTGCCGTGTCATCTTATGTTTGCTCGCCCTCCGGATGCGCCTTCAACGCCTGAAGACGACGTTCAAGATCTCCTGGCTCGGTTTGAAGGGATGCACATTTTTGCACGAGAGCGATTCAACTTGCCGACGGCGAAGACCCGATACGAAACTAGAGCTACTGGACATCGATTCAACGGAGACAAGGTGTGGTTGTGGAATCCGACTCGACGGAAAAGACTCTGTCCTAAACTACAGTCACCTTGGGATGGTCTAATTCATGGAACTCTAAGTCTAAAGTCGTTCATTACGATAGATTACCTAATTACTATGGCTAGAGTACGTAGTGTATTTAATTTTAAATAATACTAGACCATGGTCCCATGGTCCTTTTTTGTTTCACTAAATTTGTATTTGATTTGGTTTGTATTTAGTGTTTGATAGTATTTAATCTGTTTTAAGTTACTTATTGCAATTAATGTTTATGTTGTTTGTCATTGTAATTTTATGTTCATTGTTGCATTTTTGTCTTAGTTGCAAGTTTGGTTTCTTGTCCAGAGATTGTACCAGTTTCAGTCCTTACGAAGAGGGCAGTGTTACGGATTTTGGATTTAATTTGTTATTTTAGTAGATTTATAATTAAAATTGTTTTATTTCCTCCCTCAGAGCGTGATGAGTTTTATGAGAAAGCTACGCCGAAAAAGAAAAAAATACAGGAGCATGCGCATTTAACATTTAATAAATAGATATCATGTAATTATACTCTTTTGCTTTCCAGAAATCTCCAGAAAATACCAGAATGTTCTCGAGGTGAGATGAGGTGGCATTCTCTGCGCCTTGGATTGAGATCTACTTAACGTTTTAGTAGTTCAAAATATAATTAGTGTGTAATATTGTGATTTTGTACCAATATCTGCGAGGAAACAGTTTAGCATTTTCTTTTATTGCTTGTAATAGCATAGACCTTTTTATCGGACTTGTGCATTCAATTTTTTACGTACCCTCACGCACGTAGCAATATTATAAATACTTGTCTCGAATATTTTCCCCAACAATGGGAATATGCGATTGTCTTTACTATACTCAAACTTGGTAAAAATGCTCATCTGCCTACTAGTTATCGACCGATTAGTTTGCACCTCCTCACCCAGTCACTGTCCGAGCACCTCCTCAACAAGTTCTGTATCAAAAATTATCAGTTCGGCTTTCGCGAAGGTCATGTGCAAATACCATGCTGCAAGTGTTAAACATTGTGGAAAAGATCGCCGAAACTTTTCAACCAAAACATGCGTTGCAGCTTGCTTCCTAGTTGTTGAAAAAAGCCTTTGTTCGTATACAGCCTATTGGATTACTTTACAAACTTAACCAGTTACAAGTTCCAACTTACCTCATATTAATATTCATGTCTGAAACATCGCACCTTCCAAGCTAAAAGTCCGAGAAGGCCCTTTCTACTAAGAAGGGAATACAAATGGATTGGGAAACATTTACAGCACTGGTCATGCATAGAAACAATCCTTACAAGAGAATTCCGCGATTTCTTTGACTTGAAAACAACGCAACAGGAAATTTCCGACGGCGTTTCAGTAGAACATAACCAACTGTTAAGACAACTAGTTTTCAGAAATGATAATTCGTGAGAAACAATTATTTACGTGCTTCTAATGACTTTTTGTAAGTAAAAGTAGCAAAAGGTTTCGTTAGATTGGCAAAGCTTTAAGTATTCAAGAACGATGTTTTGGAGACACAAGTGCAGGTCTATAGAATTCTTTACTGACAGAATGATTCCTTTCCCAGTAGCAGCATATATACTAACAATCTTTTAACTCTTTAAATATAAATATAGTAATTGCTTCCAACTATCCCAGCCCACCAGCAGCCGAGCACTACATTAGCTCAATTCTGCCTGTTCGACTTAGCTTCGGTTATTAACATGTTGGATCCACCAGCGTTTCCGCGCTTTCCGGTATGTTATGCTGGTACGAGCCAGGATGCCTGAGGAATTTTTCAACGAAGTCATCCTTCCCTCTACGCTGATAGCCCTCGTGTGGTTTGTCGTAATTAAATAAACCAAAACCTTCCAAGGGACTACTTTCTGCAGACGTTATTTTCTAACTAAAATCAGCGAGAGCCTAAATAAAGGTTTGATGAAATAATTACTATGTTACTCTTTAAAGAAGGAGTATTTCTTATTCTGATCCTAATCATCAAAAACACTGTTTCATATTTTCAAGAATAATTTCTCTCAATGCACCATTTCGGTATTTATCTCAGCATCCCGAGAGTGAATATATTTAAATATTGTGGCACGCAAATCGAAAATCTTGCATGAAGGAAGAAATTACATACGAGTTCTTATTCCTCTTAGACAAGTGAATATAATTAAGTTTTGATTTACTAAACAATAAGATAATTTGTTTCTGATGAAAAAGAAGAAAAGGAGCAAATTTAGTATACAATAATTTTATTTTATTAATCATAACTATTTCTCGAAATAGTATCCAATATTATAATGAAAACAATTCGCAGTTTTTCCTTTTAAGGGCGGCTTAATATACAAAGTTTGTACTTCCTGATGTAAATATGATTTAAATAGAATATTTCAGGCAGTGCTGCTAAGAAAAGTAATTTTATTTCTTTAAAGTTGTTTCAGTTTTGTTTCAATGCTTCATGATAAATTTGGATATACATTTCCTGCGGTGATTTAAGCTTTCGGTGTAATTGTTTATGCAAATGATCAGTAACTGAAGAGCTATGTGGACAAAGAACTCCTGTTCGAATTAGGTTGTACTCTGTTATTCGACATTTAAGTAGTATCAGTACTTACGTTTCGTTACGTAATCGTTAGTTACGACCAAAGTTTTGGGCCTATAACGAAGTGCACGACGCAACAAATATAAAGTGATAGAAAATAGTGTGCCACGAACAAAAACTGTTTTAAAGACTGCGTGTCCAACAGAGGCCGAGTCACAACATTTTCTTTCTACAGCGAATAAAATGTTTCAGAAGGGAAATTATTATTTTCTGCAATATGTACATTACCTTCATTGGATGAAGCTTTCCAAAGTACTGGTGTTGAAAGTAGCATTGAGAAGTAAATTATGTGCAATTTTTTATGAACGTTTCTATATGTGGAATGCTGGTCTATAGCGTTTGAAACTTGTTGATGATTCTTGGCATTCATATCAATTAAAATCGGTATTTGCTAAATAAAATGCCGAAATTTGCCTGCAAATTAAATACAGCAACTAATATTAGAAATCTCAATTTATATTTAGTTAAAATATATAATAATCTGTACTATTGTTTAACTGTGTTGTTGATAAATCATTCCGTTTAGCATTATATAATTCCAGAATGAAACGTAACTTGTTATTAAATCTGGCCTACCTTCAATTTTCGTTAAAGCTTCCGAACTTTCAAATTGTTTATTGTTTGTCAATTGGAAAACTGTGCTGAATAAAGCATATTTCTTTGGGAAAACGTCTAAGTTTCGTGTTTTTGTTACAATTTCTGTCAATTTTAAAACAATTGCATTGTCGTCACTCATGTTGCAAATCAAAACTCGAAAAGAGAACGCGAAAACATTTGACAGCCAAAAGCATTCTAATGGTAACCTAGCTACAAGTGAAATAACGAGATAATCTATATCCAAAACCACTGCTTTTCTTTAAAGAGAAAAAGCAGTTTTATTCAAAACAAAGCAAATTTAATATTATAGGATGAGAAAGTAAATTTTAATTTTTTAATACCTCAAGATGGTACGAAAAAACTGGTTGTCAGTAATTGTTTGTTTTATTTTTTATTATAAAATACTTTGAATCAAAACGTGTCCAAAAATTCAATTTCTCATTATTCATCCAAGGTAAAAACGCAAAACTTGACTTTAAAAAAATTCCCCAGTTTTCCATTCACAGTATAAGCTTGCTTCTCCTTCGTCCTATATTAATAGATAAATTATATTTCTTACATCTTATGTAGATCTATATAGATACAACAATTACCATTTAAAGCATTTTATTGCGGAAGCCTTCATGAATGTACTCCACTGTCCGTAGAAGCGCGTTCCGGAGGAAAACATTCAAATGTTCAGGCAACAGAAATTCGAATATCTTTGATAACGAAGATAGGAGGCTGCTAGGTTTGTAATTTTGAGAGTTTGAATGGCACTGGCCAGGTTTGGAATAAGCAATATTAATTCAGGTTGCTGGCTTTCAGGAAAATACCGATGTATATAATTAGCAACGAACATTATTATGGATGTAATAATGCTAATTGCTAATGTGTACCTAAAGTTAATTAGCAGTTATCATTATTATGGGAAAAAAAACAAATTTAGAGGGCGTGGTTTTGATCATACGATTCAGATACAGTCCAGTCAGGTGAATTTTTAGGCTTGTGTTTTGCAATAAATGCTAACCCCAAAAAGTAAAGTTACTATTAAAAATTTTCTCTTAAAAGAGAGGTTTAAAGGTACTTCTTCGAGTTTTTGGTGTTTAGCAGTTTTAGTCGGTAATTTAAATTCTTCATCATCAACTTTCTTTGAATTACTATTTAATTTAAGTTTAACCTTAGTGTCACTATTTTTTTCTATTTAAAGTAAGTACGTTTTGGGAACCAATGCCTGAAGTACAAGGAAGATTACACATACCTCTAACATCAGCAGCCTGGGACTTGAGCGTCTGTTGGTTTATGTTACATTTTAAAATCCACTACTTCTTCGCGGATCAAAGCTTGTATTTGATTGTAAAATTTTCATCCAAAGTGAAAATCCGTATCTTTGCTTAAAACTGAAAGAATAAATCTGCACAGTTTTGCATTCACAAAACCGTGTAAGCTTGTTTCTATTTCGTTAAATATTAGTAATTAAAATCCAAATCCTGCAATTTATATATATATAATATAAAATGAGAGGAAAAGAAGAGAAAGAATTCAGTATTCTAAAAAAAATTTAATGGATTTAAAAAAAAATACGAATTGTCAAATTTTAGAACCAAGTAAAATGTAAATTGAAATGTTAGAATACATTGAAATTTCCTATAAATATTTTTAAATAAAATGAGAAATAATTATTGATAATTTAAAGTAAATAATTATTAATTTATTTCAAACTGGCTCATCAAGGGGTAATAATTTAAAACATTAAAATTTGTACAAATATATTCTTCTGACTCCGCGTTTCGTTCAGCTTGACATTTTGAGAGGCAACAAAATCAAAAAAAGTACAATTATTACAAATAAAAATTTAATTAGAATAATAACATTAATAATAATAATGGCAATAATATTAATGATAGTATTTGAAATAAATACAATAATATTAATACAACTGACTACTACTAATAATAATATATATGCATATATAGAAAAAGATACAGATAGATAAATAGATAACTAAATAGGTAGATACACATACGAAAATGTAGGCTTTAACATAGAACAAATGTGAAAGCAATTACGAGTACAATTAACCATGCACATGCATGCTGAATATTTTAAAGTTTAGCGAAAGAAAATTTTAGAATTTTAAAATATCTCCCCCCTTTATAAAACTTAACAAATAAAAAACTCGGAATTCCTAAAACTAGATCTAGTAAAAATGTAGCAAAATGGTCGCACACTTTGGATGAGGTGGTGATAGATTTATATCGATCATTTCCTGTAATGATAACTTCGTTCCGAAAGTAAACAAGAAATAATTTTTTATCTACCATAACAGGTGCATTATTCTGCAGCACGAAATACAACATTCTGTACATAAAAATTTAATTTAATTCATGGGTTTTTCACATTTAGACATGCTTTATATTAACGCATTTGAGCTTTTGCCTAATTTCATAAAATGTGTATTTACCTTTAAGATGAGTGTTCCATGCATGCCTGTGACCGTTATTCCCCGAGTAAAATGATTTTACCGAACCACCATCCATGGTGGTTCGGTAAAACCATCGAAACTAGTCCTGTGAAAATTTTGAAAATATAACGATGATTTTTTTTTTTTTTTTTTTTTGTTTGACTTCTGAATTAGTATTTATTCGGCGTGTTATTGTGTCTTAACTGTAACAGTATTCAGCTCTTAAATGTGACTGTAAACGTATATGATTCCCGACAATTTTTAGAACTCAAAGGTACTGTACATTTATCGTCGGCTGAGGGAAAACTAGTATATAAATTCGGAGACAGCTATCCTAGCCAGTGTACCCAGTCATCGCTACTGGATGGACACTTTTAGATCTGTATGTGAACGATCTTCCACAAAAAGCCAACACCACACTAGAATTTTAGGCTGATAACACTGCGAAAATCTCCCAAAATGCTTTTCCTCTCCCACCATTACAGGCAGTTTAAATATTAAAAATTTAAAAAAAAAAATATTAAAACTGAATATATCCGCGTAATCAATAGGAAATGTTACAAACACTTATCCTCTCCTCTCTACTTAAAAAGATATGCACTATTCCGATGATTACGATTTATCAAAATAAACATTTATCTCTGATAATTTCAAATTATGTCTTAGAGAAGCTTTAATTAACTGCTAAGGAATATGACAGTAGTTTACTGGCCAATTTGTACTTTCAGGTTTGGGGCTTTCAGTTGGATTGACTATTTTGAAAACACAGGAGGTTTGGTAGTGGTCCTCCATTCGAAGAGGAACACAGCTTAAAACAAAAAGATCTAATCTTATTGTTGCGTATTTGTACCCAGAATTTAATGCAGTTACATGTGAAAAGGCTGGCGATTTTTCAACCGCGCTTGTCCAATAACTAGATATACAACATTTTAATGCCCGTTGCAAATTTTTAGACTACATACCATAGATATACGCTTTATGATTGAAACTATTGCACGAGTGCAACATTTCCCGCAAGCACATGACGATATAGAAAAAACGGGGGATCAAGAGGTCGAATATACTTTTGACGATCTGTAAGAACAGAAATAACCCAGGAGCTTGAGAGAGCTGGGCGAAATTCTGGACATAAAGAATTCCGGACATGCCTAATGTCGATGGGAAAATAAAGAGGCAAGGGAAGCAAAAGAATAGCGTGATCGAAAGTTTCGAATATAGCTGACAGATGTATTTGTAAAGAAATAATCCAGGAGTCTGCAAGGGTCGAAAACCTCTTATATAAATGACGGGACTTAACCAATTCATTTCACATTTTCCCTTGGGCATTAAAGTTGAAAACGTTTAATTCCAGATAGAGTGGAAAGTATTATGCGGTTTTGCGCAGTAGTCTCTTTGGAATTGTAACGTAAACAAGGAAAAATTTTAAAGTATCATGAAAAAATCCTATCACATATATCTCAAAACAGCCAATGCGAAAATAACAAGGCAAAGAATTGCACAAACTCGTTATCCATGTACACATCGACCTATTTTCACTTATACAACATCAGATAATTTCACTAACTTGGCATTGCACACTCCCTTGACTTTCTTCATGTACACATCGATACGCGCTATACGAGTCGGCCATTCTGCACTTTATTCCAATATTCTTTCACTTACAGTGTTACCATTGCTGACTCTGAAATCCTTGACTTTGTTAATCAAACATTTATTAAAGTTTGACAAATTATGAAATAGATAATAAAAGAAACTCCAAAACCAAATTCCCTTTTTTATTTAATTTTTTTAAATATAATACAGGACAGGTGAGATATTGAAAAGTGAAAAAAATTGAAAAGTGAAACGGACATTTATTGTGAAGCTACGCAAAATGCCGTTCCGAGACTAATGAGATTTCTAGAAATTTCCACAAAGATAGTCGTACAAATCTTCACAGCATCACAGAGTATAATCAGTAGTTACGCTTGAAACTACTAAGAATGTTAAACACAAAGCAATGCAAAGCAGATCTAAAGAGCGAAGTTAACTGGCAGATATTTGAACTAACAACTCACAACAACTGACAGCAGATGCTCTCTCCGATCTCATACAGTTTTCCGACCGCCGCCGAGACATTTGTAATCTTTTCTGCTAATTCTGCTTGATAATTAATTAATATTTACTAGTTCAATTCTTTTAAGCTTTTCCCCCAAGATACTATATTCTTTTTTCTTCTAATTTTAAATTTCAGCTTTTATATATATATGTAAAAAGGAAGATATATATTTTAATTATTAATATTTAAGAAAAGAGAATCAAGCTTAGATTTTTTTGGTAAAGGCACAACTGGGCGAAAATTTTCGTTTAGTTTTAAGTGAGTTTTTGCATTTCAAGGCTGGATAATTTTAGTCTGAAATCGAATTTATCGAAATAAGCTTTGATTTGAAACAAGCAGTGTATTTTAAAATGAAAATGAACCAATCTTTATTTAATACGAATGAGTGCTAAATTACTGATCACCAGTATTTTATTCCGTTGTTGTGGTATAAAAATTTGGAAAATCTGAGAGAAAAAAAACTGGCATAAGTATGAATGTTTTTCTTTTAAAGGAAACTGCATTGCCTTTTATAGGCGAAGCGGTGGTTTTTTTTGGCATGTATTAGATTAAGCTAGTAGCGTTTCACTGTGCATTGAAACATCATTTTTTTTTAAATCCAAGTGAACTGAAACTACGTTTGTTAAGGAAATATTAGAAATATTTTGCCCACTGAAAAAAAAAATTGCACACACATTCATATAATATATATGCCAGTCTCTAATATTTTGGTATGATGTATATCATGTTAATTAAACAACTAATTGTTTAATTAACATGACATAAGAGGTTAGAGAGTAAATAAATTAGAATTGGTAACTGCTAAAACAAAATGCTTAACAATAGAATTTAAATGCCATTCAATAGAAACTAAAACGCATCTTTGACAGGGTCTTTATCCTCCTTACCTTGCAAGAGAGGAAGAATTATCTTTCCAATTAATTATAAATAATCTAACATTTGGATGGGGAAGACACATTTCATTTTTTCTCATAAAAAACATAAGGACTGCATCGTGTGTTCCACCCGGAAGATCAAATCCGGGAGAAAAGAAAACATTCTATTGTGATACTTGTGATAGGAAACCCGATTTGTATCCAGGAGAATGTTATAAAAAATATCATACTTTGAAAAATTATAAATTGTTAAGGTAAATAAATTGGTTAAATATATATATATTTATATTTATTTACTATCCTACTACTTAATATAATCGAAAATATATCTGTTACACACTCTGCGCAGTTGGAATACAACATTTTATTGAGACTCTGTTTTATTATCTATTTCAGCGGTCGTCAACCCCTAGAACTTTACGGACCACTACATATATAATTTACTATCTGACGGACCACTAATATGAATTTAAAAAAAACTCTTAAATCAGACCTTAAAAACAACATATTACTACGCAAAAAGAATATCCAACTTTCCAATACATGTAATTCCAATTTTCATTTGTTAATATAATTTTCGAAACATTCGGTGTTCAACAGCCCGCTTTTATGGAAATTGAGGCTACGCCCCTGATTATGAGTAGAATTAAAACACTATTAGCATCTCACTGATACACATATTTCGTTCACATTGAAAAATTATGTGAAAAGTACAAAAAACTTACCTTCTTGTACAAAAAGCTTCACATTTGCATATCATTGAAAATGAACTTTACGAAAAGCAAGAAGAAACGCAAAGCAATATCAATAAACTGAAAGTGTTATGCTGCCAGGTTTTAAGAGTTGTAAACATAATAATCATCGCTTACTCAGAAATGGCGCCATCGATCAACAATTAGACAAACCAAAAAACGGAAACTTCCAGTGATGCAATTATAAATAAGAATGCATATGGTTCTCATAAAAATCCGGTCAAATTGCCTATTGACACGAAGAAAAACTGTATATTAACGACTAAAATAGCATATGTTTGTAATTCAAAAGGAAAGATAATTCCAGTTCGTGCTGTTAATGATAACAGCAGCATTACCATAGATGATATACCTGCAAAAGTAGCTAAAAAGTCTGATTTTGCATTATCCTTAATTTATGGACATGAGTGTATATGGGGAAGCTTCCATGAATACACTCCACAGCCCGTAGAAGCCAGTGTTTTTTAATTCGGAATTCAAGCATCTCATCAGTATTGATATTTTGGTTCCGGAGGAAAACATTCATGTGTTCTAGCAATATAAATTAATATACCTTTGATAACGAAGATAGAAGATTGCTAGGTCTGTAACTTTGAGCGTTCGAATGGCACTGGACAGGTTTGGAATAGGCTTAATTAATTTGCGTTTCTGCCTTTCTGGAAAATAGCAATGTACTTATTAAGCAACTAAAATTTTTATGGAAATAATAATTTTCTAATGTGTACATAAAGTTAATTAGCAATTATCATTATTATGGAAGGAAAAACAAATTTAGAGGAAACGTTTTTGATCTTACGACTGGAGGAGGAGTGCAGTCAACATGCATTTTAGGCTTTAACAATATAAGTGCTAACCTCAAAAAGGGAAGGTACTAAATACGGTTTCGAGGACTGTTAGCAATAAGCTCAGCTTTCTTCGTGTCTGTGTGAGCTACCATTGCATTGATAGCAAAGAACGCAATCATTGCTTTCTATTTGCATAGTTCGGCAGAGTTGCGCCAAAGACTGCTGTTATTACTCGTTAGAGACTTTTTATGTTCTGAATATTGTGATTGCAAGAACTGATCACACGATGTCTTGATCTCATTCTGGAAAATAAGACGTTGAATTTTAAAACTTAAATTCCTAGCTCCATGACAAATTCCTCGTAGTTTACTTGAATGTACAGGTTAGGTGATTAAATGTAGAATAAATATCTTTCCTGGATATAATTTCATGGGTGGAATACTTTTATCGTTAAGTTTAAAACAAAAATAAATTGTCCCAATTATGTGATTCATAACGAGCTTATATTATATTTACAAACAGATTATGTTAGAATAACCCCGCATACGACTCCTCAAAAAATTGCTTGTAGCATCAAAAAATTAAATGTTAAAAAATCTAAAGGTTTTGTTAAATTACCAACAGGGCTATCAAAGAGGCAGTACTTATTACAATATTTAATTTAACAGTTACAATTTAACAGTACTTATTACTACATCTCAAATGCTAACCTACGTTTGGCTTACATTCCAGCTCAGTGGAAGCATGCTGTGAATGTTACCTTTTTAAACCCTGGATAAGTTTCTAGGCTGCCAGCTTGTTAACTTGCTCCCGTGCATTTGGAAAATATTCGAAAGGATTTTTTCTTAAAAGAGTGAGTGAATTTCTAGTATATCACAATATTATTAATCACAATATAATTAATTAACATTATGCATCAGGCATGGTCACTGTACAACGTTACAAATTCTCAACGTTGTGGAGGCTACTGCGGAGTCTTTCACTAAAAACAATATATAACAACTTGCGTTCTTGACATTCTGAAAGCTTTTGACCATAATCGCATAAAGTCTTATGTAAACTTTGTATCTTCAGGCTTCCTTCTATCCTGATTAAATTTCTTGAATCATATTTGCATTGTCTAAAATTTCAATTTCGTAAGGGAAGACGCACTATTAAGTAGAAAAATTGTATATGGTGTTTCTGGAGGGCCTATTCTTTTTAACACCCACATCGATGATTTGCTGGAACTTATCAGCTGCAAGATTGCAATACATGCCGACGACAGAGTTGTTATGGCTAAATCAGTTAATCCAAATCATGGAATAGAAAATTAACAAATTAGCCTAAATATAATCTCTCTTTGGTGCCATTTAAGGAAATTCAAATTAAATACAAGTAAATACAGTATAATTCTATTTAGAAGGTACAAGATGAACCACCCAATTAACCTAAACATGCGGACTGGAAACCAAATATTTCCAGTTGTAAATTCTACAATACATCTGGGTTTAATCTTAGATAACCAGCTAGCTTTCAAAGATATGTAAATTATGCCTTAAGGAAGGCTAATGCCGCTTTTATGACATAATAATAGAGCCTCTTGGGAAGAAGTTGAAAGCTTAATCTCAAAGTTAAAACAACGCTCTACATTTCAATGTTTCGCCTAGTTCTCTTTTCCGATATACCAGCTTGGGCCTAGGCACCCAAATCTTATCGGAAGTAACTTTAATTAAATACACACATACACACCCTTAGAAAGTCATCCACGAAGGCATCCCTCCCTTTAGGCAGATAGCCTTCATGTGCTTTGCCATAATTAAATAATCCAATCCAATCCAAGACTATAGATATTCCTAACACTTCTGTTATAATCCAGAGCGTTGCTGCAAATGCGGAAAATCTCATCGAAGCTAACTTTGTCCAATGAATCCAGAAGAAAAACATATGTGTATTTTCTGTTAAGAAGAGCACGTAAGTAGCTACCCAGGATGTAGGATTTATAAGCTTAAATTCGAAAAGAAATGTTCCGGTACTGAAAATCACAGATAAACTGGAAAAGGAAAACTAACAGAAAGTTCTCTACAGCGACAAACAGAAGAAAACACTCAACCCCATCCCGAAGGAATTAATGAAAAAATATGTTTATTAAAAAACAATAATTTTTTAATTAATGTCATTTCCGACACAGGGAAAATTAAAGAAGCAAACATTACTGCTGAAAACTGAAGGCAGGCTTCCATGATGCGTATGCGATTCGTCAAAGGCAAAGAGTTTCACCGCTCTGCGAAACAGAACTCATAACCCAATAGTACGAAGCACAGACGAAACCAGGCGATACAAAAATTGACGGTTCTATCACCCTTTCTACTCGCAAACAAATTTATCTCTCTGCATGGACAATGCCTCTTTTCCGGAATGAAATGGCCCACCAGCGGCCGAGCGGTAAAGTCGCTGAACACTGGTAGTTCGGTCCGAGGTTCGAATCCCGCGAACGGGCTGGCTGCATGGGCGTTTTCGTGGTTTTCCCCATGTGTAACGTGTATACGAGCCAGTTTCCCTTAGAAAGTCCTCCACGAAGGCATCCCTCCCCTTAGGCAGATAGCCCTCGAGGCTTTGCCATAATCACACACACACACGCCGGAATGAAATGTTTCATAGGACTTACCAAAGTTTCACTCTCACTCAAACCTTGACTTTCCCATCTTGATATTTTCGCCTGCGGGTGTGTTGAATACAAGTTTTCCTTAGAATTTATTCCTTTCTTTAGGCAAGACAATTATCCGTAAAATGCACACATCTAGTTTATATGTCGAAGTTTCCTGCGATTATCCATGCTCTGCTTTACGCTTTTCTTTTTATCTTCTTGATAGAGTTTAATGGTTTAATTTTCTCATTTTTCAACAAAATTACTTCCGTCCAAAAAGTGATTCTGTTGACTCGTAGGATTGCCATCATGTCGAAGATCATCTTAAAAATACGCCAAGCTTTGTAGCATTCTTTGTAGCATTCTATTTAGCATTTCATTATATTATTGTTTGTTTAAATGAGTAGGCCGAAACCCACGAAGTTCATCTGCATGTGGGAAGAAATGCCATTATGGAAAACTTTGTAGAGAAAATAGATTGTATTTACATTACACATAAGGAAAACCAAATAAGTATTTATGTAATCAGCCCAAGATTCTAACATGTGTCGAATTAGAACTGTTGAGGACGATTCAAAGCTATAAAAGTACAGAAGCTTTACAACTGTAAACTGTTACATAACCTTCGAAGTATCTTCTACGACGAATTTTCCAGAAATCATGGTCTTTCGGTATAGTCTTGGCTAATCACATGAATTTGTTAGGAAGCCGAAAACCAATATTCTAAAAATTTAAGGCTTTATCTTTTGAAAATAATTTTGCATTTCTTTCTTTCTGAAGCATAAGTAGTACTCAAGCGCTGGTTGTTCGGGCGCCAAGGGAACCCTCCTGTCTACGCACCTGATCAGCGCTTATTTTTATTCTATCAGCGCTTATTTATTATCACATGTCTGAAACTCGTTCCTCACGAAAATGGTGTTAAGTGCGCACGAGTTCGCAATAGACTAAATGCACAAGTCCGATAAAAAGCTAATAAAATTTATTCTTATCACAAAAAATATAACAAAACGCTGGAGTTTTCCTCAAAGATATTCGCACAATATCACTCAGTAGTTATATTTTAAGATACTAAAACTTTAAATCGAATGCAATCCAAAGCGCAGAGTAAAAGAGTCTTCTGGAAAGCAAAAGAGTACAATTATGAGTACAGATAAAACATAGTAGTGGATTACATTTATTCAACTTTATAAATTACGAGATATCTGTTTGTTAAATGTTAAACGTGTTTTTACTACTCGGGCGTAGCTTTCTCTTAAATTATGCCTCGTGCTGCATTGCACGGGGATATGGAAAAATTTTAAATATAATTCTACAAAAAATAAACTAAACACAAAATCTGTAACAAAAGTAACAGTGATCTAAAAACAGAGCTTTCAATTTTTGGCATGGGGAGTTAGACGCAATGGTATTAAACGATCAGTAAAAGGAGGACAAATAAAAAGAAATTGAGGGTTACAGTACTTGTTGTGAAATAAAGAATGCCAATAGATTAATGCTACTTTTGCGCAAACGGGGAAATATTGTTCAGACAATATCGGGGATAGAGAGTTTCATCAGAAAGAGTATCCATGAAAGAGAAAACGTAAGAAGAACTAAAATTTTTCAAAGTTTGTCAATTGTGAAATCATTTCTAAGCATTATATTTTATTTGTACAATGTGCGCATGTTGTAGAAGCATGTAAAAAGCATTCCAAGATAGCAGTTTTGCGAAACAAATCCAGGTTATGATCGGTCAATAACTTTTAACTGTTTGGTCAAAGAGCATTTCTAGCATATAAAGAAACAAAACATTTCGAGTATAATAGAGGAAAGTACAACATATTTCCCTTTTCTCCCAAATTAGTTACTACAATTGAATACTTTTCTACTGATTATTCATCCTGAAGATTTTATGATTTTCTTTGAACATTTTTAAGAAATTTCAGAGTGTTACGCTATCAATTAACAACACTTACGTACGGAAGTATTCCCTCCTTAAATCAGTACAAAATTAGTTTAAAAGATAGAGGGTTCTCACAACCTTAATGCACGCGCCGTTTTGTAAGAACTCTTCCATCAGTAATCCCATAAAACTATCTTCTAGCTAATGAGTTGTGTATTCATTTATCTGTCTCGTTTATACAAACCACTGCCCTTAGAAAATCCTCCAAGAAGGCATCCCTACCCTTAGGCAGACAGCCGTCGAGGCTTTACCTTAATCACATAAACATGATCTTTCGGATATACTGGCGGTAGTGTGCTTACAAATTGGAGCGTGGCTTTTAAGAACGCACGAACCGTGTTAATTTGCTTCAAAAAAGTCCCAAAATAAGTGCTACATTTCTGGAAAGTAAAAATTGAGAACAAAAATCTAATTGCAGTGTTTATATTCATTGTAGTACACTGTATAATTTTACTGCTGTCGATCTACGAATTGAATCGACAGCTATTTAGGACTCCACCTACTTGAAATGTAGCAAAATTTGAGAAAAAAAGTTTCACTTTAAATGTTGCAACTAATGGGTGGTGTGGTGTATTTAATTACGGCAAAGCACACTAGGGCTATCTGCCAAAGGGGAGGGATGCCTTTCGTGGAGGACTTTCTAAGGGAAACTGTCTCGTATACACGTTACACATGGGGAAACCACGAAAACACCCATGCAGCCAGCCCGTTCGCGGGATTCGAACCTCGGACCGAACTACCAGTGTTCAGCGACTTTACCGCTCGGCCGCTGGTGGGCCCGCAACTAATGGGAAGGAGTAAAATAACATATATCAGAATCAATAGTGCTAAATATTGATGGCAGATATCTCAAAACGCAAAAACTTTACGTTGCAGTTTTACACTAAAAGCAGTAACGAATGATCTACAACATATTTCAAAGCAAACACTTTTGCCCGAAAGTGGCAAGGTAGTTTTTTTTTAAAGCAGGGCGAATTGCCGGAGTCCGATTAGTTTAACAAATACTTATTGAAAATCTTTATATCACATTTTTGCAGAAGAAACTGGTAGACGAAGATTCGACAATTTTTTTCCTATAATACGCATTAATATTGGATCGTTTTAAGGTGCAGTGGCCTTTGATTTGATGCCTATTACCCAAATTAGTGAACCCAAGCGGAAGTGCAAAATTTGATTTCGGATAAAACTATGAATTACGCAGTTGTTGCAGCGTGTAAACTAAATTCCTATTCTTTAGAAGTTTCTTACAAATTATCACAGACGTATTTTAAAGTTGTCAGAGCTAAATACTTTATTTCGTAAATGGAAATCATCGAAATATTATGCATTACCTGTATAAGGGGATGTAATGTAAAGGAATTAGTTATGAAAGTATGAAAGGGCAGTGCGGCATTTGTAAGATTTATTAATTATCATATTGATACATTTAGTTTTAATATCTTTTATGAATCTTTAAATTTCTGACGTAAACTATACGTATCCGCATGATACGGATAATTAATTCTGATGTCATAAACCGTTCTACACTTTCTTAATGAACTTTTGTGAAGCACGCACTTGACGTTTTAAGATGTTCCTTTCCCTTTTGTGTTATGAAGCATAGTGTTTATAGCGTTAAATGTAATTTATTACTTAGTTCTCTAAGTTTATGTAATGTTCAGATCACAGTTCCCACTCCTGCGTTCTTCCACCTAGATGTGAGTTGATTAATTGACAAATGGATTGGCAGGAATTTTTTCACAAAAATACATAATTATTTTATTGGTAATTTTTTAATCAAAACTTATTTTAATTTGTTGCACCTACAATAAAAAGCAATACATATAACAATAGTTTAGAATTCTATGTTTCTAATTTATATTTTAACAATTCTTGCCATAATCCGATATTTTTCATCCTCTTTTTCATCCTTATCTCCACATTTTGGAGATTACATCCTATAGTTTTATTCATATTAGTAACTAACATGTTACATGCGGAAGCCTGTTGGGCAGACTAAAAGCAGTATTTACTGCACAGTCTTTCGTGAAATCATTGCATTAATTGGTGTGATTTTTGGAATTATCCTACCTTCAATGACATAATAAATTTAAGCCACTGACTATTTCTATGTTAAAGATTTAGGATGGCTTAGCAAGTTCAGAGTATAGGGCGGGAGCACCCGATACTGTTGATAAGGTTATATCGTCTGCCTATTACAGCACCTTTATGTGTATAAATAATAATAATGTGACGAATATATTACGCTTAGCCAAATAATATTTCATCATATATTTTAATATTAATAATAATATAATTATGTTAAATAATTGTCTATATCATATATAATTAAATAATATATAATTAAATAATATACATATATAATTATATATAAATACATAAATATATTTATAATCATTACCTTACAAACATATTAAATGCATATATCGCTTTTTGTGCTTCTCAACTCAGCCGTTTTAAACGCTATTGAAACAATTTCGAGAGGCATAATACAGGAAATAACATTAAAAAATAAAATAATATTAGTAAATGCACTTCTTGTATTTTAATTTCTTTTCTGACTTCATCCACGTGCATACAGAGGAATATTAAAATAATTTTGAAATTCTTCCTATTTGTTTTCATAATAATTCAACAACAAAATCCACTTTTTACTTTCATCTAATTATATCAGAAAAGATACTGTATTGAACATAAAAAACTGTATACAAACTATATTTATGTTAATCAAAAAATAAAACTGAAAACAAAAATGAAAGAAGACTTCAAACAGAATTCTGTTCTTTCATGTTTTGTTCGGCAATTAAAATACACCCAACTCTTTTTTTTTACATGGTAGATACGTTCCTAAGAAAACCGTGCAAAACAAAACGTGTAAAAAATATATGCGCCACATAGTAAATTTCGGAACATATTCCACAACTTTAAAAAATCGTGCAAGATGAAAACTGTATTTTCCCCAAAAACCGTGCAAGCAATTACTTATTTATTAATCAATTAAATGTTATTAATTTTATTTATTAATTTATTAATCAATTAAATGGATTATGCAATTACTTATTTAAGTAATAATGAAAGCCATATTATATATTTATAAAATAAAAACAAATCAGTTTTATTACAAAAAAAATATATTAGTGGACAGTGAAAATTCGGTCCATAAATAGTTATAAAAATTTAAATCCAAATTAGGAATAAAAATTAACCGAACTGCTTGCACTTGCTGTTGAATTATCCATATCGCAGTTTGATCAGTAATTTAATTTACGTTGATTGAATGGCAAAACCAATAGTGTCCGAAGTTCGAACCGGATAAACGTTACCTTCGACTTTCGTCAGGAACAGTATTCAGCTATATTTACCGCTCGGCCGCATGTGGAAGCTAGATTATATACAAGAGATAAGTTTCCGTTATGATATAATATGTGGTTAAAATTATTAATCAACGTCCTTGAACTCTATTTTTGTTACCTCAGTAGCTTTATTTCACGGTTGTCAAGCGTGACCAATGGTCACGCCCCTTTCATCTCATAGTTAATACTGCATCGCTCGTAGTAGCAAAATATGTGACGACAGCCGGAACAAAGCGAGCAAATTTGCAAGCTCCTCGCGGCTTAACATCATAACTAGAACTGGAACTGGATGGTTTAATGTAATACATATTTCTACATAACTTTCAAGTGAAACGCGATCGGAAACTTCGGTTACGTTATGATTTTACGTATTTGCCGGCGTATAAGACGCACATTTTTCTTTGAAAACAGGTCTGAAAAACGGTCTTATATAAAAGTTTTTTGATTACGTTCATTTCTGGAAATTTCCTCTATTCGGAGTTATGCGATCCTTTTTCTTGCGTCATTGCGAAGTGTGGGAATATTTATGGACTTTATAAGGTCTATGGCAATATTCCAGTTACGTAGAGTTCAGTGAATGCGCATGCGCTGTCATCGACGATCACAGCTGGTTGCGTTTAAACTTTCCAATTTTTGTGAACTTAGTGTGCGAAATTTTTAGTGTTCAATTTTGTTAAAATTTGTTGGCAAGTTATGGCTCAAAACCAACGTCGGCATTGCTATAAGATAACATATAAGCTACGTGCGATTACGTATGCTAAAGAACATGGAAACCGGACTGCAGAAAGGCATTTCGGGTCGCTCACAACTGAGAAAATAAAAAGAACTTGGTGGAATTATAAATCAGTAATAACTTTTATCCTTCAAAAAATTGTATGAAAACGGGGGTGCCTCTTATACGGCGGCAAATACGGTAAATCTGGTGCGGAATTTCTTCGTAGCATTCCCGTTTGACGGGTGTCAAGTACAGTTTCCTGAGTGCAAGGATTAGTCAATCGTACATTGCGCGTACACTAAAATCACCTTTCGCGGGTTTAAGTTTATATGTAAAAGGTGTTAAATATAATTCAGCTTAATATATAACGTGTAATTTAAACAAATGTAAATATCGTTGTAATTAAAAAGGAAAAGCGCAACAAATGATATTTGAAAGAATTTTTATTACTGCTTAATAAGAATGTGATACAATTACTTTCTTAAGCTGGTGATTTTTGTTTGGGATAACGACTGACGTAGCTCCTAAAACGTCTAGGGGTAAGAAGCGTAGAGTTTTTCAATGCGTCTTTAAAGTGGTTGTTGGTTTCTTTATTTGGGTTAATCTCCATTGCAAAATCAGATAGTTCCTGTGCCTTTTCGAACATTTCGTTCAGCTTCTCAAAAGGCACTTTACCTCCTCCATTATCATTGCGTTTTTAGTCGTCCCCAGTTGTTTAACATCTATAGTTCTTCCTTCGTCCTTTCTTTGTCGTCATTTCTCGATTAGTCTTTTGTCTTCTTGTTCTCCATATCTGAAAATCCTTGTCCGCCAGCTGTTTTGTGCGTTACTCATTTGGCGTCATTTACAATCGATTGAAATCTTTTAAAATTGGATTAAATGGATACAAATAACGCGTGCATGTGATATCGCTTTCCTCAAATTCGCTGGAAAAGTTCAATCTATTCGAAATAAATAATTTAGGTTATACCAATATTCTAAAGTATTGAAATGTAATCTGCTACGTAGAGGCATCATTATTACTGTAGCTAGTTTAGATTATTTAGATATGACAAAGCATAAACGTATTAAAGAAAGATGGATAACTTCCTGGAGAATATTTTAAGGAAAACGGACTCGCATTTACATTATAAATGGGGAAAACCACGAAAACCAAACATAAAGCCAGTCGGTTATCGTCTGTTATCGAACTTAAGTCAAAGTCCTGGTATTCTGCGATCTTAAATTTTTCTGAGATAAGTGCGATTCAGCGCGATGGCTCATTCTTTTATGTCTTCTTGGTCCATCTCTTTGAGCTATGGGTGAGGTTACAGCTATTAGCCATCAATTCCTTCTCAGATTTACAGTACTCTACTCGCATTTTTAGCATGAAACGTTACTATTGACTGGGTATCTTAGTCTTAGGACAAAACGTAGTCAATGTTTTTATAACATCAAACCGAATAACGTCGAAGTAAACTACAGTTTGCGTCCAGGGAAAAGTACAAATTGCGTCTCGACTTTATGTCAAAATCAGTTTTCAGAGTGCCGTGCGCAATTTCCTACCCATATTGCATTACATTTTGCGCCAAACTCATTTAATGAATTATTATACGTTAAACTAGATTATTTTGTCAGAGCAGAGCACATAAAGTCCACTATTCTAAGGAAATAGATGTCGTCAAGGGCGAATTTCAAAGAACAATGGTTCCTTATTGTACACGTTACACATTGCGAAAACCGACAATAAACCTGGATGTTACGCATGGGAGACCTTAGCCTTGATTCGAACGCGGGGCAAATTACTAGTATTTTACGGTCTTTCTCACTCGACAAGTACCGAGCGTTACTTTCCTGCAGTTCCGTTTCACATGTAGAGCAATTTGTGTTAAATTTCACCGATCAAAGCCACAATACGGTAATTTCAAAACCATGAAACTGCACATCGGAAAAATGGCTAAATAGGAAATTTAAAAAGATTATTTTCTTTGAGGATAATTCATAGTGTTTCCTTTATTCTCATTTTTATTAATAAATAATGCTTCATAAATATTTATTCAAATATATGAAAAGTTCATTTTGTAATTTATAAAATACGTTGTTTTTAAATATTTTTAACTCAGAGGGATATTAGCCCGAATTCTGTTCAAATGTCTATGTGTGCAAATGAAAAAAATGATCCCTTTGCGTGTGATACAAAGTCTGAAAGCTTTCAGTTTAATATTTGTTTTTGGTGTATCTGTGGGGTTGTAAATTCTTTAACTTCCAGTATATATCCAATCGAGACATTTTTATAAAAATTATTTAAATCCATTTCCTCCAAAATTCATGTCATGACTGATTTGTTTGAGTAAAAGTCAGGTTATTTGTAAAAGGCAAAGAAAAGGATGGTTACCTACCTGGCGCGAGGGAGGGCTTTGCGGAGAAGGTTCTAAGGGAAATTGCCTCATATACGTTGAGATAAGGGAAACTGCAGAAGCCAACCTTGCAGCCTGCACGTTGGCGAGGAATCAAACAGGGTAAAACTCTTAGCAATCTTAATGACAGAGCATATTGCTATGGGACACATATTTAAAATACTTCTTTTGAAAAAGAAAGCAATATATTCTCATTTATTATTTCTAGTACGTTTTGACATGAAGGCCACAGAGAGAAAAAAATCTAAAATAAAAAATAACATCCTTATTCGTGTTTTAATGATAATCTGGAGATTTTTTATGCGAAATGCCGACAAATCACTTACCAAAAACAAAAAGAAAGTGGCTGACGGTCACTTCGAATTGAGAGCACAGACAACAAGGAAAAATATGCCTAAGAAAAATTTCAATAATAGCTACAGCTTTCCTTAATTCAATGAGAAGTTATAGTTAAAAATAGAGCATATTGGTAAATCATAACTGAATATGGTGTGTAAACTAGTAAATTAATTTAAGAACACAAGAAAAAGTAATTTAGCAATAGCATTTAACTGCAAATAATCATTTTAATTTCTGGTTAACATATAATTTCATTTTTATTTTACAGTTCTGAAATGTAGCTGCAAAAAACAATTTTAAAATGACTTTCTGTTTGCATTTCACCTGTAGTGAAATCGATTGGACTGAAAACATTCTTCCTCTCTCTTATCGAAAAAGGCAATTTTTTCCATCAAAATCCAATGCTCAGTCAAGGAGATCGTCACTTAGTCAGTCATTTTTCAGTCAAAGTCCAATTTTTATTCAGTCACTGGTCAGGCAAGGAGATCTTCCCTTTCTCGGTCCCTGTTCAGCGACCGAGTTCTCCAATTTTTAGTCTGTCACTGGTCAGTCAATGAGATCGTCACTTAATCAGTCATTGCTCAGTCAATGTCCAATTTTTAGGCAGTCACTGGTCAGTCAATGAGATTGGTGTCATGGCAAACAAATTTTGGACGAATATGAATTGAAATTGTGTAAACTATTATGAGATCTCGATAATATGCTATAAGTCCTTTGTTTATTTTTAATTTTTTAAAGCAGAAATATTTTACTAATGGTTTTCTTAGGTTTGAAATTTTGAAACGCTTGCTATGATTCGAAGAATGATGTTGAGTGTATTCGTCATCAATATAGATAACAGGGACGGTACCAACGACGACATTAACAGGGTGTTCTTGAGAATCTTGAATTGGTTTGAGTTCTATTCTGTCTATTTGAACCACTTTGCCATTCATTCCTGGTTCATTATTTGTGTTAAGGAGATTACCAGAATCGATGTCACTTTGTGCTCCAAGATCATTATGCGATACAATGCATTCAGCATCCAATGATTTAAAACAGGCATTCAAACTGAATTCTTCTTGGTTCAAGATGGTTATAGTACTGCTATTCGTGCCTCTTTGGAAAATCAAAATTTTTTTCTGTTTCATGTTGGAGGTAATTAAATTGATTTTTATCGCTGATATTGTGCACATCATAAGGATTATTATCGAAATCTTTGGCAAAAAAGTGGATGTGCTCAGTATCATTATGAATATGCAAATTAAGAAGGTTATTATCAAAAGCTTCGTTATTAAGTTCGAGGAGATCGGTGTCACTGTTTATATCCACACCAAAAGAATCATCATGAAATTCATTAATATCATCATATGAATCAAGGAAATCTAAATTAAGTACCTTCTTTCCGGTGTTAAAATTGTGTTCATTACGGTTAATAGAGTTTTCGTCATTATTTTTCCGAGTTTTCTCTTCTCTTCGAGGAAACAAAAGAAAGACAGTCGCAAAACAAATAAGTATGCCCAATAGGCTGTCGATAAAGGGTGTTGGTATAATAACGTAACACAATACTGTGAAAAAAAAGAACTCCATTTCTAAAAATGGTTCCAATTCGTTTTCTGCATTAAAACTAGCAAGTTTAAGCAAGTAAGCTCCAGACGTAAGTTTTTAGCACCACTAGATTTGGTATCTCTAATGATAATGGTCTATACGCATTGTTAAAAATGTATACATTAACTTTGTTGTGATTCAACAAAAGCCTAAAACAATTATTAATAAATTCATTGTTTCGAATGCTATTAAAAGGATTCCTTGAATATGTAACAATGAAAGGTATTATGATATATAACTCATAATAGAAGGAAGATTCTATGTGTCTGTCTTTCGTTTGGGCTGAGTGTAAGCTAATAGACCCAGGGCTACGAATTTGCTACATAGGTGCATCTAGACAAGAGCCAGTGCACCTCGAAACGAGTTTCCAAAATTTGAATGAGTTTTCAAATTTTATTTTTTTAAATTTTTGTTTTATTCATTTGTCTTTGATAAAATCGCATAAAATCGATAATTCTCTCTCATTATATCAGCAATAATGGCACGAGGCCATTGTTGCTGTTGTATCCCTGTTGCCATTCGGAAAAATGAGGGCGAAAATTAGCGTTTTAAGAATTTTTAATTAATATCTCTGATTTTTGCTATTTTTTTTTTTTTTTTTTTTTTTTTTTCTGGATAAAAGTGTAAGCGTAAAAGTGGAAAACGAACCAACGCTAAACTACCTTGCCATACATATTCAAATAAATAATTCTTTTTGGGGGGGGGCTTCTTGCGATACAAAACATAAACGTAATATTTATATAAATCCAGAGATTATTATTATTAGAATGAAAATACGTGAATACTATGAAGAAAATATTTTTCAATAAAAATAGTACTTTCAAAACATGTATTTTGCTTTTACCTATTATGTAAAAGCACAGAAATTGTGTTTTCCTTACGCTCTCATGAAAAGGGCTTCATCTACCTTTGGCTGGGTAAAAATGAATCTAAATATAAACACAACACACAAATATATCAAATTATTTTTAATTCTTTAATATTCAGCTCTTTAAGATAAAATCAAGTGGTTAGCGTAACGTTAACTTACGTTATATAATTAGCAAGAACAATACACCAAAATGAGTTTTGGTGAAAGATGTGCATAGTGTATATAGTGTTTTTCTACTTTTCATTATTTATTCCTTATTATATTTCCTTAATTAGTGCTGGCAAATCGATATGGATCTTGCGCCCTCTGGGGGCAGCACTTTGATGTGTATTATGTGTTAAAAATTTCGACAACTGGTCTGTGCAACTATGCTCCGCCCACTTCTGTTGTATGCCTCAACAACTACCCCTACGCTATTCCGTTAGCTTCAAGACACGGAGGAAGGAGGAGCTTCAAGACACGCTACAGCAGTAGCACCTACGAGGAGAACGTTACTACAGAAAGTTTTTATACTACAGACGTGCTGATTTGCTTTTACTATGCGAAAGTTATTTTTCAGATATTTTAAATCGCTATTTTACCCAAGTTACTGTTGCACATTGCCACACTGGATGTGATTCAGAACTTCAAGTGCACAGGTTTGTTCCAACATTTGGATTTATTTTTCACTTTTATTATACCCACTAAGGACAGATATGGATAGGAAAAGATTTCAGGGTCGTGTTCCTATTAATCAGGCGACGACATTTTATACGACCATCATAACAGACATTCTGAACATGCAAAACCGAGTGAATAGACTATAACACTTCAATTCTCTACATTCCTCAATAATACGATATACTAATTTGGAAAGATGCTCAGTAGAATTCAAGTCAGGGCTTTTAAGTAGCCAATTCATGACAGAGACGTCAGACGAATGCTCATCCATCCAACCAACCAGTAGCCAACCTTAACCTGTGAGAGGCGCAGTTATCTTTCTGGGATACTCCCTTTTCGTGTTAATGACAGGGACATAAATGGATGTAGATGATAGCTCATCAACTCTACATACAGAATCACATTGAGGGAGGTTGGAACAAGGACCAAAGATCCCAAACACAACCAGAAGAAAGCATCCTAAACCATGATTAAGCTTTCATGGCCTTGTACAACTCCAATCTGCGATACCGGATTTATAACTTTATGATTCTCTCGCCATATTCTCAGCCTCCCATCGGTATTATTATTATTATACACCACAGAACAGGGGCTCCGTTGCCTTGCAGTCTAGCAGGCTGCCTAACACGGATTAAGGCCTCTGCCTCCGGAAGCTGTCTACTACCCGCTTCCCCACAACCGGGATTAATTAGACGGATGGAGACTCATCACTCCTACACATTTCAACTCCACTAGTCTATTCTCTATATTTTCCTGCCCAGGTAAGAATGGCAACTCGATGGCATGT
Source organism: Stegodyphus dumicola (assembly GCF_044657685.1). NCBI lineage: Eukaryota > Metazoa > Arthropoda > Arachnida > Araneae > Eresidae > Stegodyphus > Stegodyphus dumicola. The sequence continues at coordinate 7,280,078 of NC_140772.1, forward strand.
ATTTATTAAAGGTACCCTCGTGTGTCTACGGCTTCCGAAGGCCATGTGTTGAAGGGAGCGATACACGATCTTTTTACTGACTGTACGACTTTCGCCTGCTTCAGCTAGGTGGTAATTTGAGCTATTGTTTACTTCGTTGACCATGTACAATACGGGTAAGACGTCTCACTCGACGATTATTCTAAGTTAATTGTGCTTTGCACTTTGCCCCATCGCTAGTTCGTTTTCCCACCATGCGTGCATTCTCGGTACGCTCTTGACACTGTCTAACGTTAAAATGCTATCCCGCTGAGGATTTTGGAAATTGTATTTTCCATGCCACGAATGACTACTATCTGCCCGATATTGAAGCTGTCTATGTCAGAAAGTTTACCTAAACTGGTATGTGAAACCACTGATTATCAACAACCACAGTGCTAGCTTAATGTGCATTTAGCACAACTTCCTCACGTAAGCCCAGATACGGGGCAGCGCTATTCAATTTGCAAAGCCATGTCTATCCCTAATTTAATGGCACTTCAAGTGTAGTTATAAATCATGAAGCTTGGACATACGTATAACGATTGCAATAGAAAAAGATTAATTTACGACCAAAAAAGAGGAGAAAAAGTCACAGTATATAGGTTCAGAAAAATCAAGGACAATTTTTCTAAAGGTTTTATTGTTCTTACTGGATTCTTTTATAACGAGAAACTTAAAGTAAGGAAAGTAGAAACAAATATCAAAATTAATTCGGATTATAATCAGAAAAAACTTTAAACACCTATATTAAAAGACGAAATTTCATCTCTTTATCAAAAGACCTTGAATGTATTAAGTTCCATCAGGTCAAGGCTACAATTCATACCTCTAAATATACTGCTTTATGGTTTGAAAAAATGAGATATGAAACCGGAATTAAAGCTGTACCCTCTAGATGCATATCCCCAAAATCTCCTGATGTGTCTCCTATGGATTAATGTGCATTTGTACGTTTAAAACAAGCTCTTTATACGTGGCATCCCCAAACATTGGATGGACTGTGGAACATTTTGAAGCAGAAGTGGCATAAAATCAACCTTGATGTTTTCAGGAAAAGGCTTTTCTCTTGGAAATCAAGATGATGGTTCAACAAAACGACTCTCAGACGGAATATATTATAAAATGAGATTATAAGATTTGTTTATATATCTAAATCTTTGCAAAATCCTTAAAAAAATACCTGAACACCCCCTGTACTCAGCGATTTGCGATTGTTACGTTGAATTTTAAATTTCAGACTAAATGTTTGAGGATTATTCATACTGTTTCCTTTATTCTCAGTTTTATTAATAATGGCTCATAAATATTTATTTAAATATATGAAAAGTTCATTTTGTAATTTATAAAATATGCTATTTTTAACTATTTTAAACCAGGAATATTAGCCCGAATTCTATTCAAACGTCTATGTGTGCAAATAAAAAAATTATCCCTTTGCGGTAATACAAAGCCTGAAAGCTTTCAGTTTAATATTTGTTTTTGGTTTATCTGTGGGGATGTAAATTCTTTAACTACCAGTACATATCCAATCGAGACATTTTTATAAAAATTATTTAAATACATTTCCTCCAAATTTCATGTCATGACTGATTTGTTTGAGTAAAATTCAGGTTATTTGTAAAAGGCAAAGAAAAGGATGGTTACCTACCTGGCACGAGGGAGGGCTTTGCGAAGAACGTTCTAAGGGAAATTGCCTCATATACGTTGAGATAAGGGAAACTGCAGAAGCCAACCATGCAGCCAGCATGTTGCCGAGGAATCAAACAGGGTAAAACTCTTAGCAATCCTAATGACAGAGCATACTGCTATGGGACACATATTTATAATACTTCATTTGAAAAGAATGCAATATATTCTCATTTATTATTTCTAGTACGTTTTGACATGAAGGCCACAGAGAGAAAAAATCTAAAATAAAAAATAACATCCTTATTTGTGTTTTAATGATAATCTGGAGATTTTTTATGCGAAATGCCGACAAATCACTTACGAAAAACAAAAAGGAAGTGGCTGACGGTCACTTCGAATTGAGAGCACAGACAACAAGGGAAAATATGCCTAAGAAAAATTTCAATAATAGCTACAGCTTTCCTTAACTCAATGAGAAGTTATAGTTAAAAATAGAGCATATTGGTAAATCATAACTGAATATGGTGTGTAAACTAGTAAATTAATTTAAGAACACAAGAAAAAGTAATTTAGCAATAGCATTTAACTGCAAATAATCATTTTAATTTCTGGTTAACATATAATTTCATTTTTATTTTACAGTTCTGAAATGTAGCTGCAAAAAACAATTTTAAAATGACTTTCTGTTTGCATTTCACCTGTAGTGAAATCGATTGGACTGAAAACATTCTTCCTCTCTCTTATCCAAAAAGGCAATTTTCTCCATCAAAATCCAATGCTCAGTCAAGGAGATCGTCACTTAGTCATTTTTCAGTCAAAGTCCAATTTTTATTCAGTCACTGGTCAGGCAAGGAGATCTTCCCTTTCTCGGTCCCTGTTCAGCGACCGAGTTCTCCAATTTTTAGTCTGTCACTGGTCAGTCAATGAGATCGTCACTTAATCAGTCATTGCTCAGTCAATGTCCAATTTTTAGGCAGTTACTGGTCAGTCAATGAGATTGGTGTCATGGCAAACGAATTTTTGACGAATATGAATTGAAATTGTGTAAACTTATCTGAGATCTCGATAATATGCTATAAGTCCTCTGTTTATTTTTAATTTTTTAAAGCAGAAATATTTTACTAATGGTTTTCTTAGGTTTGTAATTTTGAAACGCTTCCTATGATTCGAAGAAGGATGTTGAGTGTACTCGTCATCAATATAGATAACAGGGACGGTACCAACGACGACATTAACAGGGTGTTCTTGAGAATCTTGAATTGGTTTGTGTTCTATTTTGTCTATTTGATCCACTTTGCCATTCATTCCTGGTTCATTATTTGTGTTAAGGAGATTACCAGAATCGATGTCACTTTGTGCTCCAAGATCATTATGCGATACAATGCATTCAGCATCCAATGATTTAAAACAGGCATTCAAACTGAATTCTTTTTAATTCAAGATGGTTATACTGCTATTCGTGCCTCTTTGATTACCTGAGTTATCAGGTTTGTGAAAATCAAAATCCTTTTCTGTCTTTAAAATTATTTATTTATATAACATATTTAAATACAATTCCATAATTTTTAATATTTTAATACAGAAACAAGAAATTAAATTACAAAAATAATAAAATTACACATATATTTACTAATGCATGTTTCGAGAGCAATTAAAATTAAAAAAGTGAAATGCAGTAAAATTATCTTCAAGCCAAAAAATTATATTGGTATATTTCTAATATATTCTTTGTTATTTATGCTTACATAGCAAGTGTTTTTATTTTTCTTTTATCTGAATATTTAGAAAAGCTGTCATTTTTGAATTTACAATAATTGTTTAAAAGAGTATTTGTGCATGAGTATATAAGCAGTTGCATAATTTTACGTGACAAATGGTTTTTACAGGAAATAATTTTAATTTCCTTACACATAAGAATTTCTAATGTCATAGTGGATATTAAATTACGTTGGTTACATACTTGTAGGAAACTATTTTCATATTCAGGGCTTATGAGCTACTGTATGACAATAAAATTATGCAGTATTACATTAATGTCATCAGCAGATGGGTACTTTAACCCACCTCTATCACAATTATGAATATGTTTGAAATTGGGAGGAATTATTAGTGGTTTTTCAATAACTAAATTACCTCCACAGTCATCACATTTTAGCCTATTCATAACTGAGTGGCAACAATATCCAGCCAAGTATGCAATTAAAGGTAATTTATCAACCATAGTTTCAAGATCATTATCTGTGACATTAATATGCTTGAAATTATGAAAATATTTTACAATAGATTCATGGGAACTATCATTAATCAAATCAAAAGAGTTAGAAAAATCATCGATAACAATTGTCCCTTTACTTTTCGATATCATAGTTAGATTTAATACAGAACATGCACGTAGTTTGTTTTCTACTTCAAAAACCTGTCAAAGTGATATATGATAATTTGTTCCAGCCATCCTGCGATATAAACTAAAACAATGTTCCAATTCATCTGTCTGAATTTTACCAGGCAAAAAGTACATGTTGAGTTCACCTAGACAATACCTACACATTTCTATCATACACGTTGTTGTTAATATAAGAGCAGAAAGTGTCTCTTTTGTCAACCTACCCGTATCACTCTTCATTTCTTTCCATTTCATCAACCAATCAAGAAAATTATTTAAAAATACAAACTTCTTGTCTGATTCATTCCATACTAATGGTTCACAGAAGTCATCACAAGAATGTACCCCCTTGTTTGGTGTTTTAACATTCATTATTGAAAACCACGATGAAAATATTTTAATATATGCAGATGTTTCGTGAAAATTTAAGAAATTATGCTTTACTCCTAATTCTTTCAGGCCTTGTGATGTTTGATCGTTGAAAATTTGTAAAGCCAGTTTCACACTTTGACGTTCTAAATTTGTAGGCCACAGAGCTTTACGAGATATTGTATATCCATATTTTAACAAATTACCACTTTCAGCTTCATACATATTTTTTAAAGTAAGAAATGAAGAGGTACATACATTATTTGAAGACAAGTCAAAATTTGGAAAATACATAGCTTGTTCAGGGTTTTTCTGGTTTAACCAGTTGTTACGAACACTTTTAATAATATGAACAGAATCAACTGCATAAAACAATGGACGAGTTGCATCAACAGGATGAGGAAATACAAAATTTGATAATGGATTATTAAACAGAGATATACATCTTCTATTAATGGAATTATTGTCATTAACAACAACAATTACTTTGAAACCTATTGCTTCAAGACTAACAATTATTTTTTTCAAAACAGTGAACAAAACTTCAGTTGTCATTTTCTTCGATGGTAATATATGGACAACATCTTTAAAGCAGCACAAAATACTCTGCATCATAAATACATGTGCACTAGAAGCTAAGTTATCAACTTCCTGGCCAATTCCAACAATATCTCCACTTTTGTAGTCAAGAAAAGGTCTGATGTGAATTTCATCCATCATTAATGAAACATATAATTCATGCTCTTTCAGATAGCAAGCTTTTTGCTTAGCATATGCCAAAAACAAAATATCATCTGTTTCCTTTTGGGGATTTACATTTAATTTAGAAACTTATTTTATGTATAGTACTTGGATGAGGCAAAATTAAATTACCAGATTGTCGGACAAATTTATATGCTTGGGGCGATAACAAATAAAACATAGAAGCTATAATTAAGGTATTGGATGAATATTGACGATTTTGGGGCTTACATTTTACAAGGGAAAGTTGTTCAATCATGAACTCAAATAAAATTTTATCACCTTCATTTGTGAAACTTAAAGATTTCATCAGGTTGATTATAATTTCAATCGAATTCATTAAGTCTTTAGTTTCTAACATTTCAATATGATCAAGTATTTCATGAATTTCATTAATATTACTTACTTTTATAGGTAACTCATTATACTTACTACTGATATGAGTCAATAACTTATTTTGAAACGATACAGATAATAAAAGATCTGCAGTAATGTGGACTGCATAAAGCAATTTTACACATCCATCACTGCATTTTAAATTCAAAAACATCAAGATATTGTCTTTGTGCACAACGTTCCAAAATGTAGAAAATTTATATTGCGTACAACAGGTTAAAAGTTCATTAAAGTCTGAAAATGTCCTCGATTTATAATACTCAGCAGCTGATAATTTACTATGAGCAATAGCTTTCATCATGAGGTTTGCTTCTCGTTCCATTTTTTTCTCATTTGGACTTTTTCTCGAACTACCAGCTTGTGAAGATAAATACCATGGACAGCCATCAAATATGCTAGGAAAAGCGCCTTCTTTTAGTTTTGGTCTCTGCAGTGAAGCTTTAATGATTTTCCCATTTTTTTCATCGAAAGCTGATGTTTCCCAGATGAGGTTATCAGGTTGAAAATGTTTATGGCACACCTATTAAGTAAAAGGAAGACATCATGTAACTAACTTCTTAAAACAACCAACTGTAAAGCAAGAGTGGATCACTTTCCTTATAAATAAAAACATTCAAGCTTTGGCAATGCTTTGGGCAGGTTAAATTTTAAATGCATATATGCAAATTAAAATTTTCTTTCAAATATTTAAGGATCAGTTAACACTACATATAAAAAATCTGATCATGACAGCATATGACCTCCCACCTATTCTATCGCTTATACAGCAACGAGCTTCGAAGTATCATTTGCCCTTGATTGTTTGTAAATTAAATGTAATTTGTTGATTCATCAAACAGAAAACTATACACTGAAACCTATTTATATATGTTGGCGGGAGGTAAAAATTATAGCTTGCAGAAAGTTTCCATAGCAGACTAAGAATATTCTACCAACAATTTATTGAATCTTAATAAATTAATTAGGATTACACCTACCCGAGAATATGGAGTTGCTGAGAAGTCCTTCCTAGGTATATTTCTTAGCCACCTCTCTCTAAGAGCATCATTTTTGGGAAAGGAAAATGTATGCACCTTTTCAGTACCTTTATAATTTCCCCGACAACCAGTTATACAGCATTTAAATGGCATATTTTCTGTAAAAACAGTACAAAAATCAGTTCTATAAATACTAAATGTTATAACAATTTAAATTTGCATAATTATACATTGAAATTCGATACAACATAAACCAACGGCGGAGAATTTCAAATGTCATTCAAACATTTGAATGAATGAGACTTCAAGAAATTCATATCTGAAGAACACCTAAGCTTCTATTAAGATATCTATTATTATACTGAAATTATTACTCGCATCAATGATGATAATTTTGATATTTAAAACATGCTGAAACAGTCAAATGAAAATAATATCAAACTTCAGGTGAATCATGTTTAGAATATTTAGAATATTGAACAGTAAAATATATACGTGAAATCTGAAGAAAGACTTTGTTTGGTAAACTAAACACTATTTATGGAATGTTAAGATGAATTTACTGCTTTAATATTTAAATACATTGTATGCAAATACACAGTATAAATTTAGAAACCACATAAAATACATCTTTCAATAGTGATAAGTTAATATATTATTAAACTCACAATAAAACAAACGTTTTTACTAGACTGTTCTTCAAATACTGAAAGCTTTGATCAGGTAGCTTTAAAAGTTTGCCATTCTCACTTATGCTTACACTCATTATACAATGCACTCACATTTATTCTACACACTCACATATTAGCGTACATACGTTTGTTAACTGATATACGTAATTATTAATTTAACTAGATTTATTGTATAGGTTTACTTTCAATTACATTTTTAAAAACTGTTAAGCTTTATATAAATGATTAGGTTAAAAATTCGTAAAACAGTAATGAAATAATAAAAAACTTTTATAAAAGAAAATACGTAACATTAGATACTGCACACATAAAATTAAAACTTCGGTGATGCACTTAAACAAAATATATTAAGTAAATTCAGAAATAAGATTAATAATAATAATAATGGCTAATCAATACGAAGATAAACATAATAAGTATACGTGTGTTACTAATAATTAAGCAATTAATACTTAATTTAATTCAACATTAGTAATAGCAAGCGTTTATTTCAACGAACAAAATATAAAGTTACAGTTCAATAAATACAAACTTACCAAGTATTTCTTCTCCCTGACAGCATGTGCTAACATTCCAGTCTATGTACACCGCAAAGCAATGGCTTCCCAATTGAGAATCCAAACCTCGAGAACATCACGTGGGCCTACTAATTTTGACGTCACACTTGTTTCTACAACCTGTCCATTGGCTTTATAATCTAGGAGGCACTGGCCAAGGGAGAGAGAAGAGCACTGTCGCTCTTGCAGTGCGGAAATTCTGTCGTGTTGTTGGAAATCTGATTTCTTTTTACTCCGCGTGTGTAGTATTCCTTCATCATACGGACCATAAACACAGTTCATGAAAATTTGCAACCTTAAAAAAATTACCTTGATGAAATTCAATCAACATCAAATGCAGATCAAACTATTGCAAAAGCAACAGGAATTTTAAAATATCTAAATGATGATAATTTGAAGTGATGATTAGAGCTTTTTTATCAGATTATGCCTCATGTTGAAATAATATACAACTAAATGCAATCCAGAGAAATTAGTGTGCTTAAAGTTAATGAATATATAACAAATTTCAAAACTGCTATTTTAGAATTAAGAAACTCAAAGTACTGTGAGAATTTTTTAAAGACACTGATGGCAGAAGCTAAGGAAATATGTGACTTGTACTGTGTACATTATATCAGTACATATTCTTCCACTAAACACTTAGCAGCTGCTAAATTGTTTAACAAGAAATGCTTTGCTAGTTTTAGGAATGAACATCCTGTAGAAGAAATAGTACTGACCACTGAAACGTAACTAATGACTGACAAAGAAAAGCTTGAAACTGAGCTAAAAGTATTCTATTGTAGGTCTGATATCCATGAATACTGCAAATTAATTGAGCTGTTGAAATTTATCTTCGAAAACAATCTAGATAATGTTTTTAGTGAAATTACGAAACTGATAAAAATTCTCTTGAGAGTTCCCATGGCTACATCAGAGGCAGAACGCTGCTGTTCAACACTGAAAAAAAAAATGAAAACTTTTCTAAGAAGCACTAGGAATTCAGGAAGACTAAATGCCCTAGTATTGCTTTCAATAAAGAAAAATATCCTCAGTTGTGATCGAGAGTTCAAGGAGAAAATTATTCATCTTTTCGCGCAAATTAAAATAAGAAGAATGGATTACGATTTTATATGACTAGATAAAGTTTGAACTTGTAAGATTTCATGAAGTTTCAAAATAAATTTTATTTTTATACATGTTAGTTTCCTTTTACACAATTTTAAAACAAATGTTATTTATTTTTTTTTTTTTTGGAATAGCACCCCCACTCATTTTAGCTAAGAGCCATCACTGCTGCCTTTCTCAAAAACTGCATACACTGCGTCATTTTTCTTTCAATTTTTAAGTAGTAATATTGATTGAAAGGGCGTGGAATCGAAAGTAAATACTGTGCTTAAGATGTCCAGTAAAATCTCAGTGCATTCAGCTCAGTTTCACTGCACAATGTGAAAGAATACTCAAACATGTTCAGCATAAATTTAGATTTGACCTAACAATATTTTATGACAAGAACAGTAGATGTGTTTATCCTTTTGACTGCATTGATGGAAGTCAGATCTAATGTGAAACAATTCCTGTAAGAAACCAAGTGTAATGTGCAATAATCCCTGTTAGAATTCAAATCTAATGAGAAATAACATTAGATTTGGTTTCTAACTGGAACTTACTAAATTCATAATTCAGCGAAATCAAATATATGAATAGGAATTTTAATATTACCCAAGGACTCCTTTGTGCAAGCCTATGTGCAAAGCAGTCTGGCCTTCTGAGTCCACACTGACAGGATCTAAACATTGCAGTGAGGTCTTCAGAACGTGTAGACGAACAAAATTCGACGTATACACGTTCTGAAGACCTCACTGCGATGTGGACTGCTTTAATTTCATCCATTTCAGCTATATCAATAATGGTGCCCCTTGTAACATGGGCATCCAATGCTAAAAATAAATTTTAAAATATGTAATAAAAATAATTAAATAAAGTTAAAACATTTAAATTAATGTGAAGTTATACAAGTTTCAGTGAAAATTTAAAAAACATATTCTTTTGAAAATGCATTATATAGCAATATGAATCTCTACATGCTTTCTTCTGCATAAAAATGATTTACAAATTTTCATTACTTATTAGAAAACTTAATAAATGTAATAACCAGTATTCACTGTAAAGGTGAATTATTCATGGAAACAAAAGAGGTAAAAAAAATAATAAATTGAGTCAACATTAAAAAATATACCTTTAATTATAGTCAGCAGTCTAGTAACATTACCTATCAGTCTAGCTCATGTACACCATCATTAAAATTTGAAAATGGAGAAAAGAGTATTTTTTAATAGCGCAGATTGCATTGTAATTAAGTCTCATGTAATCACCTTTTGCTTTCTTAACTTCTCACTGCACCTTGGAAATGTAGGATGTTGTGAATAAAAATTGCTTTTTCCTTCGAAATTCGAAAAAGAAAACAGTTTGGAAGGCAGAATTCCTTAAAATGTGCAAAGTTTTTCCTGTATGAGATAAGAATAACTGATAAAATGTATTTCAAAGCTAGGTAATGCAAAGCATTATTTTTAGTCCAAAGGGGCTTTGTCCCTGAAGGACTATTGTTTTAGTTTTGCGATTTTGCGTTGAATCACTATAAATATCCGTTTCACTTTTCAACTGTTGCCAACAAATGTTAAGAGTCCTACATTATATTTGAAAAAATTAAATAATGAAAATCTGCATAAATGTATGTATATTTCTCGCATTGTGATAAAACAATCGTACATAGAGCCATCGAATTTTGAATGATGTAATCCTCCTACTATGAATATGGGCATGAGGAAGACAAAATTTGAAATTTGTTTTATTATCGATTTCATATTTTGTAAAACTTTAACGAATTTTTGATTAACAAACTCAAGGATCTCAAAGCGAGCAATGGCAACAGTCTAGGGGGGGGGAGAGAATCTTTTTATCTCCAGCGCACGGAACTGTGTGTCGGAAATTCTAAAGATATGCTAATTTTAAAATTATTTTGAGACATTTTTATGGAACTGAATTTTATGGTTTATGAAATAAAGAGCAATTATGATTTAAAGGGTATCAAAATTTACAAAAAAAAGTTTAATTTTTATTTGTTTACTTTATTAAACATTTCTTTCAACGCGCACATGCCTAAAGCATACATTACGCATAGTCGAAATTAGAAAATTGCAACCAGAAAACTATTTGATGTGTATTCGTGATATTTTAATGACGAGGAATTTGATTTAAATCATATCAAAGACGGAGTACGTCGAGATGAAATACTACAGGTAGTAACTTAGTAAGGAATTATAAGCCGAATAAAATAAAAACATCTGCTTTGAAGATAAGGATAGTGCTGACAGATCAACTTTCAGTTCATTGCGCTGCCGCGACATTTCTCCCCTTCGAGAGCAGCGTGAAATTGATAAACAGATTCGGAACGGTTAGAGAAACAAAGGATATGCCTTTATCCATTTTTTGCAGCAATTCCACTTTTTGTTTGATGGACATCGAAACATGCTTTCGCTTTGTAGATCCTTTGGCAGCTCCAGAATCGGAAATTCTTTTTGACATAATCGAAAGTTCAAGCTTAGTTTTATAAAATTGCTCTAACAGTCTGCAAAAAATAATAAGCCGGATCCAATTAGAAGATTAAGGAACAACGCAATCTGCAACATTAACTGAAATAGATAATTAGATAATTTTAGCCTAGCTTATACCGTCCGTTATACATTAAACGCGCATGCGTAAACGTATATGCACATGCATAGATACTTTATGCGTTTACGCATGCGCAGAAAGTTCGTAGCTTTGAGGTACGGATTATAGATAATTCCAGATTATGGATGTCCGGATTAAAGACTTTTGACTGTATTAAGACTGATTGTAACTAGGTCTCGTTTGGCTGTAATTAGAATTGGGTGCCAGCTATGATTAAAACTGATGATAGCTGCTCTGGAATGTTGATTAGGGGACTGAGGAGAATATTGAAAGACATTCAAAGACGTTGGAATGCTACTTACTTTCCCTTCGATAGAATAGGGTTCTTGGATTAAAACAAAGTCTTTATGGTTATGAGTTAAGAATTCTGCTAGATGATCAGAAGCCGCTTTTGCTCTTTGTAAGTTGATATGAAGAAAACGAATTGAAGAAAAGGACCTAGAGTTTTCTTAGCAAGGTTGGGGGTAGATTATTTTGTACATTACTGTCCACGTTATAATCTGCAGTTGAAGTGTTGTTCTTTAAATTGCGCTTTTGTATGTTAATTGCAACTGAAGAATTTTTAGTTATGGATGATGGCAACATGTGAGGTTGTGGCTTTGTCCAGGTACAATAATTTGTTGAGCTGACTTCTGTAAGTCTGGCATGTTCTTTCATGAGCACCGTGATCAGTTGGCAATGAAGAACCAGTTTCTTGGTTACTTCACACACAATTTACACAGAGTTTTACGTTTGAGGTACACTCTCTATGCGTTGTTTTGCGCAGATGGAACAGCAGGGAGGATTTTGACAGCTTCGACTATTATGTCCAAGACCCTGGCAATGAAGGCAACGGGGAAGTGAAATGTAGTGACGGAAGGAAGACGAGTTGAACCCAATGAAGACTCTTGAAAAAGTAAAACAGTCACTAGAATCAGAAGAAATTTCTATAATCCAATTATTTGTATTTTCAGATCGGTGAACTGGAGAACAAGAAATATCAAGATTATTATTTGATGTAATTTTCAGAGAAGCCGATTTGATATCTTCAGCAGCCGCTGAAGAGGGTACATTAAACACTATGAGTTTGGTACTTTTGGGTTTTGAAGTACGAACAGTTACGGAGGCTTATAGTTGTGAATTTTCAACGATCGAGCAGTGTAAGTGTTCTAAGTCTGCTTTCTTTTCGACACCGATTAAAAGCTCATTAGACTTAGTAGTACGAATATTATTGATATGAATACCCAGTTTTTGTGGATTAAGTGTCGAACTTAGTTGGTGTCTGATATCTTCAGGTGTTCTCTCTGAATCTTTAGGTTTCAGGAGTAGAATATGAACTCTGATTTGACTTTTTGGAGTCTGTTTCAAAGAAATGTTTTTGGTGGCAGCAACAGCGTAAGAATTTGGGGTTTGTTCTAGAAACTTTGTTTCGAATAATTTTTTACCTTCATGTTGTTGTTGCTGCAAATGTTCCTTCACTTCAGAAATAACTATAGTATTTCAATGCTGAAGAGACAGTTGTTCTCTCAGTTCCGAAATTGTACCTTCGTGCTTCGCTAGAGTAAGTTCTTGGTCTCCACTATTTGATGAAGAGCTGTTAAATGGCCAGAAATATTTTTATGTTCTTGAGTATTAAGTTTTCTAATTTTGCTGATGTTTAGAAGATCTTTAATTTTATCAGTAATTCATAGAATATCATTCAATCTGTAGGGGGTCAGCATTTTCAGGATTGCTAGTTAATGAATGGGAGATGTTTAACCCGGGAGAAATCACGCGGGGCACAGAGTCACCCCATGCGTCAAAAATCAACAATCCTAACCGGAAATATTTCATTTTAATGAATCATCCTTTTAGTACCCTCCTGTTTGACACTCCCCTTGGAATGTGTATTGTCATTTTTGCTTGTTTTTCTTTTGTGCGAGAGAAGCAATCGTTTCTTGGAATCCATGAGGGAATGGGGTGACTCCATTCCCTCATGTCACCCCATTCCCCTCAGTCACCCCATTCCCTCATGGATTCCAAGAAGTGTTGTTCTTTAAATTCTGCTACGACTTGTGTTCTTTAAATTCCGTGCGACTGTTACTGTTTCGAAATTTTTCATTAGTAGAAGTTTAGCTTCGTGCTCTTGTGTGTTGCCGTTGTGGTTCTGTTGGATTATTCGATAGATAATGGTTTACAAACGTAAATTTACCGAACATGAAAAAGAGATGGAACATTTGAGAACTGTATTAGATGAAGTTGAGTCTTCTGAAGGAGAAATTGATCAAGATAGTAAAAATGAATCTGATAAAGAAATATACAGTTCTCACAACAGCGAAAGAGAATTTGAGCAGAATGATGAAGACGACGAAAATCCTTATTTAGTAAAAAGTATTTTTATTAGCAAAAATAAGAGTTTGGCAGAATAGAAAACCAAATCAAAAAGTGAAAAAGGTCTTCTCAAATTATAATAACTCATTTAGCAGGATTAAAGGAAACTGCATGCAATATAAAGAAGCTTCTAGAAAGTTGAGAATTGTTTTTCAATTCGAAAATGATACAATCCATTGTAGAGTATACAAATATTTATATTGGAAAAATATTACAACAAATGATGTGGAAATTGGAGCACTTTTTGGGCTTTTACATCTGTACGGCTTGCATAAATCGTCACATAAAAATACGCAAGATTTGTGGGCTACTGAAAATTGAAACAAGCATTGCAATTTTACGGAACACAATGTCATATAAAAGATTTAAATTTCTTCTCAGGTGTCTACGGTTAGACAATGTGACTAATCGTGAAGCTCGGAAAAAAATTGGACAAACTGGCGGCTGCGAGAGAATTTTTTACCAATTTCAATGAAAATTGCCAAAAGATATACCTTATTGGTAAATATGTTACTATCAAAGAAAAATTAGAGAAATTTCGAGGGCGGTGTTCCTTTTGTCAATATATACACAACAACCCATCGAAGTATGGAATCAAAATATTTGCCTTAGTAGATTCAAGAACTTTCTGCAGCTATAACATGGAGATATACACAAGACAACAGTCGGAAGGTCCCTTTAGATTTGAAAATTCTTCATTTGAAATTACAAAACGCCTGTGCACCCCTTTGTTTGGGCAGAAATGTAACAATGGATAATTGGTATATGAGTTATCCTCTAGCAAAAGAACTTTTGTCAAAGAAGTTAACTATTGTAGGAACCCTGAACAGAAACAAGGCTGAAATTCCCACCAGTTCGTCCAAACAAAAACTAGGAACGGTTATTTATCTATATTTGGGTTCTAAAAGAACACAACAATAGTATCGCATGTGCCTAAAAAATCAAAATCTGTAGTTTTGTTACCTACAATGCACTGCGATGATGCCATTGATAAAAGTGATGATACGAAGAAACCAGAAATAATTTACTTTCATAATGCAACAAAAGGTGGTGTAGATAAAGTTGATGAAATGTTATCGTTATATTCAACATCTCGAAAAACCAACAGATGGCCGATGGTCGTCTTTTACTGTGTTGAACGTCACTGCAATAAATACCCAAGTTGCTTTATTCCCAACAAAGACCCCTCCCTTACAATATGGAAATAGTAGAAAATTCCTAAAAAATTTGGCTATATCTCTTATACAGTGCCTTACATAGAGATAACAAAAAATATGTCATTGTTTCCTAAAGTGATTCCTGAAAGCATCGATAATGCGACTTCTAGTGTATCAGAAGAACGCCCATCAAAGAAACCAAAACTCGACAAAGGCCGACGTGCTACGTGTCCAAGATCCAAAGACAATAAAACTACAATTTCTTGCAAAATATGTGATAATTTTTCATGTAAAATTCATTCTTCCTATGTTTGCCAGAAGTGTATGTTAGCTTCTGACTCTTGATTAGGTATATATACAGTCAAAAGTCATTAATCCGGAATCGTCGGGACTTCGACGATTCCGGATTATAGATTTTTCCGGATTATAGATTATCAGTTTAAATCTGGTAAGATGGCATGCAGAAATTACAAAATTAAAAATATGAAACCATAATTTATGAAATAAAGAGCAATTATGATCTAAAGGGTATCAAAATTTACAAAAAGAAAAAGCTTAATATTTATTTGTTTACTTTATTAAACATTTCCTTCAATGTAAGTTTCTTTGTTTCATGTGATAATTCTCTTTAATTCTATTAAATAGACATAATTTCTTGTTTAGTTACAAAGTTCCGCTGTTCAAGTCCTATAATTGCTGTGTTGAGAATACCGACTAATTTGTCAATTGAAATGTTTTCGTTTTCAATAACCTCTGGGTCACTTTCTTCACTATCGGAAGCAAATTATAATGACGAGCAACTTGATTTAAATCATATCAAAGACGGAGTACATCAAGATGAAATACTACACTTAGTACGGAATTATAAACCAAATAAAATAAAAACATCTGCCCTGAAGATAAGGATAGTGCTGACAGATCAACTTCCAATCCGCGGCGTGAAATTGATAAACAGATTTCGGATTTCAAAACATACTTTCGCTTTGTAGATACAAATTACATATTAGTAAATATATATCGGAAATTCTATTTGACATAATCTTTCTAATCTATCATAATCTAATAATGACGTTTCTGCCCCCACCCCCCTCTGCCGCAGAGCAGCGTGAAATTAATAAACAGATTTCGGATTTCAAAACATACTTTCGCTTTGTAGTAAATATATATCGGAAATTCTATTTGACATAATCGAAAGTTCAAGCTTACTTTTATAAAATTGCTCTAACAGTCTGCAAAAAATAATAAGCCGGATCCAATTCGAAGATTAAGGAACAACGCAATCTGCAACATTAACTGAATTAGATAACTTTAGCTTAGCGTATAACTCCGTTACACATTAAACGCGCATGCGCACAAACATATTCGCAGCCGTAAGGGTCTTACGCGCTCTCGTAAACGCCTGTGCGCATGCATGAACGCGACGCATGCGCAGAAAGTTTGTAGCTTTGAGGTCCGGATTATGGGTGTCCGAATTAACGACTTTAGACTGTACTTATTTTGAATGGATTTTTTTTCTTAAATATTGAAATAAGTTTTTTAAGTAAAGAAGTATAGTTTCTAAATGAAATATTGCAATTATTGTTTATAATCAAATGATTTTCATAAAATATATAACACATTTTCCTAATGAAACTGATTAGGGTGACGCTGTCACCCCGCGCGATCTCCAACGTCAATGTTGGGAGCACGCCTTCTGCCAGGTTAATAATGATAGTGAGGAAGACCTATCTTTAGAAGCCGTCGATAAGAGTTTACAATTTCAGAGCGCACATAAAACAAAAATGACAATAAATCAGAAGCTATTCATAATCAGAGCAGAAAATTTCTAGTACATGAAGTTAACAAAAATAAATAATAAGTAAATAATAGTGAATAATTGCTTATTAGAATAAATGTTATTACTCACATAAAGTCTGACAAAAATAATTCTAAATTCAGGTGTTATACAGTTCCAATGTTTCTTAGGAAAAAGAATATATATATAAAGAAAGAAACAAAATAAATAAAAATAAAGAATTATCTGTTGACAATACTATATTATGTCAAGTCTTAACCAAAGGTTAATTAATTAAATAACTGTGAGTTGTCAGACGTACATTATATTAAGTCGTTAAGAGGAATTCTAAACTTTACTCAGACAGGTATTTCTGCAAGTGAGTGTTAAGTAATCAGTATTATACTTAGAAAACAGATACACCAGTATGTAGAAACTTTCAAAAAACACACAAAACACAATGTGATAGGTTAGGGGAGTATAAATTAGTATGAAAAGACACACTAATTACATTAACACATGTACATACAATTCTAAATACCAGATAATAATAATAACAATAATTGTTGTGAAAATAAAATAATATTAAAAAAGAATTTAAAAAAAAAAAAAAAAAGTATATTCTTTCCTAAAGTCCAAGACTGCAGGAGTTAATAAATATACCATGAAAACTGGTTCAGAGTTCTGCTTGCAAGTGAATAAAAATAGTGATTCAAGAATTAATTAATTGAAAGATAAGCGCATGGTATCAAACTAATAGTGTGATGATCTGTGAAAATGCAGTATTTGAGCCCGTTTCATTCAGTGCTTTTATCCTTTTAGAACTTTGGTTAAAGATTTAAAACACAATTGTTGAAATTGGGCAAAAATTCTCCGCCGATGAAACTGAGAAAGCCGTGTGCAATGAAAGGGCACTGTTCTTCTTAGAGCTGTAACAATAGAGCACGGTCGTGGGCATACAGATACAGTTCAAGGTCGCCTCCCAACTGGTTTCGGGGGCAAGTATGTGGGAAAAAAAAATCTCTCTGTAGAAGATGATGGGGACGTTAAATGCTCTTGAGTAATAACACTTGCACGTTAAATGCTCTTGAGTACGATTTCAGTGTTGATAGTCTTGTAAATAAGTTATAATCCAGGAAAAACTTGCATTAATTGAGCTAAATATGACACAATTTTAATGAGCTGTACTTCCTTAATTGCTTGAAATAATAACATCAAATAGCATCCATAGGTATCCTGGGAATGTGAATTAATCAAAAAGTTCAATGGTACTTACGTATTATCGCAACCAGGCCAAAATTCGCATAAATTGCCAAATTTGGCGACCCTACTTACGGCAACCCTACGTGTCATACGTAGTTTTGTAAAAAAAGCATGTGGAGATTCACAAAATTTTCCTGCATTTTCGTGCAAATTTTTGTAATTTATGAGAAAATAGCAGTGTACATGGATAAAGTCAAGAATGTGCGCAATTCTGGGATGTTTTTTTAAGTAAAAATAAGTCGACGTGTACATGATTATGGCGAATACGGTTTTCAATCAGTGCTAAAAGCAATAGCCAAAAGATTTCCGCCAAAAAAATAATTCTGCAACTTATTCAAATTCGAAACCGGAAGGGTTTAATTGCTATTTTATATTTTAAAACAAAATAATATAAAAAACTGTATTAAAAATTATCTGTAATTAATAAATGTACATTTTCTTTCTATTCATACTTTTTTTACTCAAACTTACAAATAGAGCCAACCTGGTTGCATAGAGTTTTATAAATAACTTTTGATCCTTGGCACTTCGCTTAACCACTTTCACAAACAAAGGAATATCGGCGGCGTTTCACGAGAATAATAAAAACTAAGTATTTGCTGAAATAATGGTCATAGGAACTAAATCTTTGCAGCACTGTGTTCGCGGTATGTTGCTGAAACTTGTGCTATACAATTGAAATCGACTTTTGTTTTTTAAACAACACAAACAAAACAAGCGGGAGCACGTGAAACTGCAGCCTACACAGCTGCTGGTACAACTGATACTAACTCTGAAGGAACAGGAATTTGTTACTAACAAGATGTCTTTAATGCAGAAGCAATTCGGTGTACATGCAAGTTTCTAATTATCTTCTATATGTTAAGGCCTTATGTTCGTTGAAGCGAAAATGTTCCGTACATAGTTGACAGGAAATAAAATTTCTTATAAAAAACACCGCTTGACTAAAAATGTTTGTTCTTTGGGGAAAAAAAAAAAAAAAAAAAGAAGAAGCACTGAAATTTTTTTACACTAATTTTCCACTTTTTTTTAATTTATCTTTTCCAGGCTTCCCATATTTAACAATTTAAGCGAACTCAACACAAATTAAAGTGTTACTTCCAATTAGACAACACGCAGGAAAATTTGTAAGAAACACAGTAACTTTCGAGGACGTTAGATCCGATCCGTAACATATCACTTTCTCATGATCAACTTGGCTGGACCCCTCTTAGTTTAACCCCAAGGGCTGTTTAGAGCTCCTAATGATTCCTGCAATTTAGTACAATATCTCAGTTCTATTTATCAACATGCCTTTGTTCTTAAACAGAAAAAGAGTGCAAAGAATATGTGCCTACAGTTTGTTTTATTTTTAGATGCTTACTTTGTTGCTTAAAAATAAAGAAAAGCTTTATAACAGAGGGGAAAAAAAAAAAAAAAAAAAAAAAAAAAAAAAAAAGCAGGTTTAAAAATTCTATAAGAAAAGATGTTTAAAAATGAATAACTATCATTTTAAAATTTTAGTCCATGAATCTATATTATTATGCAGTACAAAGTCTTTAATCCGGACGTCCATAAGCCAGAATTGAAAGCTTCCACATAATACCTTTACGCATGCGCCTTTAATGTATAATGCACGGCATAAGCTAGGCTAAAATTATATAATTATTTATTGCAGTTAATGTTGTAGATTGCATTGTTCCTTAATCTTCTAATTGGATCCGGCTCATTATTTTTTGCAGACAGTTAGAGCAATTTTATAAAAAGTAAGCTTGAACTTTCGATTAAGTCAAAAAAGGTTTACGATTCTGGAGCTCCGAAAGGATATACAAAGCGAAAGCATGTTTTGATGTCCATCAAACAAAAAGTGGAATTGCTGCAAAAAATGGATAAAGGCATGAAGAAAGTGACAGAGAGGTTAGTGAAAACAAAAACAAAACAAAAAAAAATTTCGATTGACAAGTTAGTCGGTATTCTCGGCACAGCAATTACAGGACTTGAACAAAGTTCCTTTGTTACTGAAAAAGAAATTATGCCTGTTTATAGAACTAAAGAGAAAGTATTAACACATGAAACAACTTAACAACTTAAGCAACTTAAACAACTTACATTGAAAGAAATGTTTAAAAAGTAAACAAATAAATATTAAGCTTTTGTAAATTTTGATACCCTTTAGATCATAATTGCTCTTTATTTCAAAAATTACTTTTTTATATTTTTAATTTTATCATGTCTGCATGCCATCTTACCAGATTTAAATTGATGATCTATAATCCGGAAAAAACCCTAATCCAGAATCGCGAAGTCCCGACAAGTCCAGATTTAAGACTTTGTGCTGTATAATGTAAATAAACCAGAAGAAAATAAAAAATATTTTCACATTACCATCCGAGGACAATGGTGATACTTGAAAATTTCAATAATGATATTATTGAAATTTTTCTGTTTTGCATTATAATCAAAGGTACCATTCGGTTTCGAGGGCCGTAAAAAATCGCCAAACTATTGTTGATGATAATGCTGCCAAAAATAATTGCAGCAACCCTAATAAGTGTGGCAAGAAAGGAAGTATAATAGTAAATAACTATCTAACATTGATGTTTTAATTTAGATGAAAGGCTAATTTCATATAATACTTTTTAATTATTATAATTTATATGAAAAAGGCTAAACATGACTGAATGGAAGCATAAGAGTAAATAACTATATCAAATCATTATTATAATTTATATAAAAATTGCTAAACGTAACTGAATGGATGCCTGCATCGCTATTTCCTACCGACTTATCACTAAAGCATAATTTCATCTTGTTGGTTGTTCGGATGTAATTTTCTATAATGAATGATGCCTTTTCTTTGAAAATATTCTCGGTAAAGTGCAGAATCGCTCACTTGTTTGCCGCTTTTTACAAGGATAAAAACAATTGGATTTTTGTTAATTTGTTTTACTTTTTAAGTAAAAATAGGTCAATGTGTACATAAATAAAGTCAAGGGTGTGCGCAGTGCCATTTTTATGCAGTTCTAGGATTTTTTTTTTAACGTGAAAATAGGTTGATGTGCACATGGCTACTGAGTATGTGAAATTCTTAAAAACGCATCAAGCAGTGGGTGATTCTGCACTTTACCCAAAATTCTGTTACCGACTTTTCATTATGGGCAATTCCCAAATTGTTAAATCCATACGATATCAAAAAGGGATTTAAAAATTAAACTAGTATTTCAATGGCGTCTTAAGAAATATAGAACTATATAAACTTACGCAATCTGAAAGTAGCAAGTACTCTAGATTTGGTGCTTTTGTGCATACATTTTCGCTGCAATTTTTTTACGGCCCTCAAAACGGAATAATACCTAATCAAAAAATTAAGGAAGAGAAATAAAGCTAATCTTAAAATAATTACAGCAACATTTTTGCTTTTTCTCAATACTTCCAAAACTTCCATGCTTTCCAAAGCACCTTGCTAGTGAGTATGACATTTATTAAATTGTTTATTCTTTTTTTTAATTCATAGTATTTATTACTTCATTTTATTTTTCAGAGCCAAAATATTTCCAAGTTCCCAAAATGGAAAATAATTTCACCTTATAATATGATAGCAGAAGATAAAAATGAATTAAGTTCTCAGAATAAATATCTATTATGCATAGATTTCTTACCTGCAGAGAAATATTTCCCAAATTTCTTCTTCTGCAACTTCTAAGTTTTTAGGATTTAAAGAATGTCCTAGCAGCAACATTTTAGATGCTGCAAAATGGGTGCTTTTCCATTATATCCCATAATCTTAACAAATATCCTAAAGAAATAGCATGTTTCTTTTGGAGAAGGGGAAAAAATTGTAAATAATCAATAAACATCACAACTCACTATTTACAAAAAAAAAAAAAAAAAAAAAAAAAAAAAAAAAAAAAAAACTCAAAGTGAATGGGAAAAGATTTATTCAACTTGATCAATATGTACTATTTTTTAATAGTTTTTGAATTTTTTCTATCCTATTATGATAATTATCGTACAGGGGTGTAATAGAAGAGTACTGCAAATGCTTAGAATTCAAGCAAAATACTGGGCAGCAGAATTTTAGAGGCTAAAAATGTTTAACATTTTGGAAGGCACCGACCAACAGAATTTAGGACCGACAGTTAATGCACTGGATGACAAAATGCTTTACTCAACTTAGTATGTCCAAGATTTGATTGAAAATGTCAGAGATTTCATTTCGCTTTTCTAACAGTGTTATGGAACACTGCACCGATCTTGTAAATTTTATACATTGACACATTTGATACTGGAGCCAAACAGGCATGGTCTTCGAATTTGCTCAAGACGAGGAAAAATACCTAATATACTTTTCATGACAGGCACCAAGAATGGCATTGCTATCTGTAATAACACAGTTGTAATTCATAACTGTATGAAATTCAGAAATAGTTAATTTTAACATAAAACACAAATAATTTACAGCATACATGTAGGATGATACATTTAGCCACCTTTTAGAATTTCAATTGTTGAAGTTCTTATCCAGACATTATGCAGCAGATATAAACACTGATTATCATGTAAAAGTATGTTGAAAAATATTTCATCTTATGAAAACAAATAAACAGTTTATAACTTATTTATATCAAATGAGAATTTCTGTTTCTCCAACAGGGTCACCAGTATGCTTTATGCTTTTAAGATTTGCCTATCTAAATTCTCAGAAATTTGCTGCACCTAAATCTGTCAACTGCTGACAAAAATCAAAAGATGACCTCAAATGAGGTTATTGAGCTGCACAGACAAGCATTTTCTACAAAAGTATGTAAAAGTTGTTTCTAACATGTGTTCAAAACACTGGAGGCATTTCTTCTGTGAGGATAAGATATACATTTTCTTCATCGCTCTGCTAAATGGCTTCTTACATATGAACACATAACATTTTTCTCTTATGTTTATATCCATATTTAAATCCTCTTCATGAACACAAATGAACATTTACGTACCACACCCACAAATTTTCTCTCCAGTGTGAATAAGCATATGAGGTTTCTCTGCTGTGTGAATACACATACGTATGTTTAAATAATTTTTTTGATTAAGTAAGTGGATTTCACACATAAAAGTTTTCTCTCCTACGTGAATAAACATATCTTTGTCCAAACTACCCTTTTCATAAAGGCTTTCTTACATATTTCACACATATAAGGTTTCTATCCTGTGTGAATATGCATATGCATGTGCAAATTACCTTTTTAATTAAATGATTTCTTACATACTTAACATATATAAGGTTTCTCTCCAGTGTGAATAAGTATATGCTTGTTTAAAGTACCCTTTTGACTAAACATCTTCTTACATACTTCACATATATAAGGTTTTTCTCCAGTGTGAATAAGCAGATGAATATTTAATTTACCCTTTTGACTAAACGTCTTTTTACATACTTCACACAGATAAGGTTTCTCTCCAGTATGAATACGCATATGTATGTTTAAAGAAGATTTTTGATTAAATGATTTCTTGCATACTTCACACATATAAGTTTTCTCTCCTGTGTGAATACGCATATGCACGTTTAAATGAAATTCTCGGTAAAATGATTTCTTACATGCAGCACACATATAAGGTTTCTCTCCTGTGTGAATACGCAAATGTACGTTTAAATGAAATTTTCGATTAAATGACTTCCTGCATACTTCACACATATAAGGTTTCTCTGCTGTGTGAATAAGCATATGCCTGTTTAAAATACTTTTTTGATTAAATGACTTCTTACATACTTCACACATATAAGGTTTCTCACCTGTGTGAATAAGCAGATGCTTATTTAAACTACTTTTGTCACTAAACGCCTTCTTACATGATTTGCACATATAAGATTTCTCACCTGTGTGAATATGCATATGCCGATTTAAATTAGCTTTTTGATAAAATGAT
Organism: Stegodyphus dumicola; assembly: GCF_044657685.1. Taxonomy (NCBI): domain Eukaryota; kingdom Metazoa; phylum Arthropoda; class Arachnida; order Araneae; family Eresidae; genus Stegodyphus; species Stegodyphus dumicola. Next base: position 7,303,998 of record NC_140772.1, read on the forward strand.
TTCTTGCATACTTCACAAACGTGAAGTTTCTCTTCTATGATTTCTTGCATATTTTACACATACTAGGTTTCTTTCTTAGGTGAATGAGTGTATGCATATTTAAATGAACTTCTAGCTTAAATAAATTTAAATGACTTTTTATTGATTTAAATGAAATGATACTTCACACCTTGATGCTTGTTACATAAATCTATAATCTATCTAAGGCACTATAAGCTTGTTACATAAATCAGGATGATGTTTATGCTCTGCAATGATGCAAAATAAGACAGTTAACTGAATTTCACCCCAAACTACTTCTGGATATTACACAATTATTTTCAGTGGCTTGCATAGTTACCTTGATTAAAATATTATGACATATTGTTAATGAGACTTCCCTAATATACTGTATAAGCTTGGCTCTGTTTCCAGGAGCACTTCAGTAAAAACCAATTTGTTAGATTACACAGAAACAAGATTTCTGGCTCAAAAATATTTACATAATTTGGTGTTAATTTACGCAATTCATCATATATGCTTCATTATTATTATACATAAAGTTTTGATTCTCCTAGATTTCTTAGTGCTTAACAGTTGCTTATAAATGCTAAATAATGATCACAATTCACGTCATTGCGAAGTCCACATTGCTAAGTGTATGACTATAGCGAAACAAAACTTCATTTTAGTTTGCAACACATACAGCTGATTTATTTTTTATATGTCAGATAGACACACAGAAAAATAAAAACTCCTTCCTCGCTTCGTTCATGAGGAAGTATGGTACACGGGGAATGTTAAACACCGTTCTGACTCTTATAAGATTCATATTTATTTACATTTTCTGGATACACAATTACACACACACAATTCCACAAATTCCACTCATGGCTTCATGTTGGCACTCTGCGTGTGCGAAGGGTTTCACACATTAACGCCAAGGCCAACTTATACACAAGGCCTGCCCTTAGAGGTAGGAAAGGGAGGAGGGGCCAAACCGCGCTAAAAGTGAAGCACTGCTTTGAAGCTTGTACCACCAGATGGGGTGTTCTTTGTTTACATTCAGAAGCTCGCTTGACAAGATTCTGATAGTATTTCGACCCACGACAGTTCCATAGAAATCGAAAAAGGGACACTTTCGCGTGAAAGAAACATTCATAGTGTGATGTATAATAGCAATTTGTATAGTTTAGTGACATTTACGCAAAAATCACATCTTGGTTATTTTTCGATAATTAACAACAGCGATTTTGATTATGAATTTGTTTTATAAAATTATAAGCTGTTGCACTAGAAAAATATAGATTTTAAGAAAAATGTTATGCTTAAAGAATGAAAAATACCTTACGGTACATTTAAAATTGTATACGTCTTTCGATACCCTTGATTGAGTATTCGCTAATTTTATTTTATTTTCCAAAAGTCAAAATGTTTTAAATCAAACAAATTTTTTTCACATCCATATATTATTGTAACATGTACCTTTTAAAATTTTTTAGAGGAGAGGCTTTAATGCTGCTCATTTTAAACCTATCGTTTTAATTTTATATATCTGAAAAATAATCACTTTGGGCTTACACGTTTTATAAATAAAAAATTACTTATGTTAAAATATTTGTAATTAGGCACATAGGTCAGATTAAGTTTAGATTAAATAGAGTAACGCATGCAAGGGCTATCTGCCTAAAGAAAGTGATGCCATCGTGGAGGAATTTGAAGAAAAACTGACCTTTGAGTGGGTATTAAAAATAATAATTATAATTTTCATTCAAATTATATTCATATATATTTTTTATGTAAAACTTTCGGCTGTATGCTAAATTAGTGTAAATTACTTTACACGAAAAATATAGTGAATGCACAGAAATTAAAGATTTGCACATGCCGGAAATGATAAATAGGAAATATGTATGGGTATTTATGCATGTGCTTGCAAAAAGCATGTATCTGCCTTTGACAAAATACTTAAATATTCATTAAATTATTTATAAATGTATTTGAAATGAAGAATTTATTCACTTATAAACAACTGCGAAAGTACTGTCAAGAAATCTAATTATTAAATGTATCTAATTTATAATGATTATAAATGTTATCTAAATATATAATGACCTTAATATTGAATTGTAAACAAAAATTGAAATCCTGTTGACAAATACGTTAAAAAACTATTTAAGCAAGAATTGTCCGTATTGGAAAGCAATCTGTTAAAAGCTATTGTAAAGCAAATGCTATGATGAGATGCGCACTTAAGAACGTAATAAAGAGTTTTGGAATATGTATTGTTACGAATTTGGTATTTAAAAAGCTAATGTTAGTTCAACAATAAATTAAATGGTTTTATTTCTCGTGCAGTGCAGCGCGTGACGAATATTAAAAGAAAGCTAAGCCGGAAAATTGAAAATACAAGAGCGCGTGCGTTAAATAAATAAATATCTCTTTTTTTCATTTCGAGAAAGTACTGGAAAATTCTAGCGCGTGATTTTAAAATGTTATAAAAGGAGGAAAACATCTCAGTTTGTAGTAGTTGCTTAGTTTATTGTTGTTTAGAAAACTGCTGTTTTTGATTATAGCGAATTCGCGGATTAGCGTTCTTTAGCTGTTTTGAATTACGTTCTATTGTACATTTGAGCAGTTAAAAGATAACTACTGTGAGATATTGTAATACTGCATGATAATTTGAGAAAATTTAAGCATTTTTGTTGTGATAATAATAAATTTTTGTTCATTTTTCATCGGACTTGTGCATTCATTTTATAACGAACCCGTACGCACGCAACAATTTTTGGTGTCAGAAGTGGGATTTGAATGCCAATAACAAGAGTGATGGAAGAACAATTGAGACAGCTCATTACTGCTTTTGCTGCGTTCCAAGAAAAGATGGAAGCTGGCCAATCAAGAAATTAAAGAGAAAATGTATGCTGGTCAAAAATCCGTACAGGAAAAGATTGAAGCGGGACAGGAAGAAATGAAATTGGGCCAGGAATCCCTTAAGGAAGAAATGAAAACGGCACAGGAACAAATGAAATTGTGCCAAGAATCCGTTAAGGAAGAGATGAAGGTCCATTCAAACTGGTCAATGAACTTTTAAAAACGAAATAAAAGTTGTTAAGGAATCTGTTAAAGAAGAAATAAAAGCTGTACAAGTCAAGATTGAAGAAAGTCAATGCGAAATGAAAAGAGAAATTGCCTGCATAATAGAAACCAAATTCGATGCTATGGAAGGCAGAATAGATGTGGTTGAGAATAAAGTGGGACAAATTGAGGAAAATGCTTCTTCTGTTAAAGAAGAAATAGAAGGAAGAGTTCGTTCCGTTCAGAAACCAAACGAACAACAAATTGATGACCGGGTTTCTGCGGTTGCCAAAGAACTGGAAACTTTAAAGAAATTCGTAGCGACGGCTGGGAGCAAGAGTGATGATTTTAAATTCGTACCGATGCCTGCTCGTCCATCTCTGAAGCTATCCACATATGATGGGAAGACATCCTGGCAAGTGTATAAGACCCAGTTTTCTATCGTGGCGGATGCGAATGGATGGGATTCCCAAGCTAAGGCCTGTCATCTCGCCGCTTCTCTGAGAGCAGACGCAGCGGATATCCTGCAGACGCTTCCCGAAATTCAAAGGCTAGATTTCGAAGCTCTATCCGGCGCATTGGAGCTGCGCTTCGGCGAGAAATGTTTAAAACACTACAGCAGGCTCCAATTAAAATCCCGTCAACAGAAGCTCACCGAAACACTTCAGGAGCTCGCCACGAATGTTGAAAGGTTGTCATATCACGCCCTTTCGGAGTACCCGAAAGAAACAAGGGAAATCCTGTCCCTGCAATATTTCATCGATGGCATCCAGGACCCTGAAATACAGAAAGCACTGCGAATGGCGGATTTTAAAGACCTGAAAAGCACTTTAGTGTACTCTATGAAATTTGCGGCAGCTCAGCAAGCCACCCGTCGAGACCGCAATCCTGTCAGAGCTGCTCAAGTCCAGGAGCCAGGGGATCAAGTCATTGCCCGTCTAGACGATTTAACTAGACAACTGAACGCCTTGAGACGGAATATTGGTGACAAGAAACCGACTGTAAAGTGCTGGAACTGCGGTGCTGAAGGTCACCTAAGACGGAATTGCAGAACACCCCAGGGTACGGAATATAAAGCAGATGATTTTACCAGACAAGTCAGTGGCTTGAGACGGAACAGAAGTGAAAAGAAACCAGTTCCAAAGTGCTGCAACTGCGGTGTTGGAGGCCACGTGCGAAGGAACTGCAGAACTCCCCAGAGCACGGAAAATAAGACAGACGAGTTGAACAGACAATTAAATACCCTCGGACGAAAATGGAGTGACAAGAAACCAAAATGCTGGAACTGTGGAACTGAAGGCCACGTACGAAGGAATTGCAGAACACCCCAGGGGACGAAAATTGAGACCATTTCTCAGCAACGACGCAGGAAACAAATAAATGACCATATCGAGGAACGGAGGGTACCAGAGAATGAGAAACCTTGTTTTAAAGCGCTTAAAATTTATACAGTGAGTGGCAACAGTAACGGACTGTCCATTAATGGGAATATCGATAGAGTTCCTTGCAATATGATCATTGACACAGGAGCTAATGTTACCATCATTAGGAAAGATTTAGCTGAACAGTTTAAAGATAAACTTATTTGGACGCCATCCTGTGTTACCCTTCAGACTGCGTCTGGTGATAAGATCGACATAACTGGGAAGTTAAACATAAGCATCACGTTTGGAAGTGCCGCCTACCATCACACGGCATATGTGGCGGATATCACAGATCCATGCATACTCGGATTGGACTTTTTAAGGAAATACAATTTTTCCTTAGACTTCAAAAACAACAAACTGCAGTCAACATCTGAGGACACGACTATCCATCGTCAGAAGTGATCCTCACCTGGAAACGCCTACGCCTTGTCTGAAAGACCCAACTCAGAAAGCTGCCGAAATCATACTAGGGTCGATAAGAAACGCAAGACTACCAGCTCTTCTCCAGCCCAGTTTGACTTCTCCGTCTGCCTTGTGACCGCCTGTTGATCGCCATACGGATGCGCCTTCATCGCCTGAGGAACACATCCGAGATGTCCAGGCCCGTTTTGAAGTGATGCACCGTTTCGCACGAAAGCGAGTGAACTTGGCGACGGAGAAAGTGAAGACCAGATACAACACGAGAGCTACTGGACATAGATCCAACAAAGGAGACAAGGTGAGGTTGTGTAACCCGATTCAACGAAAAGGACTCTGTCCTAAACTACAGTCACCTTCGGATGGTCCATGTACAGTGCGGAACAGACTGAATGACGTCTCCGTAAGTCTTCGAACTCTAAACCTAAAGTCGGTCATTACGAGAGGTTAGCTCATTACTATGGCCATAGTACATAATGTAAATAATTGTAAATAGTATAAGACCATGGTCCATTTTGTTTTTAAATGCGTATTTGATTTGATTTGTATTTAGTATTTGATTTGTATTTGATAGCATTTGATTTGTTTTATTTATTGCATTTATTGTTTATGTTGTTTGATACTGTAATGCAATGTTTATGCCTCAGTTGCATTTATGCCACAGTTGTAAATTTAGCTTTCTGTCCTGGGATTGTACTGCCCGGGACGTGCAGTCCTTGGGAAGGGGGCAGTGTTACGAATTTGGTATTTAAAAAGCTAATGTTAGTTCAATTATAAATTATTATTTCTCACGCAGTGCAGCGCGTGACGAATATTAAAAGAAAGCTAACCTGGAAAATTAAAAATACAAGAGCGCGTGCGTTAAATAAATAAATATCTCTTTTTTTCATTTCGAGAAAGTACTGTAAAATTCTAGCGCGAGATTTTAAAATGTTATAAAAGGAGGAAAACATCTCAGTTTGTAGTAGTTGCTTAGTTTGTTGTTGTTTAGAAAACTGCTGTTTTTGATTATAGCGAATTCGCGGATTAGCGTTCTTTAGCTGTTTTGAATTACGTTCTATTGTACATTTGAGTAGTTAAAAGATAAGTACTGTGAGATATTGTAATACTGCATGATAATTTGAGAAAATTTAAGCATTTTTTTGTGATTTGTTTGTGTGGAATTTAGTACACGTTTAAGTTGAAGTAAACGTGCATGGAAATAATTTAAATATTTGATACTAAGTATTTGTAATGCTTGGGGTATGAATTCGTTGGTGACGTGTATAATGTAATAGATGATTTAGAGGTGAAAGTTTTTGGATATTTTATTTATTTTATATGTGGAAATGTTCATATTTGTAAAGGGTAAATACTTTTTCGCGATCAGGTAATTTCATATATGTTCTTTTTACCGGGTTTAAAGATTGAGAAAATTGTCATGTATTTTCGTGAAATTTTTCTAATTTATGAGAAAAAAGCAGTGTACATGGATATAGTGAAGAGTGTGCGCAATGCCATTTTTGTGCAATTCTGGGATGTTTTTTTAAGTAAAAATAAGTCGGCGTGTACATGGTTTATGTGTATGTGTTATTTTGAAAAACGCGTAAGAAGTATGGTATTGTGCACTTTTTCCCAATTTTGCAGTGAATATTTGTCATGATTAAGCAGTTTTGTTTGATAAAATTTCCAGCATAAGTGTAATTCGGCTAGTAGATTGTTGGAAGAAGTGTTCAGTAGATAAAAAGAAAAGAAACATGTCTTTACTTCGTGAAGACAAAATGGCGGCGGGGAAAAAAATAGAGGGTTGCTGTAGGAGAGTTGGTTGCCAAGTTTTCGCCAAAAAATCGCCAAGTTACCATAATGTAAAGATCAACTGAAAAGATGTTTAAAAATGAATAACTATCATTTTAAAATTTTAGTCCATGAATCTATATTATTATGCAGTACAAAGTCTTTAATCCGGACGTCCACAATCCAGAATTGAAAGCTTCCGCATAATATCTTTACGCATGCGCCTTTAATGTATAACGGACGGCATAAGCTAGGCTAAAATTATCTAATTATTTATTTCAGTTAATGTTGCAGATTGCATTGTTCCTTAATCTTCTAATTGGATCCGGCTCATTATTTTTTGCAGACAGTTAGAGCAATTTTGTAAAAAGTAAGCTTGAACTTTCGATTAAGTCAGAAAAGGTTTACGATTCTGGAGCTCCGAAAGGATATACAAAGCGAAAGCATGTTTTGATGTCCATCAAACAAAAAGTGGAATTGCTGCAAAAAATGGATAAAGGCATGAAGAAAGTGACAGAGAGGTTAGTGAAAAAAAAAAAAAAAAAAAAAAAAAAAGAAAAATTTCGATTGACAAGTTAGTCGGTATTCTCGGCACAGCAGTTACAGGACTTGAACAAAGTTCCTTTGTTACTGAAAAAGAAATTATGCCTGTTTATAGAACTAAAGAGAAAGTATTAACACATGAAACAACTTAACAACTTAAGCAACTTAAACAACTTACATTGAAAGAAATGTTTAAAAAGTAAACAAATAAATATTAAGCTTTTGTAAATTTTGATACCCTTTAGATCATAAATGCTCTTTATTTCAAAAATTACTTTTTTATATTTTTAATTTTATCATGTCTGCATGCCATCTTACCAGATTTAAATTGATGATCTATAATCCGGAAAAAACCCTAATCCAGAATCGCGAAGTCCCGACAAGTCCAGATTAAAGACTTTGTGCTGTATAATGTAAATAAACCAGAAGAAAATAAAAAATATTTTCACATTACCATCCGAGGACAATGGTGATACTTGAAAATTTCAATAATGATATTATTGAAATTTTTCTGTTTTGCATTATAATCAAAGGTACCATTCGGTTTCGAGGGCCGTAAAAAATCGCCAAACTATTGTTGATGATAATGCTGCCAAAAATAATTGCAGCAACCCTAATAAGTGTGGCAAGAAAGGAAGTATAATAGTAAATAACTATCTAACATTGATGTTTTAATTTAGATGAAAGGCTAATTTCATATAATACTTTTTAATTATTATAATTTATATGAAAAAGGCTAAACATGACTGAATGGAAGCATAAGAGTAAATAACTATATCAAATCATTATTATAATTTATATAAAAATTGCTAAACGTAACTGAATGGATGCCTGCATCGCTATTTCCTACCGACTTATCACTAAAGCATAATTTCATCTTGTTGGTTGTTCGGATGTAATTTTCTATAATGAATGATGCCTTTTCTTTGAAAATATTCTCGGTAAAGTGCAGAATCGCTCACTTGTTTGCCGCTTTTTACAAGGGTAAAAACAATTGGATTTTTGTTAATTTGTTTTACTTTTTAAGTAAAAATAGGTCAATGTGTACATAAATAAAGTCAAGGGTGTGCGCAGTGCCATTTTTATGCAGTTCTAGGATTTTTTTTTTAACGTGAAAATAGGTTGATGTGCACATGGCTACTGAGTATGTGAAATTCTTAAAAACGCATCAAGCAGTGGGTGATTCTGCACTTTACCCAAAATTCTGTTACCGACTTTTCATTATGGGCAATTCCCAAATTGTTAAATCCATACGATATCAAAAAGGGATTTAAAAATTAAACTAGTATTTCAATGGCGTCTTAAGAAATATAGAACTATATAAACTTACGCAATCTGAAAGTAGCAAGTACTCTAGATTTGGTGCTTTTGTGCATACATTTTCGCTGCAATTTTTTTACGGCCCTCAAAACGGAATAATACCTAATCAAAAAATTAAGGAAGAGAAATAAAGCTAATCTTAAAATAATTACAGCAACATTTTTGCTTTTTCTCAATACTTCCAAAACTTCCATGCTTTCCAAAGCACCTTGCTAGTGAGTATGACATTTATTAAATTGTTTATTCTTTTTTTTAATTCATAGTATTTATTACTTCATTTTATTTTTCAGAGACAAAATATTTCGAAGTTCCCAAAATGGAAAATAATTCCACCTTATAATATGATAGCAGAAGATAAAAATGAATTAAGTTCTCAAAATAAATATCTATTATGCATAGATTTCTTACCTGCAGAGAAATATTTCCCAAATTTCTTCTTCTGCAACTTCTAAGTTTTTAGGATTTAAAGAATGTCCTAGCAGCAACATTTTAGATGCTGCAAAATGGGTGCTTTTCCATTATATCCCATAATCTTAACAAATATCCTAAAGAAATAGCATGTTTCTTTTGGAGAAGGGGAAAAAATTGTAAATAATCAATAAACATCACAACTCACTATTTACAAAAAAAAAAAAAAAAAAAAAAAACTCAAAGTGAATGGGAAAAGATTTATTCAACTTGATCAATATGTACTATTTTTTAATAGTTTTTGAATGTTTTCTATCCTATTATGATCATTATCGTACAGGGGTGTAATAGAAGAGTACTGCAAATGCTTAGAATTCAAGCAAAATACTGGGCAGCAGAATTTTAGAGGCTAAAAATGTTTAACATTTTGGAAGGCACCACCAACAGAATTTAGGACCGACAGTTAATGCACTGGATGACAAAATGCTTTACTCAACTTAGTATGTCCAAGATTTGATTGAAAATGTCAGAGATTTCATTTCGCTTTTCTAACAGTGTTATGGAACACTGCACCGATCTTGTAAATTTTATACATTGACACATTTGATACTGGAGCCAAACAGGCATGGTCTTCGAATTTGCTCAAGACGAGGAAAAATACCTAATATACTTTTCATGACAGGCACCAAGAATGGCATTGCTATCTGTAATAACACAGTTGTAATTCATAACTGTATGAAATTCAGAAATAGTTAATTTTAACATAAAACACAAATAATTTACAGCATACATGTAGGATGATACATTTAGCCACCTTTTAGAATTTCAATTGTTGAAGTTCTTATCCAGACATTATGCAGCAGATATAAACACTGATTATCATGTAAAAGTATGTTGAAAAATATTTCATCTTATGAAAACAAATAAACAGTTTATAACTTATTTTCATCAAATGAGAATTTCTGTTTCTCCAACAGGGTCACCAGTATGCTTTATGCTTTTAAGATTTGCCTATCTAAATTCTCAGAAATTTGCTGCACCTAAATCTGTCAACTGCTGACAAAAATCAAAAGATGACCTCAAATGAGGTTATTGAGCTGCACAGACAAGCATTTTCTACAAAAGTATGTAAAAGTTGTTTCTAACATGTGTTCAAAACACTGGAGGCATTTCTTCTGTGAGGATAAGATATACATTTTCTTCATCGCTCTGCTAAATGGCTTCTTACATATGAACACATAACATTTTTCTCTTACGTTTATATCCATATTTAAATCCTCTTCATGAACACAAATGAACATTTACGTACCACACCCACAAATTTTCTCTCCAGTGTGAATAAGCATATGAGGTTTCTCTGCTGTGTGAATACACATACGTATGTTTAAATAATTTTTTTGATTAAGTGGATTTCACACATAAAAGTTTTCTCTCCTACGTGAATAAACATATCTTTGTCCAAACTACCCTTTTCATAAAGGCTTTCTTACATATTTCACACATATAAGGTTTCTATCCTGTGTGAATATGCATATGCATGTGCAAATTACCTTTTTAATTAAATGATTTCTTACATACTTAACATATATAAGGTTTCTCTCCAGTGTGAATAAGTATATGCTTGTTTAAAGTACCCTTTTGACTAAACATCTTCTTACATACTTCACATATATAAGGTTTTTCTCCAGTGTGAATACGCAGATGAATATTTAATTTACCCTTTTGACTAAACGTCTTTTTACATACTTCACACAGATAAGGTTTCTCTCCAGTATGAATACGCATATGTATGTTTAAAGAAGATTTTTGATTAAATGATTTCTTGCATACTTCACACATATAAGTTTTCTCTCCTGTGTGAATACGCATATGCACGTTTAAATGAAATTCTCGGTAAAATGATTTCTTACATGCAGCACACATATAAGGTTTCTCTCCTGTGTGAATACGCAAATGTACGTTTAAATGAAATTTTCGATTAAATGACTTCCTGCATACTTCACACATATAAGGTTTCTCTGCTGTGTGAATAAGCATATGCCTGTTTAAAATACTTTTTTGATTAAATGACTTCTTACATACTTCACACATATAAGGTTTCTCACCTGTGTGAATAAGCAGATGCTTATTTAAACTACTTTTGTCACTAAACGCCTTCTTACATGATTTGCACATATAAGATTTCTCACCTGTGTGAATATGCATATGCCGATTTAAATTAGCTTTTTGATAAAATGATTTCTTGCATACTTCACAAACGTGAAGTTTCTCTTCTATGATTTCTTGCATATTTTACACATACTAGGTTTCTTTCTTAGGTGAATGAGTGTATGCATATTTAAATGAACTTCTAGCTTAAATAAATTTAAATGACTTTTTATTGATTTAAATGAAATGATACTTCACACCTTGATGCTTGTTACATAAATCTATAATCTATCTAAGGCACTATAAGCTTGTTACATAAATCAGGATGATGTTTATGCTCTGCAATGATGCAAAATAAGACAGTTAACTGAATTTCACCCCAAACTACTTCTGGATATTACACAATTATTTTCAGTGGCTTGCATAGTTACCTTGATTAAAATATTATGACATATTGTTAATGAGACTTCCCTAATATACTGTATAAGCTTGGCTCTGTTTCCAGGAGCACTTCAGTAAAAACCAATTTGTTAGATTACACAGAAACAAGATTTCTGGCTCAAAAATATTTACATAATTTGGTGTTAATTTACGCAATTCATCATATATGCTTCATTATTATTATACATAAAGTTTTGATTCTCCTAGATTTCTTAGTGCTTAACAGTTGCTTATAAATGCTAAATAATGATCACAATTCACGTCATTGCGAAGTCCACATTGCTAAGTGTATGACTATAGCGAAACAAAACTTCATTTTAGTTTGCAACACATACAGCTGATTTATTTTTTCATATGTCGGATAGACACACAGAAAAATAAAAACTCCTTCCTCGCTTCGTTCATGTGGAAGTTTGGTGAACGGGGAATGTTAAACACCGTTCTGACTCCTATAAGATTCATATTTATTTACATTTTCTGGATACACAATTAAACACACACAATTCCACAAATTCCCCTCGCTCTTCTTTTGCTACTTAACGGCTTCATGTTGCCACTCTGTCGTGTGCGAAGAGTTTCACACATTAACGTAAAGGCCAACTTATACATAAGGCCTGCCAGACTGAACGAAATTCCGATTCCGTGGCTTTCGCGAAATTCATCACTAGGTGGCGCTTGCATTCTGCTACACTTTTGCTATATGTTCTCTATTTGTAATGTGGCTCGTTATTAATAAAAAGTGCATTTTATTAAAACGTGCCGCTGTAACTAAGAGTAACATAGGATGGTATATTGTTGCGTGCTATACTGCAAAGTTTTCTTCCTTTAGAATATTTTTACGATTGTATTTAAATTATTATTCGCAACATATAACTTTTGGACGGATAGCATTTCAATCAGTTTCGTGTAATACAGATTTAATACAAATACATTATACAAAATTTCTTGAACAAAAGCCATCATCACGTAAAATTTTAAATGTTTAATATTCTTTTCGTATGTTTCGTTCCCTCAGCGTGTGTACCTCCGTTCAGCTTCATGTCATTTTTTCGTCTTCCTGAAGTAAAAATATCAGAATTTTTTTATCATACTGGAGATAATCTGTTTTCTTCATAAATGATATTTCAACCTATCATATATATGTATATATTTAATGCAATTAAACTTTTAGAATGCATCCACGTATATATTTTCTAAGAAATGCTAATCGCGTTAACTATTTTACGAAATTTATTACTTTTTACTTCTCGTATTTGTTATTTTTGATCCAGAAACATTTGAATGCCGTTTGTACTAGCTTCAAAATTTTAAAGCGCATATCTCATTTTAATTAGTGTGATGTATCAATATGCTGTGCATGAATTCTTGTCTACCTAGATGAGAGTTTTGTGGCTACATTTGAAGTAATAGAGATTCAAGTTGAATCTATGTATATATATATACATATATTATATATACATATATTTCTATTAATATATGTAATTAATAGAAGAAAAACTTTTTGTTTTAGGGAATATTTTTATTTAAGGACTTTTTGTTTTAGGGCTTCATTTTTTAAAATATGCTGTCAATGATATTGAAATACTTGGTATTCAACACTAGCAGTCTCAAAATATTATATTCCCTCCGTCCAAAACTAGTTGCTACACTTAGGTTAAGTTTTCTTCCAAATTAGTTGCTTCATTTCAAGTAGGTGGAGTCATAAATAACTTTCGATGCAGTTTAGTAGATCGACATCAGTAAAATTATAGAATGTATTACAAGGAATGTAACGCTGTATACAAGATTTTCATTCTTAGTTTTTACTTTCCACGAATGTAGCACTTATTTTAGGACAATTTTATCAGCGCAAAATTAAAGGGTTCACACGCTCTTAAGCCACATCCCATTTTGTAAGGACTATACCGCCCGTATTTCAGAAAGATTGTGTTTATGTGATTAAGGCAAGACCTCGAAAGCTGTCTGCCTAAGGTGAGCCTTCGTGGAAGAATTTATAAGGTAAACTGGCTCGTGTTGAATTTATATTTAATTAATTAGCCTGGAGATTTTAAGCGATTATTGATGGCAGAGTCCTAACAAAATGGGGTGTGGCTTAAGGGTGGGCGAAAGCTGGATTTTTGAACCCAATTGGGTACTGATATAACGGGGAAATGCTTGGTAAGTAAAGTTGTTGTTGATTGATAACATAGCTCCCTTAAATCTCTGGAAAATGTGCAAACATAATCATAAAGTCTTCAGTATCAATAATCAGTACTCAAATGTCGCAACTAATTTAAGACAGAGGGAGTATATGATTCATTCTGATTAATGTCATGCATGTTATTATTATATGCTGTAGGTGATATTCAAATATATTCATCACTAACAGGCTAGATTCATTGTGATTAATGTTATGTATGTCATTATTATATGCTGCCAGTGATATTGAAATACTTGGTATTGTTTTGAATATCTGTACTGTTGCGTTTACTCTTCAGAGCTCTAAATCTGCATTATTTAAAATTTTATTTTTTGATATTTCCTAAAAAAGTATTTTATATTAATTAAAAAATAGAAAAAAATCTTCAGTACCTAAAACTAAATCTCTTTTAGAAATACTTTTCCTCTTATGTATTAACAAATTTTAGATAGACTAGAATAGAAGAGAAATACGCTAATGTGACAATCAAAATCGTAAAAACAACCTTGTATTTAGCGTAGGTATAATGAAACACTCAATCGATTTCGAGGGCAGCTAAAGGTCCCTCCTCACCAGGAGAAAGAAATACCTAGAAAGAAGAAAATAAAGGAGTCACAGAAACACGTGGTCCTTATCAGCACTGCACGTGGTTATAACTAGATTTTTAATCAGAGTTGCAGTGGCCGTCTACTTTTACTGAGCCAAGCTATCTGATCGAGCATGAAAAATTAACGAAGTTAAAATAGGGAGCGAGGGGAAAATGCACCTTACGCTCAAAATCTGAACTTCAAATAATGGAAAGCTGACTGGCTGACTGTTTGTATATTGCCAGAATGCAGCACATGGCCGCTTGTCCGGCTCCATAAAAATGCCATGAAGGCACGTCGCAGTAGTACAATCTTCAGTTAAGAGAGGTAGGTGGTAAAAAGGGGGGCCAACATCGCAGACCAAGCAAGGAGACGATCATGGACAGACGGGAAGTCTGTAAGTCATCAGTGTGAAATAAACAAAATACATAAACAAAGTACAAAAATTTATTATAAAAGATACAATCAGAATGTAAAAATACTATGTACAAGATGCTTTACAATTATATACAATTCTTAATTATGTTGGAAAATTAGAGTCGTGGGTGAGGTGAGCCGCGAGAGGTCTCAATTCTTCGTCGTCAGAAAGGATAATATAATTGAAAGTATCAAATATTGCAAGATGGTCACAGTTCAGTGCTTTATTGAAAAATTGTGAGTTCAGCTTGTGCAGGTGTTCTTTAATTGAATGCAGTTGTAAGTCGTGATGCAACGTGATGTTACTAACGTACACTGCTTAAAAAAAAAAAAAAAGGGACAGTGCTATATCTCTCGTTCTACTGGGGCGATTGACAAAATTCAAACTACGTTTTTCATGTCTCGAAAGCGCGACTTAGGATGTATATTAGATTTATATATAGTACTATTCTAACATAGGTATTTTGACACAAAATCGGACTTTTTCTGAAATAACATACCAACGTTTTTACATATTTCGATTCTACGACTCAAATTATGCCAGAATACCAAGTTTTGTAAAAATCGTACAATTAGTTTTTAAAATATTAGCTCTCAAAATTTTAGCTCCTCAATGTTAATTGAATTTGGCAAATATTTATTAATATCTCTTTTTATATTAAACTTTTTTGATTTTTTCTCTCACATTTCGAAATTTTGGTTCATTCCAAATAAAATTTACCCATTTTTTGCGTTTTAATTTTTAAAATTTCATTTTTAAATAATTTCTATAGATTTTTCGAAAAAATTTTGAATTATAACCTATAAAATTTTTACCATCATCTTAAAGTAGGTGTATTTTTAAGCATATCTGCAAAACATTAGACTTTTTTACTCAAAATTTTCTAAGATATACACGAATTTACATAATTTCGCGTTTTGAAATTCGGCACCTTTTTTTTGAGCGATAATAATGCCAAATGTGGTCTATGGATTTTTGTTACACTGAATTGCCACAGCTCTTTTTAACCTTAAACTTCAAGTAAAATTTTACGGAGAATTAATTATATAATGATGCGTAATAAATATTTATTAATACTATATGAAAGGCTATTTTTTTAAATTATAGATGATATTATTCAAATTTTTAACTATTTTTTTTTTAAATTTCTCTCGTATCTTTTCTTTTTTTAAAAAATTTAAGAGTAAGTTTTTGTAAGAGTAAATTTTTACCTTCGGCGTTTTATCGTCTGCTACTTTACTTCGTTTAAATCGAATTGTCTAAAACTGAGAATTTTCGTTTGATATTTATTTGAATTTTATGACATTAACTGCATAATTTATTTCTAAACAAACTGTTGCTTTTGAAGTGGCTGAAAGAGCGGCTGATACTATTATCCATATTTTTAAAGCACAATATATTTTTATAGAAACATAATATTTAGAATAATCATTTCTTATAAAAGTCAAATTATGATATAAACATACAACCCTCTAGAGACTGAATTAATGGAAGTTCAATGGTTATGTAGAAATGATCTGCAGCTACTTAATGGCTGGATAAGTCAGCAGATTCTGTGGACAAGTAAGAATAATTATATAAACGACACCAACATTCTGGATTCAATAAACAACGAGGATACGATGTTTACTAAATGAATTAAGAAGTTTTAAAACATAAAAAATCAACTCATTTTTTTTCCTAAAATGTATTTTTGTGCGTAGTGTATTTTCATTATATCCTTAAAATTCTAATTTAGAATGTAATTGTCAAGAACTGAATCCTAATCATCAGTAATATAATAAGTAATTATTGCTGTTATTAATAAATCCTTCTTATAAAGTAATTGCAAATATTTCAAAAAACTTTGTCTGAATGCAAACATTTTTCTATGCAAATATTTTTAATTTTTTATTAATCAAGATTGCACACCATATTACTTTTTTCCACCTCAATTCTTACTGTCAGTTCTAGTAGAATTTACAAATCAATTATATTTAATTAAGGATTGAATTGGATTATTTAATTATGGCAAAGCACACGAGGGCTATCTGCCTAAAGGGAGGGATGCCTTCGTGGAGGACTTTCTAAGGGAAACTGGCTCGTATACACGTTACACATGGGGAAAACCACGAAACCGCCCATGCGGCCAGCCCGTTCGCGGGATTCGAAACTCGAACCGAACTACCAGTATTCAGCGTCTTTACCGCTCGGCTGTTGGTGGGCTATTTAATTAAGGAATGACCATCTAAGTTAAGAAAAGGCGTACCGTAACAACATTTCAATTATTGGTTCCGTATCTTTCATGTTACTCCCGGTTGGCTAGCTACAGGATTTTTAATGAGTATTCGGATTTTACTAGTAAATTCACTTGGCAATCGCGCTTAAACTAAATTAGTTGGTTATTTGAACATAGAAAGAACATGGGAGCTATTTGATTAAGATGCTTTCATAGAGAATCTTTGTAAACAGAACCTAGAAAACTACGAAAACCCACCATGCAGCCTGGGATAGACTTCGCAACAAACAATTAGTATTTAACAATCTTCAAATGCTAGGCAACTGGTGAGGCTCCAATTAAATCTCCAATTAAATATTTTATTTGTAAATATTTAAAATATTGTTGTATCCTTAGACACAAAAAGCAGAATTTAAGTTTTGTTAACTCGTTAGTAAACTACCAAGCCGTAGTGCAAATGAATATGCAATTTCTTTTGCAATAATTGTATTCACTTAATATTCTTGGAATATGAGCTAAAGAAGGAACGTTCTCGGAAGATTAATGAAGTGTTTAAATCCAGTGATATTAGGTTTGTCTTACAAGCTCAGGATCAAAACGATTCTGCAATTGCCCGAGTAGTTGACTTGTAAATGGATGTGAATTAAGCAGATGACTTTTAATCTTACGTTATTCAGCCAGAAAACGTATTCCAAATGTTTTGTATTGCATGACAATGCATCTTTTCATTATTCAATAACCAGTCGCAGAACCGCTTGTGTTCGGAAAATAAGTATGTATATTCAATCGTCCTGCATGTTCTTCAAATTTGTCTTCTTGTGATTTTTTTTCTTTCCCAAAAACTAAAGTTGCCTCTCAAAGGAAAGTTTTTTGACATTGAAGAGACAAAATTAATATGACATCTACTTTTAGAGGCATGTGAAAAACAGATCTCTACAAACCTTCTCTTCCATTACATGTTGTGCAGTCAGAAAAAAAGTTACATCAGCCTAAATTCTATAATCTATTTTTATTACACTCTGATTACTTTATTAACATACAGTGAATATATACTAAAAAAAGTTACATCAGCGTAAATTCTATAATCTATTTTTATTACACTCTGATTACTTTATTAACATACAGTGAATATATACTAAATCTTTAACTTTAGCTTAAGTAATTCGGAATTTTTGACGGAATTGTTGTCGGAACTAGGACTTAGAAGATAAGTCAAATTAAATATTTCGATAACCCAGTAAATTCAAGTTCGAAATTTCAATATTTTATTTTCGGAGGGAGGGGAAATGTTTTCAGTTTTGGTCCAATATACTAAGTATATTTGCTTCGATTTTTTATTTTTCCATAAAAGCGAAAATTTTACGCATGGTATACATATAACGCATAGCTTCAAATTAAAATTAATAATATACAGAGCGGTTATAATTAAAGTTCCACATTGAAACGGTCATAAAAGGAAAACTACTGGATCAAATGTTATCAAACTTGGAAATCGTGTAAAGGAGGTCATGGGAATTTATTTTCCGTGAAAAAAAGGAAGTTCGAAACCTCACCACCAGGAAGGGAAATGGCGCTGTATTCAATATTGTTAAACGAAATATGGGTCGGAATCTAACTTAACCTTTTGTTAAACGGGTTTAATATGTTGTATACCCTTAAGAAACTTTGAAGTAGGCAAATTATTATTTAAAGACGTTAAATTCGATAAATGTTGAGTGCGCCATCCCTGTAAGTGAGAATTTCGTCCGTGAAAACCACGAATTAGCGATTAGAAAATGTGAGATCGCAAATCACTCTCACAAGTGCGTACAATCTGGAAATCGTTTTCTTACAGATCGCTAATTTGTAAAGCCTGAATTCGGCACTAAAACATGAAGATACTGATTCAAAACGCTTTTAATCGATTTGGGCCAAAGAAATCTCTCATGTTATCTATCTAGTTCCATTGCATTCTCCTACTGCATTCGATCGCATAACAGTCATTTCACACCGTTTACTGTTGAATGACAGCTAGTTTTATAACTGAACCATTTTTTTCTGAAGAGCAGTCGACAGCTGGACCACTGCGATTGCAGTTCCTTAGAGCCAATATTAAAATGTTTCGTGATACATGAACTGCAGTAACGTGGCGTTTTAGATACTACGATTTTTATGCAGGGCTCGACACCACCTCAAGAGTGTCGCATAGTTACTTAGGCAACATTTCACAAATGAACGTCTTATAGGCCAACACTTCCCCTCTTCCCACCAGACCTCAACCTCTGTGACTTTTGTCTATGAGGTTATCTCAAAAGCACTGTTTATGGTGATAATCTAAACAATTTGGCAGAAATGAAAAATGTGATACACTGATAACATTCCTCCTGATATGCTATGTGTAACGTGTATACGATCCAGTTTCCCTTAAAAAGTCCTCCACGAAGTCACCCCTCCCTTTAGGCAGATAGCCCTCGATTGCTTTGCCGTAATCTAATAAACCAAACCAAAACCAAATCTGATATGCTAAGAGCTGCTGTTGAGAATGCAGTAACATGATTTAACTTGCTTTCGGAAAATGCTGGACGCTACATTGAACATGCTTTGTAACACGTTTCGGAAAATATTAAACACATTTTAAACAGATGTTTTCATGTCTTATTTCATTTAACAATATTGTATACAGCGCCATTTTTCCCCTGATGGTGAGTTTTTGAACTCTTTTTTTTTTCCGCCGAAAATAAATTCTCATAACCTCCTTTACACGATTCCCAAGTTTGATAACATTTGGTCCGGTAGTTTTCCTTTTATGACCATTTCAAAGTGGAACTTTAATAATAACCACCATGTAAAATAAGCTTTAAAAGTCTGACAGTTTGGTTCAAGTCCCAACTTTAAAAAAAATATATATAAATATAAATTTTTATATTAATTCTCTTAGAAAGCATGTTTTAAGAAGCTAATTTTTTCTCTCGCGTTATAGATTGTATAAAAAAACATGATCTTTAATATGAGTTAGATTGTTTCAGCCGATATAAGAATCGGGTTACTCTGTGATACAGAATAAACCCTGCTGGACTGTTTTATTTCTTTGTCATTTAACAAAAATCTTTTAATTAAATTATTTATCCTTTGGTCTTCGCTTTAAACTTTATTTATAGCTAAAATGACTAGAAAATGAAAAGCTGTCTTTAGCTGAAACGCAATTCATATAATTGATATCTTAAAAAATTGACAAGAATGCAAAATGTATGGAAGTCTAGCAGTCGAAAAATCTTAATTTTCTTGTGTGAGCACTGAAAATAACTGTAGAAGGAAAGAATAAAATTAGGGAGAAAAGTAAGCAAAAATTTGCAGGGAAATTTGGCTGTCAGACGTACCAAGATGTTCCAAAAAGTTGGACGCTTTCGAATATACTTTCAGGATACTTCAAAGAATTTAGGTGTTCAAAGAGAAAACACTTGGACGAGTACACCAGCAAATACCATCAATTGAGCTTGTGTTAACAGAAAAGACAAAACGATATCATTGCAGATTAAAGTGAAGAGCGACTGGTTTTAAACTATATGGTTGTGTAAATTACGGTATAGAACATCATATCGTATCATAAATGGTGAATCCCATGATTTTCTCAGTCGAATTATTTGAAGATTCAGGAGTTTATCCAGTGATGTATGTGGATGTCACTTAAAGATGTTTTTTTCCCTTCCTGATGAACTAGCGGCCGAGCGGTAAAGTCGCTGAACACTGGTAGTTCGGTCCGAGGTTCGAATCCCGCGAACGGGCTGGCTGCATGGGCGTTTTCGTGGTTTTCCCCATGTGTAACATGTATGCGAGCCAGTTTCCCTTAGAAAGTCCTCCAGGAAGGCATCCCTCCCCTTAGGCAGATAGCCGTAGTGTGCTTTGTCATAATAAAATAAACCAAAACCTTTTGATGAAACCAGTCTTTCCTTTCATCTCATAGCTTCAAAATGTTTAGCCTCTAAAGACTGATAAAGGCTCTGACGAAATACTTCGTGAAGAACATTCTAAGGGAAACCAGCTGTCATACACATGAGAAAATCCACGAAAACGCCCATGCAACCAGCCCGTTTACCGGGGTTCGAACCCCGGAGTGAACTACCAGTGTTCAGCAACTTTACCACTTGGCCGTTTGTGGGCCTTTATGAAATGGAAGGCGATAACTTTATTTAAAATGATTGTCAGAAATACCAAAATGTTTCGAAAAGTTGGATACTTTTCAATATACTTTCAGAATGCTTAAAGAAACAGAGAAGAAAAATAAATTTTTTCGTAAAATTTAGTATTCGTATTTTTTTAATTTAAAACTTTTCAATCTTATGATATTTGATTCTTGCGATTTCAAAAATAAAATATTTGACTAAAATATGAATAACATTTTAAGAAACCAAATGATAAAATTGTGTAAAGCAATGGGCACAATGATAAAACTGTTTAAAGCAGTGTATGCAAGTCATCCTAAGTTAAAATATCGGTTATACATCTCTCTTATTTATATATATTTTTTCTGAACGGAACATTGAAAGGCGTGTAAAACTGTGCTTTACTGTATTTTCTCTTTTAATATAGTATGCAGTTTTCAAACGCATCGTAGTCTGGGTTACAAAGTATTCTTCCGAAAAAAACGCAGTTCAAATAAATAAATTCAAATTCTGGAAAATTGGTATTAATAAATATATTTAAAATGCTCAGTTCGGAGGAATAAATAGAAAATTTTAAAACAATTATCTGAAGAGACAATGCAACACAAATAATTAAAATAAAAGTAAAAAAATTCAAAAATGACCTAAAATAATAGCTATGACGAAAAATATATATAAAGAAAACTATTTGAAAAAAA
The DNA here is from genome assembly GCF_044657685.1 of Stegodyphus dumicola. Taxonomy (NCBI): domain Eukaryota; kingdom Metazoa; phylum Arthropoda; class Arachnida; order Araneae; family Eresidae; genus Stegodyphus; species Stegodyphus dumicola. The sequence continues at coordinate 7,325,771 of NC_140772.1, forward strand.
AAAAAATAAATAAACGCTGCACCTTTATTTACGCAGTTCGAATAGGTAAATAGAAATTTTTAAAACAGTTATTCGAAAAAAAAAAAAAAAAAAAAAAAAAAAGTGCAACTTAAACAATTAAAATGAAATTCGAAAAGAAAAAATTACTTAAAATAATAAGTTATAATTAAAAATATAATATAAAGAATATTATTTGGAAAAAAGGAACGATAGTGACTTTTTTTCCTAAGGAAACTAGGTTGCCATATATTAAGAAGTTCGCCAAGTAAAGTATTCTTGGCGCAAACTGACAAAAAAGTGCCAACATAAATTTGTGAATTTCTCCGTAAATTTCGCTCCAAATTTTACAAAATTTCATATTTAGGCGTAATTTGAGTCGTAGAATCGAAATATGTAAAAAAATTGGTATGTTATTTCAGAAAAAGTCCGATTTTGTGTCAAAATACCTATGTTAGAATAGTGCTATATATAAATCTAATATATATCCTAAGTCGCGCTTTCGAGACATGAAGAACGCAATTTGAATTTTGTCATTTGGCCCAGTAGATCGGGAGATATAGGACTGTCCCATTTTTTTTTTTTTTTTTTTTTTTTTTGAGCAGTGTACATGTGCGCATTAGTCATTTGTCTGAGCACTTTATTCTGTATAATTTGTAACTGTTTAATTTCATTATCTTTTGCAGTAGTCCATGCGGGCGACGCATAAGTTAAAATAGGCCTGATCATAGTAATATACAGAAGTCTTTTCCTGCAAAGATCAAGGCTTGAGTATTTGCCAAGTAAAGGCCTGAGGCAGTTAATAATGCTGTAGGCTTTTCTCTTAAGGTTTTTAATATGATTCTTCCAGGTGAGTTGTCTGTTAAATACGACTCCTAAGTAAGTGGCCTCTTCAACATGCGGAACCGTTTCCCCAAACAGTTTGATATTATCATTCAATTGTGTAAGTCTGCGTTTCTTTCTAATCATCAATAAATTCGATTTTTGTGCATTAATAGAAATACGCCATCTTTGGCACCATTCTTCAATGTCAGGCATGCGTTGCTGTAATTTGAAAATAGCATGTTTGGCGCTAGCGGACGTAACGGCTAAAGCCGTGTCATCCGCGTAGCAACCAAGAAAATAGTTAGGATCATTGTCAACATTAGGGAACTCTGCGACGTAAAGGAGATATAAAATGGGTCCCAAAATGGATCCTTGGGGTACCCCAGCATTTATTGGTTTGACACATGAGGAATCATCTCCTATGGAAAATGAAAAAGTCCTGTTAGAGATGAAGGAGACGATGAGCAAGATGATCTCTCTGTCAAGATTGTGATGAATTAATTTGTAGATAAGTCCCTCATGCCAGACGCGGTCGAAAGCTTTCGCCACGTCCAGCATGAGGAGAGCCACATTTTGATTTTTGTGCAGTGCGTCACCGCAAAACTCAACCAATCGTATCAGTTGCTTGGTGGTGGAAAGGTGGCTGTGAAAGCCGAACTGCTCAGGTGGAAGTACAGATAAGTAGGGTCTTAGTCTGGTAAGTATAATTCGTTCGAATATTTTTGCAAAACCGGCGAGCAGGCTAATGGGCCGGTAACCATCCGGTTTTGTGATGTCTTTTCCGGGCTTTGGAATTAAAATCATCTTTGCATGCTTCCATGCGGTGGGAAAATAGCTCATATTCAAACATGCGTTAAGGATGCTTGTGTATTTAGTGACACAGCTATCAGGTAGATTTTTGATAGCGTTGTTGCTAATTGTATCATAACCTGGTGCTTTCTTAGCTTTAAGTCTTTTAATAACTTCTTTAACCTCAGTGGGCGAAGTGAACTTGGTAAGATTCCTAGCGGTCGGTGCATTAAGCCAGTCTCTGATGAAATAAGAAACTTCATAAGTAAAATTGATATTTCTGGGTTCTCTGTTCGGCATAAATTGTTGTTCAAAATGATTAGCAAAGATCTGTGCTTTTTAATTATTGGTGGTGGCAATGTGGTTGTCCGTATAAATAGGTCTGTTGCTGCAAGGCTTACGTTTTAAGTTTTAGCAAATTTCCAAATAGAGCCGTCAGCAGGGTTAAGATTGAGAAGTTTCTCTTCCCAAACTTCGTTACGGTATTCAGCAATTTTATTTTTAATATCTCTATTTAGTTTATTCCATTCTCTTTTTACATGGGGACTCCAGGTCAAATGCCATCTTTTGCGTAATTTATTCCGTTCAGAAATAAGATCCCTAATGCTGCGCGGGAGAAATTTGGCGAATTGTTCTCTGCTGATTTCTTTAGAGGCATTAGTAATGGCAGTTTTGACGCCATTAGTCAAGTTTTCAATTGCAACATCAATATCTTTTCTAGTTTTGAGCGTGCCGATTTTCGGGGGATTTATCTGAAGAATATCTCTGTAGAGATTCCAGTCAGGGAGTTTAATTTTATTTGCATTTTTATCCCTGGCTACTCCAAGTGTGACAACCACTGGCAGATGATCAGAGGTGAGTTCATGTAGAACTTCAATAGTCATGGGAAAGGAGGTATTAGTAAGGAGGAGATCCAAAATCTCTGCTCTACGAGGATCATTTGGCCGGTAAGTGTATTCAGCCGGCGCCTCTAATGCAATGGGGTGATTCGTAATAAATTCATGTACAATTTTTCCATTTTTGTTTGTCTGTCTGCATCCCCATTCTTTATTTTTTGAATTAAAGTCCCCAGCGACGATAAACTGATGATTGTCAGGGCAAATACTTTTCAGAATATCTTCATTAAGCTGAACATAGGGGGGGGGTTATAAAAAGCACTAAAATAAACAGTCCCTAGGTAAGGTAGTAATATTGAAACTGTGACCATTTCATTTGTGGAGTTCCTTTTGTCGGAAATAAAACAAGATTGCAGGGAGTTTCGTACATAAATTGCGACTCCCCCACCTCTTTGACTCAATCGATCACATCTATATGTGCGATAATTATTAATATGTATGTTACACGGAGTAGCGTAAGTCTCGGAAATTAAAGCGATGTCAATCTCATGAGTAGTGAGGAAATTGTGGAGTTCCGTGATTTTATTAAGAATGCTGTGAGCATTCCAAAAAACTGCTCGAATGGGGGCCTTGTTAATGTTGTGATTGGCCATTATGGTCTCCGGATTGTTGAGTTTCTTGAATTACTGCTTTAGTCTGTTGAATTTGCTGTGAAAGCAAAAAGCCTGAGCTTTTGATTACGTTAAAAAGTTCAGCCAAGTCGGCGAACACCTTTTTCGCTTCACTGATCGTGTCAGAATATATTCCAGTAGAAAGAGCTTGTGCGTAACTTTTGCTTTCCACTACTCTGCTTGTGTAAGCTTTCACTTTCTCTTGTTTTTTCTTAGGGAATTTGTCACATCCTCGAAAATTCGATGTATGTTCTTGGAGGCAATTGGCACATTTTGGTGGTTTTTCTTTATTTTTATTGGGGCAAAGATATGATAAATGTTCCTCAGCGCACCGAACACATTTGGGCGTAAAGTAACATCCAGCTTGGGTGTGGTGGAACCCCTGACAACGGTAACATTGTAGGGGCCCAGCTCTACCCTTGTAATCTTCAATTGGAAGGACTGGATTGGACAAATCATTAACTAAACCTGCTAAATCTTTGTGAATGTGAAAAGCCTCAAGAAAATCCAATTCACCTATGGAAGAAGCCTTTTGGATAATTTTTGCAGATCCAAAATCAAAATTATGGTTAAAAGTCCAACTATGATACGCTATTTAAGACTTGTTAATTTCGCCTTTTCTGACATAAGATTCATGTTCCTTGATACGAAACTTCAACGCTCTTTTCGTTTGGCCGATATATCTTAAACCACACTGACACGATATACTATAAATTCCCCAAGAATTCAAGACAGAAACGCAATCTTTTAGAATCGAAGGGTGAATTTTATTAATAGGGAAGAAACCGACTTGAAAATTGAATTTCTGGAGAATCCGTGCAATTTTATAGCTAACAGAAGGATAAAATGGAAGCACGACAAAGTCATTAATATTATTTCTAACAGTGGAATGTCTTCTTTTATGGGAATCTGAAAATTTTTTAACGGCTTTATCAACAATCACGGGAGAAAATCCACGGTCAATCGCAACTGCTCTCAAATAATTACGTTCATTGGTAAGCAAAGATTCAGAGGAACAAACTTTAAACGCGCGGAATACATAATAGTAAAAAGAAGCCATTTTTTGCTTAACAGGGTGGCATGACTTGGCATGGGGTGGTAAACAAACTGCAAAGGGTTTCGGTACACAGTGGTGCTAAAATCAGTTTCATTGCGGATTATAAGAATATCAAGGAAGGGGAGGGAATTGTTGGATTCAATTTCAAGAGTGAATTGGATGGCTGGATCAATTGAATTCATAATAGATAGAAACTCGGATAAATCCTCTTTATAACCGTCAAAAAGTGCGAAAGTGTCGTGAACATACCGAATCCAAAGACGAAAAGATAGTTTATCAAATAATTTCACCTCAAAATAGTGCATATAAATGTCAGCAAGTACCGGACTGAGAGGATTACCCATAGCCAATCCTTCAACTTGACGAAAATATGCATTTTGGAAAACAAAGTGGGTTTGACTTAAAGAAACTTTAGTAAGCGATACCAACTCATTAATTTCAGTATGTGTGAAGTGAAATTCCCGAAGCCTAGTTTCAAGACAATTTAGTGCTCCTTCGACCGGAACATTAGTGAACAGTGATTTGACATCAAATGAAACCATAATGGAACCAAGTGGAGAAATAATTTTAAGTTTATCAATGACTTCAACAGAATTTCTTACAGTGTGAATATTGTTAGCAAGAAGAGGAGAAAATCTGAAAACTAAATATTTGGCCAAAGGATATGAAGCAGTACCTATGTTGGAAACAATTGGTCGAAAAGGAATACCGCCCTGCTAAAAATGCCCCGTAGAAACCCATAAAATTTTTTACGGGGAATTGGCCTACGGGTACCCGTACAACTCTGCGGGTACCCGTAGGCCAAATCCCCGTAAAAACCCATAGACAAAAACCCGTACAACTGTACGGGTACCCGTAGGCCAAATCCCCGTAAAAACCCATAGAAAGAAACCCGTACGGTTGTACGGGTACCCGTAGGCCAAATCCCCGTAAAAACCCATAGACAAAAACCCGTACAACTGTACGGGTACCCGTAGGCCAAATCCCCGTAAAAACCCATAGAAAGAAACCCGTACAATTGTACGGGTACCCGTTGGCCAAATTCCCGTAAAAACCCATAGAAAGCAACCTGCACGGCTGTATAGGTACCTGTATGCCAAATACCCGTAAAAAAACCTGTAAACAGAAACCCGTACGACTGTACGGATACGAGTAGGCCAAATCTCTGTAGAAACCTGTAGAACTGTAGGCACTATAAACAAAATCCCAGTAAAAACCCATAGCCAAAAATCAAAACTTTATATGCATATCCATTGGCCAAATTTCCATAAAAAAAATGGATATTCCGTAGGTCTATGCCTTGTAAAAACCAGTAGACAAAAGCATGTACACCTATACAGGCACCCATATGCCAAATCCTGTAAAAACCACTACACAAAAATCCACAGACCAATAAAGGTACCTCTTGGAAAAATCGCTGCACAAAACCCATAAACAGAACCAGGTTGATCTTTACAATATGGTAACTGGTAGTTTGGCGACATTTTGGAGGCGATAAAGGTTACTACCTGGGACTTTGGTAATAATGTGAGCAGTACTCAGTTCCGATTACGCATTATTTTGTGTGAGGGAAATGAGAGATCATGGGATATGTCATGTGATATTAATGGACGAATTACGGTTCTTTAATCGGAAAAGGGGGGAAATCGGGAAAAAATCTGGAAATTTTGTATTTGGCTTTATTATGTTTGTGAAACAGTGTTCGTGAATTTTTGGATCCCATGGCCGTAACTAAAGTGAATTCGAAATGGGTATTTATGTATGTATTAATTTAATGTATGTGCTCATTTATATTTTAAGTAGTGTTTTTGAATTTAATTATATTTTAATTAAATGATAGTTATTTCATATTTGGAAAGGGTAAATACTTTTTCGCGATCAGGTAATTTCATATATGTTCTTTTTACCGGGTTTAAAGATTGAGAAAATTGCCATGTATTTTCGTGAAATTTTTCTAATTTATGAGAAAAAAGCAGTGTACATGGATATAGTGAAGAGTGTGCGCAATGCCATTTTTGTGCAATTCTGGGATGGTTTTTTTAAGTAAAAATAAGTCGGCGTGTACATGGTTTATGTGTATGTGTTATTTTGAAAAACGCGTAAGGAGTATGGTATTGTGCACTTTTTCCCAATTTTGCTGTGAATATTTGTCATGATTAAGAAATTTTGTTAGATAAAATTTCTAGCATAAGTGTAATTCGGCTAGTAGTAGATTGTTGGAAGAAGTGTTCAGTAGATAAAAAGAAAAGAAACATGTCTTTACTTCGTGAAGACAAAATGGCGGCGGGAAAAAAAATAGAGGGTTGCTGTAGGAGAGTTGGTCGCCAAATTTTCGCCAAAAAAACGCCAAGTTACCATAACGTAAAGATCAACCCAGAACCAATAGCATTATACTATAGTGGAGTATCCATATACAGAATCCCTATAAAAAAACAATACACAAAAATAGAACTGTAAATCAAATTTCCATAAAAACATAAACCAGCAGAAGTACATAATTAGCATTGAACAGAACTAAATTGCGGAGAAAGCATGTAAAGTAATTTTAAATAAAACTCAATGCGAATAAATAAAAATTTTAAAATATCTAGAAGCCTACGAGCCTGTCCTTAATGCACGTCAATATCTATAAACATATTACAAAATTTTAAACTACCTTTATATAATTCTGAAAATAAAATGAATAGAAAGATAATAACCAAAGTCATGATTCACAACCATCGAATGATATATGTACATGTATATATGTAAGAAAAATAAGGAATATGCAAAAGATTAAATTAGCAGCGTAAAATTAATTTTCCTTCTCTATTCTAAAAACAGTTTCTTTCTGCACTGCATCATTTCGAGATTAATTCATGTCATATGACTCTTACATAATTTGATGTTGTAAAAGAAACTAAAACTCAAACAGCCAATTGTAATTTTAGAGCAGTATTAACTATCAAATACGAGTAAAAATGCATCGAAAACCAAAATTAACTCGGTCTTAATTAAGATTTCACCCTTAACATAACGCATTTGCTTTTTACGCTTTGTATTTGCTGGATTGCAGTCATTGTTTCTTACTACACATTTATCAAAAATGTTAATTTTTGGAATAGGCATAAATAATGTGCCAACTTGTTGTGGCTGCAACATATTTGCTGAAAGAAAAGTTGAATTAAATCTACCTCAACTGCCAAATTTCTTATTCATTGTGGATTAGAGTATCAACATCTCTAAGCCATCAAAATTCTTGCTGTTCATTACGGATTCAGCTGCTTGTATTCGACTACAGAATCCATTACATATATATATAATATCATTTCATTTGATGGTTGCGAATCATTACTTTGACTGTATATATATTATTCATTTCATTATAAATATATACATATAGTACTGTACCTCACTGCATATATTTGTATTTCAGTTCTTTAATTGGGAAATTAAACAATTGTATTTAATCACATCAGCTTGTTTAACAATTTGATACCTAATGAGAAATGTATTGCCAAAGGATGGTACTTTCTAGCATCTGCTTAAATTTTAAGTTACCTACAATGCACTAAACCAAATTAAAAAACAAAACTAGAAGAAACCCAAATTTTCAGGAAGAGAAACATTATTAACAAGCAAGCAAAAAGAATTAGAAATTAGAAACTTAACATAGAGTTCAAATTTAGCATATTGCTATCCCCTTAAAGCTCGCTTACCAATGATAGTAACACCCTGCAGCTTATTATGACATGCATACACATAGATGTTTTGCGTGGAAGAAAGGATGAATCCAAGAATATAATGTAGTGAAGAACTAATAATATACAAACACTGTGTCGACCCCTTATTACAATACTTTGAATGTTACCTGTATCTCTCAAAAAATAAATGAAACATGAAGATAACATATAATAAACTTAATAGTACCCAAAATACAATAAATTATATTGTAACAAAATGAATTTTAAAAAATTTACAAGTTTCAACAAATACCAATTCTTAACGCACAGTTCGGGAATTAAGAAAATATCTCATAGCGTATAATGTTTTATTCCGTATCTCACTTTTAGTGCTATATAATCTTCCACAAATTTTATATAAATAAAATCTATAACATAATGGGTATTTATAGTATATATAGTTCTTGATGTAAAAAAGATTAACTTTCGTACTGTAAAAATTCCATCTATGCGAATAAGTGTGAATATACTCATATACACATAATTATACTAAATAACTAATTTAATGAAACTAAATTCCTATAGAAAAATGGGGAAAGTGTAGAATCGCCCACTGCTTGGAGTGTTTTTAAGAATTGCACATACTCAGTATCCATGTACACATCGACATATTTTCACTTAAAAAAACATCCCAGAATTGCACAAAAATGCCATTGTGCACTCCTTTGACTTTATTCATGTACACATCGACCTATTTTCACTTAAAAAGTCAAAAGAAAATTGACAAAAATCCAATTCCTTTTACTTTTGTACAAAGTGCCAAATAAATAAGTGGGCGATTCTGCACTTTACCCGATAAAATATATAAAAATACCATTTACCTATATATATTAATAATTTATTATTACACAAGGTTTTTCATATATCATCTCAAAGGAACATAAATTTAATTAAAGCGATGCATTATTGGAATAAATTTGAGTCAGTGTTTTAGGTGCAAGTTATTTAGATTTCTATTGTAGAAAGAATACTTGAAATAATGTATAGAAATATTATTTTGAACCATAAAAATTCTCAATAGTAAAATTTAAAGTACTGAAAAGGTAGCTATTGTTTTTGACAGTAGATTATATAATATAAAAATACCTCATGCTGAGCATTTTCTGAAATTACAATGCCAAATGAAATTGATATAGTGCAGTATTTAGCAATAACTTTTTTTAAACAAATGTAGCTATATTCGCTTAATTGTAATGACAGTAATTTTAACTGCATTTGTATAAGGCTGTACGGAAGATTTATTTATATGGGTTTTTCATACGCAGAGAACAACCGGATTTCCTGTGGAAGTGCTTCCGAAAAAAATGTTTAAATATTACTCTAACTATATTTGAAAGCAATGCTATAACAGCGCCCTTATAAGACTCATGATCCGAAAAGCTTTGGTTTTAAATGTCTCGTAAAAACGTTCAATTACTTCTGCAAAATTCATACCCACGTAAACATTACTACACCGAAGTCAAATGATTATACAGCAAAAGTTCCTAAAACAATCAACTCCACAATTCGAGATAATGCCAGTTTCCTGTAGCCTGACAAAACTATGAATGATTTTTTAAGTTCTGTTATTTAATTATTGTCCTGACAAATGTGCCATTATCAGAGGTGGTCATTTAAGAAAATAACCACTATATGAGGTTTCAACTTAATGTAATTTTTTTCAAATAAATAATTCACTTTTTATACTCCCAAGACTAGTACATTTAATATTACATAAATCTTATTCACAAATCTATTTCTATTTCAAAAGCAATTTATGAAAAACACATTTGAAATTTTCTTCATCAAACTAATAATAATGAAAATTAAAGTATGCATAAAAATGATTATATGTGTTTTAACAAAATAGCACAAAATATTTAATGTAAAAATGTGGTTCTAGTCTCATACTTGTAAAGAAAAATAGACCAAAAAGAAAAAACAATGTAAGCTACTATGATCATCTAAATTTTCACATAATTTTAGTAGTGGAAAAAAGATTTCTTAAGCTTGTATGTCTTGTCTACCCCATTCAGTAAGTAATAAACACATTAAATATTTCAATGTTTATTTCATTAATAAAACTTACCTTTTTTGCTCGCGAAATATAATTAGTACATTTTTTAAAACATAAAAAAACATTCTTTTTGCTCGGCCACATCACATTAGTTGAAAAATTGAATCATGCAAGATCATTTTTAAGTAAGGTATGCTCAAATTTATTAGTACATAATATTCAAATGATAAAGCATCTACATGAACAAGCTTTAAAAAAGTATTTCTAAACTGTAATAAAAAAAAATAAATTTTCCAAAATACAGTTTCAGTAGGATGCAAAAACTATATTTCTGCATCTGCACACTGAACCAAATTATCAAGTCTGAAATTATCACTTTTCAGTCTTTAAGCACATTGTTTTTCAGGTTAAAAGTAAAGATGGAAAATCAATTTCACGCACAGAATCTCCATTTTACAACTAGTCAGTTATCAGCAACGTTCTCTCAAACATTAGACACGATTACACGTGCATGGCTTTAGTTGTATATTCATAGTCAGTGCTGGTATTTTATTATTTATTACTAATTTCTAAACAGTAAAACATAGTAAAATTTGTAATACAGTAAATCCTAGTAAATAATATATTGCATTACTACAACCACGAAGAAAATAACACCACCATCGCACAACAATAACTAGAGCGGCGCCATATTGCTTGTTTGGGAAACTTCTGAGAGTGGGGGAGGGAGGGCGAATTTTTTTTTTCACGTCAGCTTTAACAGGGAGAAAAGTTTTGCGATTCTGAATGAACTTGTTCGCGTTAAAGAGATGTTGGTTGATACCGGTGTTTATTTGTAATATCAGAAATGTAAGTGCTTATGTGTGTGTATTCAGAACCAACTCGTAGCAAAAACCACCTCCCTAAGACGACCGCCTCTGAAAGAGACCAGTATTTCTGAAAACATAAGTATACTTTGGTATTGAATATTCCCTCTGTAAGGCGACCATTCACAAAGAAAATTCTGCAAGAGTGTCTGGTCGCCTTAGAGAGATTCATTCCGTGGATGCAATGTCACTAAGACGACCACCTCTAAAAGATAAACGTATCTCTGAGAACGTGAGTATCTATTGGTATTGAGCATCACCTCTCTAAGGCGACCACTTGCAAAGATGAATTTTTATTTGCGGCTGGTCGCCTTGGAGAGACCTTGTTGTGTGTGGTGTATATGATTACTGTTATTGTTTCCGAAAAAAAAATTTTAATCAAATAAATAAGCATATTTAGTAAAAACCCTCTCTAAAACGACCACCTGCGTTTCCAGATTACTCTGGTGGTCTTAAAGAGATCATATTTTCATTCTGTTAATTTTATTGTTTACAAGTATATTAACGTCAGATAAAAAAATAGCATAAATCCATATAAACCAACAGAAGATTTATTATTATATTGATACCAGTAAGAAAACCAGTAAAAGTCAATATAAACCTATACAAACCAGTACAAAGTTCTGCCATTGAATGTTGGTTGTATGGGTGTCAATTGATACCAGTAAGAAAAACCCACAGAGATCAATAGAAACCAGTAAAAGTCAATAGAGACCATCAAAAATTCTATAGGTACCAGTAGAAAGTTTTACTGGTTTCTATGGGTCATTTTGAAACCAGTAAAAAAAACCCACAAAAACCAACAGAAACCAGTAAAAGTCAATAAAAACCCATAAAATCTTATGGATACCCATAAAAAGTTTTACTGGTTTCTATGGGGCATTTTTAGTAGGGCGGTTTTGTGGACTTTTGGAAGAGCATAAAGTGTCGCGCAATTAGTAATAGGTGGAATAAGTGATTTTTTCAACTGAGTTGGCAGAATGTGGGAAGATGTAATGGCACTTTTTACTTTCGTGAGGTCCGAAGTTGAAGGATCTTTAGGGATCGAGCAGTATGGGCCTTCATTTATCAGTTTAGAGACTCCAGTAATATAAGTGTGTTTGTCCATAACAACGATCTGTCCGCCCTTATCAGCTTTAGAGATAATGATATTAGTATCAGAATGAATTTCACGCAAGATCTCATTTTCCTTTTTGCTAAGATTCGAACCCAAAGATTTGTTGTTAAAATTAACGTTATGAGTAATTAGGTGGCGGATTGTATCCTTCAGCGTTTCCGAAATTTTGGAGAATTTAAAGGCTTTCTCTATAGGGGCGATGATTTGAGGAACTGAAGGTTTAGATATCTTTGAAAAGTTGAAATTATATTTTAATACTTTTAACTGATCCTCCGAAAGATTCCTATTGGAGATATTAACGATGAGGTTAACGTTTACAGTGGGAAGATCAGCTAGATAGTTGGGACTATCCGACTGGTGTGTAAGTTTAAGGAATTTAGAAATAAGCACATTTTTATGCCGTTGACAAACGGTATCGGTTCTAGACCAGGATGTATGTTCAAATGAGGAAACTTTTTCAGTGGAATTAGCAATTTTTAAATGGAGGTAATATAATTCAAATTCAATTTTAGACAAACGTTTGCGTGTGTCCCTTATAATGTGACGAAGAAGTGCCAATTTAAATTTATGCAAAATTTTTGAAACGTGAACGGAAGCTTTAACATTTCACATGTATAAATTTGGGAATGATATTTTGATGTTTGCATTTAAGTAGAAACTGTAGGTGATTCAAGAATTTCGTACGCTTAAGACGTAACTTACAAAATCGGTTTCTGTCAGTGGACATAATGTGAAATTTTAGATAATCATTTATTAATTTCTTAACCCCTAGCCTGTCGAGTTATTATCTACAAATGCCTTTAAAACTGTCACTAATTTTGGACCGAGCTTCCCTTAAAATGTCGGGAAAATAACCCTAAACCTCTGAAAAATGCCAGCTATTGCTATTGTTATTTCTTTCCCCTCCCTGAACACTAGATCAAGGGTTCCGACTATAAGTAAGATGGATTACTACCGTAAATATTAGTACCTGTAGATGTGAGTTGTGAAGAAAGTTGCAAATGACTATAATAGCTTTCCGTGATGACCGTCCGAATGCCGCAGGGTACAGGTGCGAATACTTAAAAGTTTTCTTTCCTAAAAGACTCTTATTTTGAAATAACTTGATTTTAAAATTTACCCGCTCTTCTTTTATTATTATTATTCATGTTTAATCTAAGTTACCTAAATCTCTGGGTCATTGATTATCATCTGAATTTCAATGCAGATTGGTTAAACTGCTATTAATAAAATCCATATTAAAAAATATCTGGTGCAATATTCATCCCTTCTACGAAATTTCTGAAACATTTGAAAAGCAATGTTTGTTCCATTGCATTTAATATTATTTCTGATTTTCCATGTTTTTGTCATAAATTAGAAATGCATTTACATGCAGATAATAATTATTTTAAATAATTTCTTTTTACTTAAATATTACCTATAATATAAAATATTTAGCATAATATTTGAATAATTACTATGAAAAATATCTGTTTTATTATTTCTGAAAATTTAATCAACTTAACTTGATGTGACTTTTAAACTTGCTTTTAAAGAAACTCTAGTTAAATATTAAGGAGATTTCAAACTTTAAACTTTTAAGGCATATTTAATGCTGAAATTTACTTAGTTTTTAAAACGGATATTATTTTCTGAAAAGATTTCGTTTTTGAACGAACAATATATACTTAATTATGAGGAAATAATAATGCACGTTTTGCCACACCTATTAGTTCTGAATAGACCACATTTTACAGGTAAAAGAAATTTCTGAAAATTAAATTACCCGCAAAAAAATTACCTATGATTATACTTAACATTTCACTAAATAGATCGCTACTGGTAGCGTTTTCCGACTGAGATCAGCTCTATGTTGTGTCCTTAGGAACATTTTCAAAGAAACACGGCTTAGCTTTCTTTTAATATTCGTCACGCGCTGCACTGCGCGAGAAATAAAATCATTTAATTTATAATTGATCTAACATTAGTTTTTTAAATACCAAATTCGTAACACTGCCCCCTTCCCAAGGACTGCACCTCCCGGGCAGTACAATCCATGGACAGGAAGCCAAACTTACAACTGAGGCATAAATGCAACTGAGGCATAAACATTACATTACAATATCAAACAACATGAAGAATAAATGCAATAACTAACTTAAACAAATCTAATCAAATACACACTTAAAAACAAAAAGGACCATGGTCTTATACTATTTACAATTATTTACATTACGTACTATGGCCATAGTAATGAGCTAACCTGTCGTAATGAACGACTTTAGGTTTAGAGTTCGAAGACTTACGAATCCGAACCACGACGTCATTCAGCCTTTTTAGGACTGTGTACGAGCCATCCCAAGGTGACTGTAATTTCGGACAAAGTCCTTTCCGTCGAGTCGGATTCCACAACCACACTTTGTCTCCTTCGTGGAATTGATGTTCAGTAGCTCTTGTGTCGTATCGGGTCTTCATCTTCTCCGTCGCCAAGTTGACTCGCTCTCAAGTTGTGCATCACTTCAAACCGGGCCTGGAGATCTTGAATATATTCCTCAGGCGATGAAGGAGCATCCGAAGGGCGACCAAACAAGAGATCACAAGGCAGACGAAGGTCACGACCGAAGAGCATCTGTGATGGGGAATAGCCGGTACTCTCGTGGACAGCACTGCGGTAAGCCAGTAAAAACAGTGGTAATTTCTTGTCCCAATCCTGTTGGTTTCTGGAAACCACTAATAAGAGGTTATTAAGGATGGTTCAATTAAACCTCTCTACCATGCTGTCCGACTGGGGATGTAATGGCGTCGTTTGGGTTTTGTCAATGAAGAGTAGTTTACATAGTTCTTTAATTACTGCCGAGGTAAAATTCCTTTCCTGATCTGAATGTAACTGAAGAGGCACTCCGAACCTGGAAATCCAGTGCTGTATCATCACCTCAGCTACTGTGACAGCCTCTTGATCAGGAATAGAATACGCTTCAGGCCACTGGGTGAAGTAATCAATGACAACGAGTATGTATTTGTTGCCATCAGCAGTTCGTGGCAGAGGTCTCAGGATGTCAAAGGCGATACGTTCAAAAGGCGCCCCTAAGTTGTAACGTTGCAGCTTGCCTCGGCTGCGTCTCCTCGATGCTTTCCGACCTGCACAGGCATCGCAAGATCGGCACCACTTTTGCACGTCATCCTTTGCATTATTCCAGTAAAAGCGCTCACGAACTCTCTGTAAGGTCTTCATTATTCCAAAGTAACCTCCCGTAGGGCTGTTATGTAGTTCTTTAAGGACATCAGGAATGCGGGATCTTGGAAGTATCAGCTGCCATCGGAACGTCTTCCCATCATCCGATTCGAATTTCCGGTATAAGACGCCGTTTCGAAAGTGAAGTGAATCCCAGAGTGCCCAATACTGTTTGGTTGTAGGACTACAGATAGAAATGTCCTGCCAGGTAGGTTTTCTGGTTGATGACTCCATTAAATCAATTATGGGTTTAATGTCGCGGTCTGACAGCTGGTCTTTCCTGACTTCATCATCACTCCACGGTTCTCGATCAGCCGATGTTGATGTTGTAATTTGTCTTGCGATCGGAGTCAGCAGCTCGTATTTCGCTTCCACCCTGGAACAATATCGGCAGCTTTCTTGGCAAGGTCTAGACAGGGCGTCGGCGTTTCCGTGTGATGATCCCTTACGATGACGGATAGTGATGTCATATTCTTGGAGTCTCTGTATCCACCTGGCTATTTGACCCTCAGGATTCTTGAAATTTAAAAGCCAAGTCAATGATGCATGATCGGTGCGGAGCAGGAATTTTCTGCCGTATAGATAGTGATGGAACTGTTCTACAGCTTTAACTATGGCGAGCAACTCTTTCCTGGTGACACAATAATTCCTCTCCGCTTTAGACAGGCACTTGCTCCAGTACGCCACTACACGTTCTTGACCGTCTATTTCTTGGGACAAAACAGCACCGACACTTTCATTGCTCGCGTCGGTGTCTAGAATAAATGGTCGGTCGAGCTGAGGATACGTCAGGATTGGCGCAGATGTTAAAGCCTCCTTTAAGTTGTTAAATGCATCCTCGCATTCTTTTGTCCACAAGAACTTTTGGTTGCTCCCTGTCATCTTTTGAAGGGGTCTTGCGATAGAAGAAAAGTCCTTCACGAATCTCCTATAGTAGGTGCAAAGCCCTAGGAAGCTTCTCAGCTGATGGACATTTTCAGGACGTTTCCAGGATTTAACCGCTGATACCTTTTCAGGATCCGTGCGCACACCTTCTTCAGAGATGACATGTCCCAGGTAAGTCACTTCCTTTCGGAACAATTTGCATTTAGCGGGACTCAGCTTCAGATTGGCTTCTTTCAGTTTCTGAAGCACCTTCCTAAGATTTTCTAATTGTTCTTCAAAACTCTTTCCGACGATGATGATGTCGTCCAGGTATATCAGGCAGGCTTCGTAGGAAAGGCCTTTCAAAACAGTCTCCATAAGACGTTCGAATGTTGCTGGCGCATTACACAGTCCAAACGGCATCACCTTGAATTGCCAAAGCCCTTGTCCCGTAGTAAATGCCGTCTTTTCTCGGTCTTCAGGCTGTATTTCTACCTGCTAATACCCACTCTTTAAATCAAGTGTTGAGAACCACTTGCTTCCAAAAAGAGTGTCTAGAATGTCGTCAATTCTAGGAAGAGGGTAACTGTCTTTCTTAGTAACCTCATTCAACCGGCGATAGTCGACGCAAAATCTTGTTGAGCCGTCTTTCTTTCTGACTAGGACGATGGGAGATGCCCATGGACTTACTGAAGGCTCGATGACATCGCCTTCTTCCATATCTTTTAACAGTGTTCGCACCTCTTCCTGTTTAGCAAACGGTAGACGTCTTGGATGTTGCTTGATCGGGGGATGATCGCCGGTATCTATTCTATGTTGTGTCAAACTAGTTCGATCCACGTCAGAAGACGAGCGGGAGAAAACAACTTGAAGATCTTTAATGACGCGATCGGCAGCATTTCTCTCTTTATCGTTTAATTGCGCATTCTGCAATAACTCCGATGTAATGCTCTCTGAGGACACGGATTCTTGAATATCTTTCTTTCAACGCTGGTTACTGGAGATCATGCTGCAACCACTTCACCTTTCTTAATAATTCTCCCCTTCTCAGTTATATTGGCGACTCTCACTGGGATAACCGTTCTGGATAGGTCGACGAGTGTTCAGGCTACTAGTACTCCTCTTGGTCTATTACAGTTATTGGGATATTCTATGATGCCGTAGCCGAAATTTCTGTTTTCGGCTATGGATCCAGGAAGTAAAATTTCTGTTCTTGCTGGTATTGTGATATTGTCTTGTGCTATGATTTTATGAACAGATTTAACTTCTTCATCATTAACTCCAAATGACGCTATGTCCTCAGATGTAGAATGCAATTCGTTATTTTTAAAGTCCAAGGAAAAATTGTATTTCCTTAGAAAGTCCAATCCGAGTATGCAAGAATCAGTGATCTCTGCTATATATGCCGTGTGATGGTAAGCGGCACTTCCAAACGTGATGTTAACATTTACTTTTCCATCGATGTCGATCTTCTCACCGGACACAGTCTGTGAGGTAACGCAGGGCGGCGTCCAGATACCTTTGCTTCCCAGTTGTTCAGCCAAATCTTTTCGGATGATGGTAACGTTGGCTCCTGTATCTATCGTCATATTGCAGGGAACTCTATTAATATGTCCTATTATGAAAAGTCCATTACTGCCGCCTTTCACTGCAGAAATCTGAAGCGCTTTAAAGTGGGGCTTTTCTTTATCTGGCAACCTCCGCCCCGCGAGATGGCGACTAATTAGTTTCCCTGCTGTTTGTTAGGAGCGGTCTTAACATCCGTACCCTGGGATGTTCTGCAGTTTCGTCGTATGTGTCCTTCAGCACAGCAGTTCCAGCACTTAACGGTCGGTTTCTTCTCACCAATATTCCGTCTCAAGGCGTTCAGTTGTCTAGTTAAATCGTATAGACGACCGGTGACTTGATCCCCTGGCTCTTGGACTTGAGCAGCTCTGACTGGGTGGCGGTCTCGACGAGTGGCTTGCTGAGCTGCCATGAATTTCATGGCGTACACTAAAGCGCTTTTCAAATCTTTAACATCCGCCATTCGCAGTGCTTTCTGTATTTCAGGGTCCCGGACGCCATCGATGAAATATTGCAGCAAGAGAATTTCCCTCGTTTCCCTCGGACACTCCGTAAAGGCGAGATGGGGCAGCCTTTCAACATCCGTGGCAAGTTCTTGGAGTGATTCGGTGGGCTTCTGTTGACGGGATTTTAATTGAAGCCTGCTGTAGTCTTTTAAACGTTTATCGCGAAAGCGCAGATCCAATGCGCCGGATAGAGCTTTGAAGTCAAGTCTTTGGTTTTCGGGAAGCGTCTGCAGTATATCCGCTGCGTCTGCTCGCAGAGAAGCGGCGAGATGACAGGCCTTAGCTTGGGAATCCCATCCATTCGCATCCACAACTATAGAAAATTGGGTTTTATACACTTGCCAGGATGTCTTCCCATCATATGTGGATAGCTTCAGAGGTGAACGAGCAGGCATCGGTAAGAATTTAAAATCATCACTCCTGCTCCCTGCCGTCGCTACGAATTTCTTTAAAGAATCGACTTCTTTCGCAACGGCTGAAACCCTATCATCAATTTGTTGCTCGACGGCAGAAACTCGCTCTTCTATATGTTCTTTTACAGAAGAAACTCATTCTTCTATTTCTTCTTTCACCGAAGAAACTCTTTCTTCAATTTGAACTTTTACGGAAGAAACGTTTTCTTCAATATGCCCAAATTTATTTTCAACCACATCTATTCTGCCTTCCATAGCATCGAATTTGGTTTCTATTATGCAGGCAATTTCTCTTTTCATTTCGTATTGACTTTCTTCAATCTTTACTTGTACGGATTTTATTTCTTCTTTAACAGATTCCTTAACAACTTTTATTTCGTCTTTAAACGTTAATTGACCAGCTTCCAACTTTTTCTGACCAGCTTCCATCTTTTCCTAACCGGATTTCATCTCATCTTTCATTTCTTCTTTAAATGCAGCAAAGGCTGATATCAGCTGTCTTAACTGCTCTTCCATCGCTCTTGTAAATGGCATTCAAATTCCACTTCTGATACCAAAAATTGTTGCGTGCGTATGGGTTCGTTATGAAATAAATGCACAAGTCCGATGAAAAATGAACAAAAAATTATTATTATCACAACAAATATGCTTAAATTTTCTCAAATAATCGTGCAGTATTACAATATCTCACAGTAGTTATCTTCTAACTACTCAAATGTCCAATAGAACGTAATTCAAAACAGCTAAAAAACGCTGATCCTCGAATTCACTACAATCAACAAGAGCAATTTTCTAAACAACAACAAACTAAGCAACTACTACAAACTGAGATGTTTTCCTCCTTTTATAACATTTTAAAATCACGCGCTAGAATTTTCCAGTACTTTCTCGAAATGAAAAAAAGAGATATTTATTTATTTAACGCACGCGCTCTTGTATTTTTAATTTTCCGGGTTAGCTTTCTTTTAATATTCGTCACGCGCTGCACTGCGTGAGAAATAATAATTTATAATTGAACTAACATTAGCTTTTTAAATACCAAATTCGTAACACTGCCCCCTTCCCAAGGACTGCACGTCCCGGGCAGTACAATCCCAGGACAGAAAGCTAAACTTACAACTGTGGCATAAATGCAACTGAGGCATAAACATTGCATTACAGTATCAAACAACATAAACAATAAATGCAATAAATAAAACAAATCAAATGCTATCAAATACAAATCAAAGAGTTATTTATTTATTTAATGCACGCGCTCTTGTATTTTCAATTTTCCGGCTTAGCTTTCATTTAATATTCGTCAAGCGCTGCACTGCGCGAGAAATAAAATCATTTAATTTATAATTGAACTAACATTAGCTTTTTAAATACCAAATTCGTAACAATATTAACAGCTGGTGGTGTAGTTGTATCTGCTTTTCTTTTAACACCTCGTTTAGCCTTTGTTGGTCCTTTTTGGTTCATGACTGCAGGCTGAGGCGTAATACTAGGTATTTGTGGAGGAGGATGACTTTCATTAGAATGTATAGAGTTCACTTTGGTATTGGTAAGAACTTTATCTACAGAATTGACATTCTTTTTCGGTGCTTCTGTTGCTGCGCTTGCAGCGTAGCTATTTGATCTAAGATTCTGACTGATACTTGTTGAACTAACTGCTGAGGCAGATAATGATGTAGTAGAGTTCGTACTTCCAGGGACAGTTGTGGGAGACACAGTACTGCTGGATGTAGACATTGGCGATTTCTGTGAGGACTGGACGGCCGGAACTGAATTTGTAGAAGCGTCTTTTGCAGATGTTGAGTCCACAGAATTAACACGACTGTCTTTTCCTTTCTTCCCCTTTCCTTTTAAACAAAAGGAGTTGATAAAGGGTATAACGCCAACTAAGGGCGTTGCAATAATTTCTAAGCTCCGGACCTCTCTCCGTGAAAAGACGGAGAAACAACTGATGGTGTGGGTGAGAGAGAAGCAGCTTCAAGGAGGAACCTTAACACAAAGCATCATATGTGAGAAGGCACGAGCAATTTACGGTTATTTGCTAAAGAAGATCCCACACACTTCTACAAACGAGGAATCGGAAGATTCGTTTAAAGCCAGTTGGGGCTGGTTTGACAACTTTAGGAAAAGGACTGGCATTCACTCCGTCGTCAGGCATGGTAAGGCAGCAAGTTCGCATGTGAAGGCAGCTGAGGTTTACATCAAAATGTTTTCCGAACTGATAGTAGCCAAAGGATACATTCCCCCCAGCAAGTCTTCAACTGTGTCAACTTTTCTGGAAAAGGATGCCGAATAGAACTTATATAACGGCAGAGGAGAAGACGATTCCAGGTCACAAACCCATGAAGGATAGATTAAATCTAGCAATTTGCGCCAATGCGAGTGGCGACTGTAAAATCAAGCCTCTGCTAGTATACCATTCGGAAAATCCCAGAGACTTTAAGTCATATAATATTTTAAAAGAAAAACTGCTAGTTATGTAAAGGGCAAGTCCGAAGGCGTGGGTCACCAGGAAATTCTTTGTGGAGTGGATAAACCTGGTGTTCTGCCCTTCGGTTAAATAATATCTACAGAAAAACAACCTACCCATGCAAACCCTTCTCTTTCTCGACAATGCCCCTACTCACCCACCAAATCTCGAAGATGATTTACTCGAAGAGGTCAAGTTATAAAAGTTCCCTACCTACCACCCAACACCACTCCTATCCTTCAGCCCATGGATCAGCAGGTGATTTCTAAATTTAAGAAGTTGTACACCAAGAACATTTTTCGGTGCTGCTTTGAGGTGACGGAGAACACAAAGCTTACCTTTCGAGAGTTCTGGAAAGACGACTTTATCATCGTGATATGCCTAAGAATTATTGAGCAGGCCTGGCTGGGTGTTACAAAGAGGAACTTAACGTCTGCATGGAAGAAGCTGTGGCCTGAGGCTGTAGCTGAAAGGGCATTCGAAGGATTGGAACCCAAAGTGTCAGTGGTAGAGGAGCTTGTTTCTCTGGGAAAATCCATGAGTCTGCAGGTGGATGAGAGAGATGTGAACGAACTCGTCGAGGAACAGTCTCAAGAGCTGACAACCGAGGAGTTACACGATCTTCATTTGCAGCAGCATACGGTGGTTCAACGAAAAATTAGTTTTGAAGAGGAGCCAGAGATGGAGGAGGTTATCCCTACAAGAGATATAAAACAGATCTTGGGAAAGTAGGAGAAAGTTGTAGAGTTCGTGGATAAAAATCACCGCGAAAAAGTTGCAACTAGTCGTGCATCGGAGTTGTTCAACGAAACTTGCCTAACTCATAACCTTGACAGGGAGGAAGAAACAAACCTCCTTGGTCAGTTTTTTTAAACGATCTGCGGGTGAAAATGAGCAGAGCATGACGAAAAACGCGAAGACCAGTGACAAAAAATAAGCGCTTCCGTAGACACTTCACTTTTTCTTTTAATTATGTTTTTATAGAATATGTATTTGTTATTTATAAATAAATGTTTCTTCTTGTTTTCTTTCTTATTTAAAAACAGTTAACAACTGAGGTAGTGTTTTGGAAGCTGGAACGGATTAATGGCATTTCAATTAATTTCAATGGGGAAAATTGCTTTGAGATACGAGCAATTTGACTTACGAGCAAGTTTACGAAACGAATTAAACTCGTATGTCGAGGTACCACTGTACTTAATTATATAATCGTTAGCAAGCAGATAGTAATAAATAATTTTAAAAGTCTGATGCTATCAATATATAAATTATGTTAACTAGTATAATTAATTTAGAATTATGCGCCTACATATAATAAGATGATGTATGTTACTACAGATACGTATTAATATAAATATATATAAGTCTGTGCATGTATATGAAATCATAATTCTATTTAAACCAGTTAACAGTTAGAATTACTGAACAACCATGAAAGATTCCCCAAGAATGAAATATAGTGTAACAATGAACACTTAGTTTAGAAATTCGATTCTATTTTATATTGTTGTAAAAGTCATTGTGAGAGTGAAAATTCTTCATTCTGCCTTAATGCGATTTTTTGCGTTTAATGCGTTGTTTGGAGATTTTATGATCCCGAATTATATTGATGTGATATATTAATACTGCATTTGTAGATATACGTTTTTTTGAGAAACAAGTCAAAGCGATTGATTTTTTGTAAAAATTTGGATTTATCCTTATTTTATTGACCTGCACCAGCACTGAATTGAGAATGGCTTGTGCTATGCTTCGATGGATGAGAAAGCGTTTGTAAGTAATGAATACTATGAAAGTTTCAGCATATTTAAATGAATAGTATTAAAAGTATATATTTACTAATGTCATATATTAATGGTTTATGGTAAATTTTTCATTATAAATCTCATCATAGTTTCATTTCTCAATCTATTGCATTTCTATAGCAGTACATAAAATTTTTGGTTTACATATTGTAGATTGCATCAGTTTTGCCGCGCAATTTATTCCTCGGTAAGTTACCTGTAGTGTTATTAGAAATTCCACTATTTTTGTATTTCTTCTGCAATTGGTAGTATCTGATTAGGAAATTTATGTTTTATTTCAAGATATATATGAAGTTGGTTATATCAAGTGTTAAATAAACGTTGTTATTCGGGCAATAGGGTTAGCTTTATCGAGATAGATAAATGCATTTCTTATTTCTTAAATACTCAAGATATAAAGACATACTCGGATAGTAGATTCACTCACTTTACGTTTTTTAAGGGGTTATATTATACGTACATTAAGGGCGTGTTCAAAAACACCACTGACGGGTAGTCTTGGCGTAATTCGGATTCATACCAAGATTATCCATTTCTCAAGGCAATAATGTTTGTTATTTTTGCTAAACCTTTTACGAAAATACAATTTTCCGAATGCTGAACTCTTATTCATGAAAGGCAGATTTTAAGATATTTGTTTTGCAGTTTGATGCAAAATTCGTATTTTTAAAACACTGATGTATATGTTCTTATTTTAAACCTCTGCCACTATATAACATTATATGACATTCTTGTGTTATCACCATTTATAGATGTCGCTTGCTGTACAGCCTGCTGAACACATTTTGCTTTCTAGCTATCTACAATTACGTCGTATTGTTTCGGTATGAACAGGGGCGAAGTATTCATCACTTATATAGATTTAAAGATAATTAATTAAATTTTTCTGATTTTGATATCTATAATATATAGACAGGATTACTGATAAAAAATTTAAGGTAATAGTAAATGAAGAAGTAAATAGAAAAATTTCGTTCAGGAACTGTGAGATGTCAATATAAACTTCATACATTTTACTAGGGGGCTGTTGCCAAAGCAAAATCTTTACTATATATGTCTACGAGCTCTATGTATACAGTGTGTTGCTCAAAGTAAACTTCTTGGATTGTGAAGAGTACTACGTGTATGTCGTGATGCGTTTATGCGAAGCTTGTTTTCTCGTATAAGCTCTGCCTCTTCGAACCGAAATTGTCCGTAATTTGCAACGTCTTGAGATGTTTATGCAGGTTCTTGAGCTCTTCTGGTATTTCCTGTCGAATCTGACGATGACGCGGAGAGTGTTGTATCCTTCGTTTACTTGCAACTTCTTCTCTTCATCGCGCATATTCTGTTGACATTCCACTTGCTTAATGGGCTTCCGTTTCGCTTCTGCTTCCCTTTCCGGAGCACGCAGTGTTTCTTGGTTTTCTGAATGTCTTTTGTGTCTTCTACTAGTTTCTGATACAGTTTGACCACGCGAAGTTTCTTGAGTTGTTGCTTGTCTGCTGGAACTCCTATTCGTTTCTTCTTCAGTTTCTTGAATGCGTAAGCTTTCTTGTCACTATGCTTGCCTGCTGAGTTTCTAGTTGTATCTTCATTCATTTTTGAAGTACGCAAGTTTTCTTGTACTTGCCTGCTGAGTCTCCTAGTGTTTTTTACTTCATTTTTTCTGTAGCTCGCTGTAACATTTGTGCTGTCTTCTTGCATTCAGACATTTTAGTAAATTAAAAAAAAATTATGTAACTGTAGTAAAGTAACATTGCATCTAAAATACGTTAAATACCTACAGAAGTTTAAACTTCTACTCAGAAAGGAACTATAAAATAAAAAAAAAAAATTAAATTTTTATATATAAAATTAGAATAGCATAAAATGCATAGAAACATTTCATTATGAAGGAAATGTATTCATTCTTTCCAAGCAACCAGCGATTCATAAATAAATTTTTCTTGCGAAGTCAGGAAACAAAGACCTTTGACACTTCAGGTAATACATTAGAGGTTATGATTTAAATTTATTTTAACATAACAAATTTTCATAATCTCAATAAAAGAATTAACGTAGCGATAGCATATCGTGTCACGTATCGAAAGGTGAAACATAAAAGTTGCCAAAAGCAGCTATCCATTTAAAATACTGACATTAACGAAAGATTTTCGACATACAATGGCGTTATATTGAATCACGTGCTTTCTTCAACTTCAGAATATAACCGTAAATAATAATAACAATAAGTTTCACGTTTGGCAAAACTATTTATTTAATATTTTTTTTAACTTAAAAATTTCTCTTAAACAAACTGTACGATTTGAAAGTGAGAAATAATATAATTTTCCAAATAAAGCATCTTGATCTCCAGCGCGCTAGACTTCGGCCACTTGGAAAAATGATGGCGAAAAATTAGCGTTTTAAGAAATTTTATATAATATCTCGAGTGATAGTCGTAGGAAGATAACAATAGTCGAAACGTTTTACCATGAATTTTTGATATCCGAGGGTACCTCCTTCCAAACTCAAATTCCCCCACTCGTTCCGAAGGATATGATGTTACGAAGAAAAAAAACAAAGAGGCAAAAACCCACATATATTTAAACTGCTGATTCCTGTTTACAATATTCAATTGCCTTTAAAAATATTAAGCTTCATTTAAATAAAAGGAAATTAAATACAGACATTTTCCCTAGCTTTCAAGCTTTTATTGTATTTTAAAATATTCTTTTTGTCACTGTTGAGCAAGTTTTCAGCGGCTTCATTAGGAGCCGTAGGTCGAAATCATTTAAGAATCATTGCTGTAAATAATGATCATATGATAAATTGCAATACATATTCGATTTTTTTGATTAGAATTTGAGTACAATTCTTTATACATCAGCTACTGTGCCCCTTTATGTAATGATAAAGATTATTTTCAATGATTATCCCATGAGAATGATTCTTTACAATGATTATTCGATGACAATGATTATTTGCAACGAATATTAAAAGCTGATGACTATGATTACTTAAATAGAATATGCGATGACAACGATTATTTCCAAAGAATTTTCGATCTTCGTTTGGGAATTGTACTACGGCCTTGTAATTAAACGTTTTAAATGACGTCAAAAATGCACTGATCCAGATATTTTACTAGTAACTGCTGCGTATTGTGATCGAAACCGTTATTTAAATCTTCTGAATAAAAATTGGGATAATTCCTTCTACATCAGAGAATAAAGCAATTTGTAACACGAATTTCAACAAAATTACATGCATCGAATAACATAATTACTTAAACGGAAAGATCAGTACAACAAATCGCTCTTTGCAGCTCCGCTTTTGTCCGATACTTGTTTTTCAGCTATCGTATCTACCCATTTGAAGATACCATGTGAAGAATCCTTTTTTTAGTGTGTAAATTAATTACATGCATGTTATGTATATATATGGAGATATGTTTTCGAATTAGGAAATCACCAACTTCTTTTAACGGAAACAACCGAGACATTATCTTCAGTGCAATTTAATTTTTCATCTAAATCATTTCTTAATTACAAAAGTTCATATTAATTTTCTTTGCAAAGGAGACTAGGTGTTGCTGGAAACAAATGAAATACCAAACATCATAAATTTATTGAAGTCAACAGCAGAAAAGTGTTAAACAATTAATAGATTACTTCAGTGAAATGTAATTGCAGTTAAACGTATTAAATTGTTTTCAGCAGATGTAATAATCAGGAACATAGGAAGATCCGAAGAGATATTGTGCGTTTATTACTTCTTTTGTTTTCGCTAATTTTTTATACATTTCAGTTAACGTGTTTTGAACGCATGGCCCGTTAAGTGAAGAAGTTTGTAGAAAGGCAATTTTTAATCCTGTGCGGAAATTGTCCAAACGATTGATCAGTCATCGGCTCAGCATACGCAGCCATAAGGTTGAGAGCCCAAACATTGCTTAATTGCGCTCGACTGGAAATTTGATCAGCCTGGTCAACGGAAGCCACCGTTTAAAAAATTTACATGTTCTTAAATACTTGCTTATTAACTCTTTTAATATGATTAGATACTTATAATGACAGTTCCTTCACTTTCAATAATATATTTCATAAATTGTTGAAGTGTAGACACACACTTTATATTGCAGAGAAACGTTTCTCTGGAATTTATTTATTATATTTATTTAATATATTTATTTAATTCTATATTTAATAAAATAAAAAATATTTCAGCTCAAATAATTATCGACGTATATTTGAAGAAGAAGATGGAGAAGCAGAAATATACTACAGCGAACAATTACTAGAAGAATTGGATCCCCAATGTTTAAGATTGCAATACGTTTCAGAGACGTAAGTCATTTTGGAAAAAATAATAAAACAAAACATAATGTTTCAGGTCCAGTTTAATTATACATTTAATAATTTTTTGACAAAAACGCTGGTCTGGAAAATAATACGTTTTCAGATTTATAATGCGTAATGTTTTTTTCATTCATTCATTACAAAAATAGATTATGAATGTTTAAGTTGGAAAATCACATTGTGAAGAATTCAAATTTATTGTAATACCTTTTGATTATGAGGAAACGTTATTGCATTATCTAATGAAATATCTAAACAGAAAGCTAATATACAAAATACACGTGTTTAAACGGCCAGTTTTCAAAATTTGTGAATGAGAAGTACGTGTCAAATAGTTGATATAATTAGAGTAACAAAGACAAAAAGGACTTTATCTTTATAAATAATATGCATATATATATATGTATGTAAAACAAATTAAGTAAACACTGAAATCCATCCCATACTCTATTCGGAACAAAACTGATATAAATTGTTCTCTTCACATGTTTCTGTTAGAATATATATTTCTAGATTTACAGAGATTAATGATATTATTTAGCTCGAGTTTTGAGAATGTACTCATCCAACATAGTAAAAATTTCGAGATTCTAACTTTTTATTGCAATTATTTTTTTAATATGTAATATTAAATAATTTTGAATTAATAACAAATTAAAAAATAAAAATTAATTAATTAAAATATATGTTTATGTATATATATATATATATATATATATATATATATCCCCATCACATGATTTCAGTTAAAGATGATGACTTAACTAAGTGGGAATATAAAATTTCCTGAATCAAATATTTCTCTTACTAAACCACAATATTGTAGAACTATGCACATCTTTTCTATCTCTGTCACCGCTGACACGGCGTCGTGCTAATTTCTTCCTATTCCAACAATATGAGAAATATAAATAATTTAGAAATAGGTAAGTTTAGAATTTCAAAGGAATTGGGGCTGCAAATGTGAATATTTTACCTTATTCATCTGCCAAATTTGTTCTGTATTATAGATCAATATGTGCGATCAGAATTCCTAACATTAATTCACACACACACACACACACACACATACATATATATCTATATATATACGTTTATCGTATATATGTTACGGTGAAACACCGAAATCTGGAGAATGTCGGCTTTCACCGGTGAATGTCAACATTCACATAGTCGCTTGTTGTATGTCCGAAATATTTTCCAAATACACTTATTTCTGACTTACACCGGTAAATGTTGACATTCACCATCTACTAATGGTGAATGTTGAACACATAAGAATATTATATTTTCTTCTCCGTAATTTGGTCTCGAAAAAACGCACTTGAGAGTTAAAATAAGAACTTAAGAATATAAGAACTTGAAACACACTGTACATTCAAAATGAGAAAGGAAAATAATAGAAGTTAAAAATTTACTAAATTACGTGATTCAAGTCTTATTTATTGCAACAACTTAAACTGTTAGGACACTTTCAGTTGCACAAGAGGGCCTTGCTTTTACAACTGCATTTATTTGTGGAACACTTCCTTTTGCAATGAGAGCGTGTACATATGTTCCTCTCTTTTCGACCTACACCTGAGGATATCTGTGATTGTCGACATACACCGGTGAGAGTCCGAATGTACAAGAATGTAATGCAATATTCGATCTTTCACCGACGTATTTGGTGAATGTTGACATTCTCCGGTGAAAGTCATTTTCTCCGATTTTGTTCTTTCATGGTAACATATATATATACGATTATATATATAACATAATCGTTTATTGCAATGCATGGTCGGAAACGCTTTCCTGGCGCCATTGTGACGAGAGACAACACAAGAAAAATAGGGTACGAACAGTGTAAAGGTATTTGTTTATTATTCTTAGCGCAGCGGAAACTAAGAAATAAGAACAAAAACATTGGATCGTCATCAAAAAAAGTATTCGAAATTTCCTTAGGCAAGTATCCTAAACATGGGTTTGGTAGGGGTAGTCCAGTGCATTGTTCAGCAAGATCACGAGACCTCACTTGCATTATCACTTCCTCTCGGGGTACGTCAGCACATTAGTGCACGAAACCCCTGTTACAAGTCCAACAGGAACTTGTGGCACATATCGTGGCAGCTGCTGGGAAAGTCCTGGGGGTGCACGGTATTTTCCAGAACATCTTATGTTCGATGTGCGAGAGATGTGATACCTGCATCAGTGTGCAGGTCGTAAGTTAGAACACCTTCTTTGAGGTCCATAAGTGTCTAATTTTGTTCCTATTTTTTTATTTCTCTTGTGCTAAGCATAACTGGTGTCCGTTCTTTCTTGTGTTTTGTGTTGTTTGTACCGGCCAGGAAAGTGTTTTCGGCCATGTTTTGCCATTTCATTTTTCGTCGTCGTCGTCTCTCTCATATAGGTGCATAATTACTTATGACTCAAGTGTTGCTACTATATGATGAAATTTACAAACACGGTGTTTAAAATGTTACATATTCCCATTCGAAAATATCTTTTTTTCCCTCTTGCCCTTCAAATAAGAAATATGTGTCCTTCATTGTAAAATCTCCTGGAACTTTAATTCTTCTTTTTTCGAGGTCAATGGAGAAAATATTTCAGTATAGGCAGCTGTCAATATTCAAACATTAAATTGTAAAAGCCATTAAAGTGCAGCCGAAACGCTCAGAAAGGCTTAATTCGCATAAGGATTTAGGAAATACATTTTGAAAGACTTTGCAAATTTTGCTTCAATAAATTTAATGGAACAGGCAAAAGAAATTACAGGGAACAATATATATAGGAGAATAGAGATATTTCTTTTCCTAATTTGTTTTGCTTTGTTTGATTTCTTTCTTTCTTCCTGTATAAATAATTAAAACTTTAAGAATGCAACTGAAGAATGAGAAAAAAATTTTCAATTTTAAACAAATGGTGGCAAAAATCCTAGTGCTGCTCTGCTGGAAGACGAAATAAACCAGCAATATGTTCCGAATTTGGAATAACGAGAGAAAATTTGAAACCTGTGCAGCCAGCGATGCAAAGAAATTGATCTGAGAGAAAGATGACTTAAATGAGGAAACTCGGAGATAATTTAATGATGTTTAAGGTTACCTCTACTGGGATAATAATAAGAAAAGGTTAAAATACAAAATACGTAAGTAAATTATACAAAAATTGAAGAAATTGAAAATATCTGGCATGCGTAATAAAAAGTAATTGATTCAAAAAATAAATGAATCTAAAGTTCTCAAACTTATACTCCTTTAAATACAGGATTTGCTGATTCAGAAAGAACTTTACGTGTATACCTTCTAAAATGATTTTTCCATCCTTTGTTTGTAGTTGTTTCATTTTTCATTTCAGTTTCATTTTTCCTCCTATTTTGCAATTTTCGCCATTGTTTCCCTCTGTTTTATGCCACCTGTTTATTATTAGTATTATTATTATTTCATCTTATGTAAAAATTAAGTAAGGAAAAGTAAGGCACTGAAACTTTGCAAATTATTACGCTCTACGTGAGATTCACAGTGGTCGCTTATTGCATACAAATCACGCCAAATGCTTTAACTTCTCTGCTTGGCTTTAGGTCAGAACAGCGAAAGCAACAAATTCGCCCTTAGTAGAAAAACATTCTGTCAGGCAATAAATCTACGGGGAGATATTTCCTTATGAAACTGAGTCAAAAGTGTTATATAGTATCTAAATATGGAAGTGTTGTACATGTTAAACGTGATCGTCGTTGCATTACTTTCACTTTTTTACTACTGAAATAAAGATATACTGATTATTTTGTAGATTGGAAAACCCTCCTTGTGATCATGAAAAGGAGCAAAAACTGGAAAACGAGAAAGAATTAGAAAAGAAGCGAGAACCGGAAAAGATGCAAGAACTGGATAAGAATCAAGAACTGAATAAAAAGGAAGAACAGGAAAAGAAGGAGAAACTGGAAAAGAAGCAAGAACTGAAAAAGAAGAAAAAACTGGAATTGACACAAAAACTAGAAAAGAAGCAAGAACTGAAAAAGAAGCAAAAGCTGGAAAAGATACAAAAACTAGAAAAGAAGCAAGAACCAGAAAAGATACAAGAATTGGAAAAGAAGCAAGAACTGAAAAAGAAGCAAGAGCAGGAAAACAAGCAAAAACTGGAAAAGAAGCAAGAAATGAAAATGAAACAAGAGCAGAAAAAGAAGCAAAAACTGGAAAAGAAGGAAGAACTGAAAAACAAACAAAAACTGGAAAAGCAACAGAAACTAGAAAAGAAGCAAGAACTGAAAAAGAAGCAAACACTGGAATGGATTCAAAAACTGGAAAAGAAAGAAGATATGAAAAAGAAGAAAAAACAGGAAGAGATACAGAAACTAGAAAAGAAAGAAGAACTGAAAATGGAGAAACAACTGAAAGAGACACAAAAACTAGTAAACAAAGAAGAACTGAAAAGGCAGAAGAAACTGCAAAAAATGCAAAAACTAGAAAACAAAGAAGAACTGAAAAAGAAGAAGAAACTGGAAAAAATGCAAAAACTGGAAAAGAAGCAAGAGCCGGAAAAGATGCCAGAACTGGAAAATATAGACGAGTCAGAAAAGACGCAATACCTGGAAAAGAAGCAAAAATCGGAAAAGAATCCTAATCTGAAAAACAAGCTGGAACCGGAAATGAACTGTCAAACCCGAAAAGGAAACCGGATGAACTGCGAAAAGAGCCAGAACTCGATAACGACTATAGAACGATTGATTTAATGACCAAACGAAGCAAGACCCGGAAAAGAAAAATAGAACAAATAAATCATATACCTGCTTCATTTTACCAAAATTTATTATCAATAACATTTTATTATCAAGAACTTTATGGTATTTTTAGTATATGGACAGCATTTGATAATATTTTGCTCGGTAAATATAACTACTGATATATTATTAGCTAGTAATTAGTCATGCTAACTTTAAGATACCAGTATTATTTTAGCAACAACTAAGTACACTCTTTCGTAGTTCAGATGTATGTTTTCAGTGCCTTTCATGGCTGCGAGGTCTTCCGGTTTTACCTGGAAAGTCCCAGTTTATTGACTTTTTTAACACATAGCTTTACACATTAAAACATAGCTTTACACATGGCTTTAAATTGTGCAAATAAATATTGCACGGCTTATATTTCATAATTGAACTCATGAAATTAATTTATACAAATTTCATTCATACACCCACTAGTGATATTGTAAATAATCATTCTTTTTAAAATTTGTTTGACCCTGAGCTGTCTTATCCAACTGCAGATATTTATAGAACTCTATATCAAGATTCAAAGAAACGTTCAAAAAAGACTGTTTATCCGCTTTTAATTATGTGTTAATCAGCCTGAGTTGTATCACTAAGATTGTAATTCTAAACAAATTAAAAGCTATTGTAGTATGTACATTAGCTTTTAATTTGCTTTCACCTTGTTTAAATGTAGTTTGACATACTACAGTTTCCGTCTCTACTCAGGATTTTTTGTGTAAAAATTCAAGATTACAAATTGAAATGAGCGAAAGAAATAACTTTTAAAATGTGTGTATACATTACATCAGAATCATAATATAATTAGATAAATAAACTGAATAATATGTTATAAAGCGAATTTATATCAATTTCGATTTCTTTGAAAATAGAGATTCTTTCGCACCTCACAAATCTCACAGAAACTCTCGGTTTGTGATTCGTGAGCTTTAGTTTTTTATGTTTGGAATTTGGCAGCAATATGATTCACTGTTACGATGCAAATTCTTGCTCACAAATTGGTTATCTAACTAGAAAATGGTATAATTAAAATAAAATGAATATTATTAGATGGAAATGTTGGTTTCCTTTGCGTTTATCTGAATGGTATCGTATATATAAACCTGTTGGAGACGTTTTTTTCCCCACACATCGAATAGAGACACATAGTCACATAATATAAATAATATGACTACAATACTATAGTGTAAGATGAAGCTCTACCACATTTGTCTATTATTTAAGACTGTGAAAGATTTGTTAAAGCATTACAGGATCATACTCTGAAGGATCTCGCCGTTCTGTTTCATTTTCTGCCCTCGAAAACACATTATCTTAGTACAATAGATTACTTTTGAAGGAATGGATTATTTGAAAACATTGTAACTGTAAGAATTATTCTCTGACGTTATTACTCAAAATGCGGTTGAGAGCCTAATCTTTTGCTATGCGATTTAAACTGTATAAAAACCATTTTGAAATGTAAGGCCTACAAACCGAAACGTAATTTTATCTTATTTTTGTACTA